>NC_140595.1:384543488-385148239 GCF_964204655.1 Triturus cristatus
TTTCTTTGCATTTCTGTGAAGCAAAGTCTTGGAATCTGCAGGCTGACACAGATTTTCTACCAACCAGCATCCCTCCAAGTCTCCCGAGGAAAATGGGGCTTCACTTGTGTAGGAAGGCCAAGTGCTTGTGACAGGGAAAGGCCCAAAACTTATTGCGGGGACATCAAAATTATCCATCACAAACCAACCGTTTTTATGCCAAGAGGGGACCTGCACTTTTGGTCCTGTGCTCACCATACATCTACGTAAATTTACCAAACCCAGACATTTCTCAAAACTAGACACCTGGGGAAGTTAAGGGAGGTGTGGCTCATGTGGACCCCCTAATGATTTCTTACCCAGAATCCCCTGCAAAACTCACATTTAGCTTAAAATTCACATTTTCCTCACATTTCTGTGTGGGTTAGTTGTGGGATGACCGTGCTGGCACAAATTTCCTGCCACCCACTTTTTCCCCAGGCCGTCTGTTAAAAATACTGCCTCACTTGTGTGGGTGGGCCAAGTGCCCGTGGCAGGAAAGGGCCCCAAATGTATTCTGGAGATAATCATAACTATGGTAGGTGTACTAATTAGTCCTGGGGTCAGCAACAATTTAGGGACACGTATCAAACCTAGACATGTCAGAACAGTAGACATCAAGGGGAATCCAGGAATGTGTCACTTGTGTGGCTCCCCTAACGCTTTCTTGCCCAGAATACCCTGCAAATGTGAGACATTGAATTAACACACTAATTTCCCTTGCATTTCTGTGATGTAAACTACAGGAATGTGCAGGGATTCACAAACGTTCTACCACCCAGCATTCCCCTCTTGTCCCAATATAAACACTACCCCACATGTGGGCTTGGGCGTAGTGCCCATGACAGGAATTAATCACACAAGGGTCAATGGTAGTCCTTACATGAGCCAGTAGACATTGGTACTCCACAGTGTCGGCCAGTGGCCAACTGACACACTGGGGAGGGTGTGTGTGTGTCAACCAATGCCCTGCTCACGCACTTCAGAGGTTAACATTATCATTTGTTGTGTACAGAGTAGTGAACACTAGAACAACATATATGACACACAAGAGCTAGAGCTAGTTCTTAAAAATATTAGCTAACATTTCGGCTATGGAGTACCTCATCTTTAAAAAGTATGATCTGCATACCATTAACTAATTGTGCTTCTGCAATTACCTATTGCGAATCTCATGCATGTTTTCTCTGTGCAACTTCTTCTTCTTCTTGAGGGCTGGGACTTATTCACAAAGGGAGAAAGTAGGGATAAAAAACAGGCACGAAATGTAGGGTTGTGGAAACAAAAACTTCTGGCAGAATTAAAATTAGGCAGCCTTGTTAATAATCGACTCCAGCATTTGGCAGTACTGTTAGCGGATCTTAAGAAACAGTTTGGGCCCCAGCACTTATATTACCTTACATGTTAAGCACTTGGTATAAATGATCTGGCAAGTCGTTGATGTGTTGTGTTACAATTTGGCCATTGTCTTCTCAATCTGTGCACAATGAATAACTGATAACAATGAACACATTTCTTTATGCATACCCCCGTGAGAGTTTTGGCTCCATTGTATTGTATTTCCTTGTCAATGTTGTTACCTTCTGGGACATTTGCTATACTGTCTTGCCACTGAGCTTTTTTGGGTGCATGCCTATCCTCACAGGTTCTGATAAGTGAGTAATTATGCCTAAAAAAAGCAGGTGAGACAGGAGGCAGTCAAATACCATGCACCTAAATAAATTTGAACAAGTGGCAGCTTACCATTCAGCGCTCTCTTCTGATAATTTGTATCAAACATGGATGGATTATGGAAATATCTATTGGTCATGGTACATGTTATGGTATTCATTGTAAATGGTTGGACATACTCATTAGTATGAGTTAAAGGGCTGGATGTGAGCACCTGCAGTGGTTAAACTGTGAGCTTTTGTGGTCTCACTGGATAACCTGCGGGAGGCAGATGGTGTCTTGTGAAGTCTCACCCTCTAAACTATCTAAGTTATTGCCATAGTGTTTGTGAAGTCTGCATAGCTTATGTGATTGGAACTGGTTTGAAATGTCTACTAACTCCTATGACAGCAGCCTTGCTGAGAACTGATGGTAATGTAACATTAACATTAAACTAACTGTGCTGCTTTTGCCAACATGGTAGTACTTGATTGGCTAGTAGAATATATTTCACAACAGCAGCTGATAAACTGTGTTCCATTAGGGGCGAGTATCCCTGACTCTTGCCCTCTTCATTTTTCCTGCAACTGTGACTTTCCAGAGTGCATTGCGTATGGACAGTAAACAGGCAGATCTATGTTACCGGTAGGACAATTATGGAGACTATGAAACTCCAATACAGTGGGAGTGTTTAAAGGCATGAGGTTCAACTACTATGCCCTCATTATGAGAGGCCTGGTGTTTTTGGGTGATATTTATCAGACTCAGCTGGTTGAAATTGATCATATCTGATAAATTAATCCCAATTAGGAGATCGTCCCCAAAAAGGGGACTAACGTGCCTATGTTGGTGCTTCACACACCAAAATCTGCATGTCCTGATAATTAGCAGGTGTTTTTCACCCTATACATTTCAGTTGGTTTGACCTGCTGAAATTTAGAAAGTGGAAACTGTGGTAATGCTGCGTTAGCTGTTAAACCCCTAATTGTGTTAAGTGCAGTAACATAACTATACTGCTAAATGGTAACCAAAGTGTTAAGAAGTTTGTCACGTGATGTGTATTGTCCTATAGTAAAGTGATGTGTACAAGAGGGACAATCCGCTGTACATGAGTGGAGTCAACAGGCAACTGCAGTGTTGCATTGCTCTATATTCACTATACAAGAAAATAGTCCTCACTCACATGGAAGTCATTAAATGTTATGTTATGTTATGTTAAAAGCATTTGTTAAGCGCACGTACACCAACGGTTTCATGGCGCTCAAGTGAGAATCAAGGCAGTGACAGAGAGATCGCTTAATCAGTGTATGCTTGGATGAACAACCAGGTCTTTAACTGTTTTCTGAACTGGGCTAAAGATGGGCTTCAAATTTAATCCAGGGAAGTAAGAGTTAAGTTATGATGACAGACGTAAAAAATTGGTAGCATTTGCAAAGTGAGCGGATTTTTTACCTGGTACAACTATATAACTCGTAAGATCAGGAGGAGTCAGCATGATGTGAGTTGAGCTTTACCACTGTGAGAACATATGCCACAGCCAAGGTTGGAAGAAGTGAGGTTTAAATGACTGTCATCAGGTGGAATGATTTTCACAATGCAAAGACGTGCATTGAATGGGGTCCCACCAGAGGTGATGATTGTCCCTCGTGTCTATATACTTAAGAACAGGTACATAGAGATGAACTGTATAAAGGGGGTGATACAATGTTTCTAGCAATAGAAAAATAGTCTGAATAGGAATTTGGTGGATCATTATATTTAGTGATGGAAATGTATGTTGTATTTTTCTCCTTTGGGAGAAGATGAGTAAAGATTGTAATGAGGGGCGTGGCTTGGACTGCGTGGTGAATGGCGGCTTAGCTTTGTTGCTCCTGCCGTTGTGGACTGCAATCCTAAACTGCTGCGGTCTACAGGGCATCTAAAGTGATGCAAACAACAGATTTGAACTTGGGTAGACAAGGGGCTTCCAGGAACTCCAAATACCACCGAAGCTAAAGCTGTTTGCCAGTATTATTGTGACTTTGTTCCCGATCCTACACCGCTGCCAACCTTCGGCAAACAAAATGGCCACCAAAACCAGGCAAGTTTGTGATACAATCTCCTGATGCCTCCAAGCACCCAACAACAAGTAAGCAAATTTTTTCTGGCAACCTTGCATCCATAGTTGTCCTTGTAGAACCAGCGTACTAAATAAAACATGTATTCCAACACCAGCGGCAAATGAAGCATACTGAGCTCAAATTTACTTTGCCAGACACTAAGAGGGTGATGCTCCATGAAGCATTTCTCCTATATTGGATCCCCTGGTGAAATGAATGACTGGACATTTAAACTAATGTCTGTACTTGGTCACTATTAGCACGCAAAGATAACCTACAGTTTCCTGTATCTGCGCTGAGCTCCATGATCTAATACCAAGTCCTGAGAGCATAGGAAGACTTAATATCGTTATCAGCCACCTCTGTGACCTACATTGCACCAAATCGTCCAGTCTCCTTGTTTAGTAAATTCCGTTCTCTGACTGAGCCTGAGCAACGCTTTCCCCAACCATTTATTTGACTCTATCAGGAGATGACAGAAATCGCAAAGGGAACCTGCTTATCTTTGGAGTGCCCGAAAGAGCAAAAGACTCATTGGATTCTTGCATTGCCTTTTTGGAGAGAAGGATCTCACAATTGACTGGCATTCCCTTCAAAAAAGAGTCGAACTGGAAAGGGCACAACGTTTACCCTCATTTAAATTTGTCAATAAGAACATCACATGCCAGATTGTCTGCCAACCTCTAGGATACCAGCACACTGAACTAATTCTGAAGTTTATCCATAAAAACAGCCACATTTTATGGAACAGTGACAAGATATTCATCTTGCAAGACTATTCCAAATTGACTGTGGAAATCAGAAAAGGTTTTCTCGCTCTTAGACCTAGACGTAGAACTTAAATCTACAGTTTTCCTTTTAATCTCCTGCAAAATTCAAGGTTTACGCTGATGGGAAACACCACATCTTCTCCGATCACAGAGATCCAAAAACCTTCAAAAAAGAGTCGAACTGGAAAGGGCACAGCGTTTACCCTCATTTAAATTTTTCAATAAGAACTCACATGCCAGATTGTCTGCCAACCTCTAGGATACCAGCATACTGAACTAATTCTGAAGTTTATCCATAAAAGCCACATTTTATGGAACAGTGACAAGATATTCATCTTGCAAGACTATTCCAAATTGACTGTGGAAATCAGAAAAGGTTTCCTCGCTCTTAGACCTAGACGTAGAACTTAAATCTACAGTTTTCCTTTTAATCTCCTGCAAAATTCAAGGTTTACGCTGATGGGAAACACCACATCTTTGCCGATCACAGAGATCTAAAAACCTTCCTAGACAAAAGAGATTGTGTTTTAATGGATACCCAAAAACGTCTAACAAAAAGACAGTCATGAGGTTCATCCACAGCAACTTTAACTCGTACCCATGTGAGTTGCTTTTCGTCTGCTAGGTTGATGTGAGCCAACACCCGTATTGCTATTATGTAAGATAAGTCTTTATATGTGTCTCTCAATTTACGTCTCCTGCAGATGTTACTATAGTTATGTCCATTCCATTGGGTTATAAGATTTATCTTCCTACTTTATTTATAAACTTACCTAACAGCTCCCTACACTACAAGTTATAGGCCTTAGTCACATAATATGTTCTTGTTAAAAAAACAAAATCATGTGGTCGTAACAGGAAACTTAATTCTCTAACTATTGAGCTATTCTTTCTTGCACAGAAATGACGTCTCTATGCAAATCTCTGTACGTGCATCACAGTTGATCCAACTTGATGGTTTTTACTTTATTGTTAATGCTCTTGCACATATTACTTTCTTCCCTGTTGCAGGACTGCTGCTCATATCACTTGTTTAGACTGTTTATTGCAGCTCTGCGACAGCCTGGTTGTCACCTCGCTGTTGTCTCACTCACATTCAGTTCTAAGGGTGACAAGGATAGGTGGGAGGTAGGTGGGAGGGAAAGGGTTTTTGGTGTAGGTTATTTCTTTTTTATGTTTGTATTCTTTTACTAGTTAATGCACTTTTTTCTTTTCCACTTAGCGAGCCACTTGGCATGACACATTGCTGACACATAGTTGTTGGCTACAAAACACTTTCAACCACATAGATATAGGGATAACAACGATCAGTCTACAATCTAGGAGACTGCTTTTATAGACAATCTTGATGCCATTTACAACCTGAAACCAACATGGCTGTCCACACTACTAGATCAAGTTATTACCTCCGCTTATATTATACACCACTGTATATACACTCATACAACATGTCTAACAACCCTCTTGACGAGAATCTAAAAATAATCTCCTCAAACATTAAGAGGCTTAAACATCCAGTTGAGCGTAAAGCAATTGAAAACTATGTCTGTAAACTAAAAGCTGATGTAATTTTGCCACAAGAGTCCAAAACAACCCACAAAAAAATTACATAATTTAGACATAACTGGATTAGTTATGCCCTTTGCTCCTTGGCCACCAATAAAACAAGCATTAAAAAAATAGGTCTCACATGTTTTTGATTTAGAGCTATTGGCGTTGTAAATGGCAATGTCTTTTACCCTTAAGTTATGGAGTGGATATATGTGGTTTGAGTGGAATTATGTGGGTTAATTGACTTTTTTATTGGCTCGTAACGACCTTTCTCAAAAATGGTGCTACACGTTTAAGGGAGCAGCACGAGTACTCCTGAGAGGGGCTGCTATATGTTTACTGGGTTGGTAGTATTATGTTCTGCAGAATTGGCGTTCTTTCAATTGAAAAGTTCTCAGTGTCTTCACATTTAAGTGCAGTATGTCTCAATGATGGCTTTTGCAATCACTGAGTCGCTAGATTACCTTGCTTATCGCTAACTGTATCAGTGCACATCTCTCTGTATGCCCAGCTTGACCATCGTACCCAAGGCACATCTGATCTGCTCCCCTAATATCTCTGCTGCAACATATTCACTATTAAATTTACTATTCACAAAAATTCAATTACTATGCAGTTCATCTTTTTTCCCTGTAAAATCATATTTTTTTACAAATTGTGTTACCTCGGAAGTAATGAAAGCATTTTATTTACTATGAAGAGTGGCCTTTGTTTCTATTTTTCAATTTTAGATCAGGTTCTTGGCATAGGGTTTCGCACCAGACTATTGTTTTAAAAACAAATCAAACATAATATACATGCGGTTCACATTTTACTCCAGTCCACCACCGCATTCAGGACGGGCATATGGGTCAGCTCACTTTGCCCATTGGCTCCATTCACATTGAGCGTCTGCACAAAGATTTTGGGCATTTTTCACATCTGTTTAAAAACAGTTTATTTCTTTTCAGTCACAAAGCTCTTTAAAAGTGTGCTATGATTTTTGTATATTGTCTTTAATAATCAGCTATTTAATTTGCTTGCACATCAGGTACACAGTTAGATGGTGATTTATGTCCTGTCTACTTTTCAATGTTGCTGTTAGGATGCGTTTTTGTGACATTGTAGCTGCCTACAATCCGAAGGCTTCTTCGAGGATGAATTCCTCTTGTTGCCTTCATATCAAGTAATAATAAAATGCATATCCCCACAGAAAGGCTAGTTTTCGCAAATATCGATAATAAAACAGCTATATCAGTGAACGTTTTCTTTTTAAATTTTTATTTCAAGCATATGGTGGCCACATTTTTGTGCTGGTCTGTTTACTTTTATTTTTATGGCATATGCAATAAAAAAACAGAAATGGGAAAAAAACTTATGCCAAGGCCAGATTAATTGGCTTTTCCAATTTTTATTTTATTTAGAAATGGTGGCGGGAGTGAATAAATTGGGAAGAAGGACTCCTTATTCTGTCACCATTGTGGAGCAGATCACAGTATGTGGTTCATGTGAGGAGCTGAATTATATTGGTGGTGTATCCCTTGAGGGCAGGCAGAGAGCTCAAACCACATGCCTCAAGGAACAGCATCCATGGTCACACATCTACAAATTGTCCTGAGCTGAAAGTGGCTAGTACCTTCAGCCAAAGTGTGCGGAAGCTTTCAAGTCGGCCCTTTGTCAGGTGGGCTACAAACTAATCTGGTAGTGTGGCTCAGCATGAATGGACTAAGTAGTGTCACTTACCACTATCTGGCCACTCTACAGAGAACTAAGGTGTTTGCTAGAACCTCTTCGATCCTTTGTTTGTGAAGTGGGCCAACAGTTGACAGAGCCAAGACTGAAGGAGAGCCCATATAAGGAGAAGCAATGAAAAGGATTGCCTGAACATGTGTTTACACCAGTGTAATGCGTCATGGTCAGTGACCAGACACTAGATTGTTGGCTGCAGGGTAGCTGAAAGGGAGCTTGAAGTAGGGAAAGGTATGGCGTGCACTCCTCTTCGTACACCTCCACCATCAAATCTGCATTTCCCCTCAGCAGACATGCCAGTCATCTCAACCTCAAACCAGCCAATGGCAGAGCATCAGAACTGACACTCTAATGCGGCTGCATTCCAGAAGCGGCAGCGCCTTGTTTTCAGAGACCACGGGCTTACCACCTAGATTCAGCAGCATGGAAAGTTCCTTCCAACATCTTTTCTCAAGTTTGGATTCTGACAAGATGATTATGCAATAGTAGCATAGAATTCTGGGAGAACATGCTCTTTGTGGTCCAGTGATTTGACACCCACAATTCTAAAGCTCATTAGCTCAATTCCGTTACAAACCTACAACATTGCGCGGATAGTGGATTGTTCTTCGCATGCTTTGGGAAGCACCACCTTAGGACAGGACTCATGAGCCAGAAATCAGATCAATCAATCAATCAGTCATTTGTAAAGTGCACTACATACACGCGAGGGTCTCAAGGCGCTGGGAGGGGCGCTACTGATCGAACAGCCAGGTCTTGAGCATCCTCCTGAAGGTCAGCAGGTCTTGGGTCTGTCGTAGGCTCAGTGGGAGTGTGTTCCATGTCTTGGCGGCGAGGTGGGAGAAGGATTTCCTGCCAGTGGTTGTTCTTCGGATGCGCAGGACGGTGCGAGTGAGAGGTCGGCAGAGCGTAGCTGGCTGTTGGGGATGTAGCAGGAGAGCCGTCTGTTGAGGTAGGCTGGGCAGGTCTTGTGGAGTGTCTTGTGTGCGTGGTTGAGGAGCTTGAAGGATATCCTCTTGCTGACGGGGAGCCAGTGCAGGTCCCTCAGGTGGGGGTGATGTGGCCGTGCCGTGGTACGTCGAGGATCAGTCATGCCGAGGCGTTTTGGATGCGTTGTAGTCATTTGATGAGCATGGTCAGGGCTCCCGCGTAGAGAGCGTTTCCGTAGTCGAGTCTGCTGCTGACGAGGCCCTGGGTGACTCTCTTTCTTGTATCTGTCGGGATCCATCTGTAGATCTTGCGGAGCATGCGGAGGGTGTTGAAGCAGGAGGAGGAGACGGCATTGACCTGCTTGGTCATTGAGAGCGTTGAGTTGAGGATGATTCCCAGGTTGTGTGCGTGGTCGGTGGGTGTCGGGGCTGCTCCCAGTGCCGTCGGCCACCAGGAGTCGTCCCAGGCTGAAGGGTTGGAGCCGAGGATGAGGACCTCCATCTTGTCCGAGTTCAGCTTCAGACGGCTGGTCATCATCCAGTCGGCGATGGCCTTCATTCCTTCGTGGAGGTTGGCTTTGGCGGTGATGGGGTCCTTGGTGAGGGAGAGGATCAGTTGAGTGTCGTTGACTTAGGAGATTATGTTGAGGTCGTGCTGTCGGGCGACTTGTGCAAGTGTGGCCATGTAAATGTTGAACAGTGTCGGGCTGAGGGAGGATCCCTGGGGTACGCCGCAGATGATCTCGGAGGCTTTGGACCGGAATAGGGGGAGGTGGACGCTCTGGGTTCTGCCGAAGATGAATGAGGTGGTCCATTCCAGAGCCTTGTCTTGGATCCCTGCGGTGTGGAGGCATGCATGTAGTGTGCGGTGGCAGACGGTGTCGAAGGCGGCAGAGAGGTCTAGGATGATGAGTGCTGCGGTCTCGCCGTTGTCCAGCAGGGTCCTGATGTCGTCGGTGGCAGCGATGAGGGCAGTCTCGGTGCTGTGGTTGCTGCGGAAGCTTGACTGGGAAGGGTCCAGGATTCTGTTTTCTTCGAGGTATCGGGTTAGCTGTCTGTTGACGATTTTCTCGATGACATTGGCCGGGAAGGGGAGCAGAGAGATCGGCCGAAAGTTCTTGAGGTCTCTTGGGTCTGCCTTGGGTTTTTTCAGTAGGGCGTTAATCTCGGCGTGTTTCCAGCTCTCTGGGAAGGTCGCGGTCTCGAGGAAGAGATTGTTGATGTTGTGCAGGTGGGGTGCGATGGAGCTGCTTGCTTTGATGAAGACGAGGTGCGGGAAGGGATCTGACGGAGAGCCGGAGTGGATTGTGCTCATGGTCTTGATGGTGTCATTGATGCTCACGCTGGACCAGGGTAGCAGGGGGTCGTGGTCGATGGTGTGTGGAGGATCTGTTGTGTTGCTGTCTGTTGGGTCTGTCTGGGTGTTGAAGCTGTCGTGGATGTCTGCTATCTTGCGGTGGAAGAAGGTGGCGAGGGAGTCGCACAGGGCTTGCGACGGCAGGATGTCGTTGGTGTTGGAGCTGGGGTTGGAGAATTCCTTCACGATGTTGAAGAGCTCCTTGCTATTGTGTGCGTTGTTGTCGAGGCGGTCTTTGAACGAGGTTCTCTTGGCAGCCCTGATGAGGTGGTGGTGGTTGCGGATGGCGTTCTTGTGTGCTGCGCGGTTGTCAGGAGTTTGTTCGCTGTGCCATTTCTTCTCTAGTTTCCGGCAGGCTTGCTTGGAGGCTAGGAGTTCTGGCGTGAACCAGCTGGCCCTCTTGCTGGTGTCTCTGTGGGAGGGTTTCTTCAGCAGGGTGAGGGTGTTGGTGCAGTCCTCGATCCAGCGTCTGAGGCTGAGGGCAGCGTCGTCGGTGTTGGAGGGTTCGGTGGGTGGGCTGAGAGCGAGGTTTGCATGTAGTTGGTCTTCGGTGATTATGCTCCAGCAGTGGCGGGGGATCTGTTGGGTGCGGTAGTGTGGTGGGTTTCTGGAAGGTGAAGTGGATGCAGCAGTGGTCGGTCCAGAGGAGTTTGGTGGTGTGGCTGACGGAGACGTGCAGACTTGAGGAGAAGACGGGGTCGAGCGTGTGGCCGGCGGAGTGGGTGGGCGTTGTGATTAGATTATTTCCCAAAACTTCACGGAGTATTACTCTTTTAATGAGATGACCAGGGTTTTGTTCCCTATTGATTTTCCCCAGATTCAGATTTTAAGTGAAAACTGTATCTTTGTATGGCATAGTAGTTCTCACATTTACACCATTTGCAACAGAACGCCACAAAAGCACTTATTTTGCACTGTGCAGTCTTTTGCCCCAGCACTGAACAATCTGGCCGCATGAATCTACCTTTAAGGGCCCTGCATTAGGCTCCTCATCAGGCACTCCTATTTCAAAACATTATGATGAATGAGTGGAGGAATGCCAGAGTCAGCACCAGGATATTTGGCATAGGCGTTCCTTCAGTAGATCGACCAAAGGTATGTATTTCAATCAATCCTCTGGCAGAAATATATGCATTTGCAAGGCTCTACTCTATCAAAGGTCATCCATCTGGGTCTGTGACTCTAAACAAGTACTTCAGAATTGCAGGAAAGGGTTAAAAACATATTAATCCAGTAAGTGACTCTGCTAGTCGTTGCATATATAACACCTCATCTTTGATAATTGTAGTGATTCTGTGTCATCAGTAAAGTACTTGTTTTCAGGTAATGCACTCTGAAGGGCAGAAAAGATGGTGTATCTAAAGTGTCATGGGACTTGAATAATGTTAGGGAAATGGCTATTCCTGCCCAGCAGGCCAGCATTCAAATGTAGTCATAATGGGGGTGCAGTGGTACCAGGGATCAAGGTATGTGTGAGAGGCCCAGTGAACCCCTAATTGTGGTTATCTTTTAATAGGGCGGTTGGCAGGACCCATTTTGATAGCTGTGCCTGTGGTGAACTCTTCTCTGTCCTGTGCCACAGCGAGGACTCATGCCGTTGGGCTGGAGAGCCGCCCCCTGGCACCAGTGACCTGTGTATACCTTTTGTAGAGCACATCGTTCATCAAGAAAGTGTGTCAGTCTTCAGTAAAGAGGTTGCAGATGACATAAAAATACCTAATGACATCAGTGGTTACCTCATGTATATATGCACGGGGTATACCCAAATCACCCTCCTATACCTGGGTATGGGATACTATCATGTACAAAAAAGATAGGTACGGAGGAATTAATATCTGACTTTTATTTTAGCATAGGGAACATTTAATTACCCTATCTTCAGTCTTTTAGTCCTTCGGAAAATATAATCTAATAATTTAGGACACACATTATACAATGGGATCAATCTATGAACATAACTGAATGACAATGTAAAGACATACAAAATTACATATGACAAAATGAATACAAAAAATATATTTATATATACACAGACAACAATAAAGTGAACTATACGTTGCCAATACCCCAAAAATATTTAAACTGGTGTTCACCCATTAATTGTGGGTAATACACTGAGAGGTAGTCCAAATGAACACTTTAGGCAAAGGCACCTCTGTTCCTTTAGCTCTACTGTGTAAAAAAATAGTTATTAAACAACTCCTTATTGGTTGAATAGAGACTCCTCCACAAATTGTCGTGTATTATTTGTAAATAATACAACCAATGTAATGCAACAAAAAATCACCAAAACATTAAACATCAAAGATAAGACACCACAGCATATGGACCGCTTTAAATAATTTGTCTTCTCAAACAACAATAGAATATTTATATTCAAAAAACCCTCACACTTAAGAAAGTGTCATCTAACATGTATATATGCATTGGGTATACCCCAATCACCCTCCTATACCTGGGTATGGGACACTATCATGTACAAAAAAGATAGGTACGGAGGAATTAATATCTGACTTTTGTTTTAGCATAGGGAACATTTAATTACCCTATCTTCAGTCTTTTAGTCCTTCGGAAAATATAATCTAATAATTTAGGACACACATATACAATGGGACCAATCTATTAACATAACTGAATGACAATGTAAAGACATACAACAATACATATGACAAAATAAATACAAAAAAATATATTTATATATACACAGACAACAATAAACTGAACTTTACGTTGCCAGTACCCCAAAAATATCTAAACTAGTGTTCACCCATTAATTCTGGGTGATACACTCAGAGGTAGTCCAAATGAACACTTTAAGGCACCTCTTTTCCTTTAGCTCTACTGTGTCAAAAAAGTCAGATATTAATTCCTCCATACCTATCTTTTTTGTACATATCAGTGGTTACCTCAGCATCTTCCCACCACATCCTGTGCAGCGACCAGAGGAAGTGCACTAAGTGCCAACATAGCGGCTTCTGGTTCACTTGGACAGGTCTGATGAGTCCTCTTGGGAGACATAAGGTCTGGATGCCACGTGTACCCAGACAGGCTTTGTTGACCTATGGCGACTCACGCAAATGTATGTTTGTGGAAAATGCATCACACGCGCCCACAAGGCTTTCATTCATAGCCAAGCACACAAACAGACAAAAGCGCCTATTTTTTAAACTTATTTTTATGTGCACTGAAGGCTCAGTTGCTCTCTGAGTAGTGCCCTCTGTCACTTGTTTATCAGGATGTGTCCCGCTCCAGGCTGAGCGCTTGAGTACAGTAAACAGATGCAGTCACTGTATGGCTAGAGAGAAACCTTTTACAAGCTCACAAATATTGTGAAAGGAGAGAGATGTATCATTGTTTTACACACAGTATTCTCCAAATCATTCATACGCGCTCCAGGCTCACACATGAGTTAAATGCTGGACAGACAGTGATCTGCCAAAAATCAGAGAGCATGGCCAGCAGCTTATTCAGGACTTGAACACAAAGCATCGCAACCACAATAATTGGGTCTATTATTTACTAAACCTCCCGAATAACACCCTTATTCTAAAGCTTAACAACGCATTTGAGGCAGAGTTAATTGCTTCTATAGGGAAGTACGTTTGTATGAATGATATCTGAGGGTATTGAACTGGGCCTCACCCTAGACCTGGTGCTTAGTGAATGTTCCAGGTATGTTGTTGTGCTTTTCTTATCCGAGACAAAAACTCAGAGTCATTGGATGAAAATACTGTTCTATTTGCAAACACTGTCTTTGGGGTAGCTTTCATGTAATCTTAGCAGTTTTTGAAAACAAGGAGTCTGTGGTGCTGTGAACGACTTGTATGGCTTCTCAACATGTTTGCAATTAGTCAGGGCTGCTGGTATACACCAGACGCCAGATGAGAGGAAATCCCTTCACACGCTGTAACAGAAAGAAGCATGAAGGCACTTCAAGTATGATGACCAACAAAAATGTTCTCTTACATACATCACCGGGGAGGGAACTAAGCACACAAAGGAGGGACATTTAGAAAAATGCACTAATAAAAAGAAAGCATTTAAGACAAGCACAACAAAGCATGAATGGCAATACATAGATGTGCTTAAAGTCCATAGACTGATTACTACATGTCTTGCAGACAGCGCAAGCGCTGGCTAAGCTCGACCTAAAAAGAGGGTGATAATGCTGATAGCGAAAAAATCTGGCTTGACTGTAGAATCCCACATAACAGATAACGAAGGAAGATGGATCCTAACAAAACTCTCTAAAAACAGATATTTGTTTCTTACTCACAATGTAAACGGCCCAAACTCAGATGAACCAGTGTTCTGGGACTCCCTTTTTTTCCCCTTTAAAGCAAATCCCTGCCGATTGATTACTCATTCTAGGCGGAGTCCTCAATCTACCATTGGTTGTTACTTTAGACAGACAATCTCCTGATTTCCAGCACACACACTCACATAATCGCACAAATGGACATTCTCCCTAGGCTGATCTCAGACCACTCAGACATTACCTTATCCCACAGGGGCACTAATAAAAGCCTGTTAAACCTGGCATCCTTGGCATGAGTCTCTCCTCCATTTTTTTCTGTTTGCCTCCTCTGTTTTACGATGTTTTTGCTGGACCATTGCTTTGGGCACTGTGCCACTGCTGATCAGTGCCACAGTGCAAGTGCTCCCTATGTTAAATTGTTACATTGATTGGTGTTACCATGATTGGCTTGGTTGACTTACTGTTCAGACCCTAGTCTAGTGCACTGCGTGTGCCAAGGGCATGTAAGTTAACTGCTGCTGGTGGGCTTGCAGCACTGGTTGTGCCACCCACAGAAGCAGCTTGTAAAATGTGTCCCAGGCCTGCCACCGCAGAGCCTGTGTGCAGTCCCTGACTGCCATGTCGACTTGGCAAGGAAGCCTCCATAGCACTGACTGAGAATTTCTTTGAGTATCAGGGGCAACTATACCATCAGTGCCAAGGAACTTCGATGGGGAGCACATTTGCTCCCAGCCTAGCCTGCCTCTATATGGCATCTTTTGAGGAACAGATCATCAATACTGACCACAATCCTTTTCATCAATATTTAGTTCTTTGGAAAAGATTTATTGATGATATTCTTATCTTTTGGCAGGGGCCTACTGACATTTGCAACACCTTTGTGCAGTGGATCAACCTACAGAACCCTTTTCTTAAATTTTCCCACACGATTTCAGATACAATTGTTGCATTTCTGGATCTAAATATTAAGCTATCGGGGGCCAACTTTCGACTAGCTTATTCAAAAAGCCAACAGATCGCAATAGCCTTCTGCTATACCAAAGTTACCACCCGCGAGCCCTTCGAGATAACCTTCCAGTGGGCCAATTCTTACGTATCAGACGTAATTGCACCTCAACCAAGGATTACAAAACGGAAGCTAAGTCCCTAGCTACCAACCTGATGACAAGGGGATACCCACACAAGGTGATTAAAGACTCCATGAAAAGGGCCCTTAATAACCCTAGAGAATCACTTCTAGAGATACACCCTAAACCATCTGGAGAGACCCTGACATGTGTGACTTCCTTTACACCTAATTCAACCCTGATCAAGAAAATCATCTTGAAACATTGGGATATCCTCAATACAGGAGAATTACAGATACCAAGACCGAGATTTGCCTACAAGAGGACCTGTAACCTACGGGATATGTTGGTTCACACTAGGCCCAAGAGAAAAGTTACCCCATTACAGACTACACTTTGGGGCCTTCCACCTGTGAGAGGTCATTTCCCCTGTGGTACCTGTACTGTCTGTGACCCCACCAGTACTACCAAAGAAGTCACTCTACATGCCAATTTTAAATGGATTATCAAGAAACACACTAACTGCAACACCAAACAATGTGTTTATTTGATCACGTGCCCGTGTGGGTTACAATACATCGGCATGACAATGCGACCAGTCAAAACCCGCATAATAGAACACAGAAGCAGCATACGTTGTCAACGTACCACGACCAAACTTTACAGACATTTCTTAGAGTCACATCACTCCCCTGAGTCATTACATTGGATAATACTAGAATCCCACACACAGATTTCCAAAGCTTCTCTATTCAGGATTGAACAGAGGTGGGTGCATAGACTCTCATGTGACACTTTAGGCCTTAATGATGACATCCCTTGGAGCTCTATACCATGATCACATGTTACGCTCATGGGGTGTAGTTATTTCAACATCATGACACACAGGCCTTTGAATTATCACTGAATACGACTTTACAAGTTTGTTCTAACTGTTCCGCCTCCATGTTATAACATAACTGCTATACCTGACTTAATCATCATACTAGGTATATGGATTGAAAATAACCAATTGTCCCGTGAATATGCACTAGGTTCACGTCCACGGCGGACCCGATACACTCATCGTTGACGAACACGTGTCCCCACTACTTATACTGTATTAGGTGAAATCTGCACCAACCATGTGAAAACTGGCGCTTTCTAATTTGCGCGTCTCCCCCTGACATCGTCCACGTCCCAGAGACGGTCTCCTCCCTCCACCTATCTGCGGCGTGACACACACGTTCATGTTGCTTAGCAACACACCACGCCTCGATTGACGGCTCTGTAACACTCCGTCACGCCGTCACGTCTCCTTTACCAATAGCGTCCCAGGCCATCACCTAGCAACGGCTGACGTCATCACGCCATACAACGGCGCACGACTGATACGTCAATTTCAGTTATACTATAATTACTTGTAGCGGCAGAAGCACTTCACCACCCCGGTCCCTGGCGGTTTTGGGTAGGTCGACGGAATCACGTCTATTGACGTTGGTGAGTGCTATCTTTCATTAATCTGTGCGCCACGCTACAGTGTTCTCCCTCGTTCTCCATCTCGCTGGGAACGACTAGCCATAACAGACTTGAGTTTTTGATCTCCGGGCTTACCGAGTCCATTATCACTGCTGTTGTCATGATGGACAACTTGTTCTATGACTACGCTATTACGCATCGATATGCTCTGTGAAATCATGACAGTTCACGTTAATTTGACTTAGTGATTTTACCTTTCTTCCTAAGTTTTCCTATTTTTCTTGTGTACCTTTTTTAGTGTAGGACCCAACTGGTGTCCTCTATAACCGCCAGTACCGTTGCTAGCACATCTAGTCACATTACTAGGTGAGTGTACCCCTGCTTGTCCATGAGAGTTCCACTAGCCACAACATTAATAGCTAGAGATCTACACCACCACACACCAACCCCACCCCTCACTGGTTTTAACCATAATACACCTTTTACCATGTTTTATTGTACACGTTTGCATGGTGATATATACAACACCACCCTTGACCAATAATGTACTAGATAAAGAGATGATGTTTATAAATTTATTTTTCTTCTTCATGTTGTCACTTTATCTCCACAGGGCAGCAACCTAGGACGTGGTATGTAGAGTCCACATTACCACTTTTATGTAGACAGTGTTATGATCCTGAAGAATTGCCTTGATCCTCCAGACACTTTATGGCAAGAAACATGTCGATCTTTTAGAGTAGAGCTACACGTCTGGACACCTTAAATTCTACGACTTAGCTACTCTACACTTATTTTAACAGGGAAGTCTACCTTTAGAATAAATACATGATTAGGACTGACTAACCCTTTTTAAATATCTCCATTTTCTGCTACATCCATTCCACTAGGCCCCTCACCCCCAAGCACATATCGGCAGGAACAAAAGATCCCCGTTAAAGAGCCCCGGTTCCGGGAGCCCGTCAAGGATTGCAGCGCCGACTTGACGAGGGGCAGTGCTCATATGATGAAGCATGACACCTAGCTTGTGGGGTGTGTGAGAGCTCTAGTTCTGCAAAGGGCACTCCCCTGGCCCTCCCCTTATACCTTTTTCCACAACCAATTGGTGACTGACTGGGTCTCCTCCTGGTCCGCATCTCTATTCTTCCTGTACCTGAGGAACTCCGTACCCCTTTTTGAAAATAGGCCTCTGGGGCAAGTACGTTGGACCTCCGTAAATAAAGCCCCTTGTCCCTTCGTTTGGACTACAAGGAAACCTACTTGCCAGTCTCTAAAACCTTCACTTTGCCACATTTCAGACACCTCTATGGTAGGCCCTAGGGCTGGGTGCATTGTTGGTAAAAGGTAGGTCATGCCCTGATGTGTGTGGCATGACCTAATAGTGAATTACAGCCATTTTCGTTTTTCACTATTGAAGGGCTACCTGCCTCCCTTAGGCCAGAATGGGCAGACTGATTATTAACTCCATTATAATCGATCTGACTCAGGGAGCATGGTAGCAGGTCGAGTTCAGTTTCCCTGAACTCAGAATTTAATAACACACCCTTTAGGATGGATGGTTTTTAAATTCTGTGTTTGAAAATAGCCCTTTTAGAAAGTGGCTATTTTCTTGTCCTACTATCCACCGGTCTCTGCTGGTTTGGTGTGTGTCAGGGGCTGGGTGGCTCCAGAGGTCTGAATGAGTCAGTGTGGGGTGAATGAGGCATCTGCACTTAGAGTGGGGGAAGAGTAGTCCCTGATAGCCTGGCCTGCCTGACACAATGCTGGCTCCACCTCCTGCCGGGCGACTGATAGCCCTGCTCCTGCCAGTGACAATACTGGCTCCGCCTCCTGCTGGGCGGCTGATGACCCAGCCCTGCTCAGTGAATAGGCCAGGTGCCTCTGCCTGGCAACACCCACAACAAACCTGGGATGGGGGGAATTTCCCTGCTTGGACAAAGGGAACAAAGCAGAAAAGGGGTATAAAAGAAGGACCCCTGAACCAAGAACTCAGATCACTTCTGACAAGGAAACCTCTACCAAGGACAAGAAGCCTGCTGATCCAAGGACTTGCCTCCCCCTTCTGCCAGTGTGCTGTTTGCTGGGGGGAACCTGAAGCTGCTTCTTTATTTTTGCCAAGGAACAAGGAGAGAGGAACTTGGTGTGTACTCTCAAAAGCTTGCTAGAAAATCTCCAAGGGCTGGAAGAGTGCCAACCTCCTGTTGAAGTCACAGGGCCAAAGGACTTCACCCTCTACTGAATTGCTGGTTGCTGGAAAGTGTTGTTTCCAGTACACAGGGAAAATCTGCAGTCTCGACGTCGCCGGACGCCGCCGAATCCAGCTTGACATCGTGAGTAACGGCTCCAGTGCTACGAGCCTTCGACGCCGGCCGCCGGGCCCGATCGACGCCAGTAGCGACGCCAGTGAGTAGTGAGTTCGGTTCCAGCTCCAAGTGACCCCGTCTTGACGCCGGTATCGACGCCAGTGAGTAGTGAGTTCGGCTCCAGCTCCAAGCGACCCCGTCTCGACGCTGCTGCTGATCGCATCGACGCGACGCCCTTCTCGACGCCGTGAGCGCTGCTCCGGCCCGACACCTCTCGACGCCGCTGCGGATCGACCCGAATCCGAGGCACGATCGACGCCGACCTCGACGCCGACATCTCGACGCCGTGGGTCATCGTTTTCTTCATTTCCAAAGGTACTGTGTTTGTGGGTTCTGTTGCAACTCCAGGCTCGACGCAGCGCTCCTCGCGGTCGACGCCGAACCTTGGGAGTATCGTAAATTCGACGTCGTGTGACTCCTGTGGGGGTCACATTGTTGCCAAGAACTGTGTTTTCAGAAAAATACTTACTTTTGTTGCTAAAGAACTATTTCCTAAGAAGAAACTTTACCTGAACTATTATTTTTCCTTCCAAAGAGTATTTATTAAGATTGTGGTATATTTTTGTCGTTATCGGTCTTGTGCTAAGCCTTATATAAAAATACTATTTTTATAATAACTCCTGTGTTGTGTCCATTTGTAGTGTATTCACTTTATTACTATATGTGGTCATAAATGCTTAACACACTGCTTCTGAGAAAGGCCTGACTGCTCTGCCAAGCTACCAAGGGGGTGAGCAGGGGTTATCTGAGTGTGTAATCCCCTTGCCCTGACTAGAGAAGGTGGGTCCCTATTTGTCAGAAGTGTATACCTCTGCCAACTAGAGACCGCCGGTTCTAACAAAGCCCATCTTGTAAAATGTGAAGGTTTAACGATGAGTCTATTAAAGATGCAGTGTCCAGATGAATTATTGAGAACACTATACTAAACTAAAGCTAAGATAATTTGACCATGAATACCTCGCCATTTACCTAGTGTGATGCACTTATATCAACCGTTAGGGGCTTCCTAATTGAGATTCAATCCAAATTAAACAAAACTTGCAACAACAATTTATTAGAGTTTGAAAGTGAGATCACATTTCTAGAGGCTAGTCACATTTCCAATTCAGACCCCTTTCCACTCTCACAAATAAGAAATATGAATATAATAGAATTTTCAGCAAGAAAGCTGGGGTATGGATTAATAAATACAAAATTCTAAAACTGTGCAAAGCAAACAGTGCCATAAAAAGGCTAGCATCATATTTGAAACATAAAAAGAATCACAGGAACATTACCGTTTCTCAAAGATAAATTGAATGTATCTCATACAAACCCTCAACAGTTCTTGAACGTCTTCAGAGACTTTTATAAATCTCTCCATGAAGATGATAAATGTAGAAAATATTTCAATAATATACATTTACCTACTATCACCGATGCAGAGAAAATGTCACTTCACTTAGCTCTCCATTATCAATAGATTACATTACAAAGTCTATCAAATCCCTTAAACTACACAAAGCACCAGGACCTGATGGCTTCACTGCTAATTTTTATAAGACATTTGCACCTACCCTTTGTCCTGTACTTCTTGAATTTTTTCAACACTTTTCTAAATTGGGCTCTGTAGCGGGCCATGCTAGTGAAGCCACCATTGTAGTGATCCCTAAAGTGGATATAGATCCAATCCTAGGCGAAAAATTACAGGCCAATCTCAGTAATAAATCTACATGCAAAAATCTATGCCACGATCCTATGCAAAAGACTTGAACCCCTATTACCAAATCTGATCAGCCGACCCCAGGTGGGTTTAATGAAGAATCAAATGTCTTACGATAACACTTGCTTCTTATGTCATATCCTTGAAAGAGCCAAATCAACGAACTCCGATACAGTAGTGATCACTCTAGACACTGAGAAGGCATTCAATAGAGTTCCTTAGACATTTCTACGAGAAACCCTTTTCAAATTCAAATTGAGGGACGTTTTTATTAGCATGGTCATGGCTCTCAAAAGTAGCCCTTCTGCCTGAGTTTGTACTGGTGGCCTACTGTCTCCCCTCCCATTAGCTTAGAGAGAGGCACTAGACAGGGTTGTCCCTTATCCCCTCATTATTTTTTCTGACTTTCGAACCTCTACTCCATAATATCCAGAGTAACCAGGCAATCGCCAGTATTACCTTCAATAACACCACTGTGAAGGTGGCAGCTTATACTGACGATATTTTGATCATGACCGAAAATGCCTGTAACCCAATTACTAGGTTATTACAAAAACAAATGACTGGCGATTATTCCCAGGTTGCAGGATATAAACTCAACAGGGCTAAATCTGAAGTTATAGATTAGACAGTCTGGTAGTAGTGATCTTCTAAATAACACCCCGCTGACCTGGCAACTCCAATTCATAAAATATCTAGGTTTAGAATTTGGATCGGACCTGTTAGAAACCTTTCACCACAATGAAATAATGACACTTGAAAATCTACTAGATGGATGGAACCCTAAATTCTTAACCTGAAGGTGTCGTAAAGAGAAAATCAAAATGATTGTGACCACAATTGTAAATTATCTTATAAACATGTTGCCTCTGGAATTGTTCGACAATGTTCACCAAAAATTAGACAAGTTATTGACAAAATATATATGGCAAAACAAATGCTGTAGAATCTCCATCAAGCAACTTCACCTACCCACAAACCTTGGCGGAGTCAACCTGACTGATTTTAGAAATGATCAAAATGGCTTTTTAGCCAGACAAGGGACACTATGGTTTTCCCCATTTCTGAACTATACTCCAGAATAGCCCTTAGTCAAAAAATACATTCTTGTGGATTTGCACCCCATAACGCTTTTATACATCAAAATTAAGTCCTCCCTACCAGCCAAATATATCTTTAATAATACAAAAAGGGCTCTCCTGTAAATTGATAGGCTACTAGAGATACTAATAATCCAATTTCATCTAACCTCACTCTGGTAAAACCCTAATATCAGAACTCAAGGCTCACCCATATATTGACACTCCTGGGTATCCAAAGTCAACCATTTTCTGAAACAACTAGGCACAGAATCAGCCCCATTTTCATTCAAAGAATTACAACTGCAATATAACCTATTAGATAGGATTTCTACGACTTCCTTGAAGCTCAAGACAAGTTTAACCAAGGCTAGGTGCCCCAATGTAGACCCCTCGCTTCCCACAGTCATTTCCTCTTTCAATAAATCCGGACACCAAACCTTCAAATTTTATTATCTCCTAAAGCCCAAAACCACACTCTTTACCTCCAACTTGATAAAGAAATGGTATGCACTTAATGCTTTTTCTTCAGATGACTGAAGCTTCATTTGAAAATCAGTATTCTCGCATAAAATCACTCCTTCATTATTCCAAACTAAATATTGGCATCTACGTAGTGCATTCTGAACTCCGTTCCATCTACATAAGATTATTCCTAGAGATGACCCAATGTGTTGGAATTCTAATAAAGCCACTGGTGATCTCCCGCACTTAATTTTTTATATTAGTTCTGTGTCCCGTTTTTGGGATCGACTATTAAGCTTTATACAATCCCTATTTGGGATCCAATTGAGATAGGATTTCATCTCTCTCATTAAAGGCTTTCTTGTACCACAGATTAAGGCACCTAATGATAGTCTACATATTACTGACTGTGGCCTGCAAATCCATATTTGCTAACTGTGAAAAAGCAGCAGCCGCCTCTTTTAAGTGCTGGCTGAACTGGATCTCTTAATTAAGAGGTGCTGATAACTTTATTCTGCGATGCGGCGAGCCCGAGGTAAGTGGTTTTATTTATTTATTTATTTTATGTTTACTAACCCGTCGTGTATCGCCTTCCACCCCCCCCACCATCCCCACCGCGCTTACCTGCACGGACCACACCTGATCAATTGACATGAAAAGGTATGATGCAGCGAGGCAGCGGAGGAGCATGGATACAGAAACTATATTGGATATCAAAGTTATTCAGCAAGGCACGTTTACTGTTGGGGAGTATAGAAAGTTATGTGTGCAACTTCTCTTTTTGGGTAGATGGTGGTCAGGTAACAGAAGAGGATGTGCTTGCACCATTACTTGTTGCAGTTTATTGTATTCTTCTTGTCTCCAGATCAGAGAGAGACTGTTTTTTTAAGAGGCAGTTCACTTTCTTGTTTTTTTTTAGTGGCTGTTCACTTATCTTCCCTCACAACCCCCCAAGGAAGGCAGACCCCTACACTGTTCCACTGTGAAGGACAGGGACATTGTGTGTATTCCTAGCTTTCTATGTTCAGCTGCATCAAAATGACAGCACTAGTAGGGACTGCTAAATTAGGACTTTTTAAAGAAAAATGTTCTAGGACAGGAGTTAGAATAGTAAGTTATCCTTTAAGGCATCCACTAAACCCTCTGCTGTCTTGAGGGTGCATTTGAAGGCACAAACTTCATATCTGCTGCACTGTGACTTCCAATACTAATTTCTAATGTATTATCATGATTGAGTGATGTCCTGATGTTATTTCCAGTACCCTCTGACTTTATAACGTACCGATGATATGAAAGTAAAGGGCAGATACAGAAAAATGCTCTTTCACAAATAATAAGAAAGGGATCGCTGGCAAAATATTGAGGACACATATATCATGTGAATTGAGTATCGTAAAAAATATTGAGGACCACAGTATAGAGAAGGTAACTACTATTCCTAACTCCATATCTACATACTTTGAAGAGATATATCGTCAAGGTAGGTATATGTGGATTAAGTATAGTAAAACTTTGCATACCTATAGAATCTTCAATAGAAACTTAACTTCACAATGTTCTTGTCCTCAATATTCTTGCTATGATATTTTGTCCACATGATATTTTGGACTCAATATTTTGTCCAAACACCATAAGAAAATAAAGGAAATGTCTAATTTATTATAAATAGATAATGCAATATTTTGATTACATTGACGAAGAACAAAGACTTGTGTAACTGAACCAATTGCATTTAGAGTCTAAGAAAAATGCACTGACTCTGAAAGGTATGATTACAGACTGGTATTACATAAACATTTTATTCAAGGGAGTTTCTACTTCTCAATCTTATCTCATAAATCGTTTCTCTCTTTTATAGGACCCTTATTAGAGCCCTGGTGAAAAGAAGCCCTCTTTACATGAGCTTCATGAAATTAAAAGTTAATAAAAACATCTGTCCTAAATTGATACTAATAGCATGTTTTGTTTTGCTTGCTTGGTGCAGTTCTTGAATAGGGCCCGCCTCAGGTGACTTACTGTGGCTCACACCTAAATCTTAACTTTGAAAATGTAGTCAAATCATCGCATGTGCTTTCAAAAAGTTTTTTTTTTTTTAAATGGGGGACTCATTCACAATCTGTGACTGTTCGAAAGGACAATTTGCATGTTCATCCCTCTTAATGGTAGTGATCTGCGGCCTGAAGGCTTTCTTAGAATAGTGGTGAATGATACTGTGCATTTATAGGACTGGTGTTAGCCAACACCTTTTGATTTTAGTAAAAAAAAATATAGATACATATATTTATATATATATATACACACACATACTATTCTTACTTCCAGTGTATTTCAACCAATCCTTTTTATATTATAGAAGGAGACAGACAATTGAGCTGCCCCATCTATAATGCAGACTGCCTGGAATCATTACTGCCTTTGTGCTATCTCAAGTGAGTGTTCATTCATTTGCATGGGCATGGTCCTGGTCAAATGAGGGGACATCTTTGCCCCTAATCTGTGCCTTATTAAAGGCATTGGCTCCTGGAAAAGAGGCTGTTGAGAAGCGCACTAACTGTGAGTCATCAAGGTGGTGGCACACAGTAAGTACACCCCAACACTGCACATTTTAAGTGGGGTCTCAGTGGTCCCAGGGACATCCCAGGTAGCCTTCCACACGTGAGTGTTGTAACACACTGCACATTCTTTCAAAAGGATCCCTTCCATCTCTTGAACCCCAGACCTTGTAAAATGATAGTGAAAGACAGGGCTGCCACAGGTTCAAACTGTGGCTCATTTTCTCTCTGCCTTGCTCACAACAGAGCAGATGGAGACTTAGGAGTTTGCATCTGTCCTGCGCAGAGCTTATCTTTTTCTGTTGTCCAGCTCTCTATGATGGTCAGTGCTGAGTGCACCCAATAGAGCTGAGTGCACCCAAAAGAGCTGAGCACACTCAATAGAGTTCGCCCATCTCAGAATGGGACCCTGTTTTGGACTACTATATTCTACACCAGGTGACTCAAACTAGGCAATGAATTTGCACAGTCTCAGACTTTGCCATAGACAGTTATATTCAACATTTTCTTTGATCCTGTCATTAGATCATATCAATAAGTGCAAAAAATGTCATCGATATTAATGTGGAAGTAAAACACAATTCTTCATGTGATAAGCATATCTGCAACTACAATGAGAAAGACAGTTTAGAGGTATTATTGACTAACCCATTAAGTGTAAGAATGAACAATTCATTAAGTGTTTCTATTGGTGAATGCTGGACACTCATTTGACTTAAGCTATTTAAAAACATTGACAAAGCCAAGAGTCTGGCAGCCAATGCCACACCGATTGGCTTTGCCAGTGCTTGTTTTTGATATGTAGAAAATAGAAATTAGGTGTTACATGAAATACTGATGGGTGGTCGTCCAAGTTAAAATTGCTCACAGGTTATGCTTTCATGTACAAAATGCACTCAAGGTATGTGCTCAATATATTTTCATTACAACTTCTAAATTTGAAGCTAATGTTGCTTGTGCTGCAAATGTGGCTGTAGCACATGTCCGGCAAGGAAGTTGCCTGAAGTAAGCCACGCATAGTCGAAAAATACACAAAAATGCTGAAATGGGAGAAAACAAGAATTATACAAGATTCTTGAAACCCAATAATCAGGATTTTGAAAGGGAAAAAAAATCACCCAGGCCTCAGATATCTTGGGGTGTGTTTTAATAGCTTCTGCATAATGTACTCCACTACTGCATACAATTATGTGGGAGTAAGTCTCATGCAGGTGTTCTAAAGTGGGAGGATCAAATCACGGTTTGCCTTGTGAGTTTGTGACCATTAACAAGCTTTTCTCTGACCCATTTGCACCCAGAAAACGGTTGGAGGTTTGCTACTGCAAGGCGCTAGAGTAAATTCTCATTCTGGGTGGCAAGTGGAAAGGAATACTCGAAGTACTAGAAAGTGTTCCATTGCAGAGAAAAAAAGTTGCCCCTTGGGACAAAAGTAATTATAAATGTGCAAAAGAATATTTGGGGTCGCTTATCCCTTATGCACAGTTGCCCATTGGAGAATCAGCAAAACCAAAGAATGTCACCGGACATTGCCAGTAGCATGCATGGAAAGCATTGGCTTTCCAGTTAGCCGCATTACTTGCGAAGAAGTCATTATAGAGGTGCAGATATATGCCCCCTCTTTTTAATTGGGCCTAAACTTTATATTATGATCAAGTGTCATCAATATCACTCACAGGGATATTTCTATTTTGTTTTCATCAATTATGCCAATCCAAGGGGCTCTTAAAGCAATTTATTCTTTTGTTAATATAACAACTCCATCCAGTGGCAGTGCAATGATTAAACCACTAAAATATCCATCAGCCTTTCAGATCAAATTTCTATACTTTCATACTTTTGCCCTTTGTCTCTCCTAAAACTGTCACTAAGGGTTTCAGTTTGTGATAACTTGCTTTAGGACTGACTGCGAAGTAAGATAATACATGCAGGGATTTAAACACTGGACTTAGGCCAGACAGTAAGCATTTCAATCAGTGGAGACATGGACATCATTTGATATGGTGATTTATTCAAAATCTGTTGTCGCACACCACTGAGGCTTCTGGTCCACATTTGCATTTAAACCCAGACCCATCAATGGCATGTTAATTTTTTCCCCGGGGCAGTTAACACAATGTCTAAAATTCCACTGGAATGCATGACATGGCGGTTCAGCCTGTGGTGAGCCACGTGGCGCCATAGAGCCAGTCAGGCATGGCGCAGCGATTCCCTAAAGGTGAAGACGGGCTGTAATCACTACACGAAGGCTGCGCCCGCGCTGTCTCTGTATTTTATGTTTCAAACTGGTGTCCCAGAATCTGTCACATCATGTGAGATCCTGCAATCTGTTGAACTGTAAATGCAACTGCAGTGCGTGCAGGCTTCCAGTAAGAGCCTACTTAATTTAATCAAAAGCAAAGGAGGCCCACTCTTTTTACGTCTTTCTGTCAGATATGTGTGCTTTTTTTGTCTCCCTCAATGCAGTTTCATTACATTTAGGACAAAAGGAGGTGAGTTCACCTTTGCTGGCATCATTTAAACCACATTTGTCTTTACAAGAAAACCTTTAGTCCATGAGGAATGAGGATTTATGCACTGGAATACTATATGGTTGGAAATAATATGTTTGGACTGTATTCCCACACACTCAGTTATGGGCACTACAAGTAAGCCTGGGCAGAGTTCGTGGTTTTCCGCATAAAACTCTGTCACGCTACGCAGAGTTGTAGGGATGAACGGTCATCATACCTGCCACTAAAAGTTGGGGAAGAAGTCACTTGAAGGGTTCAATGTCTTCTTACACTAAGCCAGTCCCTTATTTTACCCCAGAACAGCCTGAGCTCCCCAGGCAGTTGTTGGCTCAGCAGATAGTGGCATTCTAGGAAAGCATGCCCGGAACATTTCCAGATGCTACCGGTTCCATCTGGCTTGGCTTCCAGCCCGACAAAGCCTTAGGTGCCCCCAGTTTGCCCTCCACTGGAGGTCCCTCACCTAGCCCTGACTGCCCATGTTGTACTAGTTCCTGGGCCTGTTTCAAAGCTGGTACAGTTTTCCACTCTGGTCTCAGTGTCCACCCCAGTTACTTCCATGCTGGCACCAATCCTGAAATCACTGGCACTAGTATGAAATCAGTTGCGACACCAGTGTCTGACCTTGAACTGATATTGGCCCTCTCTAGGCCTGAGTCTATGAGATAACTAGGGATCAACATGTGGTTATGGAACCAGGCCTTCAGCTTGAGCCTCTCCCTTGATGCTCGTATTATCAGATAATAGAGGTATTTTTCGCCTCTGACTCTGATGCAGTCCAGGCCATAAACAATGTTCTTCATGACACTGATGATGACCAGGAGACAGGGAATCTGCTCACCCTCATTACATTGATGAAGTGCTGTATTTAAACATGCAAAAGCCAGTGGGCTGAATAACTCACCGCAGACAGAACTGGACTCACCGATTGGCTCATCAGTTAAGCAAAGTGCCTCTTATGTTGTAGCAGTGCGGATAACAGCAGAAGTGCTAGATTTGCAATTGCCTACTCTGGAAACTAGAGCCGATTTATTGACTGAAATTCTTTAACCAGGTCTATCTTCATCTGAGCCACATTTAAGATTTGAAAAGAGTGTTAGGAACACTCTCTTGCCTTATTGGGCTAAGCCATGCTTGGCCCCTGTTTTCAGATGACCTGTGGCCAGATAGCGCTGTCCAGCAACCCCGATTGTTTAACAAGACCACCAATATCTGAAACTCTTGTGGTGCAAGCATCCACAATTAAAGTCAATATAAATGCTTTTCCCACAAACCCACATGGATATGAAGCTGAAACAATGATTCCTTTTGAATGAAGAGTGTTTCTCAGGTAGTCTGACTTTATAATCTTTGAATGCAGTGTGTCTTCTGGGCAGGTACTTGCATTCCTTATGGGACATAGCCATAATGAACTTGCTGGCCATTCTGGAGGACCTCTGGAACTCCCTGGCCCAAGCAATCCTACATGGACAGGACACATCAAAGTATAGGCCTGGATACCACCTACTGAATCAGCCTCACTACTGCCACCGGTATAGTGCTCAGAAGGCATGGCTGGATGCAAGCAGCTGGATTTTCAGGGGATTCCCAAGAGTCCCTTATGGATATGTTCTTCAATGGGTATGGGGTATTCAAAACCATTCAAAGATAGGCACATCACAACGAGGTCGTTGAGGTTTATTGTCACCAAACAGAGAATTAAACCAGCAGTACAGAAGGTATAGGTGGTATTCCAGAAGGCTATCATACTGGCATTGCCAGCCTTCTCAGCCATTGCAGCAGCAAATTCAGTTCTTGTGGATTAGAAGGTGTGGTGGCAGCCAATGCTATTCACTGCAGCAGGGACTATTCTGCATCTATTCTTCTCATGCTTCACTGATGACCAAGCTGCTTTGATTTGCGCTCCCAGTTCCATGACCAGCCATTAGAGGGTTAGAATTTGATATTTCCTCCCTAGCTGGACATCTATCACATCAGACCTATGGGTCTCATAAAATGTTCATAAGGGCTATAACCTGCTTTTTATTTTGTCCCTACATCTTATCCCCCCATACTAGAGTGATTGATGCAAAAAGTCAATCTTCCGCTGGCCAGAGGAGACATTGAGTGGGTGCTACACTCAGAGCGGGGCGAAGGGTGCTATTCACACTCCTTTCTCGTCCCAAAGAAGAAGAGAGACCTCAGACCTATGTAACAGCATGGAACATCAAATTCCCCATTCGTCATAGACCAATTACCTCAATAGCAAATTCACTCAAATACATTCATTGGTTGGGCCCATAACACCAATACTCACACTCCGTTGATCTGCTTCCCTAGAGGAATAAGTTTCCAAACGCTGACATGAAAGGAATATCTTTACCTAATTCTAAATGCATTGACTCCAATCCTAAAATATTCCCCTCATAAGGTAATGAATCATTTAGTTGTTTTATAGGTTTAGTGAACACAATCATTTATCTATACTTTACATACTAAACTAAATTCTCTTCTTTAAATAACCGACACAACATATTTGTCAATTAATCAAATATTCTTTATCTAAGAAATATTGCAAAATCGTTAGAAGTCATCATCTGCATTGCAGAACATCATATTTACCTAATCTGGCTAAAAGTCGTCCTCTAAGTCAGTCTGGTCGAGGAAAAACCTTTATTTCATCAAAGTTAGGCCGCAATTCAATCTCTCAAAGATTCAGGATAACAGCTGTCCAGCAGTGTCACCGTCCTCTCCATCAGCATAACGCCAGGAAATCGAGTTCGTCAAAGAAGAGTGTTAGCCTTAGCGTTAGCAAATAGTTCAATTCCCTACCTACTTTTATAATGAAAATAATGTCAAAAAGCATCAAGATTGGGGTTTTAGAAAGGTCTGATTGGTCGACTTGGGGTCGAGGGGTAAAGTTCTCATAGAGTCTGTATAATGAAGTCATCGCACTTGCTGGTTCCGGTTTTTAAATTGTCTATTGTCTTGTCGTTGGCGTAGTTCCCGGAGTAACCTTGAATAGGACTTCAACTCCTAGGGTCAGGACTAGGCCACTGCTGCTGGCGTTGACGCCTGCACACTTCACCCAGAACCTCGTGTTGTCAGGAGCAGTCACGTTCAACGTTTCGTTCAGCCATTTTGACTAGGCCGAAATGGACAACTTAAGCAAAAGAAACACAAAAACGTAATTAAAACATAGAAATGGCTAATAAAATGTTAATCCCTCGCTAATACCCTTATGTGTAAGTAATTATCTAGCAGAAAGCAACACTCAAAGCGTTTATACTCACTTAATAAAGCACAATTTACAATCACATCACCAAAGGAACATTTATCATGCAATATTCTAATTTTCTACTATTAGTATGCGTACATGTGTTAGTTTACAATTAGTGTAGCCATGCAAAGTGCAATTCCCACGTGTTATTCTTTTGTTAATATGATTGATAAGTCTTTCACTGCAAACCATTAATAAGATTACTATTAGTTAATTATTCAGATTAATATAAACATGCAGAATAGGGGGGTATACAAAATTTTGTACTACCCGCTCCAGCACCTACCCTGGACCTTCTGCCATTAAATGTCTTTTTTTGAAGAAGTGTAAATCCAAACTGCTCACTGTGTCTCAGATCGTCACTGGCCTGGATCCTGAGGACTGAATGAGGTCTCTGAATTTGCAGGTTGTGTATTTTCTTATATCCATGCTGCAGTCCTACAGGTGTTACCTGTGGTTCACGATGGGGTCAGAACATTTCCAATTCACCTTGCCACTCTATGGCCTTAACTCGACCCCCTCCGGTGTTCACAAAATTAAGGCCAGTGGTCGAGGCTCATCTTGGGAAGTCAAGTATACTTGTATTCCTATACCTTGGTGACTGGCTGTTTAAGGTACTCATTGCAGTCAGTAAGGGACCACTTCCAGATGACCACCAGAGCTTAGCTTTGCTTGAGGTTTTTAATGGATGAGCTGAAGTGCTACTTGAGCCCAACTGAAAGGATTCCCTTCAGAGGGGCTATCCTGGACACTGTACCTTTCATGGCCTTTCCACTGCTGCAGGACAGTCATCATATCATCCTGACTTTTTGGACTCCGTACTGGGTTTCAATGAGAATGATTTTTAGGCTTCTTGGGCTCTTGGCTTTGGGCAGTCTCCACATCCCATATTTAAACCTGGGCGTAGTCCACGTAGCAGGGCTACATCGAGGGCCACGGAATTGGAAACAAACTCGGTGGAACTCCATGGAGCTCCGCTACTTTGCCCGCCTCCACCCCCCTATTAAGATATAAGTTACAAGTCATTTAAAAAAAAGTAAAAGCATGCGCAGTTCTCTCAAGCAGTACCCGTATGGCGGGGAAGAGGAGGAGGGCAGCCCGGGGATGCTGCGGTAAACAGGTAAGTGGTTTTTACTTTTTTTAAATGACTTGTAGCTTATATCTTAATAGGGGGGTGGAGGCAGGCTGCGGGCCAACTTCGCTCCGCTGCGGAGTGTGCGGAAATTTGCCTACTCCGCGTTCTCTGCCAAACACGGTGTAGGCAAATCTCCGCACACTCTGCGGGCAGAGCGGAGTTCTCCGTCCATGGATACCTATATTCCAGATGGCACATGCGGATCCTGCAATTGAATGAAATGTTTCAATAGGCCCAATATTGGTGTTGCCTCTCTAATGCTAGAATGTTCATGCAAGTGATGAGTCAGGACTTCATTTGGTGGCAGATGAGGGCCAGCTTGACCTGCGACAGGCTACTGTCCCTTCCCCACTCAGATTCTACGATTGTGACAGATGTGTTGCTGTTGTATAGATTCTCAGGCAGAGCTGGAAATCAGATGCCTCTGGTTTCCAACACTAAGCCAGGTTAACATGAAACTTCTGGAATGTTTGGCTGTCCGTTTGGCTCTGAAAGCTTTCCTGCTAGCTAACAAATAAAGACTAGTTTTGTATGAATTCTTGCCACTGCCTCTCCTTCCTTCAGTTCTAAGGAAAGTCAGAACAGACCAGGCCAATGTTTTCTTATTAGCCCTGGGCTGGGCCTGACCAATGTCTTCTTAGTAGCCCTGGACTTGGCCTGAGGATTTGGTACCCACAGCACCTGATAGTTTACCTTCCGATCCAGCTACCCCTTCAGGAGGACCTTCTATCTCAGCAACAGGGGAAGTTTCTGCATCTGAATCCCCGCAATTTACTGCACCATGCATGGAGATTGAGCAGTAACAGCTAAGTTCTAAAAAATACTAATGTTGACCTGTCTGACCTCAACAATTTACATCCATTACAAACATCCCGCACTAGCAAAACTGCTGGAGAAATGCGAACACCTGCAATTCTGCAACGCCATTGACCAGTTTCATCTACTTGAACATTGCCAATCTGTCATCAGAATCGAACAAAGCAATGAAATGGCTCTAACACACATTGTAGATGATGCCCTGAGACTGCTTGATCAGAACGAACCATGCCTGCTTATACTTCTTGATCTCTCCTCTGCACTTGATACAGTCAACATGACAGCATGACTGACCTTCTGGAGTAAAAGATGGGGTTATCTGGTCCCATTTTAAACTGGTTTACCTCTATCGTACATAATAGAACACAATAACCACGTACCAAAATTCTGAAGCACTCAAACATTCAGCACCAAAAGTATTCGGATGAAACCCAATTGTACTTGAAAATTTTCTTACCAGAAGATAAGCAAACTCTCAAACACACCCTACTCAAAGCTCAACAGTGTTTAACTCACGATTACCTTATGCTCAACAGTCTCAAAACGGCATTCCTCATGATTGCCCCTCAGAATCATTTTGCCCCATAGAAGGATGGCTCAAGCAACTTACAGCTCTCAACTGCACCCCCCACATTATTGACTCTACCATATCTCTAGGCATAACGCTGTACGAATTCTTAAATATGCACGATCATATTGTTTAACTACCAGGGTAGCCAATCACCAACTGAACATACTAAGGAAACTCAAACACTTTTTACCTCCTGATGACTTTCAGCTAGCTGTCCAAGCCCTAGTCATTTCCTGATTAGATTTCAGGAGTGCTATTCTTGCAGGCTTACCTAAAGCAAGGCTAGCACTGCTACAGGCCACACTGAACTCTGCTCCTAGGCTCATCGCCGGATCCAGAAGAGTTAACCATATTACTCCAGATCTAAAGCATCTAAATTGGCTCCTGTTTGAAGCAAGGATCCAGCAAAAGATAGCCTGCATAAAACACAAGGCCCTTCACCATAGCACTCCAATCTACCTGGCCAATAAATTTGAACTGTCTGGTGGTAGTCGTTCCCTAAGAAGAGCCAACTCCCTTCTATTGAAACCTCAGAAGTTCAACAACAAAAAAACGTACAACTGCTAATTCTCCGGTCTAGCCCCACGAATAAGGAACATACTGCCTCCTGCAATTAGGTAAAACCCCTTGAGTACCTCCTTCAAAAAAGAAGTAAAAATGCTTTGTTTGAATAGATTCCTTCATGAGTAGCCCCAAAGCCACTCAGCTTCACTATTTTTGACTATTATCTGGTGGACACGTTTGGAGCCTGATTCTTCTGGCTGATTGTTATATTGTATATGTTGTGCTGCTTGCTTATTCCTATTGCATCTATCCCTGTATGTACACCCTGGTGCAGCCTGGTGCAGCGCTCTGATACCCTAATGTGTCTTGGTCGCACTATATAAAACTCCCAAATAAATACCTTCTTTTGACTTGGCACCGGAAATGTAGATTACTTTTTTTGCAGCCAGAGACCCGGCCATGAATTCCATCTCTGCGAGCTGCTTGGAAGAGTTTGCAGCCTGGTGTGGGATTTGTCATCTGGGATAGACTCTCTGATGTATTGTTGTTTGTGTTATCGTTGAACCATCATGGCCTTGCAGTGGGCACAGTTAAGGGTTACTTGTCTTTGACTTTGCCCTCTTCATGATTGCCTAATCAACCCTCTCTCTCTTAATCAGTGGCTGTGATGCATTATCTGATGCATATGTTCCCCGAAGGCCATTTTTCATGCCTCAATAGGACCTAAATATGCTTCTCACATTCCTAATGTGTATGCTATATGTGCACAGTTGTTTCTCAAGGCTTTTTCAGTTCCTGTGATGTGCTAATATATTGTCCGGGTTCAAGGACTTCGGAAAGTCTTACCGGGAGTTTCTGCAGAGACGCCCAGGAACTGATGATAATTCCTCGACTTCCCCCAATCACCACCCAAGCATATCAGACTCTATACTACGGGGATGACCGGGGAAAGAGGGGAAACAAAACAAGGGAAGAAACAAGGGGATGAGCTCCAGACGCAGTCTCTATCTTCGATCTGTGCACGTTGGAGTGGCTAAAATAAAGAAGGAGTGGTTAGCTGACACAGAAAGAAGAGACTTCCTATCCCCCTCTCCCAGACCTGTACTATACCTTATATTCCCTCCCTCTTGTCTTGAACTGCAGTGAAACGAGACAGAGATGTTCCAGGAGCTGTAAAAGCAAGGAGAGTGCCCTAAGGATATATATATATATATCAACCCAGCAGAGAGCAATCTACTACCCACTAACTTAATGTAAGTGTAAGCTCACCTAGATTTCCTCCTCTATTGCGTGGAACTGTTCACTCAGGGATGTGTCGGGTCACAGACAAAACCTTCTGACAGGTGAGTGGGGTTATACAGTGCAGGAAGTAATTAAAGAAAAAAGCGACCTTAACTTGTTACCGGAGATCAGGAGAGTGAGTTCATTCCGGTGTAATCACAGTTGAGTCGCTGTGAGAAGATGCTGTATTTGGCGGCTGATGGGAGTCGCTGTGAGAAGACGCTGTATTTGGAGGCTGAGGGGAATCCAAGATGCAGCAGAAGGAACGAGGCAAAGTGACCTTAACTTGTTACCGGAGATCAGAAGAATGAGTTCATTCCGGTGTATATACAGTGGGGTCGTGGTGAGGAGTTACAAGGCAGAATACCGGATGACTACGAGGCTTTGGGAGGCAAGGAAACCATTCGTGCCGTACTACGTGGAGAACCCAGCCTGACCTACCACTCGGGACGCTGAGTTCACACCCAGGGGAACGCAGATCCAGGCGGCAGATAAAGACCCTCTCCCACGGTACTGAACACTACAACGGAATCCTTACCTCGTGAACGAGAATTGCCACGGAACTAACCATTCCAGAATATTCAGGATACTGGACGACCGGGACGGCTGTCACGGGAGATGAAAGAACTTAGAACACGGAGATTCCAAACGGGATGCAGGAAAGCTTCGGAACTTGGGGCTTGAGAAACAAACGAACGCAAAGCGCTACTTCCGGGGGAAGCCAGGCTTTTGTTACTGCCTGACTTCTCCGCGCATGCGTGTTGTCAAGGCGCCATCTTTGGATTGGCGCTTCGGCAATCCTGACATATATAGATTGAAGAAAAGTGAAGTACCTTGAGTTACTCCTGTTTTTATAGTCGCTAAGAATAGAGGTTATGAGTTAATGATTGATCTGACCTTTCACTCGATTTTAAATTCTGATTCAATTTTATTGTATAGTAATGGATACTTTTATGTTTCTCCATCTGAATCGCATGAAGATGATTTTGATTGATCTGTCCATGATGTAGGACGGGATCGAGTGTTGGCAATTTTTTTAGACTATGTAATTGTATATCTTGATCCATCAAATACTGCTTAGGCTGAGGAGTAATAGGGCTTTGACCCTATTTTTATCTATTATTGATTTAAGGTCATCCCAGATGGTTAATCAGGGCAGATTTAGTACCCCTCCCTGGTCAAAGGCAAGTTTTTGGGTCGGATAGTAAAATTTTCTCTTCCAGGAAGTTTGAGGTCTGGAAGTCAGCTGTTCTTTCTATTAGTTTTTCAAGGGCCTGCCAGTTACAGATTGGTCTGTAGTTGTTAAAGTCTGCTAGAGCAAGGTTATTTTTTGTTAACTGTTGATCGTATACATAACGTCTTGTTTTCTTCTAGAAAGTGCATATGATTAATGAGTTACTGATGATATTCAATGCTGAAACTGCAATGGAAGTTGACAGTAGTATTTACCTGAATGTTTGTGACGGTCAAGGCTCAGACTTTTCTTCATTTTATTTAACTTTGTGTTTTTTATAGCATAAGAATTACTTTTGGGTAATGGTGATGTTTACTGAGTAGCAAGCAGCAGAGTGCAAAAAATATATATTGATAAGGGATTGAAAAGTGCTTAGTGAAAGTTATGTGAACAACACAGGGTTAGAAGACAATATTTGCAGAACAATACCAAAATTCATGTATGTAATGAAATGTGACACAGGAAGAGTGTGAGTTTCATGCAGCTCATGAGTCATGAATGATTCACGGTGTTGGTAGATAAAAGCCTTTAACATTTGCTATTAAATGTGTAAAAGGAAGACTCTGCTGGCTGGTATAATTTTGATTCAGACCTTAGAAGGATTTATTGAGTGACATATTTTTCTGCAAGTCAGTGGTGCAAGAAGACGATTAAGCTCCGTAACTTCGTTTGTCCAATTAAGATAGCTATTTCTTTAAAAAGAATGCATGGCGACTACAAAGGAAGGAATTTATGGAGGATGCAGGTAGGTTTCAGTGAACTTCTTCCTTCAATTGGACCCATTTCACTGAGGATAGGCAAGATTTGGTCAAATCCACTGGACCCATAGTTCATTCTGGCTCCTCCATAGAGAGATGCTTTCATAGAAGTAAGGTGTTTTTTTCTAATAGCCATCATCAGGGAGTTACCATAGTCTAGTCTAGACAGGACCATAGATTGTACCACATGTCTGAAGACTTCTTTAGGTGCAAAGGTTTTGATGCCCAGCAGGAGTTCAGTTTGGACTTTGCCTCTTTTGCTAATGCCTTTATGTGGGATTAGAGGTTGAGATTCCTGTCAAGAATAAAGCACAATGATTTTTCAATTTCAGTGACGGAAGGTTGGCAGTTAATGTGTTAAGGTCTTTCAGCCATTAGTTTAGTCGTGTAGAGGGAGATCAGTAGGACTTCAGTTTTTTTACATGTTAAGTTTCAGGTGGTATGGAGTCATTCAGGATTGGAATTTCTCCAGAATCTGAGCAAGATTAGAGAGGTCTTGAGGAGCAACAAAAAAAACACAGTCAGTTGCCTTTCCTCCTAATTTAAGTGGTATGAGATACTTTTGTAGAAATGAAGCAAGGATCTCCTTCTACAGATTTTCAAGGGGTGGGCAAGAGAACAGAACCTTAAGGTGCATCTGACTGAAGTGATGAGCGATTCTAGTGAGAGTTAGCGATTTTTACACATTGGAAGAGATTTTTAGATACAAAGATAACCAGCTGAGAACTAGACATTTGATACCCCCTCTCTCAAAGAAAATGTTTAAGATTGTGTGATGGTGGGCTGTTTCAAATGGTACAGGAGGCAGGAATCTCTTTTTCCAGGTTTAGGAGAGCATCGCCAATGATTTGAAGGAATTAGGGTATTGCAACCGGACACGAAGAATGATCAGGGGACATCGAGTTAGTAGCTTTCTGTAATAAGTTCTTTGAGTTCAATGTTGACAATACTTTCAAGTGTTGCAGTGAGAAACGGTAGGTTTGTAACTGTTCTGTAATTATTCAAAACCTCCTGGCCCACTTTAGATCTTGTTAGAAGGTGAGTGACTTCCCTGACCTGTAAGCAGTCTGAAACTATACCTTGAGAGTGGCAAACATTAAACAGCAAGGTCTGCCTGCAGGTCAACTTGCTATCATCTGGCCCTGGAACTCCAGAAGAGTCAATTAGTTGAAGGAAGTTGAAGTGGGGGACTGTTCTCTTTGAGGTGACTTCTTTATGCTGGTGTTTGGATTGAGAAGTAGTTGTTTTGTTTAATAGCTATGGTTCTAATGATTTTACTTTGGCAACAAAGTGATCTGTCATTTGGTCATGGAAATCCAGCGATTGAGGCACAGGCATTGAAGTGTATCTAGATTTGGAAATTCTGCAAGTATCTTGTGAAGTTCCTTTAGAGGAAACCTGATTAAGTAGTCATTCCTATTTGCTTTTTCGACTAAGGATTTATAAATCATGCTCTGCTTTTGGAGGGTGCTTTGTTTAGTGTGTTCTTTGATTTGCACCAGTGGTACTAAAGGGTGCACACATGTGTTTAACTCCTTTATTTTGCCATTCATCCACCATAGTGATGGCTATTCATTTACAATTGTGTGTTGTATATTATTTTCTTTCTGATAAGCTGCTTAAAGCTGCCAGTCACGAAACAGAACAAAATGCTGAAAAAATGTAAGAACAACATAATTAAATGGGAAAGTAAGTGAAAGCAACCCCCTTAAACCTCAGTGAAAAATAGATGGAAGAAAATGCTTTTGAGGTCAAAGTGGGTGCAAAGTGGAGGTGGAGCAGACAGAAAAGCAACCATGTTGTAGTGTTTGTGGGCATTGAAGGAGAAGGTTGGGAAGTGAGTTTGGGTATGAGGAGGAGTGGTTGGACTAACCTGAAATGACAACCTCAGAACACTTAAAGTGGAATGGAAGAAAAAGAAACAACCGAGATGGGCTGTGGGGAAGACCATAACTAGACTTGAACATTATGAAGAGAAAGTAAAATAGGAATAGGAAGTTATGCCAGCTGATAGAACAAGAGGGTGAGCTATAAACAGTAAGTTAAAGTTTGAAGAATGAAATACTGATTGTAGAGGAGAAAAAGAGTCCGCAAGGCAAAGCAGATGGGGAGAACATTAGTCCAGGTAGAAAAACAGGCCTTGAGAGGATGACATGTAAGGAGTTATTCTGTTGATAGCTGCAACAGCAAGCAACATGATTTTATTAGAAAAGGGGATGAAAAATCAAAGATAACACTAAAACTGCGGATAGGAAATGAAAGTAGGAGAGATTGGTCAAGATGATGAACTTGAGGACATAGCAGACATAAGTGTATGACAGAGGGGAAAAATAAGTTTTCAAAAAGATTTTTAAAAAATGAGAAGCCATTCAAGACTGGACAGCTGATAGGCAGTGATATTTGCTGGTGAAGATTAGATTTAAAAAAGATTCACATGAAAAGGAGGTGTGGATCTAAAAGTTAGCCGCACATATGTATATATATGTATATATATGTATATATATATCTTACAGTGGAGATCGTAATAGTATGTTGGAAGTCATGTTGGCTTATGATTTGTCAGCATGAGAGTGTTCCTCCTTAGTATGGGAGCTCAGTTAGCTTACGTCAAATTAATATATTGTCCACCCTAGCCACTTAGGTGGATTTATTATTGAGTTATGTTAGCTGTGGTAAAATGCAGTCTGAGAAGTGTGCAGGAAAGTCCATGCTGGCCTGTATCAAGATTGGGATCTTGACATTTGTAGGTTTTTGTATTTCCTTGGATGCCCTCCAAAACTTGCCGAGATTTCTAAAGCTGCAAATGTTCTATGCCATACCCAAGGAAATATAAAAAAATAGGCGTTGATTGTGGTAATAGTTTCTCCAGATTTAATAGTCATAGAAACCTGCTACAATATCCTGCTCTGAAAACTCAACCCTTCACAGCTCATGCAAAGGTCCTCAGATCTTTGTATGCTTGCCCTAAACCATGAGAAATGAAACATCCAAATGCCACCCATGTCATTTCTCTTACCCCTATTTTTGGTTCCTGCCACAGACCGCTTTATTAATTTGTTGGGCAGACCTGTTGTTTCAAATATATACATAGTTACTTTAGGTCAGACCCTTGCTTGTGATTGGATGGATTTGTTGTCTACCTCCCTTCACTGCTCCCGATTTGATGGCTTTCCTTGCCAGTCGTGTATGTCCCACACAGGATCATTTCGGCCTCACAGTGTTCTAATTGATTTGCTAGTATCCTTCCACTGCTCTCTTTGCAGGCATTCAGGGATCTATATTTTTCTTTATCTTTAAGCACTCCTGAGAGAGCAGCTGTTTTCTTCCTCTTTCTCCGCCATGTGCTGCTTCCCACGTCAGCTTTCTCCCGGACCTCTTCACTCTCTTTGTTGTTTCCCTTGCCCCTCCCTGTCCTACTCATTCTTTGAATAAACCCTGCCTCCCTGTTGCCGCACTGGTGCTTTCTCATAGAATCTGTTTTCAAAGAGAGATTGGTTTTGTTTCCTTAGGGTTCATCATTTGCTCTAGTGGATAACTCTTAAAGTAAGCATAGGCAAAGCCAATAGTTCTGGCTTTCTCAATCATTTGCTCTTTTGCTTGTTATTCATGTTTATTGCTTTGCATTGTAGTCATTGGTTGTTATGGCTAACACTTGTAGCGCACATAGTAACCAAGACTATAAATCCCAGAATGCATTAACACCTGGAGGGATTAATAGCTGAGTGAATGCATGCAAGAATGTGCAATGGTGGCAGCAGTTGAAAGACGTTTCCGGCTAGCAACGGAACTGAGGAGCCTCCAAAATCCTTGCCTCAGGCACTCATACACTTACTCATCATCATATCCATTCATCGTCCATACTTTCACTCATTCATCACTCTTTCATCCATCCATGTGCACAAAGGTCTCACACATCCGTGCATTCATTATCCTTCATGTGTTTGTGTCAACCATGGTGAAGGTGCATTCATTCCAGTTACTGAGATCTTTGAGCATTCTTCAACAAACCAGCCTGAATTGTAATCCGACACCCCACAATGGTCATACATGATAGGCAGTGGAAGATCCCACGTCATGTGCCACCAGTTTACTGGTAGTCCTAACAGATTGCAAAACCAGTAGCTGCCCAGCCAGTGATGATAAACCTGTGGTATCATGGTGGAATCGTTAAGATATAATGGGACAACAACAAAAAATGGAATGGAATGCTACTCAGCATATTTAGCAGTGGTTAACTTAATGTCAAGAATACCTTTTATAAGTTTTGGAATTTTTCATTATCAGAATGTACGGCGTGCCATCATTCTACAGGTGCTAAAAAATACAGGGGCTTATTTAAAAGCCCCTTGCGCCAGCCGCACGTTACTTTTCACATGTTAAAAATGATGCAAAAGTGGCGCGAGAGGCTTGTAAATAAGTCACATAATATAGAAAGTCCTCGCCACTTCTTAACATACTTCAGTAGCCCAGAATGTGGACATGAAACTTGCAAAAGACACTGACGAACATATTTACCATTTGATTCGTCTACGTCACCAAGAAGTGTGTATTTATGTTTTTTACTGTAACGGACATGGGTGCAAATAAGAGAAACAGCTTCGAACCATACATGCATGCTCAACATTATATAAATGTGGCATCGCACTATCTTCGAGCAGTGGCTATCATCTGGTGACTAAGATGCAGATTTCGAAAGCAGGAAACATTAGTCTGAAGTTTTCTCATTTAACCAAATGGTGTTATCCTGAGCAAATCACTCTAACGTAGAGCCTCAGTTACCTCAACCGCAGAAAAAACGGAACTGGTAAGAAAGGATTGCATTTGCAGTGTGAAATGTACAAAAATGCATTCAGGCACTCTCTAAAGTATCTATACATTAGGTTAAAAGAAGTTCAGCGTCAAGAGAAGCCTGAAAAACTGAGATAAAAAGACCATTTGGTACGATGCTAGTGACTGAACCTAATTTCTAATATGCTAGCGCTGTCTTATCAATAAAAGTAGTACAAAGATGGATCAAGTTGGGCTGTGGCAGCCGGCGGAGGGATATGTCCGGTAACTTCTACTGTTACTAGAGGGAGGTTCAGTCAGTATTTTCCTCCTCGTAATTTCGTTCCGCACTCTAATTCCTATTCAGGCTCCCACCCTTTAATTTATTCCTCCAGACAGACTGATAATGACAGTCTGCTGGCCACAAAGCATTAGAGGGAATGTTTGGGCGCCTTAACCTCGTGGTGCTGGTGCCTGATCAGCGAAAAGTGCCTCAGCTGCAAACGCAAGCACAAACAGCTGTTTTTCAGGTGATAAACTGATGACGCTGTTTTAAAATTAGACTTGCCTGATAGGATGGAGCCGGACATCGGCGTGCGGTTTAGAGAGCACACGTCATGACAAGGTTCTTGGCTGCTGTGATGTTAGAAACCAGTCGTGACTGCCCAGGGGCCAAGATTTATTCACACTGAGCTAACAGGGTGACGAAATTCCCAGCATGCTAAGCTGTTTTTTTCATTTATATATACGATTTTGTATTTGATTATTTAACCCCTCTCTAGATAAAATAGACGGATTTCATTCATTAGTTTAAGGGTGGACAATAGGCTAATAAGAATATTTTGTTACCATGTAAGTTAAACCTCGTAAAGAAGACTGGAAAACATATTAGGATGGAGCTGTTTAAATTGCATTAAAGTGCACTGTTGCAATCTGTGGCAACCCAGATGCCGAACATCGGCAGCACTGGCCTCTTTGCAGTGCTTCAAAGAATAAGGGCCATATATATATGTATGTGCACATTTTCTCATTAACACAGAATCTGTAAATCCCTTTTACACATCTGGCCCTAAGTACTGGGGCCCAAAGTTTTTCTCAGATGCCCACGGCTAAAGCTATTGTATGTCGACGTGGAGATTACCAAGACTGCGTAGATTTGATACCACCTCACACCTCATTAATCCACCACCAGGCACTCTCTTTTCTTTATCTCAGTGTTGCAGGTTCATGCTCTCATCATTTGACACATTTTCCGTCTTTCTCTTCCCCCTTCTGTCCCCCATGTGTCTGTTTTCGCTCTCTTGCCCTGAGTCAAAGTCTGAAGAGGAAAAATATGTGTCGGTCCACAAAAATGAGTGCCGGTGGGCCTCACCTACAAACTCCGGCTCAAATTAAGCACTGCCTCTGTGACCTTCCCTCTCTTTCCCTGAAGTGAACCTAAGCCCTCCGTGGCACTTCAGTCGCCTACAGTGCGGCCGCTCACCTGCGGTTGTAGTTTGTATGATTCCCTGTCCACTGTGCTAGAGCCGCCACCCCTGCCCAAAGCACTCAGTGTTCTGCCTGAAGTGTGACACATTCAATTAATAAATCAATCAGAATCTTATAAAGCCCAACTACTCAAGGTGCTGGGTGGGGGTGGGTCTGCGGATCAGTCGAAGAGCCAGGTCTTGAGGTCCTTCTTAAATTAAAGCAGCGATGGTGATTGCCTGAGGTGCAGAGGCAGGGAGTTTCAGATCTACGCAGCGATGTAGGAGAAGGATCTTCCTCCAGCTGTGGTCTTGCGAATCCGTGGGACAGTGGCAAAGGGCTGTTGAGCAGAGTGGAGATGTCTGGTGGCAGTGTAGAAGGAGAGGCGGTGGTTGAGGTATGCAGGTTCAGCATTGTGGAGGTCTTTGTAGGCATGCATGAGAAGCTTGAAGGTGCTTCTCTTGTTGACAGGTAGCCAGTGAAGGTGTCTCAGGTGGCCGGTGATGTGTTTGTGGTGTGGGATGTTCAGGATGAGTCTGGCTAAGGAGTTCTGGAAGGTCTGCAGTTTTATTTTAGCTTCTGGGTGGTGCCGGCGTAGAGTACATTGCCTTAGTCGAGTTTGCTGCAGACGAGCGCATAGGTGAACATTTTCTTGGACTCGTGGGGATCCACTTGAAGATCATATGGAGGCAGAGCATGTGGAAGCAGAAAAATGAGACGGCATTGATCTGGCGGTTCATTGAGAGTGAGGATTCCAGAATGAAGCAGAGGTTTCGTGCATGCGTTGAGCAGATGTCAGCTGCCATAAGCAGATCTGCCTCGAAATGCTTTAAAAAAAAATTTGGGGAGCGAGATGTTCATGTTACTAGAAAAACAGGCACTCTATGATGTTTGGTACTCGGGCCCCATAAAACATCTGCCAGACACAGACTTGTCCCGAGGATGGTACAAAAATGTAGGTTTAGGAATTTCGCTGGCATAAAAGACAGTCTACCAAATATTTCTCCCTTCGAGAATCATCAACACAGTCGTATTGGGGCTGATGCCACTAAAGTGCAAACCATATGTAATTTCTGATGGTGATGATCATATAATGAAACTGATAATATTTGAAATTTAAAACGTGTGAGTATTATTAGGATTAAGAAATATCAATAGTTGTATACACATACACATCATATAAATGCATGTTTTCTGTCAATAATTAATAAGTGTCCATGGCCTAAGGCAGAGCTTGCCCATGTGGGCTCCCAGAATGGGAGTGCTGTGCTCTGTTGGGCATGCAGCGTAATGGCGACTCATTAGGGATGCAGAATGTCAAGGCACCCCCTCCCTTGCTCTGAACTCGACACTGAGCTGGGCCAAGGGCAACGGGCCACCACTCAGCTACAGTGGGCCCAAACTTTTGGACACTGATGGCTTGAGAACACCTTTTCAGGTGCAGGCAGTGATACTGAAAGAACTGCCAGTGAGACCGACTGCAGCACCTCAGAGGAAGTTGGTTTAGCGACAGGATGCCAACTAAGGGTGTCTACTTGCATCCATACAATGAGGTTTTGTCTGGCATGGACAACCTCGGCACCAGAGAGTGCATCAAGTGTCTCTCTGGCACTTACACCCATACTTGGTGTCCGAGTTGCCCACATTGCATGGGGTCATTCTATTTTCTTTGGCCCCACCACCTGTGATGCACACACAACAGCTCCTTGAGGGGCTGCAGTGTGGTGCTGCCCTATGGTGGCCAATGGCACAGCTCTTTGCCTGTTGGCCTAGTCATATGATTGGCCTATGTACTCAAAAAAAGGTAAATTACACTGGTGCTAAAGCAAAGAGCTGAAAGGGAGTTATCCATTGCCTTCTCGAGGTATGCTGTCCTACAGTGGCGGCCGGCATGGTTTGCGGGTGGTGGGCAGGTGTGGGCACACAGGGTGGGAGGACAAGGGAGGGTGGGGGTATGAAACGCTGTGCAATAAAATATATATATATAATAAAAAATATGCTCGCCTTGCTGGGCCGGGTCCGTTTCTCTGCTCCTGCTCTCCTCGTCAGATTGAGGCACAGGAAGCACAGCCAGGCGCCCCTAGCCAATCACAACGCTGCAATGCAGCATTGTGATTGGTATGCACCCAGGCTCCCCTGACCAATTACAATGCTGCAATGCAGCGTTGTGTTTGGTTTTGAGCATCCTGGTTCTACACTCAACCAGGGAATGTGGGCCTAGGCTTGTCCTCCATAGAGGCTGTAATGCAGCCTGCATTGGGGAACAGGGAAAGTGCGCATGACTGGTTTGGGCGGCCCGAGAGGACCGACCAAACAGTCATTGCGCACTCAGGAGTGAGCAAACCACTCCTCCCCTGCGAGCAGAGCAAACCCGTCCGCAAAGCAACAGGAAACATAAAATGATAATAACTTTGAGTTATTATCATTTTATGTTTCCTTTACTTTGCAGTACACTGCTTAAAAGCAGTGGGGCGACGCTCCTCTGCCATAACGGAGGAGCTGCCCCTACTGTAATGTGAATGACACTCTAACTGAGCAGTGGCTGCTACTGTATTTTAAATCTATTACTCATGCACTCATTTCAAGAGGACCGGCAAAACAGGAATACTTCTCTTTTACAAAGACTTAGAATAAATAAAAATACTGTTACAGATGAACCATTCCACATACTTTTATGAGCAAACATTTGTCAACTTATGTTAGGTGCAGGAAAAGGGAAGGTTGTAACTATTTGGGAAATAGTTGGCAATTGTCTTTTTTCAAATTAGTGGGGTTTGTGGTGCGGCAGAGCGGAGGCACAAATGACTGGGAAGTGGTGCTCGAGTGCTCCTTGCCCCTTTTATTACATCAGTGACGTTATACCAGTGCCGTCTTAACGTATGGGCATGCTGGGCACTTGCCTGGGGCCCCCACGAGCATAGAGGCCCCATGCAGACCAGAAATTAACACAAATCTTCTGTTAAACATTTTTATTCCTGTGAGGGGTTGTGTAGACACTGCTTTGCACTGGTGCTTATAATCCTGTTAAGACAGCCCTGCGTTCTACCAATTCATCATTGTGCCTGCCTTCTCTTACCGTAGGGCAAGGTGACACACTACATCTATCACTACCTCTGTATAATGAAAACAATAGGATTCAACAGTTAAACACATGGCTTCTTGGTAATTTATAAAGTTCCACAATTTCTGTGAAGTTTTGGGGTGCTCTTTGAGGGCATTCCAGGTTCTTTTTCTGCGAGGGACTGTCACTGTTCCACGGTCCTCTTTGGGAATCGAGTGGGAGCTCAGCATTCTGTTGTCATTGCATGCATCTCCCAGCCTATCTTCCAGTTTAAATTATTCACCACCCCACAGCATGCAGTCGTCTCATACCCTTTCTCATTAGGAGCAGCCCAGCCCTGCTCTGTGTTTTACTTATTTAAATAGTGGCATGTTTTCAGTGACAGTTTCACCTCTTCTCTTGGTAGAGACCATTGTACACTTTGTGGGCCACATTTACGACCCTTTCATTTAGCGCCTCACACTTTGCGACTCATTGCAAGTCTTAAATTGCGAGGCGCTAAATGAAATGTACAAAAGTGTTATTACACTGTTTTGCGATTTCCAATGGGGTCGCAAATTGCGAGGTTCGCAATTTATACGCCCATTGGGAATGCCAGCCCTTCCAGGGATGGTGGCCGGCTGGGCTCAGCAGACCACCATGTCTGGGACTGCTTTTTAATAAAGCAGCTTTAAAAAAAAAATGCTGCCCGTTTTCCTTAAAGGAAAACGGGATGCATTTAAAAAAATAAAAATGAAACGTTTTCGTTTCATTTTTTAAGGGTAGGCAGTGGTCCTTGGGACCACTGCTGGCAACTGAATTACCACGCTCTTGAAGAGGGTGGTAATTTGCAAGTGTTTTGCAATTGCGGTCGCAAACCATTCACACATAGCATTGCGGACGCAATTAGGAAGGGAACTCCCCTTCCTAATTGCAACTCGCAATTCCTAAATAGCGAGTCGCTATTTAGGAATTGTACATGGCCAACAGCGATTTTGCAAGCGTAAACGGGTTCGCAAATGTTTGCGCATGCAAAATCACGTCATACATCTGGCACTTTTTCAATTACCTACCATGAAATCTGTTCATATGGTAGCTGAAATTTGTCACCAGGGTGTCACTCTCCGACCTTTACCTGATCATGAATGTGTTTGTTGGGATTTACTGCTCAACCTCTTCTGGTCGCAATGGATATCGTTGTTGGCTTTTCATTTATCTTGGCTTTGCTCATGGTCAATTATAGGTGGTGTCCATCCAGGAGCCCTTGGGATGGAGTTTCTCTGAGCTCTCCAGAGCAGCACTGTTGCAGGTGAGCATATAATGGTACAATGCGGGGTTTTGGTAAGGCTGCAATAAGCTATGAAGTGCCAACTCAGTATTGCCACCTCTTTCCACATCTATGCTCAAAGTCTTGTTTAGCACGTTAATGAAGTACTCCAACTCCCCATTAGCGTGCGGCCAGCGGGTTGTTATCTTGTAATACTGAATGTGCAGTTCGTGCTTGTATTCCATGAAATCCTGCTTGCAGAAGGGTGGCCCATTATCAGTTTTAGGGCTAACTGGAAGGCCATAAGCCATGAAGACCTTTTCCATTTTAGACTTGACTCTCTTGAATGCTGAGGACTCCACAATTTCGACTGCAGGATGTTTGGGGCAGGAGTCTACGAGGACTGTTGTCTGTCTAGTAAGCTGCAGATATGCACCAACTCTTAACCAGGACTCTGTCTAGGCACCTTTGGTGGTAATGTGGCTGAAGTGTGTTGTGTGTCTGTGGCCTTGTAAAGAAGGCAGGATGCGATCATTGCTTCACTAATTTGCCCATCTGTAGAAACCACATTACCTCCCTCAGGTGGTCTTTTATTTTGGCATTCCTTGATGTCACTGATGGACTAGCCTGAATGTGCTGCATTGCATGCTTTAGGGAATCACAATTTTATCACTTCTAAGGAGGGTTGCTTCCCTAATCTGATTTAGCTCATACCTGGCCTTTCATATTTCAGCCGTTGTCTGTTGTTTCTCTTCGTCCCTTTTCATGTGGCCAAACAGGAATGTATTCCACTCACTTTCCCATAATGACTATGTTTTTTGCTGCATATACCTAGCCACTTTTGCAGCATTGTCAACCTCTTCTAATGAGAACACGTTAGGCCAGTCGTCTCTGGATATGAGACGTACAAAGGTATCTGTGGTTTTGTCAAGGTGTCAGCTTTCTGTGCTGATCTTTGTAGGGTTGTAGGAAGCTGGCTCTGTATATACTATACCAAGTGAGGTATAGTGTGCACAGAGTCCAGTGGAACCACAAAGATAGGCAGAGGTAAAGTTAGATAGCACCTCACTCACTCTCTATTTGTGGTAGTGTGGTCGAACAGTAAGGCAGTATCAGAGGACACTGTTAAGTATTTGTTGTACACACTCAGTCAGCAAATAAATTCACACACTCAAAGACTGAACTTCAGACAAATTGTTTTTGTATAAAACATTTCTTTTAGTTATTTTATTTTCTAGAACCAATCAAGCGTATCACAGGTAAGCAATAAATACTTTACAGTAGTAATGCAATACTTTGTAAATACAGTACATAGACTTGAATGGGCTTTTCAGTAAAATTAAAGGTAAATTACTTTTGAGATTACTTTTTTTTACACAGAGCAGTATGCCTGGATGCTACTCTGGGACATTTCCTGTAAACAGGTAAGTAAAATTGCTTTTGTTAGTTAGTGCAATTTTAAAGAATTTCTTTAGGTTTTCAAACTCCACACTTAAAAACTTTTCCAAGAAAAACAGTCAATGTTATCCTATGGAGGAAAATATTGTTATCGGTTTTGAGGTAAGTATTTGGTAGTGGGAGTTGAGGTTCTGGGGGTAGACTCAGGGGTCCCCCAGGGTCAAGGATGCACTCTAGTTACACCCTCAGTGGCACTAGAGCGGCAGAGTGCAAAGTGTTGAGGCCTAATGTTATCCAATGGGGGAAAGGAGGCCTCCAGTTGGTGGCTGCTGACGAGCAGGCCACTTGGTTGTGGGAGCAAAGCTCCTGGACTTTCGCTCAGGGCAAATGGGGAAACAAAGTAGCACCAAAGGTGCACCCTCAGCAGCACTAGGGTGGTGGGTGCAAGGTGCTGTTTCGACTTGGGGTGCCTTGTTGTTTGCAATAAGGGACCTACTATTGTGTGTCTTTGAAGTTGTGTTTTTTTAACAGGATTCCCTTTGAACCACAGATGTCACCCCTAAATTGTAGACCTGTTTGCCATGGGGCCATGGAATGCAGACTTTAATCCATACTGTGGCCATGATATGTCTTCTAGATGCTAAGTGTCAAGCAATTCTCTCCAATCTATACCATCTGGCCATGAAATGGCAGAGGTCTGACATTCTAATGGTATGCCCATGGTTTAGGACTGTCACTGGGGAATGCACAGATGTGCTCCCCGACTCCTGGTGTCCACTAGAGCCAGGCCCCATGGCGCACCAGACTCTTATAGCATAGAAATGTTCATATTCTATCAGTGGCATTTCTAAGCAAGTTATGCCAAAACCCCCTTTACCATTGGAAAGGGTTTGGCTTGGCGAATACATTTGATATAAAACATCATGAGGCTGCTCCACTGCAATCCACTGTTGCAGCCCAAAGTAATGTCAGCCACTTCCTTATGTAGTGAAAACACACAAACAGGTATTCCTCACTACCTGGGCACACGTGAGCTAGTGTGCACACAGACCTGCAGGTTGCAAGATGGCATATTGGACACATAATCCCCAACACTAGGGGGGTGCAAGTGTGCCTGTTTGAGTCTGCAACAGCAGACTGGACACGGGTTTTACTAATATCAATCAATCAATCAGGGTTGGTAAAGTGCAGCTACTCACCCGAATGAGTCTCAAGGCACTGAGGGGGGAGTGAGTGCTGCTCCTCGGTACTCAGGGAAGGCGTTGGAGGGGGCAGAGGGGTTCCATGACCTATTAGGTGCGTGACGGCCAGGCGCTCATGCTGATTCATCGAAAAGCCACGTCTTGAGGTCCTTCAGGAACTTGGACAGAGTTGGTGTCTGGCGGAGGTGGAGAGGAAGGGAGTTCCATGAGAACGAGCATCCTCCTGTTCTGGTCTTCTTGATGCATGGTACTGTTGCGAGGGTGAGCTGGGCTGAGCGGAGGGATCTTTGAGGTGCATTGAACGAGAGGCGATGGTTCATGTAGGTGGGCCGGTGTTGTGGAGGTCTTTGTGTTTGTGGGTGAGAAGCTTGAAGGTGATTCTCTTCTCGATGGGGAGCCATTGTAGTGCCTGCAGATGTTGGGTGATATGGCAGTGGCGCGGTAGGTCAGTGGACATGCACAGACCTGCGAAGGCAGGTGGCTCATGTAATCACAAGCACCATATGTGCTGATGCGTACATACAGCATCTTGCAATGTCAGGCTGCTCATGAGTTTAATCCCAATAGATGCCAGTGTGCCCACACCGGTTTGCGATGTCAGACCAGCACATGTTTCAGAACATTGAGTCAGCACCACTTCCCAAAACGGGTAGGAAGGGCATGTGCACTTTCACACTGTATTTACAGTGGGAAAGTTCCCAGAGCCGAGAGACCAAACAAGAGAATCTGTAAAACCCAGGCAGAAAAAGCCAAACGTTTAGGGAAACACAACCTTACGAGTATCAGGTCCAACATTTGCTCTGCCAGAACCTCATGGAAGATGATTTCTTGAGGTTGCAGAATGCCTGTGACATAGTAGTCAAGTTGAGGATGAGGTGGCCACTATACTTTTTCATACTCAGGAAACTCCTGACATTTGTGGCAGGTCTGGATGCTGGTGCATTCTTGATGTTTTGAAATCTCTGTCGTCAGTTTTAAGGCTCATGTTGGAAAATATATAGCCATAGAATTTCGTTTAATTTCTCGAGAACTCACACTTTTCTTTGTGTAAGAACAATCTGGCTTCTCTACAGCAGTTTGAGGTGTCCGGAAGTCTTTTGTTGTGCTCGACCAGTGTCTGAACGTTGATGAGGACATTGTTGCTCAGATTTGTGATTCAAACAGTGTGTTCATGGTTTCTTGCTTGATGTTTTGGAAAATTGTAGCAGCCAATGAGAAGCTAAACCCAATGACTCATGTATTTGTGTCAATTGCAAGATGAGATTCTCCTACGCAATACTCACATTGCTGTGGTTCACTATTATTGTTTCTGCCCTGGCTATTCTGGTCAGAGGTCTAGTGCCACCATCTTTGTTTAGATCGTTCACATTGGCTCTTTATTCTGCCCTGTCTTCATTCTGTCTCATTTTCGCTAAAACCATGGTGGTAGCTTGGGCATCATGTAGCTCATATGACCTACCCATGATGAGGATTTTATAGAGGCTTATTCCCAGTTTTCAGAGGATACATCATTATAACCCTTCTGATCAACAGCCTTGAATTATTTGACTTGCACTACTTTGTTGGCATAGTCATCTGCAGATGTGCTTGCTAGTTCTTTTAGGAAGACATGAAAACTGTCAAGAGATTCATCCTTCTTTTGGTTTGCCTACCTGAGGTCGAAGCGCTTATAGTCACATTTGGACTGTGGGTTGGAGTGCTCTTTTAATGCTGCTACTGCTGCCTCCTAGTTCCAATTACTGATTTTTGGTAGGGTTATGAAAAGTTTATATATCTCTTCCAGAGCATAGTGGAGTAGGCATGATACCCAGATTCTTAACTGTTCCGCCCTGTTGACCTGAGGGGCACATCTTCAGCCCAAAACGTCTGCCATGTTTCCAGGGCATTATTACAGAAGAATAGAATTTTGGTTTTGCCCGCATTACATTTTAGTTGGTGGAAAGCCAACCAGTGGAATACCACTGTAAGGCACGCTTTAATAGATTCACCCATGATCATGCCCTGGGGAACCCCCACTGTCAGCTCACGAGATTCTGAACATAAGGGGGGGATCCATACCTCCTGTCCTCTGCCCTCCAAAAAGGAGGAAAGCCAGTCAAAGGCTTGACCAACTATCTGGATAGATTGGAGATGTGCTACAAGTCTAGAGTGGTGAACCGTGACAAATTCCGCTGACAGATCTAGCATGATCAGCACTGCTTTTCCACCATGATCCAGGGTGCCTCCCCATATATTCTGTCACCTCCATTAGCGCCGTCTTCATATTAAATATCATTCTGAAGCCGGACTGTCTAGGATGGAGCAGGTGATTGGTTTCCAGATATAGGGAGAACTGCTGATTTACATGCTTTTCCAACAGTTTACTTAGGGCCAGTAGTAGAGATATAGGCCTATAGTTGGGCTGCTTTCCAAGGTCTGCCGATGGTTTCTTTAGCAGGGGCAAGATTTCAGCTTGTTTCCAGGCAAGGGGTACTGTTGCAGTTGACAACAAAGCATTAATAACCTTATTAGTCAAAGGGTTGATGGTGAGTGTCCCTAGTGCTAGCAGGTTTGGAAGGCAAGGATCTGAAGGAGATCCAGATTTAAAGTTGTGTATGACTGCTAAAGAGCCCTTTAAGGGTATGTGCTGGAAGCTTGAAAGTGTAGCTTTAGTTGTAATGATAGTACTAGATTGCATTATGTCCAGCAAACCCTCTTCTGAGAACCAGAGGACAGATTGGCTTGGATAATTAGGATCTTTTTTTGAAAATAGGTAGCCAGCTGATCACACTAGTCTACTGAAAGATATTGGGTTCTGGCACAGGCCTGCGGAGACATAAAGGGCTAGATGTACATAGAGTCTGGTTTGCGATTACCTAAAAGCAAATTTTAACGATTCGCTATTAGGTAATCAGAAACAGCTATGTACAACAGTGTCTTTTCACTGTTTGCTCTTTCCAGTTGGTGACAAATTGACCTACCTCATTAATATTGGTGAGGTAGGTCACAATTTGCGATCATTGGGAATCGCTAAAACCACAGGGTTGGTGGCCTGCTGGGGCCAGCAGACAACTATGTCTGTGTGTGCTTTTAAATAAAGAAACATTTTTTTAAAATTTCACCTGTTTTCCTTAAAGGAAAATAGGAAGTGTTTCAAAAACAAAAATGAAAAGTTATCTTTAAATTTTTTAGGAATATGCAGTTATCTGTAGGACAACTGCCTGCTCTTAAAAAACATTCTTACAACCATTAACAAAGGGAAAGGGGTCCCTTGGGTACCCTGTACCATTTGCAAATGGGTAACCACCAAATTGAATTTGGTGGTAAAATGCGAATGTTTGGCAACCGCATTGTGGTCGCTAAATGTTGAAACATACCACTGCTATTTGGTATTAGTAAAGGACGTCCTGAATATGCCCCTTCCTAAAACCGAATCGCTAACCGATTTTGCGTTTCAGTAACTAGTTACCAAATCGCAAAAACAAAATAGGGTTCTGGGACATAGTAAAATTGTTTTTTCTGGTCACAAACAACCTGATTCTGAGAAGTGGCTGTTTGAGACCTGAAAAATGATTGTACATCAGGACCAAAGTTTATTGCAACTTTAATGATTTCCCTTGTTTTGTTTCTTGCTCCCTCTATCCTACCTTCCAAATGTATTTGCTTAGCTATTTTAACTGCAGCATAATATTTTTAAAAAGATGCCTTATAAATGCCCTTATCAGTAGTAATATAGGTTTTACACTGTTACTTTTCTGCACTGAGGCTGTCTGTGAACCAGGGGCTAGATGACGTATTTCTACAGGGTCTACATTGGGCAACCAGTGCTAGTTTACCAGTAGTGTTCTGGATACATCTGCCGAGTAGTCTGGCCTCATCCTCCACTGAGCCTGAGAGAGAGGGGACACTTTCTTCTAAGGAATGAACAAACCCCCCTGGCTGGACTTGGTGAAACGCTCTAGTGGCACATGGAGCTCTTACTATAGGTAGATATGCTTTTATTAAAGCAGGCCAAGAAAACCTAATCATGTAGTGATCCATCCAAACTTGTGGAATGGAGTTTCCTGTTTGAAGAGTGATGTTGAAGAACACTGGATCAAGCACATGGCCTGCTTGATGTGTAGGGCTTAACTAGTGTTGGGTAAGTTCTAAGGATTTCATGGTATCAAGTAATGTCTCCACCTCACTATCATCCACTTTGTCCATGTGAAAATTGAGATCCCCAATATTAGAAAATGAGTGTACATTACTGCAGATGCTCAAGGGCATTGCCCATGGATTTAAGGAAAGGACCTGTAGGGCTCGGGGTGTGTTTATTGGTATCATGGCCAATGATTGATGAGGAGGTGGGGTGAGGCAGAAGTGCATTGCCTCTGCTCCTTTAAGGACATGGATAGGGATTGTCTGGCAGTCATAGTCTTCTTCCCTTCCGCTCAGGCGGTCTTTTTTATGTATATTGTAGCCTTTAGGAATGGCAGTGGCAATTACAGGGTTGGACGTCTCTGACGTCACATTTCTGTCATGAACAGCATGTCCAGGATATCCTCACTCAGAAAGTCAAAAATGTTGATGGCATGTTTCTGAAGTGAGCGGACATTAATCAAGGCTGCAGAAAACTGAGTATTACTTTTCTTAATCATTGAAGTGAAGGTGGTGACCGTGTCCCATGGTACAGATTTGGCTTGGAAACAACATTGAGGACAGAAATAACCGTCCTTTGTGATGAGAATTGTGAAGTGCTTTTGCTCACAGGGACAATAAGTCTTTACTGTAGCAGATAGGTAATTTACCTTCTCAATAGCTACAGGCAGAGTGGCTATCACTGGTCGCTTCATGGAAGCTGGCGGGTGCAGACTGGTTTGCCTTTGAAACACCAGTGAATGCGGTGCGCCCCCCCTTATAATCATAAAGCATTATTACAACTAGAGCCAGCACTGCCCAAATAGGGTGGCTCTAGTTGTCCCTGAGTGGGAAAAATTAAATTTTTTAAAGGGTAATTGAATTTTAGCTGTTCCCAAACTCCCGTCAAAGTAAACACAGTCCTCTAATGTGCAAACCTTGAATGAGTGCAACAATTCAAATTCAAGTAATACAGTCTTTTGAAACTGTTAAAATTAGCTATTCAATGGATTAAAACAGATCGACGATCTTGTGCAACTGAGAAAAATGGCCTTTAGAGCTGTAGTGTCTGTTCAGAGTTCCCTGTTATAATCAGGTGGCCTTGTAACAACTAGAGCACCCACTGCCCAAATATGGTGTCTCTAATTGTCTGGTATGGGAAAAATGGCCGATTTTAAAGGAGAATTTAATTGTTGCTGCTCTCAAACTCCCATCAAAGTAAACACAGCCCTCTAATGTGCAAACATAGCACAAGTGAGTTAGACCTCTCATCCTTAGGGTGGTGTTTCCTCCAACCTTTTGCCTCCCATTTTTACTGACTCTTTTTTTTGGCCTTAGGACTCTGTGCACTTTACCACAGCTAGCCAGTGTTAAGTGCATGTGCTTCTTTCCTAAATATGATGACATTGGTGTATACCTGATTAACATATTTGGGGTACTGGTAAGTCCAATGTCAAGTGATAAACCATATACTCAGTGCCGGTACTTTAAATGCTACTAGTAGGCTGCAGCACTAGTTGTGCCACCCAGAGTGCCTGTGTGTGCAGTTTACTGCCTCTTAGACTTGGCATTCAAACTCCCCTTTTATTACATATGTCAGCCCTAAGGTGGGCCCTAAGTAACCCTAAGGGCAGGTTGCTATATAAGTAAAAGATAGGACATGCCCCTTTTTGTTTTGCATGTCCTGTAAAGATCCATCCCACCAGACCTTATAACACGCCAACAGACAAAACACTAGCCCATACACCGACCTGTCAGAACCGCCCTTCGGACACTGCCTGATTGTCCCATTGTGTAATAGCAACAAGGGGTTTGGCCCTAGGGAGCTGGACGGGCCGTAGTAAACGAAGAGAAAGAGGTGTCCTAGCCGTCACATTCAAATGCTGCTGAGCCAATTTAACAGACTAAAGGCAATCAATTCAATTGATATGGACTTAAAACATTTATTTGCTACTTCATTCTGTACACTTTACTACACATTTCATCATGGGTCAGATAAGTGCAAATACGTTTCAGTCAAATACAAATTATACATTATGCAAAAAATAACAAAAACATACAGACTTTGTGATGAAGTAATCCGATGAAACAAACAATACATATAGCGTGATACATAACAACAATTATCTAAACTTTATTTCACCAGTCTTAGTTCACAAAAAGAGCAGCTACTAGGACATCCTTTAGCATCCACATTGTGTAACAAATTTGAGAAGCTGCTACCCATGTGGGAAAAAAACCTTAAACCCAGTAATTGTGCACATTGCAGGCGAGAAGAGACAAGTTAAAATGTAGATAGCACGATTTGTGCCAGACAGGCTGTGCATTTGCACTCTTCCACTCTGTATGTATCTCTTCCACTCAGTAATGTAGAGAGCTTTGTCAGTGCACCTCATTCATTTCTTTCAGCACAGCAGCACCATAGGTGATACTCTGCAGCCCTGATAGGCAACCCTCTGCCAAGGCAGCTCATATTTTTCATACCACTGCAACAACTCTTCTGTTTCACCTTTGGAACATACAAAGCCAGTGCACTTCAATCCCCCCCAACAACACATCAATATTATTCGGCCATTTGGACAAATATAGGTTTACAATTCAACTTACCACTTACCAATTCACTGACAGCTGGCCTTTCTATTCCACTACCTGGAAGTTCACTATTCTGCAGCCCTGGCCTGTCCTAATGGGCTGAGAGGCGACACCTCTTCAACTTTTAACCACCATAAAGAGTGTCTGTCAGGTTGAGTAAAGGTCAGCTTGACAGACACTCTTTATTTTCAGGTCAGACTGCCAGGAGCTAAAGATGCACTAAATGTGCAGGTACCTGGCTTCCTGCCCTGCATGTTACTGGGCTGAAGAACTCACAGCTCCTGTGTGCGTGAGCTATTATTCCTGCCAACGCACCTCAAGGCCCTTGCCCTCTTGACAAGGGAGAGCTTCACTGATTGCCTTGGACCTGGGTGCTTCAGTTATAAGCCATGAATTGCCCAGGGCTGAGAGTTAATCACTGACACCTCGTCACAGAGTGGGGTGAGGTCAGCAGTCTCACTGACCCCATCCCATTCTGTGACGAGTGAGGGGCTGCTGCCTTTCCTGATTGGCTGACCTTAGGTCAGCCAATGCGGGAAGGCAGCAGTTGCAGCCCTCCTGGAATCTCTGAGGCAGAGCTATGCAGGTAAGTTTGATTTTATTTTTAATGTTTGGTGCATGCATGATTATTTGGGAGTGAGTGCTGTGAATTGATGTGTTTGTGTGTGTGTACGTGTGTGAATGCATAAGTGTGAGTGAGTGTGTATGTGTGAGTTTGTGCCCCGACTGCCTCCTCCCTACCAAAAGTACAGGTCGCCACTGCCATTCTGTCAGATCACAGGGAGTATGTTACCCAGGAAAGAAGCGGATGTGGCCAGTGCCTAATTAAGTCTACAATAAGCATACAAGTCATATGGAAGGCAAGATTGTGATATAAGGTGTGGTTTGGATTGGTTTGAGTACATCCCAAAATTCATGTATTTTTCATCTTTCATTGAAGTAGAGTCTGTGCACTTTTTTAAAAAGTCAGTAAAATCACTACAATAGTATAATTTAACTTAATTTAAAATGAATGTGGACCCAAACTGGTCACACATGGTTTTCATATAGTGCAATCTTCCAATATCGCAAGTGACTAGGACTTCTAAAAGCACTATATTTCTAGGCAGAAATAGTGGCTCGTTTGGAATGCCCCAGCCATCCATGCAGTGACCATTGTGAAATTGGCTTGTCATTTCACTAAAGGCCAATACATCTGGGATGTTAATACAAATGCTCTCAAAAGAAATGTTTTCTTCCCTCTACTAGCAATGTAGTAATAGGTATAGGGATAGTGTAAATGAGCTTTTGAAGATTGTTGGCTTCCCTCCTGTAGACTCACAGTTTTTAAGTATGCATAGCAAAAAAAGGTAACCTTTTCTTTGTATCTTGAGACAAAGTCCACCCAGTACTATGTAAGAGAGAATTGTATCTTAAAGATCCGAATCTTCAGTCCCATGACTTATATAACAATATTTTTGCGTTTCAGACTACTCGGCTTCACTTTGCATCAATCCTACTGCCACTGCAAAACCATATTTTACCAAGTTACTCAAAACTAATTTTCCAGTGATTGATTTTTTTGCTGTTTGCGTTTGAGGTTTTAAACATATGCACATCCCCACATATCAAATTACCCAATCCCTCCAAAACATTCAGTGCAATTAAACCAAGTGTCTCCTCTTGAAGTTCTGTCTGTTTCTAGCTATGATCACAGCAGTCTTTTGCTGGGGAGAAAAAAGGGAGCTGTCATTTTATCCACAAAATGTGCACTTTTGGTGAAGTGGTTGCACAGAGGTGCTCTGCAATAGGCAACGCTTTAGCAACACTGTTATTATTTGGTGATGCTGATAAGGAGGGACGTGATTAGTAGCTCAGCCATCCCTAAACCAACAGAAGATTAACCTTGTAGCCTTTACCGCAATTGCCCTGCATGATGTGATTAACCTGATTAGGGTAATGACCAATCAACTCCTGGAGGGTGATAATTGCACTTGGTGTTTACTTCGGTGTGCATTTTCAGCCCATACATGCACAGCAAGAAGACGGAAGATGATCAGGCTTCCAAGCATGCACACCTCCTGAACCTGATGTTGGGGTTGTCCGAATTAGGGAGTATTTTACATCTACCTACAAAACTATATCCTTCAGAATGTCGACCACCACTGTATCATCAAAGTAAGTCTATATATTTGAGTATATATCTGGTATTCTTAACTCCATATCTATGTAACGTGATGGTGTATCAGACATAGATGTAGATTTGAAGGTTACACCACCATATGCATAGCATCAAGGTCTCACTATGTGGATGCTATTAGAAAATGTATATAAATAACAACAGGGTAAGGAGATGTGCAGAATATGTGGTGATATATATCAAGGTATATAGATGGGGAGTTGAATATTAATGCTACACTTACCTACATATACATTCATTGAAACAACCAAAGGTTAAAATGACGTTATAGTTAAATGTGGAAATGTGACATGAACTTCCTTTAAAAAAACACTTAAATTCTACAGTTATAGTTTAGTGAATTAACTATAACTTGCTCCTTGTCATGCACTGTTTATTACCTCATATATGACATTACTCATAACATGATGTATGGCATCATCGATAACATCACTGATAATGTCAAATTACATCACTGATGTCATTATCAAACAATTACAACAATATGCCACAGGCCTTGTGGAGCTGGGGTACATCTCAAACCTACATCAGTGCACAATCTTATAAACTCATAAACCATTTACTGCCTGTGAACGTACTCATGTATGGAAGGTGTTACCTCATTGTACTGCTATTTTTCCACCTTAAAAAACTGTCTTTGCGCACCTGAATGGGGTGACCCACATTTCAAACATTGAACGCATTGCAAAAAAGTGTTTGTTCTCTATTCACCTAGGGGGAGCAACCCACATAGTTGGGCATACACTTGATCTCCTTTATTCTAATCTAGACTCCCTCAATGTTTCAGGGATTGACGCTTTAACATGGACTGACTATTCTTTGATCTCGTTCTCCTTTAGTCTACCAGAAGGGAAAAAGAGTTTGCCTAAACTACCTGTGGCTATGAAAAGACCATGGAGCATTATAAATCCAGACTCCATTATAAATACTTTTTTGCCACCAGTTTACTCTCAAGAGATGTCCAGCCGAACAAGTAGAAAACTTAAATACAGCAATTACAAACTCCCTAGATCACTGCACACCTGGGGAAACAACTAAGTTAACTAGAGACCCACCCTCAGAAATATGGTATTCACCGGAACTTAGAACAATGAAGAGAAAGTGTAAATCTCTGGAACACAGATGGAGACAATCTAAAATTACACAGGACAGGAAAGAATGTAAAGTTGAGCAAATAATTACCATAAAGTATTCAAACCAACAAAGAAAGACTACTTTGCGATAAAACAAATGAGGAAAATAGTAGCTCATCCAAAGATTTTTTTAGAATAGTGAAAGAACTTGCCTATTCAGCTGGCCTTTCTCAATCACTCATGCCCTCGTTAGCCTACTGTTAGGAAGTCAGCAACTTCAAAGACAAAGGGCCAGTTGTCCAACCATTCCATTTTGGGATTCCCAAATTATGATTTTTTGTGACTCACAATTTATGGCTCGTTAAACGGAATGTACTACTGTATCTTAAACACATTTAGCGATTCCCAATGAGGTCGTAAATGACCAGCCTCATCAATATTCATGAGGCACGTCATAATTCGTGACCCATTGGCAATGGACAAGAACACAGGGATGGTTGCCTACTGGGGACAGCAGACGACAATGTCTGCGCTTGCTTTTTTAATAAAGCAACTTTTTCTTTTCAAATGCAGCCCATTTTCCTTAAAGGAAAACAAGATTAGATTTAAAAGAAAAATTTAAATATTTTTCTTTTCATTTTTTAAGTGCAGTCAGTGGTCAGTGGGACCGCTGCCTGCAATCGAAAATATTTTTGCATACATTCACAAAGGGGAGGGGGTACCCTGGCGACTCCTTCCTGTTTACGACTGGCTCGGCCCCTGCTTAAATTAGGTGGTAACTGCAATTGTAAAACTAATTTGCAACCCCATTTGCGGTCGCAAAACAATTGTACATAACAGTGTGACTCACTATTAGGAAGGGATGCCCTTGGCATGCACCTTCCTAATAGTGACTCGCAAACCCTATTTTGCAAGTCAGTAATAGGTTACCGACTCCCAAAGTCAGGTTTGTACATACTGCAACCCATTTTAGCTGTCGCAAATGGAACAATTTTCCATTTGCAACTGTTAAAAACAGTCGTACATCTGGCCCAAGGTCTCTAAAATATATTCCACTTTTGAACCACAACCAGCCTCAGCTGAGATCAGTTAGGAATCTTGAGGACCCCATCCCGTTGTGAATTCTCATTTACAAGCATTCACACTGATCTCAGAAGAACAGGTGGAGAAACTGACGGGAGAGGTAAAATCCGGATCGCCTCTGGACCTGTGTATTCATTTTATCATCTCCCATCTGGCAACTATACTGAGTCCTTTCCCAACACAAATTTGTAATTGCTCTTTAGACTATGCTATATATGGAAACAAACATTGGTTCCTCCCCTGGTAAAAAAACCTGGCATTAATGTCTCTATCCTCTCTAACTATCGTCCATATTCTCAGCTCCTTTATATGTCTACAATCTTGTAGAAATTGGTCAATGGCTAATTGACCACTTAATTAGAAAACAATGATCTTCTTCACTCTTCTCAAACAGGCTTCAGAGCTAAGAATAGTACAGAGTCTACTCTCTTAGCCATGCTTGATAACATCAGACTCCTAGTAGACTAGGGCAAAGTTGTTGATCTGATTCACCTAGATCTGTCAGCCGCGTTTGATACTGTGTCTCACAGTCTACTAATGGGAAGACTACATGAAAGTGGACTCCATTGTAAAACCCTACAGTGGTTCAGTTATTTTTTAAGAACTAGAACTCATAAAGTACAGCGAGCCCCTTTTAACTCACGTTCCAAGATAGTGGAACGTGGAGTCCCACACGGCTCATCATTGAGCCCAACCTTTTTAATGTGTACATTTCCCCTTTGGCAAAGATTGTGAAGAAATGGGGATTCGACATCTGTTCTTAAGCACATCACACACAATTGATGATTTCTATAAGAGAAAGACACGATGATGCCAGAAATAAATTGGTAAAATGTCTATCAGAGATTGCAATTTGGATAATTGATCATTGCTCCACAGGAAATATCAAGTCGAATATTCTTCTTTTTGCGGGGGCAAATTTGTTCTGGGGCTCCTCATGGTGGCCAACCCTACTGGGAGTTGTGCCAGAGCCCAAGAAGGAAGCAAAACATCTGAGAGTTCTTGTAGATGATTCACTATCTATGCAAGAACATGTTAAGGCCACCTGTGGCAAATGTTTTGCCACTTCAAACTTCTGAAGAAACTTTATAATTGGATCCCATGCAATTAGAGAAAACTCATAGTCAAGGCTCTCATTACAAGTACACTGGACTATGGGAATGCCTTGTATGTGGGCACGGCAGACTATTTGTTCTCACGACTGCAAGTAACACAAAATACGTCAACCAGATTGATGTGCAAGAAAGATAGATACAGCTCTGCTTCTGCCTGCTTAACAATGCTTCACTGGTTACCCATGCCCCAAAGAGCAAAGTTTAAACTACTCTGCCATGCATAGAAAGCATTAAATAAAACTAGACCAATAATTCTGCAAGACAGAGTATAATTCTATTCACCAACTTGTGATCTGAGATCCAGCAATCTGGGATTAGCCATTAGCAAAAACAAGGTGTATAAAGAAGCCGTTCATTCTCACATCAGGCAGCTGTACAGCTGAATAAGCTACCACTAGATTTGCATATTACTGAAGACCATCCAAAGTTCAGGAAGAAGTTAAAAACATGGTTGTTCACAACCTAAAATACGTAGACCCTAGTGCTACTCTGTGCCTCTATGAACGATAGGAAGTGATGATTGCGGTGTGATATACAGTCCGGATGAGTGATGCGCTCTACAAAAACCATAAATAAAATTTTTAAAAAATCACTTTAGTTGGATCAGAGTCTCAAACACATGAATATACCCACTATTTTGAGTCAAGAGGTTGATAGGAATGCATTGGTAAATGCTTAGGGAGGTTTACCCAGGTCCCAAGGGCATATCTCAGCAGTTCATTAAAACACACTACAGGAAGTCCTTAAATGAGCAAAATGAATTTGTGGGCAGGCAATATTGTCTGTTGTTCATGATAGAGGCTGAGTGTTGAGGAAACTGTTTAAAGGTTAATGTCAAAGCCTGTTGACAACCACCAAAATACTATGTTGTATGCACCAGAGACGCCCTGGTTGTGCAGAGCTGGGTTTAAGGCCCTCTTAAATGTGCAAAATCAAATGCTATGGTCAAAGACCATGAAGTGTGAAACTTCTGTTATTATTTACACATTGTTGAATGGAGGCCCTCACTGAAGATGATGCCGTACTGCACACGGCTCAAGGATATATAGTGTAGTGTGTGCCACTCAGAGTTGGTTTAGGCCAGGGTCTAGTTATTAATGTGACTGCAAGGCTAATCTATGTTGTCCACGGTTGTTGACAGTCTATGACCAAGTGCAGAGGGTTGCCATAGTGCCTCGATGAAGATGGGATAGCTAATTTTTGAAGAAATGAACTGCAGTGTGGGTTGGTTGCTCACAGAAAATTGGGAACGGCGACGCCGAATAGTTTACTCCCAAAGTACAATGACAATGGAAGAGTGGTGACATCATTAGATGATGTCACTTGAGATGTTATCAATGATTTCTTTTAACATGCTATGAGTGATATAATACGCAAGGCCATAAGCAGTGCTTGGCGGGGGGCAGGGGCAAGTTATATTAAGGAAGGGCAGAGGAGGACCAGAAATATTTGTAGGACTCAAGGATTTTATTCCAATTCCTGAATAAGCATTGACTTTGGCTTTATATAATATGGTACAATTGTTATTGTTGTTTAAAACATAGTGGGAAGACAGGCCTTGTGGTTTTATATTTTTATTCAGTTTTACAATATATTTGAATTGTGATAAAAAAACATAGGTACTTAAAATATCAGAATGGAAATAAAATGAGAATTGAAAGCAAGTAAGTTGTATTTTTAATTAAGTATTACTTATGCTTATTTTTGTAACGTTAAATATTACAATTTTATAATTGGGCGGTAGTATAAAGTAGAGGATGAGTGTTAATGGGACTATGTTAAATGATTTGTAATTGTATTTTAACAGAGGTTTGATTAAGACAAACTCTAACAGCAATTTAGGACTTGTTGGCTATTGTGGAAATGAGAATCATTCCATTGCAACAATAAGCAGTAATCCCGATGATATTAAAGAGCCTTGTTTCAGTATAATTGCCATGGTGATTCCATTGGCCTCAGTGTTCTCCAAATCATTAAGGGAGCAGTTTGCATTTTTATGATGGTTTTTGTGCACACGTGCTGGTATGTCCACTGGTCTGTATTAGTAGGTGCCTATAGGTTTGTTGGGCTGTGCGCACAAGTGTCTAGAGTTGTGTTGGTAGCTGTGAATATGGATCCCTGAAGGTCTTCATGTGTGCATAAAATTATGACATACCTCTTAATTTATTTGACCACACTTGGGGTTTCATTAAAACACAGTGTTCCTGTATTTAAGGCCAAAACCCAGTATGGGAGGTAAGTTATAAATGAACAGTCAAACGATCATAGGTAAACAGTCAATAATACATCTTCAGGACGGGGATGTTCATATCGGTTCTCGTCATTGTAGGTTTGTATGAAATGTCTCAAAAGTTGGACACCACCGTTTTTTTGTATTTGACCTGAGTTGTTAGTGACAATGCAACAACAACAGGCGCCTGAACAGCAGAGCAAATCATATCAGCGGGCAGATATCAGTCGATTTAGCATAAAGGGAGGAATCAAACCGTTAATTTGTGCATGTATCTTGTGTGTACCTGTGGGTATGCCCTAGGCATAGCCAAATCTATTCATAATCAGTGCTTGTTCTATCTACTGTTACCTCTACACTGGAATTCTCCGAGGAGGTTATTTTATTCTCAAATCACGGCATGCATCACTGCAGAAGGGTGTGCATTCATGCAGAACATCAAGCGGGCAAGAAACGTGTGGTGAGAGACCGCCATGCTTTGCAGTAGCAGCCTCTACTAAGCCCCAATTGGTGAGGCGAAGGGGTAGTGGGGTGAATGATAATAACAATAAAAATACACTCACTTACCTGAATGCCGCCGGGTGCTCCCGCCTCTGCTCCGTCTCCTTCACACCAGCATGTAGCTTCCAGCCTCCCAGAGGCCCATGTCCAATCACAACGCTGCCTTAAGTGCCGTGCCGTGGTTTGGCACTCAGTCAGGGTCTTGGAGGCTTTGCATGTTCCTCACCAGGCTGTGTAATGCAGCCTGGTGGGGAACATCAGCCACGGCCCGTATAGGGCGTTCTACTGGGGCGGTGATGTAGGGCGGGGGAGGGGCAGGGTGGGGGGTTGTAAAATGCGGCATACGGCCGATTTCAGGTAAGTAACGAGAAAAATAAATAAAACAAATTTCGTTGCGCATGCTGCATCGCCAAATGCCGTTTGCCGCATTTTACAACCCCCCGCCCTACGTCACCGCCCCGCTAGCATGCCCTATACGGGCCGTGGCTGCATGCAAATGTGCTTTACATTCGTCCCCTGCCCTCCACCACTAACCAGCAAGGCCTACTCGCCTTGCCCTGTACCCAAAAAGTAAGGAAAACAAAAACGATAATAACGTTAGTTATTATCGTTTTTCTTTTTACACTGCTTGCAGAGCAGTGGAGCGACGATACTCCGCCTTAGCGCAGGAGCCACCACTGATGCCTTGGGTCTTTTCAAACGATACTGCATCACAGATTAAAGCCAGAATGCAGATTATTAGTGCTGGCCCAACTGTGGATCTTCTATCTCTAGTTGGAAAAGTTCTTCATGCTGCCCTTAGGCTATTTAAAACATCCTATCACAGTGCCTTTCATTCTGGGCACCATTGTAATTGTGTATCATCTGATAACCAAATCTGCAATCATTGGGTCCCTTGAGAAAAAAATATGGGCAGTCATTTGTTCTGTAGTTGCTTGGTAAATGCAAGTCTTCTAGATAAAATGTTGACCCTACTATCCTCAGGGCCGGACTGGGAACCACAACCGGCCCTGGCAAAGTGCTAGGCCGGCCCCCTCGGGAGCCGCCGAGCTCTGTGCCAGGGCCGGTTTTCGGCTTATTTTGTTACAGGGCCGATTAAAGCCCGATGATGAAGCAAGACATCCTTCGGGGTGTGTGAGGGCAAACAAGAGGCTACACTGAGTCCTCCCCTTCGGGATTGATTCCTTGATACTGGGGATAGTTCTCTCTGCCTCTTTTCACCTTCACCTCTCCCTCCCCTCCACTTCTTCCTCCCTTCTACACTTTCTCTCTTTCTCCCTCTCTAATTTGTTTTTCTTATACATTTGGTACCTAGACCTGTTAGATCAATGATTATGCGGTTCACCTAGGAGCAAAGGTTTCCTGTGCTGTTTGTATCTCAGTCCAAACCATTTCAAATGTATAATTACACTGCTTTGTCATTAACATATTGGGTGAAAAACATGAAACAATTCAGAAAGAACACTTATATAGGCTTGCATTACAATGTAAGAACACGTCCATGAAATGTAACCCATTAATACCTTACAAATTATTTTTTTTATTTACAAGCATGAGCTTCTAAACCAGTATCTTCATGCAGAGAAAGGCATCACATACAAATGCTTAATTGCCTAGCTGAATATCAACATTAATGGCACATTTATGATTCCCTAAATGCCCAGCTGAAGTTCCAGAACTTCTAGCTGATGTTCATCATTGCCCAGTTGATTTGTCATTATTTTTCATAGATGGTTTCCATTATTGTCAATCTCTTCTCCGGTGAGGCCAATTAATTCTAATCTCCAGGTATCTGCTGCATTCCTTTAAATGCCCTCTTTAGATTGTACTTCTCACTTTTTCATCACTGAAGCCAACATGCAAGACGTGATGAGCCACCATGTTCTATGTTACTCACTCTTAACCCTTCTCACAGTATTGCTTACAGGCCCAACAATCGATCCAAACCCAAATGTGCCCCCTTCCCAAGTGATTGGATATCCCCATTGGTTTCCAAACTTCGCATTGTGTGAAAAGTCTCTTTGCACTATCCTACAATAATCGAAATGATTAGACTTTTGGATATTTCAGGCCATACTTAAATGCCTCTGCCAACATTAAGGGGCATATTTATCAAGGAGTTGCGTCGTTCTTCTGCCACACAATGGGGCACAAGAGTGACGCAATTCTTAAGTTAGATTTATAAAGCGATGAAAGGCCATCTTGTGTGGCCCTGAGTGACTTCCTAAATCTTGAGTACCGCAACGCAGAGCAAATCGCTGCGCAGCTTTACTTTGCCCAAGGGAGGCATTCCATGGGTGGAGTGTGGATGTTCCTAAGCACCCACTCATTGAATTTGGGGCATTCCCAAATTTACCAAACCTGGTAGACCTGGAAATGAGTCAAAATCCTACGCATCCCCAGGGGAGGTGTAAAAAGAAGAAATATTTTTATTTTCCTCTTTTTTTGTTTTGTACTTTCTATGTGTCCTGCATTCTGCTGCACACATAGAAGGAGGAAAATTCCTCAGGGGATTGTGTTTTGCAGGAAGGTGTCCCTACACAATTCTACTTACAACACAGGCACCCTTGCTCCATGGTGCAAGTGTGCCTGCATGGGCGCTATGCAGCACACTGCTCGCCAACACTAGGAAAGGACAGGAATGCACTGTGTAATGTTAAATACGGCACATTGCTGCCCTTTCCCTATCACACAGGACAGCGCAGCAAGGTGGCTTGCTGCGCTGTTTGATTAATTAAGTAATATCCCCTTAAATATCTACCCCATAACTACCATTGTTGTGCACCACACTAATACTTAAAAACAAAATCACCCATTTGAATCTTGATACATATTCAATAGAAGCCACATACATATGTCATAAATTAATGCCAACTGGCTAAGCAAAGAGAAATGCATACTGTACAAATCCTAAATTAAAGTAGCAGGAGTTGATGCATAATCGTTTGCTCAAATGCACCCGGTGTGAGGTTTTCAAACCCCAACATGGGACTTTTCAATCTTAACACAGATCTCCTATCCAACCTCTATTAAATTCCATTGCCAATACCAAAGCAACGGACCAAGGCACCACCTCAATTGCAAAATGCACAGAATTCATGCCTGCACACTTCCTTTTCGCTTTCTTAATTTTTGTACGTCCTTCCATCCAAATCTGTCCTGAATATTTTAACCTGCTGATGGTAGCTCAATACCACAGTTTGTCTGCAACTCTTCTACCTATGGATCTATCTAATCGTCAAATGAAACATTCATTGTCACCAACACAGGGAATCATATGGCCTGGACTATATTATGGTCAGGCTATCAAGCTGTATAAAGGCATGCTTCTTTAGGCACTCAGGACCACACTCACCTCCATACCCATTATGGAGCCATATTCTTCCATCTTTAACCACCCTCTCAAAATCTACCGGCTCAGAAGTACACCACAGTTTAGTTGTCCTAAGATTAATTACTAGAACATCGTTGCCCTGTAATGCAGCAGACGTCTACAATTAGTTAATGTGAATGGTTTCATTTAGGTTTGGGAGAATGTGTTCAGTCCAAGGCCTCCCTTACCTGCAAGCCCTGGACATTGCAAGGAAAAACCTACAAACATACGCATCATGCATTACATTTCTAGTGTTTTCAAAACGTGAATTAGTGAGGACGTTGAAATCTTTGACCTAAATTAACCTCATGACAATGTAGAAATGTGTCTTAACATTAACATAGGAAATGCATGTCAATATAGAGGTTAGAAAAATGTGCTTTTATTAAATGTGCAAAAAGAGAAACATGCTGCTTATTTCTGCATATAGCTTCCATTTCTGTTGTTCTTTCATTGCTAGGTCTCAATATATTCCTTTATTCTTTCCTTTCCCTTTAATAAAAATAAATGCCCTTTTATTAATGCTGATTTAATGTTAAGAACTGAACTGCAGAACTTGACATCTTCATGAAACGCACTGTTTGCAGCAAATGTATTTCTGTCTTCCTCACACCGTATAATTTCATCATGTTTGTTAGACCTGGAGTCCTTGGTGTGGTTTCCCCTGTCTTTTTGCCTCTACCTCCTGTCATTTTGACTGTGTGCTGGATTTCGTTTTTGCTGGGTTATGTACTCTGAGCACTTTTCCACTGCTGATCAGTGCTAAAGCGCACGTGCTCCCTGTGTAAATTGTGATTATCATTGGTTATCCATGATTGCCATAATTAATTTACTGCTAAGTTCCTAGTAATGTGCACTGTGTGTGCCCAGGGCCTGTAAATCAAATGCTACCAGTGGACCTGCAGCACTGATTGTGCCACCCACACAAGTAGCCTTTCAAATGTGTCTTAGACCTGTCACTTCAGTGACTACGCACACAGTTTTTAACTGCCATGTCAACTTGCCAACTACACCCACTTGCCAGGCCTTAATCTTCCCTTTTTCTTACATGTAAGTAACCTCTAAGGTAGGCCCAAGGTACCCCTATGGGCACGGTGCAGTGTAGGCGAAAGGTAGGACATGTGCTGATAGTGAAAAACTGCCAATATTGTTTTTTATTATTGCAAGGACCAACTCTCCAATAGGCTAATTTTGGAGCTGCTTTGTAACATTTTACAAGGGTAATTTTCAAATACAGCTAGAGATTTGGAGTTTGATCTGTCTGAACTCAAAATTTAATAACACACCTTCTAGTAAAGCTGGTTTTTATATTGTGTGTTTGAAAATGGAACTTTTAGAAAGTGGCCATTTTCTTCTTAAACCACCCTGTGTGCCTCTGTCTGCTTCTGAACTTACCATCTGGTTTTGGACTGACAGGGGCTTTTTGTGCCTACATTCTAGACACTCACACAAAAGGAGTTGAGGTGTTCCCTGCATATGCTGATGGGCCATCATGGGCTAGAGTGGTGGGAGGAGTTGTCACTAGCACCTGAAAAGGCTGTGGCTGCTCTGCACAATGGTGTCTCCACCTCCTGTAGTGAGACTGGGCTAGGGAGTACCTAACTGTTTTACTGAGCAAAAGAAACTTACTGAACAAAGATTTCAAAGGGAAAAAGGGGTAGAAGTATTATACCTAAAACCTCAGAACTTTCAACTGCTTTTGGTCTAAAAAGACCCTGCCAAGAAGAAGAGCTGAAGAGCTGCCTGGAGGTGTTCTACCCCTTTTTCTGTGTGTTGCTTTGCTCGGTGGACCTGCAGTTGCTGCTTCTGTCTGTGGGCAGTGGAGAGGACTGAACCTTTCCTTTGATGTAGTATCCTGCTTAAAAAAGATCTCCAAGGCCTTCCCTCCTAAACACCAAAGAGATATAACTCAAAATGAAAGTAATAATCAAAAACAAAATTCAAAAACAAAAGAAAACCAAAGAGGGAAAAGATAAAAGTTCAGTGTAACATGTAGTCTTTCAAATAATGAGGAACACGAGTAATTCTGGTGCTTCCTCTAGAGACAGTAGTATCATGAACTGAAGAAGAGGAAATTTCCGAACTCTCCCTTCTTTCCGGAAGAGACACATTTGAAGCAGTATTCACAACAGATTGCTCATCATTAACAACATCCTGTGAACCAACATTATCATTACAATCTGTATTGCCAGGAAGAAAAGAATGATTAGAATTGGATAAAAAAAGGTTGCAAGAAAAATCTTCGTTTGGATCATTTTTACAACCAGAGTTAACATGAAAATCATTCTTTACCAAAACCACATTCCTTTTGATCCACCATTTTCCATTTTCTACTAGAACTGCATGTTTGGAGACTTTGACAATGCGAGTCATAGGAAAGAACTTAGACTTACTGTTTTTTAAACCAATAAGTCTCCTAATCTTGACTCAATCTCAAATCGAAAAATGAAGATCTGCCACTTTCTTGTTTGCATCATAAATTAATTTCATTTTACCTTGGGCTTTTTCTACAGAAGAACATATCTGTTTAATATCTGGTATTTTACTGGTAGAATTCGTATGTTCAAGTACCCAAAAAGGAGAGCGTTTGGATGACCTATAGCGCCCTTTGAGAAGAACGAAAGGTGGAATCCCTGTGACAGAATGGGGAGTATTATGATAACTCCAAAGTCTCTCCTGTATCGCTTCATGAATGAGCTCTCCTTGCAAGGATGCAAGTTGGATAGTTTCTTTAATAATTTTGTTGACCCTCTCAACCATCCCATTACCCTGGGAGCTGTAAAGGGCAACAGTCAAATGTTTAATCCCTAGATTTTCCAGAAAATGTGTTACTATTTGAGATTTAAACTGAACACCGTTGTCCGACACTATACTTTTAGGGACTCCTTCACGTCGGAACAAATCCTTGAGTAAATCAATTACAGCCAAGGTAGAGGGTTGAGGAAGAAAGTTGCATTCTACCCATTTTGAAAAATAGTCAACCACAACCAAGGCGTATCTTAGATTAGAGTGAAGATTATACATGGGACCAATAAAATCGATGCCTAATTTTTCCCATGGACCATTAGGAAAATCAACAGGGTGGAGAGGTGTGTTACGCATTTTTAAAGACTTGTCAGACATAGAACAACTGGTACAATGACCAACAAAATTTTCATCCTCAACGTCCATCCCAGGCCACCAATAAAAGAGTCTTAAACGTTTTTTAGTACCTGTCATACCAAGGTGACCCTGGTGAGCAAAATTGATTAATCTAAGTCTGAGTTTCCCAGGAGGAATTAGTAGGTTACCTCTTAAAACAATATCACCTTCGATGGTGAGATCCTCTTTCACTTTGTGAAAGGATCCTAAACCTTCATACAACGTTCTTTCTTCTGGCCAGCCATTGACAATACATTTTTTAATTGTATACTGTAGGGTGTCTGATTTAGAACATTGAATCCATTCAGGATAAGTAATAGCCCCTTCTAACACCACCAACCCATCTACTAAACCAACTACACATTCGCTATCATCAACAAAGGTGGATGGACTCTCATCAAACAAAGGACATCTAGAGAGGAAATCAGCACGCGTATTTTTCCCTCCAGGAATGTGCTTAATGGAAAAATTAAACTCGAACATTTTTTAAAGCAACCTAACTAATCTGGGGCTAAGTTTATCATGATCACTCTTAGACAAAAGAAAAACAAGAGGTAGGTTTATGATTGGTGATCAAGAGAAACTTCCTCCCCCAAAGAAAGGTTTCAAAATGTCTGACAGCCCAGACATAGGCTAACGCTTCTCTTTCTATCGTACTGTAATTGCGTTCAGATTGAGAGAGTGATCTGGAGGCGAATCCTATAGTGTGTTTAGTACCATCAACCAATTGTGTAAGGACAGCACCTAGACCAACACCACTTGCGTCAACTGTAAGACTAGATTGAACGTCATCCCTAAAAGAATGTAAAGCAGGGGCTTTTAAAATTAGCTTTTTTAAATTGGCGAAGGCTGAGGATTGAACTTCACTCCAAATGAATTCTACATCTTTCCTAAGAAGTTTCCTCAATGGTTCAGTTTGCAAAGAAAAGCTATCAATAAAACGCGAATAATATTCGCACAGTTCAAGAAAAGATCGAAGTTGATCCTTATTAATAGGAGCAGGACTGTCCAGAATTGCTTTAACCAGATCAGACTTGGGTTGAATGCCATTATCTGAAATATGGTGACCTAGGTAATCAATGTTATTGAGAAGAAATCTACACTTTACCTTTTTTACAGTAAACCCATGACTTTCAAGAGTGTTCAAAACATCACTCAAAATTTGAATATGTTTGTCAGACGTTTTGGAAAAAATTAGAATATCATCTTGATAGGCCAACACATTTTTTGATTCACCAAAAAGTTTGAACATCAATTTTTGAAATACCGAAGCGGCCGAAGCAAGGCCAAAAGGCGTTCTCAAAAATTGAAAAGCACCAAATGGGGTGTTAAATGCAGTAAGGGAACGTGATTCAACAGCGAGCTCTACTTGGTGGTGTGCGGATCTAAGATCGATACAGGAAAATAATTTTGCATCACCTAAACGAGCTAACATTTCTTGTATCTTTGGAAGTGGAAAACAGTCAATTAGGATGTTCTTATTCAGAGATCTCAAATCAATGCAGAGCCTGATGTTGTTGGAATCTTTTTTATTGGCTACGACGATCGGAGAAATCCACTCTGAAGAGTCGATTGGTTCAATAACTTTCTCGGAAACTAATTTTTCCAAATGTAGTTTTAGTTGATCTCTAATTGATAGAGGAACATTTCATAATTTATGAATAACTGGGATCGCGTCCTTCTTTAATAAAATTTTATGTTCAAAATTATGCACCAAACCAAGTCTTTCTTGAAAAAGAGAGAGATGATCAGACAACAGCTGTTGAAGTTCTAAATTTGAATTGGGAATATCAACCAGGGAAATAGGACAACTGGTGCCAGGTCTAAGAATCATTCCAAATTTCTCTTGGTCTCTCCATCCTAAGATATTGTATCCTTTCTTTGCTACGTAAATTTTGGTGAATATTACTCTGTCCTTGAATTTGATATTATCAGAGAAAAAACCTAACATCTCGATATTGTGTCCCCCAAAGGCAATGGTACGGATATCCGGAGGATTAAGATGTATGTGATTCCAATGTTATAAAGAATAGTTCATCAGTAATGAAAGTAACTGGAGACCCAGAATCTACAGTCACTTGTAAATCAATATCACTTATAGAAATGTCACACAAAGGACCACCATTAGTAGCTTCAGAATCAATAGCCAGAACAATTATTTTTGTACATCTGATGGCACAGACATTGGAATCAGGGACTTGTGCAACATTTTTAACAGTTTCAAGAGAAGCAATTTTACGAGGCACTTTACACATCCTTGAAAAATGTCCAACGTTGTTGCAATTAACACAAAGTTTGCCCAAGGCTGGACAATTTTTTGCATTGGCCCAGTGAGAAGAGGACCCACATCTATAACAAACATTCTGTTTCTTTACATCTTGAGTTTTGGAATTATTATAATTTGTAGGTTTAGTGCTTATAGCCATCACAGGTTCAATGGAAGTTTCATTTTTATTTTTGTTTAACTCCTTCTGTGCAACGACTGACCTCTCAATGCCTCTAGCCAAATCTAATGTTTCTTCTAAGGAGGGATTCCTACAACAGAGGAGTCTTTCTTGTACCTTTTTATTGAAACAGTTAACGACTAATTGATCTCTTAAATAAGAATCAATACTTCCATCAAACTCACATGTGGCTATTAGGATTCTTAATTCAGTTAAAAAAGTGTCAATTGTTTCAAATTCAAGTTGGCGTCTGGTATAGAACTTATGCCTTTCAACTACAACACTTGTTTCATCTTTAAAATGATTAGAAAGTCTACAAACAGCTTCTATATAGACATCCCAATCACTCTCATTAGTTTGATTAATAACAGGTAAATGGTCAAATATACGTTGACCTTCGGAACCTAAATTATTGTACAGAAGTGCTAATTTCCTTACAGGATCAAACTTTGTACCATCTGAGGCTATGATGTAACTGGCAAAACCTTTAAACCGTTGTTTCCATTTTATTTTAATTATTCCAGGTTCAGCTAGAAAATGGGGAGGGCAAGAAATATTTTGCATGGTGGCCATAGATAAACCTCAAAAGAATTGAAATGTAAGGAATAGAAAATGCTTACAGGATGTGCAGAAGGATGTGTGAACAGTGAAAACACTTTAGACTGAACAAAGCTTTAGTGAAAGTAATTAAGGTGTGCACATCACCGTCGTTTGTAAAAGAATAATAAACTGATTTTCAGAAAGTACTAAAATCTTCAGACTGTACCTTTAAGGTGTGCGCATCACCGATGAAGCACAAATCCACAGTGCGCTAATAATGTGAGAAGAGAATTTCCCTCAAATTGCTTTTGAATCAAATAGAGTGGTGTGCGCATCACCGCGCTGATAATGAAACTGATTCAAATTCGGGAATGATATGGTACACGTACTTTTAACGAAAGTAATATTTCAAGTCGTAAGGATTGGTGTGCGCGTCACCTTGCTGAGACCAACAATGCAAATTAATTTCAAAATGGAGGCACGTAAAGTTACGTGACGTGACGCCAACGTGAATGCTGACGTGGAAATGAAGTGAAGATTCTACTAAGCCCGCATGTAAGAATGCTCGCGCTAGCGCTCGAGGCACGGCAGCTGGTCACAAGATGAATCTTCTGCTAATAAAACCGGTGAAGAGACAAAAATACGACCTGCCATGGGAATCTTCATGAACAGTAAGTTCAATACATACGTCGCTTTTCATATGAGTGGAGAATGCCAAATTGATGATGATGAAGGAGATGACTGCTGTGAAAAAGCTCGGCGAAGTCCCGGTCGTCGCTAAATGTTGCGTCGTGCTCCACACCGTAAATGAAGGGAAGTAGGCAGCTTGGTGTGAGTGAAGACGGTTCTTTATTCGTCGAGTACACAGCTAGGAAAATCCGTGGCGGTCAGCTCCGGAGGTCTCAGCACAACTGCCGAACCTCCGAACCTCACCGCCAGAACTTAGAACCCAAAGACAAGACCATTCCAAGTTAGGGAAAGACCAATAGAGGATACAACAACTTCATCTGCAGCTTCCTTGAACTCCACTCTTGGGAGTTTTGACCTGTCTTGTGGTGCCAAACACAGTTATGGGCCCTTAGAGGTTGATCCTGCTGCAAAGAACTATCAAAAACTGAAGAAACCTGCATAATTTACTCTTTGCCCTTCTTGCATTCGTATTTTCCGATGCAACACCATTGGTGGGAGAAAATCCCTACGCACAGCCCATGCGGCTGAAGAAACTGATGCAGCGCCTGTCAACAGCCCACAGAACTGCTGCGTGATGAGTCCAACGCACCAGTCTCTGAAATCCGAGACCCCCGCACCGACCTCGACGCCTGCCCTCATGTGAGGCTACAAGAAATGACGCATTGTGGAACTGTGGCTGAAGGAATCAACATAGCACCTGTTTGCTGCTGCCACATCGACCTCCAGCGCATCCCAATTTCTATACATCTGACTGTGTGCCACGCAATACCGATGCAGCACCCGCAGACCAGAACCGTTTTGGAATCGACACACCAATTCCCCCGGCTGTCTGGATTTGACTTAATCACTTCTACTGCGTGCAGCAGTACTGTTGCATCGCCTCCTAAAGGACTCAGGAACTGACGCATTGCTGTGTTTTCTGACGCTTTTCTCCTCTGCAGCTGTTTTACCTTGTGGATTTTCACGCATTTGAGTTGCTGTGTATAAAAATAAAGTATCCATAGATTTCTATAGACAGAATTGCTTTGAAACCTTTTAAAAGTCATATTTTGAGCTGTGTAGGTTGGATTTTTGTTGTGTTTGTTTCAGATAAGAATACTGTATTTTTCTAAACTGGTGTGGTGTCCGTTTGTAGTGTTTTTACTGTGTTACTGTGTGTGTTATGTACAAATGCTTTACACATTGCCTCTGAGATAGGCCTGACTGCTTGTGCCAAGGTACCAAGGGGTAAGCAGGGGTTATCTTGGGTGTGTAATCCTCTTATTCTAAAAGAAAGGGTACCTATTGGACAGGGTGTTTACCACTGCCAAAGAGGGACCCCCATTTCTAGCAATATTTTAGATAGTTTCCTCTGCCACATGCAACATATTAACCCTTTCGATGCGCATGACGGAGCGGTTCCGTCATGCGCGTCGGTTGCGCTGTGCGCATGACGGAACCGCTCCGTCATGGCCCCGCCCGCGCACAGAACCTTCAGCACAGCGCGGAAATACGCGCCGCGCTGAAGGGGTTAATGAAAGAAAGACTTGAGTTTCATGATATAAACAAGACATGCTAGACATTAATGTTTCATTTTATAGAAAGTCCATCGTTACACAATGGAACACTGAACAGCTAACAGATTAGGCTTGCAAAGGTTTTCATGAGAACTTACCTAGATGTAACTTTTTGTAATAGACTGTAGCAACATTCAAATAACAACATGTCATCATGGATGTTTACTGTGGGAATCGAGAGAGAAGATGAAAGACCATCGAAAGATTATTTCATATTGGCTAGAGATGATCCAACATTCAGTGTCTGCAATATATTTTGTGCTTTTCTTTATAGTACGTGTTCCTAGTTAGAGAGTTTACACATTCTATGCATTGGAAGAGGGTGGGCGCACACTGCCTCACATCCCAGCACTCAGTTTGCCCCGATACATCATAGTAAATGCAGTGCATGTTAACATTCTATGCATTCTATGCACATCTCCCATGCCATGTGCTTTAGCACTTGACTATGCTACTCTTGCCTAAATTGCTGTGAGCTACTACTATTTGCGAGTTTCTGTTTCCTGATGCCTCTTTGAAGGTTTTCTCCATGCTGATCATAGCTACTGCTGTGATTATTTCCTTCTACCTATTTTAATAGTTGCTACTGTAGTTGTTAGGGAACTCAGCTTAGTTACCAGAACTACTCTTCATGGGGAGTTTGACCTCTCATGGCTCTTAGCCTGTTGCTCCAAATTTCTCTTGCTCTTTTCCAAAATAACTCTTTATGGGTTGTGGCTAGGATAGTCCAGGTCCTTTAGATTAAGATAGGGTCAAATCCTTTCATGGAACACGCTGTTAATTTGTAAGTTGTCTCTAACCAAATTTTCCTGACGTTTCTGTAAACAGACTTATCTGACTGACATGAATAAAAAGACAACAAATTCAGACTAGTTTCCCAATGAGGAAATAAAACTTTTAAAAATTCACCGAACCTCTCATCATTACCGAACACTAAAAATGGTAAGTTGATGACTATTATAGAAATGTATTTAGGTTATGCTCCATTCTAAAACGGTGGCAAAGGTTTATCAACCTGAAGAAGAAATTCTCATGGAAATTGGAAATTTTCTTTAAGTTCCATGGTGGAGCTGTTTATGAACTTTTTATGGGATTTCCTCGCTCGCATTAGCTAATTCACCAATTAGCCTTAAACAGTTCAGATATATAGTCAAGCAATTCGCCAACATTCTTGTTCAGTAAACCATGCTATACTCATCTGAAATAAGAACCAAGGTGATATACTCTTATATCCTGTAAAAACAAATTTTATTATGCTATGTTTTACAAAGTATATGTGTGAAGAGAAATACAAATTTGGAGTGTATTAATAAAAAGAAGTGTAGGAAACTGCGGCAGCCGGCACAGGTAAACACGGTGGGCAGAGCAGGGCTCCACAGTGGGGGAAGCCGATAGATGACAGAATAGGTATTATTTATTTATTTAATCATACCTATTCTGTCTGCCAGCCGCCACTGGTAGGAAAATCTGTTACACTTCTATGCATGTATTCCCTGTTTGCACCTGGAAATCAATCGTTTCCTTCTAATTCAAAGCTTTATACTATATTACGTTCACTGAAAACTTTACTAGGCCATTATATCTTGTATAGTACATTGTACATGGTAGCAAACATAACCTCGTTTCCAAATCTGGCAAGGGAAGAGGTGTTTTGTGAGAAGAATAGAGTCAGTATGTGTGGATTTGAATGCTAACATCCATCCAAGGCAGTTCAAGTGCTTCCACGGTTGATAAGTTCTGAACACCTGCATGTTACCAAGGTTCATTTATTTTTACTTCACTGAACTAACTGGATGTCCTTAAAGTTATACCAGGAGGACAATTCTGTTAGGTCCCTGGCTTTATTCTATAGAAGCAGATGTCTACTGCTGCTGCACATAACTCCCCCCGCTGACAATTGGAATGATTGTGCCTGGATGTCAGGGACAGGTTTATTATTGTGTTTGGGATGTGTTTTCTCCCTAGTGCCCAGATCTGGTTATTTGGCTGTCGAGGCAGGTCATGTTCTCCTGCGAGAGAGTGGTTCACTTGTTGTACACAGTGTTACTTTTGCCTTCACAGATTTGTATCTAAATAAAGTCTGCTATACCTCCTGAGTTCTTCCTGGTGATAACAAATTACTGTTTATGTAAGAAAGAAAGAGGAGGTAATAAGGCCCATGTTGTGATTGCAAAACACCCAGGCTGCCTAGTCTTGGGCCACCTCACGCCTCTTTTTTCCACAACCCTACACTTCCTGCCTCTAGCTCGTTTTTGCAGCCTAATTTACATCCCTGTTTTCTCTGTTTGTTTCTGTTTTTATATCCTTCTTTTCCTGCATATTTTTTCTTTTTCTGCCTTTCAATCTCCTGCAGTGTCAGCACCTGATGATGAAAAATAAGTCCCAGTATCCAAAAATGAGTTTTGGTGCCCCCCCCCCCCCCCCACCCCTTCAACACGACCCCAGCCTGCAACTGTCTGCACAAATTAAGTACTGCATTTCTGATGCATTGGTTCAATGTTGTTTCTAAGTTTCCTTTCCACTTCATATTAAGTATTTACAATAAGTGTGCTGAAAGCGCAGACAGTTCTGTAATGTTTTTCTGGCAGTAATGTGCTGCATACACAGGAGAGTTTTAATGTAACATGCATATCAAATTGTTTAATATTTTATAATGGGGTTAGCTCGGTTCTTTCTTGTAATTCTGTTAGATGGCAATATCCTGTGAGCTATTAGTGGTGGATGAGCAGTTTACTACCTTAATTTTCGTACCAAAGGCCATCATCAGAGTTGAAAGAAATACTTGACTGAGATAATGATGCACAGGGGCGTAGCTTGGTCAGTAAGACTCAGGGGTGTGAGCTTCAGATTTTCTGAAAATCATGTTGGCATATCATGTTACTCATTTTATGAAAAGCACCACATGAGATGGGCTTAAGGGCCAGTGGAAAAGGAAACAAGTGTGGATTGTGAGGTGTACCTAAAACACAGTATTTTCTAACATAACGAATCCTGGGTGGAGTTTGTGGCGTTCCGCTACACGTAACTCCGGGAAGTGCAAAAAATACTCTGCTGCGCTACATGGAGGTCTGCAAGCAGCGAAGTGCATAAGAAAAATGCAGTGAGCAGAAATCTTCATCACCAGGTGTTTGTCCGCGTCTTGCAATTATTGCGAAGGGCATCATACACAGCACAAGTGGGCACAGGCGGGTGCTGCTTCCTTTCTGCAGCGTGAGGTGATTATTTTCTACTCGATCTGCAGCTTTCTCAATCGAATGGACAGTTTCTCAACGCTAGTGGTCATGAGCATACGCAGCCACTCACATTGAGAAGTCCGACCGCCCGCATTGAGAAATCACACCGGGAGTTTGATTTCCCCCTCTCGGGCTAGCCAACTTGACGGTGACGAGCGCAAAAGAGGAAAAATCTCGCCGGGAGTTGGATTTTCTCGCCCGCGCTCGCCAACTGGATTTTTACAAGCTGGAGCAAGGAAAAAACACTGCTCTGCTACGCGGAGCAGAGTTTTATGGAACTCCTCAGGCTCCACATAACTCGGGATACAAAAACCTCCGCAAACTCTGCGAGCGGAGCGGAGTTCACCACCCAGACTTAAAAATAACCATGTTTTAAGACCTTCAAATCAGAGAAAACAGTTTATGTGTGTATGTTTTTGTCTGAGTGAGTATTTAAAAATACCGGGTGAAATTTGACACCTTTTCTTACCCAACTAAAAGCTCCTGTACCCAATTATATATTAAGTAATACATTTGTTGGGAGGTGTAATACTCCAAACACCCTCCTTGAAACTTCACCCCTGATGATACACACATATTTACGATCATAAAAATGCATTTGGGTTGAATTTGCTTGCTGTTTGAAGATTACATAAGTATTAGACTGAGTGGAAACACAAGCAATGTATGAAACATTTCATAGTGAACAAGGAAGGCTCTGGGGCTGCCAGTCATGAAGCCCACCTTTGGAAAAGATGTAAAACAGCTTCTGTAAGTTTCTTCTTATGTTTGGAGTAGATTCCTGATGGTGTAGGTATTCTTGAAGTATCTTAGAAGAAGCCCAGGTCAAATACGAAATTATTCAATTTCCGGGTATTCTCCCTATTAGGGCCAGACTGAGAACCCAAAGCAGCACAGGCAATTTTGTTGGCCCAGCCCCTTGGGGAAGGGGGTGGGTAGGTGTGCAAGTGTGAAGCACTGCTACTTTCTTACCGGGGGCCGATATTGCTGCACCGCTGCAAAACCAGCCCCCAGTAACAAAACAGGACCCCACCCTTCCAGCCTCCAGGGAAAACACCCGATGCCCGCTACGGCCAGTGCAGCCCTGCTTCCCATTTCAGAATAGATCCTCTTGCACCTCAAAGAGGAGGTGCACGTATCATATGCAGCTTTGTATTCTCCACTAGGAAACACCTTCCCCTATACCTAAATTATTAAAGTGTTCTTTTGCCTTTTACTTTCCCACCTTTACCAAAGCACTTAACAGAAATACTCTTCTGCGCGTTTCACTGGTACAATTACCCGCGCATAACACTACCCTTCCCTTCCTTAACATTGTTATATTGTTGTGTTATTTAGATGTTTAATGCAAACATCTCAACCCACAGAGGGTATCCTGATGCATAATTAAACTAACCGATAAACTGGACAGAGCACAAGAGCAGCGTGGACTCAAAGAGCCAGGTTCTGAATTTCCGAAAGGAACTGATTTAGTGGAGAGACAGTGGAAGAAGGTTTCAATGCCTTGCCATCAAAGAATTGGAACAATGTTCCACTCTCTTGCCATTCAATCAGTTCCTTCCAAAAATGCAAAAAGAAAAACAAAACCTCACCCTTCCAGTTCACTCTGCTCTCGTTTTCTTTCCAGTTTGCCTGTGTGCCTACTGTGCCACTTAAACCAGCTGCACCAGACTGAATAGGCCCAATTAGTCTAAAACCAGTCTTAGTTTGCTTGTGTTCTGCTTCGGAGAGGACCTGTTCTGGCAGTTCAGGTGGGACTCTTCCTATTGGAGCAGGATCAAGACTGATTTGCCACAGGTGGATTTTAGTCTGGACTGGCACAGTGGGTGATAAACAGTGGTCTGGAATACGGCTCCCAGTCATCGCCAGTGGGGGCTTCGCTTTTGAATCTCGCCTTTTTGGCAAACACCTTGTGTGGCTTCCTGGAAGCGTTTGGTAACACCTCCCTCTGTAGCATACTATTCGTGTTCCTGAGACCTGGAGTCATTCGCACGACTTCCCAAGAGTGCAGAAGGCTGTATGGTGACCATCAACTGTGCAAGGCCACTGGTCGAACATTAAATTTTACTTGGGCATCTCATTGGGCTTGATGCAACTATTAATTTGATACATTCAAGTACCATTTTTAGCAGTCTCATTTAGAAGCTAAGCAGTTTGAGACGTCACCTTGCAACTCAGTGTTAGCCAATGGGTCTACTAACTTTTCCACAGCAAAACTGAACAATTTGAATGTTTTGCAGTTAGGACACATTAAAAGCACATGTGCTACTCAGTAATTTACAGCTCCTTGCCTCAAAGCGCCATTGACCTTCTATGAGACAATGGGTTCTGCCTATCTAATCCACCTGGAATTTTGGCTTTTTTAACAACTTTTACTGTGGAAGAGCCTCATAACCTGTGACTCACCCACGGTAAAATCATGGTAAATGGACTGCATGTTTTTACTGACAATATCTGCCTTTTAAGGTAATGCTGCTGCGATACGGCAAGAGCAAAAAGCATTTGGCTGATTACACATGAATACGTGTGCACACATGTGAGGGCACGTGGGAGACTCCTGTCATGCATAGCCTGGTAGCTGCTCCCGGGTGGCCTGGCACGGAGGGAACTCTGCAGAATTGGGTATAGACCTGGGGTAGGCCTCATAATTTTAATGTACACTCATAGGGAAAGTCAGTGTGGTTTTCTGTCTTGTCTGCAGTGACACTCCATTATACACCTATGGGCAGGGCTGCTTTAGAGTGCAGCATTGCTTCCGTTTTGCCTACAGACACCAGTGTTACCTCAAATTGGGGCGTAACCTGTGTGGGAAAATCAATTCTGCAAGTTCCAAAAAGCCATTTGTATAGCTTATGGGTCATTGAGGGATGTCATATTTTTCTTGTTCAGCTCAGGATCCCAATCAGGCCTTATGTCACCCAGCTGTGCTAAGTTAAATACATTTCTCTCCAGTGGCAGGAACAAAGTCCTCCCCACACAAAGGTAGCAATTAACAGTGCTTCACTCAGCTCCTGCGGGAGAACAGGGTGGGGCGGAATACTCTGCATCATCAACCAGCTGCCACACTGCGCCAGGGATGGGCATGCTCAAGCCCACTAAACAAAGGAGGGAGTCCACACCTCTGAAGCCCACCAGGAAGGGGATCCCTATGAAGATATGCTGGGAAAGGCCCTGGCAGTGATGTCAGCAAAGGGCAGAGCTGAGGCCCCCAGAGCAGATGACTCACTGGGTGATGCCAGTTTGAAATATACCAGAGACTGTGCAGGAAGGTTGAGACAGGGGCAGAGATGTGGCACCCGAGGATAGGCCAGGTGTGCCTCACTGCTGGAACCTCCTGTCCTCACTTAAATGGTCCTGTGCAAGGGGGCGAGCTCTCGCTTGCCTGTGACTTTCTCCTGGACACTAAAAATCTGGACTAAGGACTATAACTTCCATTGATCCCAGAACCAGTGGGGCTCTCCTCAGGACCAAAGAAGCTGGTCCCCTCACACCTGCAGAGTCCTAGTTGGAGGAAATAATGGGCTTTTGCTTCAAGGAGGAGAGGAGTCCTAGATGAATCCAAGAAGAAAGGCAGGCACAGGGTGCCAGTGAAACCAATTCCCTGAAAAGTGTGTCATCTTTGAGAGAAGGAGGTGTAAGAGAAGTGCTCCAGCTGGCTAGGGCTCGCCACCAGGAGCAACATAAGGCAAAAAGCATGTAAAGAAGCCCAATGGGGACTGAGTTATCAGGAGGCAAAGAATCTGACTTATGACCACCTCAGCAAGGCCCTGAGTGCATGGAGCTCCACTGCCGGAGTCTTTCTAGCCGCTCAAGTTAAGCCAGAGACCGAGGGTCACCACAAGAAAATCCCTGATTTTTATGCGAGGAGGGGGCATGCGTGGGGCCTCCTCCCAATTGCCTAATGGGCTTGTGGTCTTCATCCCCCAGGCCGATTTAAGCTTAGAGGGGACAAGGGACCCCAACTCGGGCCCCCGTTGGACGACAATGGTGGGGATGTGCCTTTACACTTCCCATGTGAGTGCAGGAGAGGCTCAGAAACCCATCCCTGGACCCCAAGAAGAAGAGGATATGCTTCTGAAGGACTGCCCAATAATGCCCTGCGGGGCTTGTTCATTTGGCATTGTTTTTCGCCTTTGTGATGGCCCCAGGACAGTGAGGCCACCACCAAAAAAGCCAAAAAGAGTGTAGGAAAGCTACAGAGGCATTGCAGCTCCCCACTTGGGCTAAAGAAAGTGTTTTAAAAGTACTGACCCTAAGTTGGAAGGGTCACAGAAAGGATGACTACCCCAGGATTTCTTTCAAGTTTTGAGCATTCCCAAGGCTGAAACATGGGCTCATCAGCTAGGAGTGCATCGCTGTCTATGGGTGACAGTTATAGCTGGAATTACTGTAGGCCAAAGACAACCAAGGAAATGTACATGTGGTACAGCGCCCTCTATGTTTGAAGTTTTTGGTTACATGTGTTTGTGATCAAAATGTGTCGTTCTCTTGGAGCTATTTTTATAATTGCATTTTCAATGTTGCAAGTACATAAAGAGCACTCACACCTATGAGAAATGAATATTTAATTTTATTGTTAATGCTTTATTGAAATAGTGACATGGACATCAATTACTGATCAAAAGATACATGCTTTATTATCATTTTATATGCTTTATTGAAAGAATAATGTTGCCTGTGGTTTTTGATCAAAAGCTATATGGTTTATTAACAGTAATACGTGGATTTACAAATGAATATTTTGAATTATTGCATTTTCTGCTAAAATTATGATATTGTAAAATGTTGTTTGTTGGTCTGGACCCCGTTAGGTGGTCAGAGGGGAGGGGATTACGCAATGTCATCACAAGGTATTTTCATCATCCTTATGAATATTTGTAAATTACTGCGTAATACTGGGTAGTACCTGTGCAAAAAATATACTTTTTCTTTTACACAAGCAAAAGCACAGACTGGGCAATAAATGATTCAGTGTTATTATTACGTGCCAGCGAATGGTGAATACTAGCCCACACCACCTACATTGAGGAGGCCTTGGACTGCTCTGCTCCACTACCCTGAGAGAGTTAAGCACCACAATGGGTGTTTGGTCCCAGTGGAGGGAAAATGTGGACCCATTTCTTGTACAGGCCATACAACTAATGGCCTGTTTCCTTACACCTTCTTTAGGGGAGACTTATATATATTGGTAAGTCAGGGCTTTGTTGTTAGTTAAAATGGCAAAGTCAAACTATCATTTTTAAAACTGCCTTTCCTGTCTGCAGTAGCAGGTTTGATACTCACAGGGTGGCACAATCAGTTCTGCAGCCCTAGGTGGAATCTCTAACTTTAATGGCCTGGGTACCCCTGGTACCATATGCTAAGGACCTATAAATCACTTTATGACAATTTGGGGTAGCCAATTCAACATACACTTTGTAATGGGTTAGAACACTAGCACTGAGGTCTAGTTAGTAGGCCTCAGTGTACTCTCTGAGTTGAAAAACCATCAGCATCAGTCAACGACGTTGGGGGTGAGCATGCAAAAAGAGCCATTTCCTTACAGTGCCCGAAGTAGACATCTGCAAAATATCCTGGGTGTATGAATAATGTAAAAGACAGTGCTGTGTGATCAAACAGCACATTGGGGCTCAGCCAAAAACAAAAATGGTGAAGGGAAAGTCTAAAGCCTACTGAGGTCTTGATTTCCGGCAGTCTTAAAAAAAAATACTTGTGACTGAGACTAATAATCTATAACTTTGCACTATATTTTTTCTTTTTTTTTCCGTTTTATATAGCGCAAACTAGACCCAAAGATATCAGGTTTCAGAGCAATTTACATGAGCGCCAATTTCGTTACAGATTGAGACATTCATTTTTGTTAGGCACCAGGAGATTAAGTGATTTGCCCAGAATCACAGGATGTTGAGCCTCATTGCCGAGACTCGAACCCGGTTCCCAAGCTTCGAGGTCGACCGTTCTAGCTGTAAGGCTACATCCTATCCCTATCCTATATACATTTCCATACAGTATATGCTGCCCTGCTGTTGTCACTGACTTCGAGGAACTGGAATGTGTTATAATTGGCTTCTGATAGAGACCTCTTGCTGCAGATTTCTCACCTTTTGAATATTCCCCAGGTGTCTTATTGGATCTGGAAACATTTTAGCATTACCGTTGTATGTAGGAAGGTGGTGCTTTGAGGCTTCGCACTGATGCCGCTCTACTTCCGAAATGATGTGTGGGGCCTATATAGGTGCCACTCCTGTTCACCGATGTTAGTTCCTTTCTTTCTGTGCTTCGAGGTGTGGTTCTGGCGCTTCCTCTTGTCTCTCAGAGACATTTACCTTCATTTTTCCTCAGAAGTCCACAGCACACTTTCAAAGGTCAAGGGTGCCATTCTTCCCCTACTATGATGACTGCTGTTGAAGGAGGGCCCGTCCCAGGCAGTTGTCAACCACTTCCATACTACGGCGAACTTCCTGTCATCTTTGGGGTTCTGTAAAGGCTGTGTGTTCATTCTATCAGGACCAAATCTGCTACCACTGTAATGGTATGCAGAGTACCTCACCTAGACATTTGCCAGTTAGCCACATTGGCGTCCCTCCCTAATTTCAGGAAGCTTTATTTCCTGGACAGTCAGGTTCATACCCACAGACCCACCTCCAAATAGGTATTGCTTTGGTATCTATTCAAAAGAGATTTTGTGGTTAAACACTTCTATCAAAACAAAAACGTACTTACCTTTGATACTGACTTGCAGATTCCTCACCATCCCTCCCATCCTCCCTCTCTGTTGTGTGGTTGGACTCTATTCATCAATAAGATCCCAAGTCTAGGAATATGCACACTGTCTACCAATTTGCTTTTGGGGCTGTGTGTCTGTGGATGCAGACAGTCTCGAAAGCCACTAACGTCACTATACTGGAATGGCGCATATATGGGCCTCACTCATCAATTCCCTAGCGGAACAGTGCCAATGTGAAGCTGATAGGTGCCACCTTCCGGCTCGCAGAGGTACTGTTGAAAAGTTTCCAGATTCGTCCTGACACCTGGGGAATATTCATCAGGTGAGCAATTTGCACCTTGATAGAGTTTGTACCGGAAAGAGCGTTACCAAAGGTAAGTAACTTTTTTATTTATGAAGAGATTTAGCAAGTATATATCATCTAAAGCAGCAGCCTCCTAGATCTATCTCAATGGCTCTTTTGTAAAAGATGTGTTACAGGCACCCCTTAGAAAATACAAGCATTTGCAATGCAATAGTTCTCGCATTCGCAAGAGTTAGAGCCATTGGTGCTGTAATTGATAACGTCTTTTATGAATGCATTTTTGTTTGGAGTAGTGTGGCTGTATGTGATGTGTAGTGGAATTATGTTGGTTGTATTTCTTTAACAAAGAAGCTTTGACACTAGGATGGAAGTTGGATGAATGAGAGGAGAGACAAAGTGATGGATGGAGGGATGGATAGGGCAACGACGTTGGATGTATGTATGAATGATTTCTTAAAACAAAAAATCAAAGGGGGTAATGGATCCCTTGTCCTGAGTAACCAGGGTTTTTTAATTTTCGTGTAGTATACCGATAAAAAACCCTCTTTCACGTACAGAGGTAGGGGCGGCGGTATATCTTGGTTCTCCGCCTTTTCTCTTAAAAACGTGTCCTCATAAGGATAGTATTTATGCTTCCTCCACCTGGAGGTGTACCCCTGGTTAGAGCAGTTGTGATCAGTGATGGAGGAGTTTTGTACAGTGAATTACAAGTGAGAAAAGAAGGGATAATTAAAAAGCTCGTATAGCCAGATTAAAAGTTTTAATGAGTCTGGATTCTCTAAAAATAGTTCTGTGCGTAGGGGGACTTGTTATGAATCTCCTGCACCTAGTATGTCTGTAAAAAGGTCGACATGTTTCAGCCCTCGTGTTTACCCGTACGGGTCAAGTGGGCTTTCTTCAGGACCTAGAGTGAAAAAATAGCGTAGGAGACCATGTGTGTCTCTGTGAATTTGGACCGTGTATTGTCAGGGTTTTTCGTGAAAACAGGTGTATTAACCTGATTCTGCTGAGGTCAGATAGTACCTGTGAAAAGGAGGACACAAGATAAACATACATAGAAGGTGAATATCAAGTCTGTATTCTCCAAATGATCATGCTGTCTTTGTGCATAGACAGAGAAGAAACTATAAAATGGCAATTCTTTAAAACAAGGCAAATTCCTTTAACAGACCGCTAGGCAAAGGATCTCTATTCGTTTTTAAATCTCTACATTTGTATCACATGTAAGTCAGTTGGAAAATAATTCAATGTTGTATTCATGTGCCTTAAGTTGAAAGCGATTCATTTTAGTATTTGCGTAGTTGTTAGGGTCTGTTCGCTTAATCGGTTTTAATATGTGTAGCAGTAAGTTCTAACTGATGACGGTAATGTGGGTGTTAGAAAAGAGCAAATGTTGTTTACTTATTCGTTGATCAATGTACAAGTTTGTTATGTCAATTCACTGCAGCGTTTAACTATCGCGTTATTCGTTGATAAAGGTTTATGTAACCCGCCAGAATTGTGGTCGTGTAAGTAGTTAAATGAGAGCGTACAGTGGCGGAAGCTCTAAGTGTTACGGTGTAGACACGATACATAATAATACCTTAGTGGCGCTAACTATTGTTACCCTCCGGTATGCGGAAACAGTAAAGCAAATGTTCTTAAGTAAGGGCGCTCCCCCGCCCGTCAAGCTAACTTGGATAGAGAACTTTTCTTGGTTTTGTGCTGAGACCAACCCCCTCTCTCGTACCGTATATATTTACCTTGTGTCCTATTTTCTGGACTTCAACAGGCGGCCAGTGAGTTTGTTACCTGCTGGATAACAGATAAAACATACCACAAATAACACGTTGTTGGGTAGCACGTTGCGGTTTTGAAGTCCGGGGATCTCGTGGTGGTTTCCTTCTACCTGCTGCGCTGGTGCAGCACGACTTGTGCTGACTCTTCCTCTGGAGGCCCGGTTACGTTTGCCTTCATTGTTGTGTCATTTTAAAGTGCACTAGGGCTAGAGGAAAGACTAGGAGTGGTACTTTTTACAGCAACTCATTTTTAAAAGAAGCATTCACCATCTTTTTTCGTATTTTGTCGTATTACAAAATCTAAATAAATAATCACGCTGTGGTATTTTAGTTGTCAAAAAACGGATGGTGATGTTGTAATGCATGAAGCACTGGGTTCTTTGTTATGTAAAGGTGTTTTTTGGTGGAACTTTAAATTTTTGACTGAGGGGTTGTTAACAAGAGGGAAAGGTAGAAAACCGAAGTCATATGTCAACGTGCTATTTTGCATTAGACTTTTACTGATATTCTATATTTGGTGTTCACTAGTTTATGGGGAGTTTTCCCTCACAGATAGCCTCATCAGGTTCAGTGGTTTAAGCTCAGCCACGGGATATTATCATTGAGCCCTTGGTCATTAGTACGAAGGCGATGTACCCATCTCTGTTCTTTTTCGTACAGCACTTTTTCTGCATTGTGATTCTTTGTTGTGAGTGTTTCCAAAATGACCCATTTCAAGCCGTTCACTGTGTGTTTTGTTTCTATGAAGTGGTTACTCATTTTTGTTGTGTTTCTTTTGCATTTGACATTGCTCTTATGCTCGCATATCCTCTGCTTCACTTTGCAACATGTCATCCCTATATAGCGTAGGGAACAGTTACAGGTAATCATGTAGATTGCGTGTGTTGTATTGCAATTCGTATGGTATCTAATCGTCCATTCGAAGTCTGGGAGCGGTTGTATAGTTTTAGTTGCTGTAGTCAAATTGCAGACAGAACCGGAACCACATGGATAGTGTCCCAACACAGGGGGGTTATTACATAGTCGTGGAATCGTTTCTCCTCGTGTGTGTGGCGGTGGTCTGGTATGTACCAGGATGTTTTTGAGATTTCTTGTTCTTTTATTTGCGAATCTCGGTTTTGACCAACATAAGGATCCAGAATTTAGGATTCTCCAATTTTTGTTTACTATTTTCTTTACATTGTTACAGGCTGCGTTATAGGTGGTCACACAGGTTACTAGGTCTTTTTCTGGTTACTTAGGTGTCGTGTCAAGTAGGCTTTCTCTTGGTTAGTTTTTGGCTCTCTTTTGACATTTGTTAATGGTTTTTTCCGGGTACTCGCGATTCCTCAATTTGGTGCACACATCTTCCGCTTGTCTCTTGTAGTCCTTGGTTTTGCTACAATTGCGCCTGAGACGTAGAAACTGGCTATAGGGTAGGTTCTCCCCAAGTGGTCGCGGGTGAAAGCTCTTGTAGGAGAGCAGACTGTTTTTTGATGTAGGTTAGAAAAAGGTGTTGGTTTGCAATATGTCGTTCTCAGCATAGATTGTTATGTCTAGAAAGTCCAGTCTTTTCTTGTCCGCTGTGTAGGTGAATTTGAGCCATTCATCCCTTGTATTGACCCATCTATGGAATTCCTTAAAGCTTTCTATGTCACCTTCCCAGATTAGGATGATATTGTCAATTGCGCATATATGGGCCTCACTCATCACTTCCCTAGTGGAACAGCGCCAATGTGAAGCTGAAAGGTGCCACCTACCGGCTCGCAGAGGCACTGTTGAAAAGTTTTCAGATTCGGCCTGACACCTGGGGAATATTCATCAGGTGAGGAATTTGCACCTTGATAGAGTTTGTACCAGAAAGAGCGTTACCAAAGGTAACTAATTTTTTTATTTATGAAGAGATTTAGCAAGTATATATCATCTAAAGCAGCAGCCTCCTAGATCTATCTCAATGGCTCTTTTGCAAAAGATGTGTTACAGGCACCCCTTAGAAAATGCAAGCATTTGCAATGCAATAGTTCTCGCATTCACAAGAGTTAGAGCCATTGGTGCTGTAATTGATAACGTCTTTTATGAATGTGGTTTTGTTTGGAGTAGTGTGGCTGTATGTGGTGCGTAGTGGAATTATGTTGCTTGTATTTCTTTAACAAAGAAGCTTTGACACTAGGATGGAAGTTGGATGAATGAGAGGAGAGACAAAGTGATGGATGGATAGGGGGACGACGTTGGATGTATGTATGAATGATTTCTTAGCCATTTGCAAGTGTAAATGGGGGTGTTGAATCTTCAGGTAAACAAGATGCAGGAAGCCGATGGATGAATTGCTGGAATAATTTATTCCAATTACATCTATAAAAGCATGCCCATGAAGTGCATGCAGGAGATGCAGCCAATGCTGTCATCCAGTGAATCCGTCCAAATGAAATGTCAATCTGAACAACAGCACTAATCGGGGCAACAAAACATAAAATGTATTTTTTAAACAAAAAATTAACACCCACCTTGAGGAGATAGATATTGCTAAAAATGTACATCCGCTGTCAGAACTGATAACAAAAGCAGAAATCCCTGTTAGTGTACGTGTCCAAACGCAGGAAGCACACTCTGAAGTGCTAAAAGAAAACCAGCATGACCCACAATCCTTATTAAAGAGCGAGTAAGATGTACTGTATATGGTATCAGACTACAATAATCTGCGGTATCGCAAGCAGATTCCAACATTTCCAGTCTGAGGTAGACAGTACAAATAAAGTCCCTCTCTGTAACTGCAATATGTTCAATATTTCGAATAAAAGTTTGCTGCTATTCTGCCTAGTTTTACAAGCAAATCATAGCGAAATTTTGAATTAGTAGACTTCAGCAGAGAGACACTGTAATATGTTAACACGCCTCAGGGATGTATACTACTAGTAATAATGCCAGTGTGCTGTTATATAGTGGTTATAGCACAACAAAGTGACAACCACCACGTAGTACTCACAGTTGCTCTTTGGAATGGCTGGCGACCCCCTAGGATTATGCATCACCCATTACTCCTGGCCTGCTGCCTTAAAACTATTTTCATAGTTTAGAGCCTTATCATGCAGCAAACATTGGCTTCTGAGTGGATCAACCAACATAAAGAGCAATACCGATGATGAAAGACAAATAGGCACAGTGACGAGACTAAGGGCCGTAGGAATTGAAGACAGTCTATGGATCTTAAAAAAACACTTGAGTGTATGATTAGTTAGTTAAGGAAATAAATCCAATTTTGTAATGCATGCAAATATGAAAAGCTGCTGCAACATAACAAACTTAAAGTAGCATCTCCAGCAGCTCTGTCTGATGCAGCTATGATGAGGACAGCAGAGCACCCCGCCCCCTCATACACATCGCACTCGTAGCATGGTAGTTTTCAGCAGTGCTTGTGTTGAGAGAAGCCTGCCCGTCGGCTGGGAAAAAAGAGTTCCAACAAACATTTAAAGGCTCTGGTCGAATCTTAACAGATGACCCAGCAGCTCTGTCTCAGGAATTGATCACGTGAGCAGATAGATGGCGGAGGGGGGAGGGAGAATGAGTAACCTCACACGAGCTCTACATTTTTTTTAAATGTATGCTGGGAGCAAATGTAAATTGTAAACAGTAGTGCTTGAGAAAACCACTGTTGGCCACAGAAGTGCAGATGACCAGCTGTGGGGTCACCAAGCTTGCCGAGCACCCCACCCCCACACACACATCGCACTAGCAGTATGTTGGTTCTGAACCAAAACGAAAAATAAAGGAGTGCGAGAGACGCTCAAGCAACTCTGCATGACGCGAATGGATCTCGTGAGCCAATTGATGGGGTGTGGGGGAGCAGGGTTGGGCAAACTCACACGAGCTTTGCGTTTTATTTTGCAAATTTGCGCTCTGACTCGGAGGAAATGTGAAATGTAAACACTAGTGGTCGTGAAAAGTACTATTGGCCACAGAAGTTCGGATGACCAGCTGTGGGGTGACGAGAGAGTGCTCTTGCACTCACCCAGCAGCACAGCACCTCACCCCCTCACACACTTTGCACTTGCAGCATGGTGGTTCTCAGCAGTGCTTGTGTTGTGAGAGAAGCCTGCCCGTCGGCAGGGGGAAAAAAAGAGTTTCAACAAAAATGTAAATGCTTTGGTGCAATGTTAACAGTAGTTGGGCGCTGCTCCTCTGGGTGTTCACAACTAACAAAAGGAGGGACTAAAAAGAGAGATTATCCACTAGAAAGGTTTTTTAAATGACAATCCAACTTACCAATCAAAAGTCATGGGTGGAATTCACCCCACAGAAGCAATTACAGGAGTCTCGAAGAGACAGCGCATGCGCGCTGCCTAGGCTTGACCTAAAAAAGTGAATGAAGAGTAAAACCTGTGCAGTAAATGCATTTGCGAAGGTGCAATCGACAACTAAAAGACACATACATCGGTTTTCACTTAATAAACAGCTATGCATTCCCAAAAAAACAAATGGCACATGTAGTTCTTTTTTTGCCCATATGCACCTATTGCTCAGATGTGTTGAGAAATACATACACGAGCAATATATACATTTGTACAGCATGGCCCAGTAACTATGACAGAATAAGGAACACTGTCATTTCATTCCTGCAGTTGACTGCAATTACGTCCTTATATGTGATTAGCATCTATGCATGCTCCTGCCTTCTGTATGTCTTCGGTGTTGTGCACTCTGTGATCTAAGCCTGACTCCCCAGGCATTCTCTAGCTGAAGAAACTTGGGGCCAGTTTAGCGTGACATTTTGGCAACTTGTTTTGCGCCACATCCACATGGCTACATGATGCACAATAGCGCTGGGATGTTTTGCATGCAAAACTTGCAAATCTATACAAAGTGGGCGTGGTTGGGTGTTTCCCACGCAAAATGATGTTCATACCAGCGATAATCATATTTACTAAAGTAACTCAAATCTCCGCGAGGTAGCTCAGGAGGCATTTGCGCGAAAGAAATAGCCCAAATATAAAACAGGGGCAAAAGAAGGGTGAGCAGAACAAGCAGATACTGTGAAAGAAGCAACACTGGAGAAATTGACCAGAGGGTACCAAAATGTAGACAGTGATAGTCAGGCGCAGGCGCCGCCTCATTGCAGGAGGAAAGAGACAGTGAAAGGAGAGAATATTCAAGCAAAATGTATCCTTATTTGATCTGCGTGAGGAGGCCATAATAAAATATACATATTAAGCAAGGACATGATTGTTTGGCTGCTACAAAAAATTACACCAGCACTTGAAGCTACAACTACAAAATCACAGGCTATACCAGCACATATGAAACTGACGTCTGTGCTACACCTTTTAGCCTCTGGATCCTTCCAGCATACAGTAGCTGCTGTGGCTGGTTTGTCACAGGGAGCCTTGTCAGCCTTCCTGCCCGAAGTCTTAAAAGCAATATTGAGCCTGATGCCGCAACATATCAGCTTCCCGAAACTTGGTGCAGAAATCCTGAAAGTGAAGCAAAGCTTCAACCAAATAGCCAACTTCCCTCATGTTCGTGCAATAGACTGTACCTATGTCAGCCTTCTCCCACCATCTGGAACTGCACATCTGTACCAAAATCGAAAGCATTCATAATAAATGTGCAGCCAATTTGTGATGACAAATACTACTTCATCAGCGTTGTGGCCAAATATCCAGGCTCAGCACATGACTCCTACACTTAAGGTTGCACTTGATTAAACATCATAGCCTGTTCATTTGTATTCAGACACAGAGAGCCATAATCTGCAACCGCAGAGTGCAAGTGAGGTGAATGCAAGGGTGCACTTTGGTGCACTTACCACATTACAAACCAGATGGGGTGATAACAAAAGTATTTACAGACGTTGGGGGAGGCTTACTTCTTCTCTCAGGCACACACATATGGCAATGCTTGTGAAAGGAAGGCAGCCACAGTGAGAGGCAGGAAGTGGAAAGAAACAAAACAGTGCACACAGTGATAGCTGCTGGTGACTGCACAACGAAGAGAAGGAACTTCCACCTCAACTGTTCCCAGAATCCACCACGGCTAAAGCAAATGAAGAAAAACAATCCTGGAGCTCATGCATTAAAGCAGCTCTAGGATGAGTTGGTGCAGCTTAAGGCAGTGCTCCTTTCAGGCTAGGAGCCTGTATCTGTATTTCCCAGGGCTGTTATACAGCTCACAGATTGCTGCAGTCGGAAGTGCGCATGTCGGGCTGGCCGTTGCAGGATAGCCGGCAAATCCATCATGCACACTTCAGGCAACTGTCTGCAATTTGGAATGGCCCTGCCTCATCCTCATACGAAAGGTGCACTAAAATGGTAATCACCATTATCATTTTATTTAATTTTTGTTTCATGCAACTGCTGTGTTCACAGCAGACAGGGTGTTGCACCTACACCCTAAAGGAGGAACTGCAGCTGGGCAGAAAGTAGGTGAAACACACCCTTGTAAGGTCAATTTACTAGACTCGACAAGTACAAAACCCACAAATGTTATCTGTCTGACAACATGTCAGTGGGTAGTGTTGTAAGGATATTTTAGGATATATCTTGTGTAAGCATACATATGTTCATTTACACATTTGGCCTCATCCATATCACAATTTCTATCAAGATTTATGCCTGTGGAATCTTGATTCCACTTGTCCTGTGACCTCTCCTTATACTATACCTACACAATTCATTGTTTAGGACTGCCATAAGTGCTCAATGTTTGCCCTTCATATATTCTGCTTTAGGGTCTGATCATGGTGATATATGGGTACTTGTGATCTTAATCATCTGTTTGACATATATAGCGGGGTTCCACTGCATATGTACTACTGTTGTGAGATAATAATTTGCTGCCTATGTAAGGATTTTTCTATTAGATGTGTATACATAGATGTTGCACATTGATTTACTGGTACTTGTCCACAATCATGGCTGTATCTGGCCCTTCTACTTCTTCAACCAGTTCCGGTCCTATTACTACTGCAACTTGCTCCTCCAATGATGTTTGTGGGATTTAAGTGTCCGGACCCCCACCTGTTGCCATTGTGCTCCGACGGTTGTGTGCCATTTTCTCTTTTGTGCGCCTCTTGCAGTCATGCCACCTTTTTTTTATCTCATCAACCGTTCGCACTGTTGGGGCAACTGCATTGATTTTATATTTGTATTGCTCTCCATAATACTGTTTTTAGCTTGAGATAGCTTGGAATTGACAAAAAGTTGGTGCTGCTGCTTTGTCACCTCTGCTATTAGGATCTCTACCTCTTCTGGGGCGAGTTTTAATTTCCTTTTCTGCCCTCCTTCCTGTGAGGATATTTGTAATGATGCTGCTGCTGTTTCTGACATGTCTTCATTGTTTATTTGGAGATATTGTTAGCTTTGCCCTCTTTGTTCCATTTTGCATTGCTAGCTTTGCTTGGCGGTGTGTATTTTCACATTTGTGGTGCCTTTTTTCATAGCTTACGTGATGCTGCGATGTTTCGCGTTGTGCCACAATGCTTTTTTTGCACCGGCGTGCCTTTACGAGTATCTGAGTTGTAAATTTGGCACAGCCTTTTTGTGGAACACTGGCGCTGATACAGCACAATTTTTTTTCCACGCAAAACATCGCCAGTTGAAACTTTAGTAAATCGGGCCCAAAGTAAAATATGCTTGTTACGTCAGTATGTGCTGTCTCATTACTGTCTTCGATTTTACGTAGCTTGAGGACTGTAATTGTGTCCATGGGCTCTATAAACTATACATTACTACTGCAGGTTCTGCAGGCAAAGAGGGAGACTGATAATCACAGCACGCTTCTGTCCCCACCAAGGTTGCACCTGGTGCATGCATATTCATGAGGAAGCTAATCATTCAGTACATCTGCTGCCCAGCGGTCTTCAAATGAATTAGTAATTTAGGATTATAACTCTGGGACGTGTGCATTTTGTGTTGATGCACACACTGTGATGAATTCTGCAAAAATTATCTTTCACCCCATTGTACCCAATAATTTCAATTTGTAGTATTTCACCTTCCAAGTAAGATAGGGAGCAGCGTGCGAGAAACCTTAGATTTAAAAATGGGAACGTTTGATATGAAAAACACCTGTGCATTGCAAAAAAAGGCAATCAATATATATAAGGAAAATGTTACAATATAAACTTTTCGTACCCTTTGCAGCGCTTCGTATTTTAACAGGATCACAGGAGTTGCAGGGCAGTCAGCTGAAGCTCTAGGGAGTGAGCGACGTCATTACGTTCCTGGCCGCACGCCATGGCAATATACATGCCTAACTACTTTATTATTAATGAAGCTACATACACGTTCAGATATATTTATTTATGCAGTTTTATATATCGGTGGTTTATTATGGTCGAAGTGGGCGGGATCGGCAGGGCACGCCGTGCCCCTACTTCTTCAATTCCAAGGATTCCGTTCCCCTACTTTTTAGGTCTCGCCTGACCCAGCGCATGCGCTGGTCTGGCGAGACTTTTTGAGAGGGCTCCAAAAAGTGCTACCAGGCCAGCCTAGAGCTACTTCACCGCGATTACTTTCACTTTCGCGGCCGCATGGCCGCTTTGATGTTTGATCGCGATCACTTCCGCGGCCCCACGGCCGCTTGGCATAGCCAATAGGTCTCGCTTTTGGGACCTTATAAGTATTTAGTTATGCAACTGTTGCATGACTAAACACTTATAAGGTCCCAAAGGCGAGACCTATTGGCTATGCCAATGCTTGTTTATTTTGAAAATGCGTCCCAGGACGCAAGAAATCACCATCATCTATAAATAAAGCTTGGCGTTCCTGGCGTTCGTGAAGGGCGGGGCGGCAGAGAAGTAACAGGACTCTGTCTTTTTCTTCTTGCCCAGAGAAGAAAAATATAGTGTCCACTTCTGCTCTGCCGCTTCAGCTGCCCCCCACTCTTTCCTTCTTCCCTCTCTTTCTGTCTAGCAGTTCTTCTCTTACTGAAGACCCTGACTTCAAGAATATTTGCTCCCCTGTGAAATGGATCCAAAAAAGAAAAACATTTTTGCTGGAAATGTCGTATTTTAATTCCAAAGTGCAGCATCTGAGGTAAAAGGTTAAAAATATGAAAAATAATATAATAAAGTAAGACAGAGTGGTGGCAAACTGGCCAGATTGATTGTATTCACACCCAAACACATTAGCGCCACTTTTACAGAGTTTGCCAGTGAAGCGCTTTTTTTGTTTTCTTGTCTTTGTTTTCCCTGGGCTTGCAACTAGTGCACCAATCCTGGAGGTGTTTTTATTGTGAAGTACTCCCACCACTGTTATAAACCGTTTATACAGTGGTGGGAGTACTTCACAATAAAAGTAGAACATAACATAACCATGAGAAAGTACACCATTCATGAAAATTCAGTACAAAATATGAACAGGTACATACTAGGTAAAGCATCTTACATTATCACGACTGATGAGTCATAGTAGTCGGAGAGAGATGTATGGAGACATGCGTTTAACTAAAATGTCTTTCAGATATAAGGGCTTTTAGTTCCGAGTTAAAGGCGGTCCTTGAGATAGTGGTGCATAAGCCAGAGATAAAAAGTTCCAATTTCTGGTAACACTGCGTGAAAAGACTTGTTCCATAAATCATTTTTTTATTCAAAGGTCAGCAGTTCTTGAAGCAGTGTGACAGCATTAGGTATTCATCTACTCTCCCCAGAATTGTTTAGCTTGGCTTCAAAGTATCAAGAAGTAAAGGTGTGAAGGGCCTTTTAAGTCATGCAGGCCACATAACTGCCAAGGTTCTAGATTGCTATGTGTGACATTTTCATTATTTCAGTGTAAATATGAGTGACATTTCAACAACTATGGTTGTCTGTCTGGATGGGGTCTCTGCTTACTTGTGTCCTGATTAAAGCTTACTCCAACTTAACTTTGGTGTCTCCTCCTGTCATTACCGAAGAGACCTACTTCCACATTTTGGCGACGAGGGTGGGATATGTTTTAGGTTTAGTAGCACTGTCTACAACTACTTTAACATCAGTATTTTCCTTCTTGTCACTAGAGGAGTCCTTACGTATGACATCAATACAAGCTTTGGAATGCTCATGTGTTTTGGCTATGTGAGAACTTCTTGAAGAGAAGGAGAATCCTTTTGCCACAAGGCATCCCTTGCTTTATCTAGTGTGCAGCCTAACATGAATTGATCCCTTAAGCGCTCCCCCAAAGTTTAGCGAAAATTGCAGGTGGTATTCATCCCCAAAAACTTTCAAGGAAAGTGTTTTAGGTGTGGTAACCCTGGTCACCTGGCGAATTTTAAAGGATGTCCGGGGTGGAAAGCAGTTTGTAAAACATGTGGGAAAAAGGGGCATGTCTCTAAATGCTGTCGAACACACAAAGACCATAAAAAAGTCAGTGAAGTTGACCTTTATGAGGATGATCTGGAAGAAATAGAGATACTCCAAGTGGCATGGGATGCAAGCGATGGTCCACAAGAACTTGTTTTGGTCAATGATGCTCCAGTAGGATGCTCTTTGACTGATGCCATTCCTTAAGATTGCCAAGGTCAGGAATGTTCCACTATTAGTTAGGGAGAGCATGAAAACAGAGTTGGATAAGCTTTTAGCCAAAGGGATAATTCAAGAAGTCGGGGCAACAGAGTGGGTCTCTCCGGTTCTGATGGCTCGCAAGGCCAATGGAAGCCAGGCTCTGTCTGGACCTGAGGGAGCTCAATAGGGCTGTCATTGTTGACCACTACCCTTTGCCCAATATAACTGAGATGTTGTGTTCCACTGAAGGGGCAAAACACTTCTCGTCCCTGGACCTTACCTCCGCTTACCACCAGGTCAAGCTTCAGCATGCTTCACAAGATTTGAAGGCCTTCGTCACACCTTTTGGCACGTTTAGGTTTCGGAAAATGCCCTTTGGTCTTATTTCTGCTGCGTCAGTGTTTCAGAGGGCAATGGAGGGCATTCTTAGAGGCCTCCACGGTGTCAAGGTGTACCAAGATGACATGCTTATATTTGAGGTGGATCTGGAGCAACATGACGCAAGGCTCAAGTCTGTTTTGAAAAGGTTAAATGATGCAGGTCTCACTCTTAGAGCGGACAAGTGCAAATTTGATGTAAAAGAAATAGAATACCTTGGTCACTCTCTGTCTTCTGCGGGTATCAAGCCTAAACCTTCTTTGGTAAGTTCCGTTAACAGTCTACGAGCTCCGTCAAATAAGAAGGAGCTTGTCAAATTTCTTTGTATGGCAGAGTTTTATCATACATTTGTTCCTGAATTTTGCTGGGAAAACCATGTGTCTTAGATCGCTGTTAAAGAAGGGAAATGAATTTGTTTGGTCTAAGACCTGTAAGGAGGAATGTCTTAGCATCAAGAAACACCTTAATGATGCACCTTGTCTAGGTAGTTTTGACCCCAAGAAGGTCTCTTATCTTATGACTGATGCGAGTGGAACTGGTTTGGGTGCTGTTCTGTTGCAGAAAGTTGATGGAGAAGTGAGAACTATTTTGTTTATTTGCTGGCCGTTGAGGGGTGCGGAATGTAGTTATTCTGTAGTAGAGAAGGAGGCTCTTGGTATTTTCTGGGCAGTGCGCAAGCTAAGGAAGTTTTCGTGAGGGAAGGAATTTAAGATTTTCACTGACCACAAACCTCTTAAGGATGTGTTCTCAAAAAAAGGAATAGATTTTGTTTCCCATCGCATAAGGAAATGGGTGGTGGCCTTACATGAATTTGATTTCAATATTTCATGTTTGCCTGGTTCCATGAATGTCTTGGCAGACTGCCTTTCAAGTCTCGGCGTTGAAGATAGTGATTTGGTGGATGATGTCGAGTGGTTTGGTGGTGAAGAGCTTGAAGAAGAAGTAAATGTATGCCTGATCAGTGAAGGTTTCATTTCATGGAGAGAAAATTTGGAGTCTGATGCTGCTTTACAGAGAGTCATCTCCTTTGTCTCTGGTGGTTGGTGTGAGAAGAAGGACTGTGAGGAGGATCTCAAGGGATTTAGGAACATTAGAGAAGATCTTGCTGTGGTAGACGGTCTCCTCATGCGTGGTAGCAAACTCATTCCACCATTTGTTTTGAGAGACAAGTTGATTGAAAGTGCTCATGCGTCACGCATGGGGATTGCTAAGACAATGGAAAGTATCAGGGAGACTTACTGGTGCCCAGCTATGGATGTGCATGTGGAGAGACTAGTGCGTGCATGTGCAGAGTGTGCATGTTCAGACAGGGTCCTGAAATGCAGAACACAGCCTATGGTCATTAGGGAACAAGCCTCTGGTCCATGGACAGACATTTCTATTGACATTTTGGGTCCTGTGCGGCTTAGAACTCAGGACCGCTATGTCATTGTGTGCATTGACATGTTTTCTCGGTAGCCTGAAATCAAAATTATTAATTCAGTTGAGTCTTCTGAGGTAATTGAATTCCTAGAAGAACTCTTTGAACGTGAAGGTTTTCCGCTAACACTTTTATCAGAAAACGGAGTCCAATTCACATCAAGCATCATGGAAGAGTTTCTAAATTCCAATTAGGCACACGATTGCTGCTCTTTATCACCCAGAATGCAATGATGTTGTAGAGAGGTTTATTAAGGTTCTCAAAGAGACCATGCAGCAACCTGTTGCCTGTGGTGAAAGCTGGGAGTTGGCGGATAAAAAAAAAGTGCGAGAGTATCGGTTCACTTCCCATTCTTCCACTGGGGTAGTCCCCTTTCACTTGTTTAAAGGAAGAGTTCTCAAAATAGAAGTTGCCCCATTGTGGGTTACCTCAAAGAGGTAGCTGGTGGACAGTGGAGTAGGAAGAACTGAAGGCTGGAAGGAAAAAGAGAGAGAGGTGATGAATAAATGGAAGGCTAGGTTTGATGAAAGGAAGGGTGTGAAGAGTAGCGTTGTCAATGTTAGTGACTGGGTTAAAATTAAGTCTCCTAGGAAAAGTGGTGGTTCTTCAGAGTTCAGTAGTCCCTTTGAGGTGATCAAAGTTTTCAAAAAATGCAATAAAGACCAGTGAACATAGAATATGGAATTTGGGAAGAGTGGCCAAATGTCCGGTTAGATCCACAGCTGCTACTGCCTCTACTGCTCATGCTGAGATAAAAATCCTTTTCCAGAAGAGGCCATTGTGAATAAAAGAGGGGGTAGGCCTTGTCTGGCTGGCTCTGAGCCCAATCCCATTTCCCCGTCCACTGCCACATTTTACGCTCACCCCCTACTGACCTTAGCCTGAAACTCTAACAAGCCATGATTTGCCGCGCACTGACTCTGACGTCAGTTATACTCCTGTATTGGGGTTGGGGTGTGTCTAACTTCGATACATTGTTGTAGCGAGAGATCAGTACAACCAGAGCTGTGAGTTGCCAGCCCCTTAGCCTGCCAGGAGCAGCGCGCACCTCTCTACTTCTGCTCATACTAGGCATGATATGGTGCATTATAGGAGTGCTCTGCATTGACAGCTGAGCAGCGCTATAATGCATGACTAATGCATTTAGTGAGGTGATGTGGATCCCCACACTGAAATGCGTTAGACAAATACCTGATGCGTGATACTTGGCAGGACTGAGGCCATTTTGTAAACAGTTCCTGCTTCGATGGAAAGGCAGAGAAGGTTTTAAAGTACTTGGTTGTATCCATCCAGAACTGCAGCAGTAGCTCAGAATGTGAAGAGGAAATGAAGTGAAATTCAACTTTAAATGATTGATAGTCATTTAGGGACTGATTATGATGTAGTTTTGTATTTGGGACCGCCCACCTACAAGGCTGCAGTCCCACATTACAAATTACAATGCCTGTGTTTTGCACTGTGGCGGGTGCTGCTGGCTGCTGCATCCGCCACAATGCAAAAAGGGACAATTTACATTTCCCTGCACTACGTGGCAGGCACCACGTGCTGCCTGACACATGGTGCAGGGATAGGTTGGGGGTACCATAAGTGCCCCGCAGGCCCCGTGTCTGGGGACAGGGGTTAAGAGGGGCCCGCTATGTGCCCCCAAAGTCCCTTTCTGCCTGCCTGTTCATGGTGGCTTAACTGCCATTAACAGGCAGGCGGAAAGAGACATCGTAATCTCTATGGTGGTGCCTAGTAGGCACCGCCACCATTATAGGGACTACAAGCTCCTCCGGTGCACCGGCGGGCTAGAGGAGCCCGTCAGATGCGTGGCAGTCCATCTTTACGACCGCCACACATCCGTCTGTTATCAAAATATGGCAGGTGGTAAAGATGGTTACAATGGAGGGGAGACCGCCACCGCCAGCCTGTCGGTGGCGGTCTCCCTGCCATCGTAAATGGCCCCTTGGTATTGAACTGTGTTAAAAGCAGTGGCATGGTGGGAGTTGTCAAACAGGGTGAAAGGTTTAGATACAGTTGAGTGTCATCCGCAGACTAATGATAAAGGAAACAAGAGTTATTTAACGTGCCTTCAAGACCTTCAATGTATATATTAAATATGGTTGGAGCTTGAAAAAGATCCCTGCGGAACCCCTTGTGTTAAGGCAACTGTTTGTAAGAAACACAAATAATTTTTCGGTATTTGCGATCTCTTTGTAAAGTATGACTTGAACCATTTTAGGACCACTCCAGCAATACCAATCTGGCTTTGAGAGTGCCAAGAAGACCTTTGATACAGAAATGATTTGTATATTAAAGGCTACAGATAGGTTGAACAGGATCAAGAGGAAAGAGCTGCCTGAATTCAAGATGCAAAGTTGACAACTTGCAGCTTATTCAGTACTACAGCGTGATTGAATCCTGCGTGCTATTCATCTAAGATGCCATTGTCTTGGATGTGTTGGGTAAGTTACTTTGTTACACAGCTTTGATGACTTTTGCAAGAAAGAGGAGGTTGGACGTAGGGTGATAGTTGTTAAGATTGTTCAGGTCTGAAAAGGGTTTTTGAGAAGTGTGGTGTCCTGTGTGGAAGCCTCTGTACAGCAAGGTTTTTGGCAATATTGGCGGGAAAAGGATGGTTTGATGATTTGGTCTTCACAATGACTGTCAGTACTGCATCCCTCCAAAGTCATCAAATTCAACCATGTGTTCCTAGATTTGCATGTCCGATTGGGTTGTGTTAGAAGTCAGGATGGATCACCATGTACTGTACAAATTCCCCTGATTTCATGGTTAGGTCATTGAATTTAAAGGAAGTGAGGGGTGTTACCAGCGCTGGGAAAATCGAGATCTAGCTGCAGTGAAGCCCTTCGGTATGGATTTGTGCTAGCACCTTGGGCAATATTAGGAAATTTGCATTAATGCATATACCATTTGATTACAACAAAGGACCATTTTCCAGGAAGTGTGATTTGTACAAATTCTCGTATTGGAAACAAAGTGTCTATTCAGATTTTGTTTTAAAAATCTTGTTAATCAAGCCTCCCGATTGAATCTGTAGACGAGGTTAGATATTCTCTCACTTGTGGCTGGGGTACAATTGATTAAGTCTAGCTGGAAAACTTTAACTATTGTTGATCTGTTCAAAGTGGGCCTGTGTATATAACAGCGATGACTAAAATAAAATTTGAAACAAGAAATGCTGAGTGAGCCATAATCTCCTACATCTTTTCCGCTTAGAGGTCATCAATGACTGTATCCAGGTATATGTTTACTAAATTCAGAAATCTCTAGTATCACTTTGTAGAACATTAACAGGATGTCTGTGATCAGTACCTATATTCTTCCTCATTTAATAGGAATCGATTGTCTAAATTATTTGGCACATTTTTTTTCTTCAACTATTGCAATAATTCCTGTCCCACTGTGTACAGGCTGTTATTTTTGTAACGTGAGATCCTATTAAAGAGCATTCCAAAAATATATTGAAGAAAAATCAACCTTTAAACAGGAACCAAGTATATTCAACAATCTTAAAGTAGCAGCATTCTACAGACAACTGGCCCATAACACTTAACGGTTATGCCATAAAAGCAAATGATGCTATAGACAAGGGCCAGAAATCCCAATCCTCGAGCGATTAACTAAGAAGGAAGGAACATAAACCTAGGAATTAAAACACCTGGGGGACTTGTACAGCTTCTCTGGTAGAAATGGAAATATCAGCAGAACGTTCTTGGTATTACCTCCAGAAATAACACACACATACTCATTCATACTGACTAGTCCAAAACATACTGCAGGAGAAGGCAGATTAAAGTAAATATATGCCAGGCTTAATTAGGGCCTAAGGCAGATAACACAAAAAAGACACAGAGATGCCACAATTGCAAGCCGGGAAGAGAAACCTGCTGTCCAACCTGTGAAAACTGCAAGAAGCAGAGAAGAGGCTAAAAATGGCTAGTTTCTTGAAAACACCATTTTTCATCTAAGCAGCAGGAGTCAACCCAAAGTAAAACTTCTATGTCTTTCTAACATTTCATATAGCACCTTAACAGAATATAAAAACATATCTGTGTGCATTAACAAAACAGCAGAAGTGTGTTCCAGTCCAACATAGAGCCTCAAGAAACGCTACTTTCAGTGACAGATACCAGCACTGCACCTTGTAATTCAAAGGCAGCTGATCAAAGTGGAATAGTTGATGAGATTCTGATTGCTCACTGAGCACATCAGAGATCCAACTGACCGAATGAAAACTGTGAGTCGACTAAATACCCTTTTCTTAGTAATTAAATTATGCAAAATTGTACAGAGCACTATTACGCTGGAGAGTGTCCTAGCACTGAGAGTGTGTGAGTTTAAGTACACCTAGGGCCAATTGGGACAACTAAAAAATCCAGGTCATCAGCTTCTTGTAGAATTCAAGAAGTGAGGAGGAGGCGCTTATGTGTAGAAGCAGGTTGTTCCGTTCGATACTACAGGAGCAGTATAGGTAACATTGACATACATATTGTATTATGGCAGATTAGACAAATTGAGCACTTGAAGACCCTGAGAGGGCTGAAAATTTAAAGTCCACAAAAAGTGTTCACAGTAAACATAATTTGTTCAGCTCTCTACACTAGGTCATTTAAATGGAAGATGTTCTCAGCTAGCTATTAATTTATTGAGACTCAAGACATGAAAGAGCCATTTTCTTTCTTTACTGGATTATAGTTAGTTGTCTGGTACTAATACCACTTCTTTATCTGTTTACCCACCCCAAGTACAAGGAAACTCATCACACATTAACCACAGTGATCAAGTATACACACTACCAAGTCAGTTATTTATACCGGCAGTCTAACAGGGAATGACCCAAAGCACCTCTATCCTGCCCTCCTAGAACTTCCACGGATCTTCAACGAGATATGGCTATCCATAAAGTAGACACCTGGGGCACCAGGAAACCATTGCAGCAACCCCTATACCTGGAGGGACCGCCCCAGTCAAGAGCACAAATGTGTAAAGAGAGAGGACAATCAATTTATATCTGAGCAGATCCTACAAAAGTGCGCCTTACCAGTCCGGGACATATGGCTGGCTGGTCAAGACATCAGTAATGCAAAGTCTGCTTTATCCTGCCAGATTGGGAACTCAGACAGTCTGATCCTTGAAAATTGGAGAGAATGCCACAGGACAAGATGTACGACTGCTAGTTCTTTCCAGTTTACCATCTCCCCAGTTTCAAGCAGAAACCCTGAACCGAAGCCTACCCAAGATCACCCCAAACCTTACTGCTGGGATCTGTGTTGAAGATTAAATCAGGAGGATATGCCAAGGATGTCCATGTGTCTGCTTGATTTGGTAAAAACACAACTAAAGGTCCTTGAGAATAAGTGGCATGATAGGGATCAGAACATTTAGGTCCTTCAGTCGTGGGGTCCAATGTCCCAGGAGATCGAACGTTATGTGCCCACCGAATAGCTTGCATGCCAGTAACTAGTCATCTCTCATATAAAGACAGTCTTGTTTAAAGGCATAGAAATTGTCAATCAGTGTCAGACAGGACATCAACTTTAGTTCAGGATAGTGGCATTTGTTTATAGGGTGATTGGAGGAGCACTTGGTCAAAGTCTATCTGAAACACCGCCCGTAGTAACTGAAGATTTTAGAAAGACATGAGATGAGACTTAACATGGTTAAGGAGAAGCCAATGGACTTTGACAACTTGGCAGATGTGGAAAATTCCCAGTTCTTCTTCCGAAAAGGAAGAGAGGCACATAATAAACAATTATCCAGATAAGGGATGTGCCACAAATGAAGGATTTCCCACATCATTGCCAAGACCTTTGTGAAGACTCAGGGAGCAGAGCTTCCTAAATGGGGGCATCTAGAAACGGAAGAGCTTATCGAGCACCAAACCTTGCTGGAACCTTTGTCAAGACAAATGAACTGAAATATGCAATCATGCTTGGTGGGAACCCAAAGAGGTCTGATAATCCTCTGGAGACATCAGTGGCAAAAACACTTATAATGTCACTATGTTGAACATAAGCCAAGGAAGGCAATGATTCACTCTTTTTAGATATGTGATGGACAAAACTCCCCAGACACATTTTGGATCAAACCACAGAATGTGGTAACAACTTAGTCTCATCTCTGTGTCTAGGACTGGCAAGACAATAGACTTCTTCAAGTCCTGAAGCAGGATGAAGCTGGAGTGGGATAGTATTTCCCCCCCATAAAATATGAAGTGCTAACCAGTAACCTGATTACATGGCCCCTGAAAAGCCCTGCATCTGAGATGAACTCTTCCAAAGGGTAGATTAGTCAAGGAGATGCCATTGAATTGCCCCATGGCATGGTAGCTGGAGACGTCATTGTCATGATGTTGGTTTGGAGGGGAGGCCAGTTGGAACCAGGATTTCAGTACCTACCCCCTGCCTGAACCCTGCCTTGAACAGTTTGCCATCTCTTTGGCCATTTTGGGGGGTACAAAAGCTGCCTATTCTCAACTGCCTTTCTTTTTTCCACCAGATGGACTGTATTCATGAGTTTATGGTCCTATGTGAACTTCTTGATGAGATCCTTCAACTATTTCCTAAAAAGCCTGGCATGTGCAGCAGCAGGACTGTTTGCGAGTTTGTTTTCCTTCTAGAAGTAGTGCACATAAATGTGACCACAACAAGTCACACAGGAGACAGAAGCAGTTTACACAGCACAAAGACCGGGGGAACTGGATCCATTACTCCACAATGATGAGGAGAGGCATACAATCAGAATCTTGTTGCATTAACATGGTCTGCACAGATTAGGTGGCATTTGTGTTTGTTTTTAGCACTACAGTGCAGGTAGGAACGTATTATTTACTAGACATATCAACCTCCTTTCCAACAATTTCTGCAGGTGAGATATCTCCCAAAATAATAATATCTTCAGATTACAAATTTGCCATCAGCAAATCGACCTTAATCACTGCTGGAAATTCCTCCTTAAACCCTGTTAGAGTATCATGCTTGAAATGGAAATGCATAAAAAATTGGCATTCCACCTCCTTTTATTCATGGACCATGACTTTTCTCACTGCACCATGGACAGGTAGACCCTCCAAATCCCCTTGGTGGAATTATTGAAAATATCTTCATCCTTAGAAAGTGGAACATGGTTCAGAAAGCCAAAGTTAGCCTTAAACCTAGTAGGACATCTGTGAAGTCTTCCCCCAGGACATATTGATCCCAATGGTCCACTTCCCTCCCAGCAGCATCGGGTCTTAATCCAGAAATTCACGCATCTAGGCTGCTTAGTTGGGACTACTCATGTCTAGCTGACAAGGCAGGTTCCATAACCTAATTGATTATTATTGCTCCAAATCATGAAATTGTATACTGAAGCCAAGTGTTCTCTTGAGCAGGCCACTGATCCTATCAGATAGGAAGTTAAGTAGGTGATGGCTATTTATATATTGGTTGGCGTTTGTGTAAGTGTTCATTAGGCGCTATTCTAAAAGGATCTCTCTGGCATTTAGTGGAAATGAAAATGGAACCACAGACAGATTCCCAAATTTCACAAGATGCAAAAGTCATGATCTGCCAAAACTTTGCATTACTGATGCCATCTTAGCATCAAGGAGAGGCAACATGTAGTTCAGGTGGACAGCAAATCTGAAACCCAACCTGTTTAGTGTGCAAGAAAATTGCCAGTTACGACTTGCACAATCCTATCCCGGCACAACTGGTGAATGTACAGACCAAACCCCTCAGACACTTTATCCCTGTCAGAGTATGAAGACCACGGATAATTACCTTCAACGACAGGCCACACCCAGGCAAAGAAGCCAGACGTAACAAAACACAAATGGCCACAGGTGCTAGAGGGCCAGATAAGGGAGAGTCTCATGCAGTCGAATGGTTGTAAGGAGGGAGGGCCACTCGAGCAAGACCTCCTGCATGCACGCAGCATACACAATGCGCTGGCTGAAGTGCAGTGCCAGGGCCTGCACAGGGCAATGCTTAATTTGAGCCGGTGGTTTGCGGTGCTCGGCACCGGCACTTAATCGTGAACACCCGCCAAATAAGGGTCTGCCACATGGTGGCGCTGTAGTGTAGTTCCTATAGTACCCTTCATGCAGGACCTGCACTATTTTTGGATAACATATACTGTGGGTCTGGTGGTAGACTGATTCTGTACACCCCCACCGAGTATGTTAGCCGTGTTTTGCATTAGCTAGCTCACAGTCCCACTAGAATCTCATTTCATCAGAGAGATTAGTTTTTGGCAACCTCAGAACACAACAAGCCCTGATTCCTCAGACTCATGGAAACAATATACTACTTTTCACCCAGTCACTCGTGCTTGCTCGTTTTCTCTCAGAGAGATACACAGAAGAAACAGTCAGGTGTGTTAACAATAAGAATGTATTGTACCATTGTTCTTCTCAAGTAAAATATATGCGCTGCTACAACTGTTACATAGTGGCAGAGATATAGGATCAGCAGTACAGTGAATAAAAAGTAATGGTACAGTTCTACCATTTTGCAATAGTCATGAACATATACATGAATATAAAATGCATTTATAAAATAAAGCGCATACTCCTAAGATGCCTGTCTAGATGTACATAAGTGTACCTAGCATGTGAGTAGGTGCGAAAGAGCTAATAAGCCTAGTAGCCAAGAATCCTGCTAGGATTTAGTCAAACCCCATTACCTGAGTAGTGAGAGTGTGGGACTTCTTCCTGGACTCGAGTAGGACACCCCGCGAGGGATGGTTGGACCACTGTCAGCTGGAGTGATTGCATGTCAGAGCTTCAGCATCTCTGGTTAGTGTGTCGGCCTTGGAGTCTCGGTTCCCTCCTGCTTACTGATAGCAAGAGGTTTGGTATTTATACAGTCCATGTGCGTGTGTTAGCCATTGTTCAGTATGAGGATGACGTTGGGGATTAAACCTTGTGCGTAGATAGGAGAGGTGAAGTATACCCCCCGGAGAGTGTTCTCATAAATTATTCATATGTGCTAAGGATACGTCTTAGCAATATCGATTGGGAAAACCACACCCTCTGCATGGAACTAGGTGAAACATTTAGTCCATAAAAGGCGTCAATCCTTATAAGGGGTTATGTCCCTGTAAGGCATTCTTTCCTTATTAGGAGTTATGTCCTTATAAGGCTCGAAATGTAGGGGAGATGATGTAGGGAAAGTGTACGATGTTCTCTGGACCTATATTAGGGTACCGATATGAAATATAACACCCACTCCACCTAATACTCAACAATAATAATACACAATTTGCGATACATATTTATAACGGTGTCAGTGTATAAGATTATCAATGAGTCATTTAAAATGTTTCTAAAAAATGTTTAAAGAATTCATTTAAAAACAGTTTAAAAAACAAGGAAAAAAATGTTCTTTGTCAAAGTTTCACTTTCGCAGTAACGTTCCGCAAATCACAGTTCTAAAGGAGTTTGATCCAACAAGTTGAATTTCTGCAAGCGTACTTAGAAGGCCATGCTTAGTTATGGAAAGTGTCAATTTGAAAAAAGTTCTTTTGAGAAAAAGGGGAAAGAAAAAGCTGATTCGTTCCCAGCACACGGTGAGCCAGATTTAGATTAAATGTCCTGGCTGGGAGACATAACATTATCGCTGCCTGCTGCCGCAGGGGACAAACATTGCAGACCCTCGCATAGCACTTCAAAAGTGCACAGATGAAATTCTACGCTGCCAACAGCTGTTGGAGAGGCAGTCGGTGCTTTAGCCGATACCTCGGTGCCAATGGTAGAGCTGAAATTCAACTCAGTTGAAAAGGGCACCTGCGGATTCTCGAGGAATGCATTTGTCAAGATGGGAATACGCTGAGAACAGAGTTGAGCATGGGACCGCAGTGGTTCCAGCTTGGAGTCTAAGTCCGCCGGCGTTTCCATTAGAGGTGCCAGACAGATGTCCAACTCGCATTCTCCTCCGTAAAACAGGTATCGGAAAACAGGTACGATGCAGTCTTCAAAGACTGGTCTGAACGATAAGAACCAAGAAGCACTTAGTTCTCGAAGTGGAGGTGTACCCAGATGTTGTACCATGCGCTCACGGTAATATCTCTCCAGGAGAGCTTTTGCAATCTCGCTGGCAGTTTGTCCGTCCATTGCGTAGCAGGTAAACGACAATCAGGATTCCAGCTATTCCGAGCAGGATCAGTAGTAGACCCCTGAAAATGCTTCCAAATACAAATGTGTATAAAGTTTGGAATAACTACGAGGATTGTCTGGTAGGTGCTAAGGAATCTTGACCCTATGGCCTTAAATAGGTGTACAGTGCCGCTCGTATCTGACATATTAACGATACGACCCACCATTTCTACGAAATGTCAGGGGCAGTTAGTACGATTAGCGCCTGTATCACTGTCGAGGTCCTTGCAACTTGAAGTTCAAAGGTTTCTCGAGTGGAGGTTAACGACACGGTCTGCTGTAAAAGCATGGCTTTCATTCTGCTCAAAGCCTCACACTGTATAAAAGAAACATTCAGTGAAGGCCATAGCGGCGCCTCCCTGACTGTATTTGTCAGAGGAAACAATACTTGCATACAGCAAGTAACTCTGGTGTTCACGGTGACCAGATAGGCAATGCCCGGAAGCATCCCACAGCAACCTTGACCATTCATCATCAGGTAACTCCCATTCGAAAGTAACTCTGACACTGGCGTGATCACAGCAGCTGGAGTCCCTTTCATGTGGCAAGACAGATTCGCAATTGAACCATTACAAGCTCCGTGGAAAATAATATCTTGGCACATGAGAGAACCGCTTCAAGCGTTCTTGCAGTTAGTACCACTAAGAAATACTTCCTGATCCCCACTCCGGCATCGAAATCTATATGGTAAATCCCAGGATTTCTTAATATATTCTTTACCAATTTTTCATATCTGCCTGCCTGCCTTTGCTGAAGGCAATAGTGTAACTGAAAGGTCGTGACCGAGAGAGTAATTTGGCCATGAAGTAGCCATTCTGTTGATGGTAATTCAGCCACGGTGAATGGTAGCCTATCCAGTTTTTTAATTTGCACCATTGTATATTTAGCTCCCCTTTGTGCCATTTCTATCAGTGTATCAGTTATAGAACGCCAAGGCACAAGGCCTGCACGCAAAGATTGCAGCGTCCAGCTCAATAACATAATAGAACGTAACTGTAATTGGCCGTGTTGTAATCTGGCTAAATCCTGTTCCAGTATGTCAATAGCAGAAGATACAATGTTGCCCAATGAATATATTCTGGAGGTCAAAGTTGTTAACCCATTATCTACCGCAGCTAAAGCTTTTTCTAAGTTTATACGGTCTATTTCCCGTATTCTCTCTGCGGCTTCTTGTTGGGAAATCTTCCAGATTTCATTATAGGTCATGTGAGAGTAAAGATAAGTGTTGTTTTACTGCTGCAAGTGTTGAAGTTTCTAGCCAATCTAGGCACAACTTCCCAAAACTATAGGATGTCACTACCCCTGGATGTTCTCTCTGTAAATAACGTGAGTCTGGCCTATGCATGCTGAGTCCCTCGGTGATGTTCAGGAACTATTTTTGACATGTGTTTGTGTCTAAGGGCCTAATCACCCACTCCTTCCAATTTGGGTCTGATCTATTGTACTTCAGTATGTCATCAACTGTTGCCCCTACTGTTGTAGAAGAATTCTCCCACCCCTGTGAGGGTGTAGGAAACCTTTGAGTATTCTGGTCCTTTATCTTGGCTAGTCCAAGACAGGATGTCTGTTGCACAATAGCGTTTAAAAAGATCATCTGCTGTGGAATGAGGCATGCTCTAAATAGTGCCTCTGTACCCTGAACTTGCCAGTCCATTGCACCCCAAATTGATTTTGAGTCAATTTCGTCTTTCCATAGGTTGAAACCCTGTTCAGGCCATTGGGCCAAAAAGGAAGCAAAGTAAATCCGTTTAGTGTTTGTCAACATCATTTTCAGTGGTGATGTTGGTGATGTTGGTGCAACTTTGTAGTAATATGAGGCTGGATCTTTTGTGTTAAACCCTGAAAAGTAGGAAAACTTCTGTGCAAATGCTTGTGAACTACTTTTTGGTGGTGTTGGGCAATGTTCCCACTGATGATATTCAAAAGAATTCCTAGCTGAAATGGATTTGTGCAGGAAATTATGACCATAAATGTTGGTAACAGTACAATTTGTCATAGTCTGAAGAACCCTCTAACATTTCATTATTAGAAAATGCAGCAGTTTTCTCTAAATCAGACAACATGTTATTCACTGTTTGAGTGTCCCAATCATCAGAAAATGTACTTGAGGTAATGATATCACTTGATGATATTTAAATACATGATTAATTTCTAAAAGTTTGGTTGGGCCGAATATGTTAAAATCAACCTTGTCCCATACTATACCACTGGGTATAGGAACTGCTGTAATGTTCACTGATGACAAGTCTCTTTGTTCACGATGTGATGATGTATGTGGCTTCAGTAGGATGTAGACCTTTTGGGCTGTGGAACTTTGTTGAAGATAGTGTCCATTAATAAGCATACTAAATGTCAGTACTTAGCATAGCCAGAAAAGAAAAAAGAATATCCCAGAAATTACCAAGGCGATACCAGGTATGTCTTCTGCAGGAAGAGAAAAAAGTTCTTTGCTTGCTGCTTGAACAGTGTTTTGGCTGGCGTCATTTCTGGCTCACTTGGATCCAGAGAAAACGTATTAAAGTTAATCAAGTAGCCAGAAGCAGTTCGATCAATTGTTGGAATTGCATCGGGATTAGTTGAAATGTTATTTTCCTCTCGATGAGGCATGTTGATGTAGACGTCTGTATTAGGACTAATTGCAACTTGTGAATTATTCTGATTTTCATTTTGAATTTGAATGTCTGGTTCAAGTGGAACAAGTTCCATAGCATTGTTGCTTAGTCCTTCATTCCTTACAGGTGGCTCTTCAAACGTGATGAGTCTTTCTGTTTGGACTTCTTGGATTGTAGCTAGAGGAGGGCATCTGCTACAACGGAGTCCACTAGGCCTACAGTTTAGAATCGGCTATATAGTGTGGTTTGAGGAAGTCGATTGAGACAAATCTTTTCTCCTTTTTTCCAGCAAGAGGCGGGAGCAGCACAGTTCTTGTTCCTTGTACAGCAAGGACTGGTACAGGTTTTCTGTATGAAGTTCCAAATTCCTTTTTGTCTGCAATTTTCTCTCTGACCAGATCCCTGATTTCTGGTATCAGACAGGTCTTGCCGTGACTACCTTGACTTCCTCAGTGGCGGTCTGCTTTAGACGGATATTGCTTTGTGTTGCCCTGCATTCATTTAGATCATGTAAAACAGCCAAACGATCATGGATATCAAATGGTTTTTCATCCTCCACTGCGCCTTCACAATCAAGATCAGGTACCCACATTTGTGTCCCAAAGAGGACTTCATATGGATTGACACCCCCTACAGAGTTTCTTGGCTCATTTTTTAATGCCTACTGTACCCCATAAAGGTGTGTGACCCAACTTCCACCCCTGCCTACTACCCTAGCTCTTAAAGATTGCTTTAAGTCCCATTTTTTTCTCTCCACAACCGAATTTCCCTCGGGATGGTACGAAGATGAGAACCGCAATGCTACGCCCATTCCTTCCACGGCCTCTTTGTAAGCCTGAGAGCTAAACGCAGGGCCGCAGTCAGAATGTAACGTGCTAACTGCGTATGTGCTGATACTCGCAAATCTTTGATAACAGTTCCAGCGTCAGCCGAGCGCTGAGGCCATACCCATGAATCCACTGCAACCATGATATAACTGTAAGCCCCGTCCGTTTGTAAAGGGCCGCATTGGTCTAAGTACACACATGCAAGAGGTTTTTCTGATTTTAATAATGGCGTCTGTGCCGGGCGTGCAACGGTGGAGCCTTTCATCTGCTGGCATATGTCACAATTCAAGACATAGTCTTTAGTTTGCTTAGTTAACCCGGGCCACCAATAGCGCTGTTTCAGTAAAGAAATAGTCGCTGCAATGCCTGTGTGCGCAAAGCCCAAACCCTCGTGTGTAGCTAGTTTTAAGCCTTGCCTACGATCCATATTTGGTATTACTCTATCCCCCACTCCAGGAATCTGAGCATATGGACTGTTTTGTGCATCGAACTTGTAGGAGTATTTGAGTGGAAATTGTTTAGGTACTGCTGTGCTGCCTTTGCTTGAAGCATTGACAGCTACCATAATATCTCCGTCTATTCTCGTTTTTGAATGAGTCAGTGCGGCTAAGGAAGCCGTGCATACAGCCCCCTTTGCAGTTTCATCAGCCAATGAATTCCCTGCAACGTGAACGGCATCACGTTGATAACTCAGTGTATGGATCACGTGAGCCCTCCGTAGCTTGGCTTTCAACTCTGCTACGTGTTCCCATAGCATTTTGTGCTTAATTGTGCCACTTTCGCATCCTTAAACCCGTTTTGTTCCCAATGCTGTAAGTGCTCATTGTGCGACTGTACACAGTAAAAAGAATCACACACAATTAGTGTGGGGAATTCGTGATCCGTATTTACAAATGCCAGTATCAGTGCTTTTAATTTTGTCAACTGAGCCGTGCCGTCTCCTAGAGATTGCGTTATTGTGCAACTAGGATGAAACTTGCCATCACGCATGTGACCTTTAACGATAGCACACGCCGAAAAATATTGCTGCTTACTTCCTATGGCCGGTTGAGCAGATCCATCAGTATAAATAATATATTCACAATGATCTAGAGGCAAGGTTTCATTTGGTAGAGGATATTCTTGTTCATATTGCAGGAATGCATGTGTCTTTAAACTTGGATCAAATCTGTATTTAACGTCTGTTGCAGTAAGAGAATTAGCCCATTGTATCCATCTTGAATGTAACGCTTTTGCATTTGGGATGCTGGCCTTTGTAATGCGTTTCCCCTGAGCCAGTTCTCTTTCTCAGTCTGAACGGCTGTCAGTATTTTTTCTGTTGAAGTGAAACGCATTTCTGCATTTGTGTACAGATGTGATTTGTATGCGATTGGTACTGTTTCTCCTTCATTGATTGACCCGCAATTATTCGGATCACCAAGTGGCGTACGTTTACACGTGTTTGTAAGTGTTTGGGAGCTATCTTGTCTTCCTGAAGTGAACGAAGAATATTAGTATGTTCTTGTGTCCAATCTCTGGCTGAAAAGTCAGGTTTTATTAAGTCGTAGAAAGGTTTTACCCTTTATGCGTAATCTAAAATGTATGTCCTACTGAAATTTAGGAATCCCAGTATTGACTGTAAATTTTTTAATGATTTGGGAAGCTGGAGCAGCGCACACTATTCTAAAAAGTTAGCTGCCAGACTTTTGCCTTCACTTGACAGCTCATATCCCAAAAATAGGACATTGAGGTGGGCTATTTTTGATTTTTTAAAGTTGAATTTGTAGCCCTCTGTGGCAAATCCCATAATAATGGTGCTTACCGTGGTCAAGTGCCTCACTAAGTCATCGTCTGTTAGATAAATATCATCCACGTAGGACAACGCTTCTTCATAAAATTTTTGAAGTAACTCTGTTACTCTTGCTGAAAATACACCGCGGCTATTCTTATACCCTTGGGCGAGTCGACAAAATTGTCGTTGGACCCTAATACACTTTATGCGGTCAGATGCCTGCTTTCAGGCACTATATTTTGGCAGAAAAATCCATTTGAGATATCAAGTGTGGTTTTATATTTTTTGCCAGCAAATGTGTTTGTGCATGAGTTTAAATGTCTGTAATCTAAAACTAGATGATATGTATTGTCTAGTTTAGAGAAGGGAAACAAAGCATTGTTCATTTGAGAGGTCCATTTGTCAATGACCCCCTGGTATTCAAGTTGATCTAAGATCTCCCTGACCTGTTTTTTAGCTTCTTGCTTTATTGGATATTGCCTCTGAGCCTTAGGTGAGACTTTTAATGGGATCACTTGGTAGGTTGAGTTCTCATCCCACCCAGCGTGATTTGTGTACAATGCTGGCACTTGAGCTACTGCCCACTTCTGTGCATATGTATGTTTAAGGTGAACGGGAACATGATCGGAAAATGCAGGAAAAAATATACTTTCTTCCCTGAGGCACTGCATTACGAATGCTGCTGGCCAATCTTGTTCTGCTGACAGGATCTCATAACCAGATGATAAGTTCTTTCAAAAAATACCTTTTACTTTCCTGGGCTTGTCCTGCTCCAACCGGAGTGTTATTTCATATAACTTATGTGGGCCGCTCATCCTGGTGTCTGGTGTTTCCACCGTGATGTAATCATTCAAGTCCGCTGTCACCTGAAATTCCTTCAGGTTCTGGGGAGCTATTGTTACTTCTGCCGCACTGATTAGCATCGTCAGAGCCCATTAACCGTTCAGAAGTTGTGTCCTCAGAATTCTGGGCATGTCTGATCTTCAGACCTGCAACTTTCTTTTTCTTAAATTGAGGTTTTGAATTTTTCTTATCTTCTTTTTTAGAAGTAAAGTCTTGAGCGTGCTGCTTGTCTCTGGACTGTGTGTGCTCCTCCTTGTTTTCTGACTGTCCTTCTCTTTCTGAGCTTTTCTTCGAGACCTGAAAGGAAAAGAGTAACGTGTATCAGTATCCTGATACCTGTCAGGTTTCCTAATATTATCCCTATTCCTAAGGTTGTACTTCTTTTCAGAGGGCTCCTGTGGAGGAGACCTACCTCGGGACTGAGATCTCGTGTCTTTAGAGTTTTCTTTTTTATTATCCCACTTCTTTTTAGAAGAATTAGGTATCTGCTTAGAAGTGTCCTTTTCAGGACTGCCCTGTAGTTGAGGTTTTAAAGCTTTTCCCCTCAAACTATCCCTGCCTAATTCTGCATATGCAATTTCAATTATTTTGGGTAGTTCATTCTCCTGTTCTAATGGAGAGAACTCCCGTAGGCGTCAGCAGATTGCCACTGATGCTGCTTCCCCTTTAATGTTAGCTAGTATTATGGCTGATAACTGGTCGTAGTTATTTAATAACTTCATCCCTAAGTTTAGGGCAGGTTCCGCTCCGTACTCATTTTGTATTTGTCTTAACCCGTTCCATGCTCATGACGAGCTCAGCTTGTCATGAGTCACAGTGGAGCTGTGCTCAGCCGCGGCCCGCCCACGCGCGATAAATTTCTCGTCATGAGCACAGTGGTGCCGCGAACCCCCCCCGCACCGTGGGGGAATTATTCCCACAGGGAAGGGGTTAATACATCAGGTATTATTGCTAATGAAGGAATACCATGAGTTCTGGTATATATGGCAGCATAGACTGTACCCCAAGAGGTACAATCCTCTAACTGTGGTGTAATCCCCATGGGCAAGCAGATTGTTAACATTCTGTGTTTTTCAGATGGCGTTGTATTTGGGAATACTGCTTCTCTCTGGGTTATTTTCTGAGCTACCCTGAAAGGAATTTGTTCACGTTTTGTGGGCACTTTGCCCATTATCGTGTGTAATGTTTGTGGAGTAATTTTAGTACCTGTGCTCTGTGTAGAAGATGCATTAGGTGTAATTACTGTAGGTTGGACCGCTAGTGTACTCAAGTGTGTCATGTTTCTGTAAAGTTTTATCAACTCTTTGAGTTGAACAAGCACTTCAACACGTGGCATTGTGTCAATGTCAGGATGTGGTGCATAGGTCGCTAATATCGGCCATTTTGCTCCTGGTCTTCCTAACGGACCAAGCCTTGCTCTTGTTTTACCATGGGGTAGGGCGCCATTAAACCAGAAAAAATGTTCCTGGTAGGTAAGCGGAATTTCAATCTCCACAAACGGAGTGTTGACCGCTGGAACTTATTCATGTGTATAATAATGATGAGTATTTGTTAAGGCATTCGCTGCTGGGAATATAACCCATGAGTAGAATACCTCTGTTTGGAAATCTTCGTGTGCCTCTATCACAAATATTACTACACCTCCTCTGGGTGGCAACCCATTTTTGAGTAGTTTAACTGTCAGAGTATGTCTTACATTGGGTGCAATTTGTATTGCATTGGAATCGTCTTCTTCAGAATGATTAAGTGCCTGGTTTATTGGGTTTAAAGCTCCTTCTTCGTTAGCCATTGTGTATAGAACACAGACTATTTGTCCAAGGAAATTAAAAAAAGGTTTTATGCACAATTTGGGAAAATTCCTTCAAGCTTTATTAACCAACAGACAATAAATAGGATATCTCGCCTACTCAGCTGTGGCGGAGTTTTTGTGCCCACCCACTCCATACGTTTCAGGTTTTGTAAGTAGGGTCTCTGAGAATAAGCATGACTGAGCTACTCAGATTCTACTGTTAAATAAGTACCAAACGTTGGTGGCGCCATGAAGTGTAGTTCCTATAGTAAACTTCATGCAGGACCGGCGCTGTTTTTGGATAACATATACTGTGGGTCTGGTGGTAGACTGATTCAGTGCACCCCCTCCGCGTATGTTAGCCGTGTTTTGCATTAGCTAGCTCACAGTGCCACTAGAATCTCCTTTTATCAGAGAGATTAGTTTTTGGCAACCTCAGAACACAACAAACCCTGATTCCTCAGACTCATGGAAACAATATACTACTTTTCACCCAGTCACTCGTGCTTGCTCGTTTTCTCTCAGAGACAGACACAGAAGAAACAGTTGGGCGTGTTTACAATAAGAATTTATTGTACCGTTGTATGAGCTGCTACAACTGTTACATAGTAGCAGAGCAGTACAGTGAATAAAAAGGAATAGTACAGCTCTACCATTTTGCAATAGTGATGAACATATACATGAATATAAAATGCATTTATAAAATAAAGCGCATACTCCTAAAATGCCTGTCTAGATGTACCTAAGTGTACCTAGCATGTGAGTAGGTGCGAAAGAGCTAATAAGCCTAGGAGCCAAAAATCCCGCTAGGATTTAGTCAAACCCCATTACCTGAATAGTGAGAGTGTGGGACTTCGTCCTGGACTCGAGTTGGACACCCTGCGGAGAATGGTTAGACCACTGTCAGCTGGAGCGATTGCATGTAGGAGCTTCAGCGTCTCTGGTCAGGGTGTCGGCCTTGAAGTCTCGGTTCCCTCCTGCTTACTGATAGCAAGAGTTGCTGTATTTATATAGTCCATGTGCGTGTGTTAGCCCTTGTTCAGTATGAGGATGACATTGGGGATTAAACCTTGTGCGTAGATAGGAGAGGTGAAGTATACCCCCTGGAGAGTGTAATCATAAATTATTCTTATGTGCTAAGGATGACGTCTTAGCAATATCGATTCGGAAAACCCCACTCTCTGCTTTGAACTAGGTGAAATGTTTAGTCCATAAAAGGCATCAGTCCTTATAAGGCGTTATGTCCCTATAAGGCATTCTGTCCTTATTAGCAGTTATGTCCTTATAAAGCTCGTTCATATGAAATGAAGGGGAGATGATGTAGGGAAATAGTACAATGTTCTCTGGACCTATATTAGGGTGCCGATATGAAATATAACAGCGGTGTCTGTAGCAGAACAACAGCTGTTTATTAATTCAATATACATTAAAATCGATTCATTCCTGACACCCAAACCATTCATATAGCTTTGGAGACCTGGAATAGTCGGAATAATCACACTTGTAGGAGCGTTATGGTTGGAAGTTGCTTAGGTATTGTCGTTGGCAGCACTAGCAAGGCAATGGGAGGCTAAAGAAAGATGCACTGTCCCTCTGGCGAGGGCCATGGCATATATTTTATTGAAAATTAAGCACCACATTGTCAGAAAACCATTACGGCGAAAATAAACATCTAAGGCTTATCTAAGTTAAGAAATATTCCCCTCCTATTCAAGATAGAGAAAAACGTGAACACGTGTCTTTGTGGTCCCTATGTCTGTGGGAACCATTGATGGGCACTAGGTATATATTTTTTTAATATACATATATTTTTTAAATGTTTGTAGTGATTATGATAAGTTAACTATGTCTCTGAAGTGTGGCAATCCTCATGGGGACAGGACTGGGACGAAGAAGACAAAAAAGGAGTTAATTTAGATTTTTCCTCCGGTCATCTGATCACGGAACAATGTGACAATGGTCTGTGATGTTTTTATTTCACGTTTCAATCTCCCCGCTGATTACATTAAATTAGAAAGCAATTAGCGGTTTTTGAGCATTATCCCTTCGTTTCCATGTGCGCCATGATTTATTCTGTCAGCACTGACTTTAGCAGCACTTTATGTTGAGCCAATCTGCACAAGTTAATTCTGTGAAATTCTAATGAGAAAAATCTGAACTGTTGCTTACTTTTCTGGAAATTACATTTCTAATGCGAAGGCTGCCCTTTTCAGTAATCTGAATTTTGAATGGATAATTTTCCCAAACATTCAAACACATGAGAGTGTATTCTTGGAGGATTATATATTTCATTAAAGAATAATAAAAAGGTCAACCAATTCCTTTCACTTTATTTGTCAAAAAATATCTGATTGTTATTTCAATATGAGGTCTATTGATAGCTGTGTGATGCTAATTCGAGTATTCAGAATTCAGTGAATCTACTTCCGTTATAGGAATTGCAGTCTAATCCTCATTTCGATTTAAAATAATGTACAGTATATTTCTGTTCTGAACATTAAGCCTGTCCATCCACTAAGGTGAAAGCGAAAAGAAAGTAGGATTCAAAAGAAAAATAGAAGAGAATTTTGAACTGATTCAGATTATGAGAAGCTGGTAAGATTCTCATGTTTGACAGGAAGCAGGTGAAGATTTAAACCAGATTTGATTAACTTTTAATTAAATTGCGTAATTTAAATGTGTGTAATTATGCAAAATTTCTGGAAAAGTACATGAAATGCAAAACTAGCAGATGGACCAATATTTTAGTGTGAAATGCTCCCCCATGTTCACTCTGGTCACGAGGTTGTTATTTGCTATAAAAAAAAAAAAACCCAAGCAGCAATCTCTCGAGTTTGGGTCGCTGACATTGTTCCTATGTGCACGCACTCGGGCCATATTTATGAGCGCAGTTGACCCCCACTTGCAACATAGTGCATGCACAACGCAAGTCAGTAGTGAGATTTATGAAGCCATGCAAGGCCTCTTGCGTGGCCCTGAGTGGCTTCATAAATCTGAAGTAATGCAATGTAGTCACAATCAGCTACATTGCATTACTCTGCCCTGGGAAGGCATTTCATGGGAGTTGCATGGTGCTCCCACGTAACTCCCATGATTTTTGACGCATTCGCAGATTTACCAAAAGTGGTAGACCTGGGAATGCACTAAAAAGATCAGCCTTTCCAGGGGTGGAGTAACAAGGAGAAATATCTTTATTTCTCCTTTTTAATTCCTCCTTTTGTATGTGCTGTATTCTGCAGTACACATCGAAAGATGAATGTGGCTCTCTGGATTGTTTTTGTGCAGGAAGGTGCAGATAAGGGGTAAACTTAATCAAAATAAATTTGGAGATGATTTCATAGAGCTCTCCTACTTATTAATTTATGTAAGACCTGGCTCATAAAGCTTTTTGTGTTTGTAAATGTGAATACACATCGATAGAGTCATATATACCAGCACACTTTCTGGGATTGAATTAGACAGATTGCATGGGTATGAGCGCAGTCTATCTCCCACATTTCCAAACGATGCAGATTTCATTTGCGCAATTTAGCATTATTCGTTGTGCCAATATTTTACCTGACCGGTGCAAAATGTGGCCTCCTTGTCCCTCTTGTAGTACAGATTTGTACTTGGGAGATGGTAAGCAACTCTCAATAGGTACATGCTGCGCATATTCAAATAAAAAAAATATTATTTTGTCCTGCCCATCTCCTGAGCGAGTGTAATCACATGCTTTCCCATTGTGAAAGCTGATTTTTTTTCCCCCTATTTCCGTCAGATAGAGGTTAATGTGCTGCATAAATTAATATGTTTTGGCATCACCCCTGTACGTACCACTCAAGGTCCACCCTTCTATTGTGAAGTGGGTGATTCAAGGTAAAATGTCAGTCACTTTTGATCAAACGTGCACTTGGCCGGCTAATTGGGTCACAACATAGGAAACAGCTGTCTGAAGTGATCCTGGGAACTAATCTGATTGCTAGTACATGCAAAGTGAGGGAGGCTGGCAGTAGATAGGCTCATAAAATAGGAACATGTCTTGGTTTTGTAAAAGAGAACTAAAATAACAGGGAGGAGGACGATCAGACAGATCTGTTAAAGAATAGATGATCCATCCTGGGGCGATCTTGTGAGAGACTACGCATTGGCAAAAATAAACCATGGGTGAAAAATATTATTACAGAAGGTCCCCTAGATAGGGAAAAGATGCGTACCTATTACTCTAGTTCCATAATGAGAAACACGGTCCTGCAGAGGAATTTATTCCATGCAAGAAAAAAAAAATCCCTGTTCCGGAAACAAGCATCTTGGGGCCGGTTTCGGGCTAACAGCCCTCATCAGCCAGGCTATCTTGAATCCAGTGGCAAAGAGAGCAAGAGACCCACGTCTGGGCGTACCCTGCCAACTTAGGGCGAACAAAGCAAACACAAGGAGATGATGGACGGAGCGCTGAAACTTTTCAGACACTCACCCCCAGTCACAGATCTAGGTTGAATCCATCATCGTTCTTTAGCTCACTTTGCCACCTCAGTTCAGACACAGCTATATGCAAATCATTCTAGACCCTGTGCCTCATGTGAACAGTCCAGCCCGAACTGCCAAGCCATGTCTTCCCTGGACCGGAAACAAGCATCCTGGGACCAGCGGAGTGGCAGGCTGATTGTAATCCTTGGATTAAATGCAGAATGGCGTGCCCGATCTGAGGCTGGTGATAAGGATTTCATGCCTAGCTGCTCTGCGCATACCCACTTGGGTAAGATAAACATTTGTGGACGTTATGGCACCCATTCGGGTTTTATTTTTAAAGTGGACCATGTATACCAGAATGCAACCGCGCATACGCCCATTGGGGCGGGACATTTAAATCATGCACAGGAGGTTCGCTTTTGCTGTTCTTTCCCTGCATGCCAGTGAACAAGGGCGGTGGTGTGCCCGAAACGTGTCTGGCTTTGACATTTGTGCTGGGAGTGCCAGGCTGATTGTAATCCTCGGATTAAATGGTGAAAAGCATGCCGTGTGTGGGTTTATCATTGGGAGGCAACTCTTTTTGTTTGATATATATATATATATCCAAAACCAGAACTCAGTGCAAAGCACTGAAAACGCCTTTCCCCTTCCTCTTTTAATGGCGGTCCGCGGTGAGGGGATGAGCCACAAAACACCCAACACACGCTGTTTCCTCCTAGAATTACAGCAGCCGCGGACATCAAAGTCTTTCAAACAGTAGTTTATTATGCAGAAAACAGCAAGAGTTGCTGTTTTCTGCGTAATAAACTACTGCTTGAAAGCCTTTGATGCCGACGGCTGCTGTTATTCTAGGAGGAAACAGCAGTGATGTCATTTGAGATGTCATCAGTGATGTCATGATTGATGTCACTGACCATGTCATGAGTGCTGTAATATGTGACGTCATCAGCAGTGCATTGCGGGCGCGCGAGTTAAAGTTAGCTGAACTAACTATAACGGGGGAATTTCACTGGTTTTGTACGAGTAAAATGTCCAACTAACTATAACGCCCCTGAAACCTATGGTTTTTTCCGTGAATTTCCAAGGTTTTTTAAATGCTAATTTCTAACTATAACGTGCCTGAAATCTATGTTTTTTGAGTGAATTTCTAAGGTTCTTTAAAATGCTAGTTTCTAACTATGCCTACAGAGGTAGGACATGTGAAGAAAGAAGAAAAAATGCATAGAAAGAGGCAGAAGAAATGCAGAAAGAAGCAAGAGAAGTCCACAAAGATGAAGAAAAGTGCAGGAAGAAGCAAGACATGTGCAGAAAGAACTAACAGAGGAGCAGAAAGAGTCCTTCTTGCAAAATCATCCTGTGCCCACAACTTTTTCAGACAGGTACTGGTAGCAACTGACTCTGACTAACCAGGCTTAGAGCCAGTGCTATGATAAAATACACTTAGAATACAGTGAAAACACCTACATACACTAGGGAACACTGTGCGTTGGGGTACCCCTGTGATTAGCATGACCTCCTCTGTAAGGCCCTAGTACATAATAGGGCAGGGGGATTGAAACTACCTCTAAGTCAGAGGTGCAGAAATATGCTACTTTAACTAGTAGTCGCGTTTGCAGAGTGGTGGTGAAAGGGTGCTGGGCGTCCAACCAACGCTCAGGAATTCCACTGCGTAGGACTTACAGGAGGTACCAGGAGGTATTCTTGGCCCCCAAACTCCCTCAGGAATAAATTCATCCCCCATTCCATAGTCTGCCACGAGGCACGTTTGCAGAGCGATAGAGAAAGTGGGCCATGGTCTCCGAAGACATCTTAGCAATCCCACTTTGTGGGACTTACTGGAGGTAACAAGAGGGGTACTTGGCCCCTGAGGACATCCTTGGGGGCCAACTTCCCAAACAATTCCCTCCAGTGAGTCCCACACAGCAGCATTGGTAAGTACTCGTACCAGGCCATGCCCACTTTGCCCACCACTCTACAAACGCACTCCCTGGCACACTCTTGGATGGGGATTGAAGTCCCATTCACTGCTGGGGGTCCTTTTGGGGCCAACTAGCCTACCTTTTACCTCCAGTAAGCCCCATGCAGTGGGATTAGTGAAAGGTAGACATAGGCCATGCCCCCTTTCTCCACCACTCTGCAAACGCACCCCCTGGCACGTTGTAATTTGGGGGATTAAGTCCCCTTGAATCCTGAGGGTCCCTGGGGTCCAACTAGCCCACCAGGTACCTCCAGTAAGCGCCACAGAGCTGCGTTGCAGAGAGGTGTAAAAAGGAGTGAGGTCTCGACCACCTCTCTGCAACGCAGGCCTGTGGCACTTACTGGAGGTACCTGGTGGGCTAGTTGGCCCCAGGGCCCCTCAGGATTGAAGGGGAATTAACTCCCCAACTTAAAACGCGCCACAGGGCGTGTTTTGCACACGTCACTTCAGGCCCCACCCCCTCCCTTCACCACCGTGCAAACGCGCCTGTGGCGCGTTTTGAGTTGGGGGATTAAGTCCCCTTGAATCCTGAGGGTCCCTGGGGTCCAACTAGCACACCAGGTACCTCCAGTTAGAGCCACAGAGCTGCATTGCAGAGAGGTGTAGAAAGGGGCGTGGCTTGGACCACCTTTCTGCTACGCAGGCCTCTGGCGCTTACTGGAGGTACCTGCTGGGTTAGTTGGCAGGATTGAAGGGGAATTAATTCTCCAACTTAAAACGCACCACAGGGCGTGTTTGCACACCTGTCACCTCAGGCCCCGCCCCCTCCCTTCACCACTGTGCAAACGCACCCCGTGGCGCGTTTTAAGTTGGGGCATTAAGTCCCCTTGAATCCTGAGGGTCCCTGGGGTCCAACTAGCCCAACAGGTACCTCCAGTAAGCGCCACAGAGCCGCACTGCAGAGAGGTGTAAAAAGGGGTGTAGCCTGGACCACCTCTCTGCAACGCAGGCCTCTGGCGCTTCTTGGAGGTACCTGATGGGCTAGTTGGCCCCCAGGGGCCCTCAGGATTGAAGGGAAATTAATTCCCCAACTTAAAACACGCCACAGGGCGTGTTTGCACACATGTCACCTCAGGCCCCAACCCCTCCCATCACCACTGTGCAAATGCGCCCGTGGCACGTTTTAAGTTGGGGGATTAAGTCCCCTTGAATCCTGAGGGTCCCTGGGGTCCAACTGGCCCACCAGGTACCTCCAGTAAGCGCCACAGAGCTGCGTTGCAGAGAGGTGTAAAAAGGGGCGTGGCCTGGACCACCTCTTTGCAACGTAGCCCTGTGGCACTTACTGGAGGTACCTGGTGGGCTAGTTGGCCCCCAGGGACCCCCAGTATTGAAGGGGAATTAATTCCCCATTGTAAAATGCGCCACAGGGCGCGTTTACCGAGTGTTGCTGTGAGGGGCGGGGCCTCCAGCACAATCGCGGGGTTTTGTATTTTTTTTTTTAGAAGGGGGGTTGTGTGGCCCCTCGTCTTTTTACTTTGTTTGGGCCCTGGGGACCCCATCCCCCAGGGCCTTACCCACATTTAAAAAAAAAAATTGAATGGGAATGGGGCCGGGTGGGCCCCCCTCCCATGGCCAATTCCAGCCCAGGGGACCCCATCCCCCGGGGCATGGCCACAAAAATATTTATTTTTGTTCAATGGAAGGGGGCTGCGTGGCCCCCTCCTGAGGCCTCTATTGACCCCAGGGACCCCACCCCCGGGGCCGGTCTTTATTTTTTTTTGGGGGGGTTAGAGGGGGGCCATGTGGCTCCCCTCCCAGGCAACTTCTAGCCCCGGGTACTCCATCCCTCTCCGTTGGGGACCGTGGGGGGAGCACCAATGCCCTCACTGTCCCACCGGCTCCCCGCGTCCTGCAGGAGCCGGCATTCCTGTTCCACATGAGGAGCTGCTGACATGCTGCTCCCCGTGTGGAAAAGCAATCTGCTTTGCTTCATTGAAGCGAGAGCAGGTTTCCCTGCTCTCGCTTCAATGAAGCAAAGCAGAGTTTGCAATGACAGGGCGGGAGCCGCCCTGTCATTGCAAACAGCAGTGTCCCGGGGATGGGCACCCCGGGACACTGCAGGAGCCGGCCCTGGGGGGTGGCAGTCCCCAGGGCCATCAAGGGCTCCAGGAGGGGAGCCACGCGGCCCCCCTCCCAACGTCTGCACAGCCCCAGGGAGGTGGCGGTCCCTGGGGCTCGGGGGTCCGTTAGGGACCACCAAATTTGAATATTAGTGCCCCGGGGAGGTGGCGGTCCCCGGGGTGTGTGGCGGGCTCAAGCCCCCCTACACAGGTCTATGATTTATGGTCTCCGGGGCAGCGGGGGGAATGTGCCCCCGCAAAATAATTACTAAAAGCCCCAGGTGTGGCAGTCCTTGGGCTAGGGGGGGCCTTGGAGGCCCCCCACACATAAAAAAAGCAATGCCCCAGGGGGGTGGCGGTCCCCGGGGCTGCGGAGGGGCCATGAGCCCCCCGGCAAATTTTTAATGAAACCCCCAGGGGTTGGCGGTCCCCGGGGCTGCGGGGGCCTGCTTGGGCCCCCGCAATTTTATTTTTACATGCCCCTGGGACTTGACCCACCCGGGGCTAAATAATAACGAAGTGCGGTAGCCAGTGCTTCGTTTTTTTAAAATTTTCAGCTGAAATTTGCGCCAATCTCACCTGAGCAGGCCTAGGGGGTCAGGGTGTTTCTACCCTGCCCCCTTTTCTTGTTTTTCTTTTTTCTTGTACCTCGGTTACCGAGGCACAAGATGGCTGCCAACACTTCCTGATTTGGAGTGTTGACAGCCAATTACAATAAAGCTCGTGGTCGGGAGGGTGCGCGGATCCTCTGTGCCTCTATATATCGAAACTTTTATTTTTTGATTTTCTCAGCAACTACTGAATGGATTTACACCATTTAAGAAAAAGAGTTCTTTCTGAAACAAGGGCTACTTTTTTGCCAAATTTGATGTAATTCCGTTCAGCATTTCGGGCTGTAGCCGTGTCTAAAGTTTCCTTTCGGAATTAAGATGGAGAAAACTGGTTTTGGTACCCCCCTTTTTTCTCAGCCCCCGCTTGCCGAATCAACCCAAAACTTTCAAGATAGGAGCTGAACGGAGCGCCCCACGAGTTCTGAAAATTTCGCAAAGATTTGTCAACCGGCGCCAAAGTTATTGGGAAAACATAAAACGCTTTTCCTATCGAAACTAGGTCCTAACTATAACTACCTACTGGAGACCACCAGTAGGTAATTCACACATATTCACTGAAAGAAACAAAGGTTAAATGGAGGTTATAGTTAAGTGAAAATGTCAGATAAATGATACCTTTTAAGTTAAGTTTAAAAAAATGGAAATTCCCTAGTTATACTTTACTGAGTTACCTAGCACTGGTACTCCCACCATTCCCAGTGTTGTCATCATTAATGTCATTTGAGATGTTATTAACAAATTCAGAAATTATGTCATAAACAGAGCATTGTTGGGGCACAAGTTCTCGTTAGCTTAGTAAATTATAACAAGTGAATTTCAGTGTTTTTTTGCTTTTATTATGTTTCATATTAACGGACAATTTCAGCTAACTACAAGGTCACTTTAGCCTTTGTTCTAATGTAAAATAAAATATTATTACCATACCTAACTACATCGCCACTTTAAACTTTGTATTTGCACTGAATTTCTAGTTTTTACTTAAAGTAAGTTCTTTTTACCATACTCAACCCATATTCAATTTAGATAGCTACTTCAAAAATATGCAGCCTAGTTTCAAGTAAATAGCACACCATCAAATGTGTGAAATTCCTCACTACAGCAACAGTTTCCTTGGAATGATTAATGAAATAAAAATTGGTGCTCAAAAGTTTCGGAATGAGGTATAGAGATCTGAGGCATTGTCATTGTTATTCGTTTGAATGATTCATATTAGACCACATAATCACTTTACAGCCTGTTTGGTAGCTAGCTATGAGAAAGGTGCAGATGGTATCACATACCCAATCATTTTTACATTCGATAGTGTCATTATTACACAAGCAATAATCATAAATTAGACATTAGAGTGCCTAGTTTTGTTTTCAAAGGGAGCAGTGATTTTTGAGACATTATACATTCAGTTGAAGGATCATAAATGTTGTATGTGATTGCATTGTGTTTGTTATCTCATGTGAAAGGTTATTAGAAGGGCATTGGGGACAACTGTAACAGCGTAATTTATGGTGACTTTTAAATTTTGTATTGCTATCTTTAAGACCCCTTTACCTTAAGTTTCTTTCTTTAAATTTCTAAGTTTTGATGGCAGACATTCTTATCAGTGCATTTTTGGGGTTTCATAACTGTGTACTTTACTAATTGTGCCTGTAATCCTGCACCTCCCTGTCTGTGGCATGCTGTTACCAGAAACAAGACATTGCCTATGCCATTTACTGAAGTCAGCATCCAAGTCATCAGTACCACATAGGGGCAGCTGTCAGCTATGTACAGCATATAATTACCATTGATTCTGCCTTCCTCTAAGTTCTGTGAATAACCTATACTATTTTAGTACCTTATTACCGGAGAGGCATAACCTGCCAATATGCCAAGTTTATACTAGGTTTTTGGCATGAGCCATGCTCTGTGTCTGAATCCCCTTATCATATCTGTTTTTGAGAACGAGTCCCTTTTTGCTCCTTGAGTTTTCTTCTAACAATATGTCTAAAATCATTTTTAAAAATATGAATATTAATTCACTGACTGCAATTAAGCTTGTGAATCCAGCTTTTAGAATGTGGCTTTTTTCTGAGAAAAGAAGCTTTGTGACCCTACTTTGCCCGTCTTGTGATTGGAGTGTCAACAACGTGCCCCAACAGGGTAATTGATCAAAAAAACCCTAATAAAGGTATTGACACCAAACTTCAAGAGCATTAAAAAGATAAAAACACCATCCAACACATTTCCAAATACTAACATCTTAATCTTACAAGCTAGCCTTAAACATTATTCTTTGAGCTATTGCAGAACTTTAACTTTCATTGTTCTCAGATGGTCCCATATAAGCAAAATGGATCGAACCAAATGCACTTTAATGTACTCATTCATACAGAAAGAGAGCACATACCAAGGGCAACATCTGTTTTTTGAAGGGTACAGATCTGGCCTCTGAATTACAAAATGTACTTTGGTCCAGTATCAAAGCTACTGTTTCTGGGAAGATTAATAAATATTTTCTGATCAACTCAAAAAGGCATCTCCAATTTCAGCCTTCCACAGTTCTACTGATTGGGAATTAGGCCAAATGCAGCACAGTCAAAATCTCTCTTCATGCTAGATTAGTCTTTGCACATCATAGACAATGGCGAAGGATGCCATGTGACGTTTCTGGACCTCTAGAAGCCTTTAATACAGTTGAGAGTCATGCATCCTCTTGACAGGACAGAGGATTAGAACAGGATTAGAATACCTCTACTGAATTGGGCTACTACTAATATCACAGTTATGGATTTTGCATGGGTGTGGACTGCAAAATCTCCTACTCTCTTTGACTCAGAGAGCGCTTCATGGATGACTTGGAGATGTACTTGAGTGTCGCATCTCTCAATGACAATTAGAACCTCAAACAGGAACACTCATGCTCCACCCATGAACGGCTACCAACTTGAAATGTAACATAACGCAGTGCAAGTCACTCCATAGCCTTACATTTCTTTATAAAGTTTCGAAAAGTGGCGCAAATCGTCCCTTGTGTGTCTTTGTGACACTAAATTATGGAATTGCTTTGCCTTGCTCTACATCTTTTAAAGAATATTACACACATGATTTAAGGCAAAGGCTAGTTTGTTCAATACATTCCCTGTCCTGATACTAGCAAATGTTCATGCCATCACTAGATTAGCAGTAGGAGCCCCCCAAAAAATATTACATAACTACTTTACTGATTAAGCTGCATTAGCTGCAATGGGAGTGAGAGTACAGTCAAGACTTTTCGAATGGTGTATAATGCATTGAACCTTTTTCAAACCACACACCTCCTCAATTAATTTCCAATATCAGGAGGTGCTAGCAACAGAATCAAGCCTGTGATTGTTGCTGAGATATAAAAAAAACTAAGAAAGTTATAATACCAAACAAGCCATTTTCTACCAGGTGTACCGGTTTGGATTCACACTATCTGAAAGTGCTGGTACCAACTTAGCACCCCCACCTCCCACCCCTACACAAACAGAAGGATTCTAAAAACACAACTTTTTTCACTCAACATAGTTAATATCCCCTTTCGAAGAGTCAAGTTTAACCTGGTTGCTTACCTCCTTACTAAATGCTCTTTCTTCTATTTTCCTCTTGTTCAATGTAAAGTGTTCCAATGTCTATGAGTCCCTGTCTGAACTGCAGACCAGTTTATTAAAAATAGAGATCAGCGGACCTGAAATATTCAGCTCTTCTTAGATAAATAGATTTTTAGTTCAGATTCAAATTTCATTTTGCGAACCCCACCATCAATATTGATGATTTTTTATTATTTTTAGGAATATTTTAAAACGGCTTGTTAGCTCCATACCCTTGCTATATTTAAGTGAGTAAATTAGAATGGACATTGCATGCTAACAGCGTTAGATTTTTTTTAATTGTTCGTCGAATTTAATGCAGTTAATTGCAATCCAGTGACGAATAAAATGAAAGCAGGCAGACTTTCCTTGGCAGTTACAGCTATCAGAGCAATGACTTCGAAGCCTTTTGTACGTAATCTAAAAACATAACTGAAAATATTTTGAAGAACCACAATTTATGCTTATACAACAACATTCTTGGCAGGTAATTTTTCCATGTGTTCTCTGTAATTGTTTTTCTGTCGTTTGCTGCTGAATTGGCAATGTAGCTGTGCTTAATTATTTCTTATTTTTATGATTGTTGTTGTTGTGACAATTATTTGTAAAGCAGTTCTCACACAATAGGATGATTCACTTTTGTTTCTTGTTCTGTGGCTTGAAAATAAATGACGGGTCATACTAATTTAAACCTAACTTGTTTTCATAAGCAGTGTCCACGTTTGAAGAAACAAGAGACTTGTGGTGCCAAGTATTAGAGTGCAGTGTGGTAAATGTGAAGGCCTGATGTAAACATAAGTTTGAAAACCGTGCCCTATTAGATTTAGACTGCTCACACACACACCACACACGTGCACCCGCACACACACACACGCACACACACACACACAAAATTCTGGCACAAGTCACAATGTTTTTAAAATGATAAATCTCAAATAAACGCAAAAGATCATCCATTTGAAAATCATGAGTAATGGAATATCATGAGACTGCCAGAGTTTGAGCAAGTCATTGTCACTGCCATAACAACAACCTGTGGGTGTACATGCATCCTCTGGTGGTAAAATAAAAATATAGGGGGAGATTTCCAAAAGAAACATGCAGCGCAGCACAGCCCAGACCCCACGAGACTGCGCTGCGTTGCGCGACAGGGAGGAAGCAGGAGAGCGCCATATCTTCAGAGATATGACTCTCTCCTCCCCTTTCCCTTGCTCCGGCTCTGATTTCAGTGGCGTGCGCCATGCACACACCTTAGCGCCATAGTGCTAGTATGTGTGCATGTGTCTAGCTTAGGTTTTGACAGGAATGGTACACTTCCTGTACAAAATACTAAGGGGGAGAATTACAAACATTTTGCGCTGGGTTAGCATCACAAAAATGACGCTAACCATCGTGAAATGTGTTTTTTGCCATTTACTTCCCAGCGCGAAACTTGTTTAGCACTGGAAAGCACCCTCAAAGTAGCGCAAAGCAGCGCGGGGCACTGCTTAGCGTTAGTTAGCGCCGATGGGACGTTACATGGGTGGAACTTGGGCATTCCCATTCAACCACCCATGCCTTTTGACGCGAAACCATATTTACAAAGATTTGTAGACATGGATGTTTTCTAAAAAATGAAGAATCCATTTCATGGGAATCATATGGAAGATGCAGTCTAGGTGAGGAGCTACTGTCTGCACTCTCTGCAATAATGACAGTTCTAGTACCTTTATAATTAATACATTGGGTCAGTTATTTATTGCCATGCTTTGTAAATGAATGCTCTACTTTGCCATTGTGAGTAGGCCTTTATTAAGTATATGTGATATACCTCTTGTCAACCTTATAATCATTAGACTCTTTGATTGTAGAAATCTGAAATTCTTCACAGCTGCTCAATAGAGCATATCACTTGTAGCTTACAGTTTTGAAGCACTTTTATTGTAAGGCAAGGTGAGCTGCCCATCAGGGATAATACCAGCAAAAGTTTCCATTTCAAACAAATTGGTACTGGGGATCCATGATTGTTGCAAAGATCCCAATGAAAGCAGCACTTTTCTGGTTTAAGCTAAATTCCCAATGAGCCTCATGCCCTGCACACCCATGCTGTATTAGGCACTGCCAATTTAAAAGGTATTTCAAACATGGCTTTTCATGTCACCCTTGCATTTTCTTTAGATAATTGTTCTGACTCATAATCTTGTACTACTCCTGTTCAACGAGGAAATGCCCATGCCAAACCCGCAATGAATGAGTGGCATATAACATAACATGGTGTAATGTTACCTTAGCTTATCTTACTTCACCTAACCTCACCTAATCCTGTCTTGTCAGCCTGAGGCAAGGAGATACCCTGCCATGAGGACTGGTAAAAGAAGAAAATAGACCACAGAGGAGATTCATGCTACCATGCTAGTGTGTAGGTAGAGGGAAGATCCTAGGCATTTTTCAGCCTTCTAATGCTTATTCAACCAAAGGTTTTGACAAAAGATACTGATCTATTCTAAAATACTCTGCACAGCGGCAGACCTCTGAGAGAGATAAGAAATGAAGCAGTTCTGGAGCCCACTTAACTCATGCTTTGTGCTTTGAAGATAGAAGTGAAATAGAGCAGTGGCGGGTTGGTGTCACCCCACTGCTTTTATGCAGTGGCATAAAGGGAATACAAAATGATAATAACACATGTTATTATTTTATTTTCTCCTACTTCTGCCCGCTTTTTGTTAGGGTGCAGGGGTAGGGGAGGAGTGGTAGCACCAAACTAAAGTGCGCAGTGACTGCTGGACCGTTCCTCTCGAACGTCCCAAAACGTACTTGCGTACTTCGCATGTTCTCCATGCAGGCTGCATTACACCCTATATGGAGAACATGCCCAGGCCCCCAGTCAGCGTTTGAGCACTGAAAATCGGCACTCAGACCAATCACAACGCTGCTAAGGCAGCGTTGTGATTTGCTGACCGGTTGCCTGGGTGTACTTCTGGTAAGGCCAAGCGAGGGAGGACTACGGTGGCTAGGAAGCAGTGAGAAGGTACGTTAAAAAAAAATGTTATTCCCGCTCCTTCGTGTCCTCCCCCCTCCCACCCCTTCCCCCTACCTCCTGCGTCCTCCTGTCCCGCACCCCTACCTCCGATCAGTGCCGGCCACTGCTGAAATAGAGACCTCTGGCCTAAGACTTATATCAGACATCATTGTCTGTCATATGCAAAAAAAAAACGTAAATGTTCAGTGAGCATTACAGATGACACCGTTGGTCATCTCTGCAGTACCCCTGGACTATCTTTAGTTGATTTTGCATTTGCTTCACTAAAACACTTTTAATTGTTTCCCCTCATGTCCCCTCCCGGTCTCTGCCTTTCTCTGGGTTCTATGAGTTGGCCAAATGTCTGTCACACCTTTTGAGAGTGAGACCTCCTATTCATTGCAGTTGCACTAATAAACAAATAAAGGCAACAGGCCACACTGGAGTCCATCACCCAATGTATGGGGTGACACTTAAAGCTTTACATAGGATGACTGTGAACAGGATCTTCCATTTTTGCCTTAATTGATGCTGAATAGGAGAATGATTCTCACTCTTTCTGCAGTGAATCTGAGCCTTGGTCAGCCTGCCCAACCAATCCCCTAAAAATACTCCTCTTGGAAAGAATAGTGCACACCACAAAACTTTTTATTTGCAAGGTAGATCATGAAAGATCATTGCTTGTGACTGAGGGCCTTCCTTTCTTTGTGCTGTGCACAGGGATAGAGATCCTTGTTAATCTTGCTACCTCTCCTGACCTAGCCAAGCTAGCAGATAAATGCTACTTTATCACAAATACTTTCAAAAAGTGATAGGAACAACAAAAGTGACATCACAGCTACTTTGGCCAACTGTGTCCCATTCAAAGAGACTGACCCATTACTGGTTAATTGCATCCTTTTCAAATATTGGCTATTGGTAATTCAGCCATGTAACATGTCAACAACAGGTAAATTCAAACAACACACAGTCAGCCATTAGGTAAGTAATCCACATGGTATGTATCCAGAATCTTGCCCACATCACCATGCATCCACTACCACCTCCTTTCTTATCCCTACTGTTTGAGATCCTGCTCCCTTTCTCTACTTTTCAGTCTCCCCCTTATCATACTTCCCTTTTAATCCTTCTCTTGCAGCTGCTTCTTATTTCCACTATTTGCTATGCTATTCATTCCGTCTTGAATCTTATCCATTGCCAAACTCATTCTATATTTTAAATGTCTACTTGTTTCCCGATCCTCTCCTCCATAGTTGTTTTTTCCCTTTATTTCTACATTGCGATCCTGTTCTTTTGTTGTCTGTCCACGTCCTCCCTTTCAGTATTTTGGCTTCTCTCTACAGTTTTAGACTAAGTATGCTAGATATGATCATGGCATATTTTGACTGATTTTATTATATTATTAGTCATATCATAATTGCAGAATCTTCTTTAATAAAATTCATAATTTTACTATTTTCGTCATAGCTTTTTGCATAATAGAACTTTAATTCACAGTATAATTGGATCATTTCTTTGCAGTTTAATATTATCATCTTATGAATTTAAATGTTATAAATTACTCTCCTTGTGTGGGAGCAGGAAACACTGTAAAATTGAAGCACAATGATAATGAAAATGACCGTCCTAGCAGATGCACAAGGCACAAGTAAATCAAATTTCCAGCAGTAATGGTGCTTATCTGCAGCCTGAAACCAATGTTTCATGAATACATCCACTGCACTGCAAAATACAGACCAAACAATGAGCCTGGGAATATGTTCTTAGGCATAACCTTTACAGAAAATAAACTTTATTCCAAACCAATCCAGGCCCCACTAAAAAGAGAATATAGCAACTAATGCTTGATTCACAAAGATTGGTGCTCCATAAATAGAACATGTGTGAATAAAAAATGTATTTGCATGCAAACATTTTCTGTCCGTGATTCACAGAACCAGAGCATGTTGACCTTTGCTCAAACAGATTGGAAATTAGGAATGCAGAAAATCTGCCAACATAGTGTATCAACCTGGATTGGTAATGAAATGATAAGGGATAGTAGACTTTTCCTGCTGGTTTCTCATGCAAACTGTGGTGAACATTCATATATGCGCCATTTTGGGTGTTCATAAACAGTCTGAAGATTTATTTCCATCATGGAGACCAACAATAATGTGGTGATTTAAAAAGATGTAGTAAGTGCTTTAACATGATGGGAAGGGAAAGGTTGCACTTACATATTTAAAAATAAACATTTGGAAAGGGATTTATCTGAAGGGTAAAATATTTTCCCTATGTTGAAAAAAATAGAAAAATACATGGTCTTGGAAATTTCCACCTTTGAACTCGAGTAAATTGTCCACTGTTATACAGGTGTTGCACAAGGGGCATGCTTAGAAATCTACAGTGCAGTAGATTTCTATATATACATGTATTGCATTTATGAGTCACCAAAAGTTTAAATGTGGACACCTGTTATTCATACATCTATGCATTTTTTATGAATCAGGTACTAACATCATTTACAAATGAGTTTTGATTTGAACTCAGAAATGTGTTTAGCTAAGCACACTTCTTTTTAACATTCTCTACTGCTTCAATGAATCCAAGGATATGACATTGTATCTTATCTAAGGTATGACTCAAATAACCACTATGGATGGCAAAGTAGAGGAAAAATTTATCCTCCTCTGGAGAGGAATTGCAGATTTAGCCCCAGAGTACCTGGACATCTCAAGGAAGTATGAATGAAATCCCCCAATTTGTGGAGGCAGTGATAAATCTAGTAGAAGATCCTTGGTGGAATTTCCTCCAACTCACTATCTTTGTGGCACAGGAAATTCTACTGGAGGATGCTACATCCCATGTATATCTAGAGCATTTTCTCCTACAAAGCAACTCTAGATTAGGCACAATGAGTGGTTGTTTTTCTTCCACTCAACAAACAATTTGCTCTGTAAAGATGCCTCTTGCAAGACATTGGGTAATATTGCACACGCTACTGAATAGTATGCAGAATTTACAAATGTATACATCAGGGAAAGTAGAAATACCTTTGGTAACACTCTGAAAACACATCTGAATGCCTAATGGATCATGAGCCCCAAAAAAACACAATACCCCCACCTTATTCCGGATAGAACATACACAATAGGGATGGTATTACTTTAATGAATGCAGGCTACTGGCTTTGTCAAAGGTTGCCACATGAATTTATAAGGCAAGCCTATTAGCTTTGTCAAGGGTCACCACTTCGAAAAGGTAAGCCAATTGGCTTTGTCAAGGTCAACACATCAATATACAAGCAAGCCTATTGGCTTTGTCAAGGGGTCATCACAGCAAAAAAGGGCAATCACCACATGTTAAAACTCACCATTATATCACTGAAATGAATAACCATATTTAAATGCAGTCATTATAAACAATAACACATTGCAATGTTTGTAAGGAATCATTGGCATGAGTATATCATCAATAAAGCAACATTACATGTCTATGAGTTTTGTACTACTTTAGGTCATGTAGAATGCAGTGTTTAAACCAACCACTAGAGGGGCCAGCACTCTAGACTATACAAAAAATGTTCCAACTTTCGAAATGCTTTTAACACGGTGAAAAAGTCTCCCCAGGTAATGCATCCCATGATCTGGAAGACATAGGGTGGAATTATAAAAGTTGATCGGGTGGTTGCTATGCTTCCTGAAGCCCTACTTCAGTTTGTAGACATATCGGTGGTGCTGTTGCCATCCTGGGACAGTTCACTGACAAAATATCGAAGTTAAAAATATAGAAGTAAAAAATATCGATGGAAAAATATAGAATACAAAAATATTGACTCCCTATACTTGAACAGGTAAGTACAAAAATATCTAAAAAAAAACGATGTAAAAAATATAGTGGTACCAAATATCGAATTTTATATATATATCTATATAAAATAAAATAATAAACATTGAATATGTTAAAAATAACATTCATATAAAAACAAAGTAGATTTATTACAACATTTTAAAAAAGATAATAAATAAACTCAATTAAAAAAGGTAAACACACATACTTGAAAATTCATATATACTCGCTTTAAAACAATTGATAAACTATTGATTTTAATTAATATATTATATATAAATATATATGTATGTATGTGTGTGTATATATATATATATATATATATATATATATATATATATATATATATATATATATATATATATATATATATATATTCACTTAAAAAACCAAAGGTTTCACACATGTTATAGTTAGCTGGACATTTCACTCGTAAAAAACCAATGAAATTCCCCCGTTATAGTTAGTGCAGGCAACTATAACTCACGCGACCGCAATCCTCTGCTGATGACGTCAGATATTACATCACTGTATTTAGACACTTATTTACCCATGTCTTCTTCCATTAATCTTTAGCTATACATATATTACAAATATTTATTTTTCAGAAAGACACATATGTCATCAGTGATGTAATATCTGACGTCATCAGCAGAGGATTGCGGCCGCGTGAGTTATAGTTGCCTGCACTAACTATAACGGGGGAATTTCATTGGTTTTTTACGAGTGAAATGTCCAGCTAACTATAACATGTGTGAAACCTTTGGTTTTTTAAGTGAATTTGCAAGATTTTTTAAATGCTAATTCGTAACTATAACGTGTGTGAAACCTATGGTTTTTTCAGTGAATTTGTACGTTTTTTTAAATGCTAAGTTATGTTTTTTTTTTTTTTTTAATTTTTTCAGGTTGTTCAAACAAAACACATTTTTTTCGCGGCCCCTACTTGACGAATCACCCCGAGACTTTCAGGGTAGGAGCTGAACGGAGCGCCCCATTAGTTTTGAAAATTTCACGAGGATTCGTCAACCGGCGCCAAAGTTATTCAAAATAGAATTTTGAGATTTCCTATGGAAACTAGGTTGTAACTATAACTATCTACTGGCGACTGCCAGTAGATAATATATATATATATATATATATATATATATATTACCTACTTGTAGTCGCCAGTAAGTAGTTATAGTTAGGACCTATTCTCCATAGGAAATCCGCAACATTCTATTTGAAATAACGTTGGCGCAGATTGACGAATCTTCGCGAAATTTTCCAAACTTTTGGCCAGCTCCGGTCCGCTCCTATCCTGAAAATTTCACGGTGATTCGTCAAGCAGGGGCCGAAAAAACAGGGGGGTCCCAAAACACGTTTTCCCCATGCATTTTCCCGTAGGACCTGTTGACGCAGCTACAGCCCAAACTGCTGAACAGAATTACACCAAATTTGGCAAAGAGGTAGTCCTCAGTTCAGATTCGTGCCTTTTGCTTAAATGGTGTAAATCTGATCAGTAGTTCCTGAGAAAATTAGAGTTAAAAAGATAGATATATCTGAGCGGAGCCTAACCACACATCTCATAGTGAGATCTGATTGGCTGTCAGTACTTCATCCAAGAAGTGTCCGCAGCCATCTTGGGACCAATATACATGATAGCACCTCATTAACAAGCATTGCAGTTAATAGAAGGTTTTAAGACTTTAGTTACATTATAAATCATTTGTTGATGGTACCATACTCATTTTAGGAATTGTGGTGTGTTCTAAGGTGATTTTACCATGTGAAAAAGCCTTCTGCTGTGATATCCTGAATCATGTTTGAGAGAAAACTATTTTCTAATGCTTTTCCCACAGAGGTTTAGAAGGTGATCTATAAGCTAAACTGAGAGCTTATTTTCTGTAAATTCACATGATCTTTCTCAGTCATGTGAGAATGAAGTCTGACATTCTCAGTAAAACATGTACATCCAACAAGGGCAGAGACTGTCAGTTGATTCCTTTGTGTTCTACTGCAGCTTCCCAGAGTGTTCTAAAGAACAACTAGAGCGCTAACAGTCCTACTTATGACAAACGTATTGCACACCTGAAGCCATCTTGATTGGAATAAAGTGGTAACTCTTAAAACATTTAATTTAAAAAAGAACAAAATGAGGGGGTTCATTTTGCCATAGAAAGTATGATTAGTGCTGCAGAAAGAAAAATTAGGGCACATTTTGAGTGACTTCTCAAATCCTCTTCTATTTCATAAAAAATTTCTGACATGCAGACTGAAACATGCACTTTTAATACCAGCAGCAGACTTCCGTGGTGAGCAGTAGGTTTACTACAGTGATCTAATGAGCAACTAGAGTGCTAACATTCTGAATTTATGGCAAATGTGTGATACATCTGAATGCTTTCTTGATGGAACCAAAGTAAACAAGCATTGAGAATGCAATAGGTCTCGCCCTTGTCTTGCCTATTTTTTTGATAGGCAATGTGGATTTCGCCTCACAACGTTTTGGGCCCTTGCCTGCCGCGGGTACTTGGGCCTCCCACACAAGTGAGGCACCATTTTTACCGGGAGACCTGGGGGAACGCTGGGTGGTGGTAAATTTGTGTGAGCCCGGTGATGCCACAACTTTCCCACACCAAAATGTGTGAAAAAGGTGATTTTTTCAGCTAAAATTGAGGTTTGCAGGGGATTCTGGGTAAGGAAACGTTGGGGGATCCACGCAAGCCATACCTCCCTGGAAGCCCCCGGGTGTCTAGTTTTCAGAAATGTATGGGTTTGGTAGGTTTCCCTAGATGGCCGCCGAGCCCCGGGCCAAAAACCCAGGTGACCCCTCTTGCAAAACCAGGTGGTTTTGAGATAGGCAATTTTGATGTCGTCTCACTACGTTTTGGGCCCTTGCCTGTCGCTGGTACTTGGGCCTCCCACACAAGTGAGGCACCATTTTTACCACTAGACCTAGGGGAACACTGGGTGGTGGGAAATCTGTGTGAGCCCGGTGATGCCACAACTTTCCAACACAAAAATATGTGAAAAAAGTGTTTTTTTCAGCTAAAATTGAGGTTTGCAGGGGATTCTGGGTAAGGAAACGTTGGGGGAGCCACCCAAGCCATACCTCCCTGGAAGCCCCCGTGTGTCTAGTTTTCAGAAATGTGTGAGTGTGGTAGGTTTCCCTATGTGATGGCTGCGCTAGGGCCCTAAATCCACAGGTAGGCATATTGCTAAAAACAACTCTGTGCCTAGTTGACTTTCTGCCACTCGGGGGGTGGGGGCATAAGGGAGGATGGGAATGCCCCGATATGCCCCCGAGGGGGGCAGAAACACCGTGGCTATTTTTTGGGGGGTGGGGGCATTGGTATGCCCATTCTGGGCAGCCCCCACCCCCACAGTGGGCTTTTTGCCCCCCAAGGGGGGCAGATTGAGGGCTACTGCGCCTATCTGCCCCCCTGGGGGGGCAGAAAGTCCACTAGATGCCAGGGATTTTTTGGGGCAAATTTTAATTAGGGTGGGGGCTGTTCAAAACGGACATGCCAATGCCCCCACCCTAATTAAAATTTGCCTAAAAAAATCCCTGGCGTCTAGTGGGCTTTTTGCTCCCCGGAGGGGCAGATTGGGGACTACTGCCCCATCTGTCCCCCAGGGGGGCAGGAAGGCTGTAATTTTTGCGGGGAGGGGGTGGGGGCATGGGCATGGCCGTTTTGGGCAACACCCACCCTAATTAAAATTTTCCCCAAAAAACTCCCTGGCGTCTAGTGGGCTTTTTGCCCCCCCGGTGGGGCAGATTGGGGGCTAATGCCCCCATCTGCCCCCCAGGGGAGGCAGAAAGTCCACTAGGCACCAGAGAGTTTTATGGGTAAATTTTAATTAGGGTGTGGGTTGCCCAAAACGGGCATGCCAATGCCCCCACCCTAATTAAAATTTTCCCCTAAAAATCTCTGGCGTCTAGTAGGCTTTTTGCCCCCCGGGGGGCAGATTGGGGTCTACTGCCCCATCTGTTCCCCACGGGGGGCAGGAAGGCTGTAACTTTTGCAGGGAGGGGGTGGGGGCATGGGCATGTCAGTTTTGGCCAACCCCCAAACTAATTAAAATTTGCCCCAAAATAATCCCTGGCGTCTAGTGGGCTTTTTACCCCTCCAACAGGGCAGATTGGGGGCTGATGCCCCCATCTGCCCCCCAGAGGAGGCACAAAGTCCACTAGACGCCAGGGAGTTTTTGGGGCAAATTTTAATTAGGGTGGGGGCTGCCCAAAACAGGTATGCAAATGCCCCCACCCTAATTAAAAGTTGCTTAAAAAAATCCCTGGCGTCTAGTGGGCTTTTTGCCCCCCAGAGGGGCAGATTGGGGACTACTGCCCCATCTGTCCCCCGGGGAGGCAGGAAGGCTGTAATTTTTCCGAGGAGGGGGTGGGGGCATGGGCATGGCCGTTTTGGGTAACCCCCACCCTAATTAAAATTTTCCCCCAAAAACTCCCTGGCGTCTAGTGGGCTTTTTGCCCCCCCGGTGGGGCAGATTGGGGGCTAATGCCCCCATCTGCCCCCCAGGGGAGGCAGAAAGTCCACTTGGCACCAGAGAGTTTTTTGGGTAAATTTTAATTAGGGTAGGAGTTGGCCAAAACGGGCATGCCAATGCCCCCACTCTAATTAAAATTTTCCCCGAAAAATCTCTGGCGTCTAGTAGGCTTTTTGCCCCCCGGGGGGGCAGATTGGGGGCTAATGCCCCATCTGTCCCCCACAGGGGGCAGGAAGGCTGTAACTTTTGCAGGGAGGGGGTGGGGGCATGGGCATGTCAGTTTTGGCCAACCCCCAACCTAATTAAAATTTGCCCCAAAATAATCCCTGGCGTCTAGTGGGCTTTTTACCCCTCCAACAGGGCAGATTGGGGGCTGATGCCCCCATCTGCCCCCCAGAGGAGGCAGAAAGTCCACTAGACGCCAGGGAGTTTTTGGGGCAAATTTTAATTAGGGTGGGTGCTGCCCAAAACGGGTATGCCAATGCCCCCACCCTAATTAAAATTTGCCCCAAAAAATCCCTGGCGTCAAGTGGGCATTTTGCCCCCGGGGTGGCAGACTGGGGGCTACTGTCCCATCTACCCCCCAGGGGGGTAGGAAGGCTGTAATTTTTGTGGGGGTGGGGGCATGGACATGCCCTTTTTGGGACCCCCCACCCTAATACAAATTTGCCCCCAAAAAATCCCTGGCGTCTAGTGGGCTTTTTGCCCCCCCGGTGGGGCAGATTGGCGGCTAAAGCCCCCATCTGCCTCCAGGGGGAGCAGAAAGTCCATTAGATGCCAGGGAGTTTTTTGGGCAAATTTTAATTAGGGTGGGGGCTGTCCAAAACGGGCATGCCAATGCCCCCACCCTGATTAAAAAATCCCTGGTGTCTACTGGGCTTTTTGTCCCCGGGGGGGCAGATTGGGGCTAATGCCCCCATATGCCCCCCGGGGGGGCATAAAGGCTGTCATTTTTGCAGAGGGTGGGTGGGGGCATGGGCATGCCCATATTGGGCAGCCCCCACCACAAATTATAAGAAAAAATTAATCCCCGGCATATATTGGGCTTTATGCCCCCCGGGGGGGCAGATTAGGGGCTACTGCCCCCAACTGCCCGCCAGGGGGGGCAGAAGACTGTACATAATGCGGGGTGGGGGCATAGACATGCCCTTCATGGGCAGCCCCCACCCTAAAAAATGATGTGCGCAAAGTAAATATCCCTGGTGTCTAGTGGGCTTTTTGGCCCCCCGGGGGGCAGATTGGGGGCTACTGCCTCCATCTGCCCCCCAGGGGGGGCAAAAAGATGAAATGACACTAAAAATATTTGGGGGGAGCAAAAGCCCTTGCCTAAGGAGCCGCTCCCCCCTCCCTGGTGTCTAGTGGGTGGATCCCTGCTTGGGGATCGCACTCCTGGGGCGATCCCCAAGCAGGGATCCACTGGGGAGGGGTACCATTGGAAAGGGGAGATTCTCCCCTTTCCAATGATACCGCTCCCGTCTCTCTACGTGCCCGGGGGGCTGTGATAGCCCCCTGAGCACATACAAATTGAAACTGAAATGAACCTAAAGGCTCATTTCAGTTTCGTTTTCTGTGCAATGAAGACAGCGCGACCTGCGCGCTGATCTTCATTGCACAGAAACCAGGGAGGGGGCCTCGGGAGCTGGGGAAGCTCTTCCCCAGCTCCCAAGGTCAAAGGCATGAAATAGAAATCTCTCTGCTGTCTGCAGCAGAGGGATTTCGTGCCCCTGGCCTCATGACGGAATGGTTCCGTCATGAGCACAGGGGCACCGATGCTCATGACGGAACCATTCCGTCATGAGCATCGAAAGGGTTAAGGCACAAGTGCAGCAGTGCAGGTAGAAAGCTGACGAGCTCCATATCTTAGTAGATATGATGCTGTTCAGCTTTCTCCTGTTCTCGCAAAACAGCAAATTTGCTTGGTGCCCCTCGTTGCATGAACATTTATTAAATATGCTCCTTGATATCTTTCCTCTAGTAATATGGGTACTGCAACAAAAGGAGCAGCACCCCTCTTTAGTTTGTTATTAGCTAATATCACCCTTTTCCCAGCTTTCAGAAACAGTGAAGCTGTAAAAGAAAAAATATTTTTTAACAACAGTTTTTGTAGTTTTCTATTTGTTTGTGGTTTCTGCCTACTTGCAGTTTGTGGAGAAAACATGTATGAAAGGTGAACCCAGAAAACAATACATTTCTGAAAAGTAGACAAATTTCAGAATTAAAAATGGGTCATTTGTGTAGTTCGCTCAGCGTTTTACCAAAGAACCTAATCATTGCTCCCACTGCATTTTCTTACCCAGAATGCACTATAAATACCAATCTTTGGCTACAATCACATATTTTCCTCACATTTCTTTGAGAAGTTGTAGAGTCTGCAGAGATCCACCACATTCTTACCACCCTGCGTTTCCACACATCTTACGAAAAAAAAAGGTACCTTGCTTGTGTGGCTGGGGCCCTAGCCCATGACAGGAAAGGCCAAAAATTTAACAATGAAACTTCAATAGTTTGTCTTTCAAATTGACACATTTCTGCGATGTGGATATCTGTGAAATTTGGGTCCAGGCTTGGCCAGCACCGTGGGAAGCCTACCAAACCCAGAAGTTTCAAAAACTTAGCCACCCAAAGGAGTCCAGAGTGGTGTGACTTTTGTGGATTCCTGTACATTCTCCTACACAGAATGCCCTGCAAACTCCAAACTTTGGCTAAAGTCACTAATGTTAATCGCATTTCTATAACAGATACTTTCAGAATTTGTGAGGATCAACAGAATTCCTGCCACCCAGCATTCTCACATTTCTGATACAAAAGGTACCCCACTTGTGTGACAACAAAACCAGTCAAAGCTTGGTCCATGTGAACACAATGGTATGTCAATGAGGTCTTCACATGGTTACAGTTTTGTCCATTCCTATGAAGTTTATTATGTTCCCACACACAGGGGAGGCAGGGAATTGTGCAAATGCAAGTTGGTAAAACCACTGACTGGAAGTGCATACATTTTTTGTCATACAAATAAAGGCAAAAGTCTTTTATGACCCATAGTTTAAGGGGCATTCTGGGTGAGAAATGGACTGGGATCCATGCAAGCCACACTGCCCTGGACAGTGGTGGCGCCTCCTTCAGAGCGGAGTATCATCGCCCCTCCACTGGAGGGCAGGAAATATGAAAGATAAAATGGCAATAAAACACATTTACTACCATTTATTCTTGTGATGGCAGCAGCCAAGTCGGGGGCGGGGCAGCAACAGAGAGGAATGATGTGCACTTAGTTTAAAGTGTGCATGTCACTTTGGCTGGCTGTCTTCTGACGGCCAGCCAGACGTGCGCACTTTAAACTCTCCATCCCAAGAAATCTCACACAGCTGGGTGGAGAGCAAGCACAGAACCCCAGTGCTTTAAGGAGCGTTGCACCAGCGTGCTCCAGCCAATCCTGTTACTTCTCTCATTCTACTGAGAGAAGCATCTGGATTGGTAGAAGGGAGTTGCTTGCTGGAGATCTGGGATCCTGTGCTGCTGAGCTGAAGAGGAGCACCCTGCACGAGGCAACAGGTAAGTTAATCTTTTTTTTATCTTTTAAAGTAAGTTGCTTTAATTCACTGGCAGGCACTGTGAGAAACTCTCAGTGCCTTTAGTCTCAACTCCAGAGCTCTCAATCATGGCCCGTTATGAACACAGTTTAAAACGGACCATGATTCAGAGCTTTTGGCTTTAGGCCTAAGGGCACTGCTGGATTTTATTAGTGCCCGTCAGTCTGCCTGTCGCCCCACCTGTGTTAACTGCAGCTGGCCATCACTGACCCTGGATTGTGCTGTGTTTCAAGGTTTCAGAAATGCACAGGATTGTTAGGATTCCCTGGTTACCAGCGGACCCTTCAGCCATTCACCATGAGAGGAAATTGAGATTTCTTTGGCATAGTTTTGAATTGAGGGCCAGCAGAGAAGGAGTAACCATCCCCCTTCTATCTCCCTCTGGAGGAAAAAATATTATCTGGTACCGGCTCATTGGGACTGATGACAAGATGGCCCAGCACCCCACCCAATTCTTTTTCTGTGGTAGTATGAAAGGCTTTCATCCTCACTGAATGGACAGATGACTGGCATGTATATCACCTATCAATTCAACCAGTGGGAGCTCATTAAGCCCACCAGACCATCAGAGAAAAAGTGACTAATAGAATGGGGTGTGGGGCATGCCCATCCTGGCACTGCACTGCAAGCTCCATGCTTAAGCAACAGACTGTCTTTCTACCACCTTAGATTTCTCTTTTTACGTTGGGAAGCATGGGCAGCATTCACATACTGCTGTATGCCTAATAGATGCTTAACTGAAGATCTATGTTGTATCTTGCGCATATTTAACGTGACGTATGTCAGGTCACTCAGCCATTGTCTAGTAATATCAATTAATCAGGAGCAAAGTAGGAAAATGTTGTTAACACACCATATGATTTTATTAGAACTTGGGTTCCAGAAGGCGTGATAGCAAAGTAAGTTTATTTTTCTCAGAAAAGACACTACCGCCCAGTAACCTGTAATCTTAGACACCTTTAAGCCACTTCTGCAGGGAGTATGAACTGAAATCTCTTTTAGAACTGCCTTCAAAAAGCATCAAGAATGCAGACAAATAGAAGGTTGGATAAAAATAATTTATGGTAGATATCAGTATATCAGGTTTTCACAGGAGAAACAAATGCAGTTATTTAATAAGATGCAAGCTTTTGTAAGACCTGTTTAACAGTATACCTGCAAAAAATGGGAGCCAGACACACTGAATGAACAAGCACAGGGATATGGAAGTGGTCCTATTTGGACCTGGAAACTTACCGATAAATGGTCTAGAAACTGAAACGAGAAAGTATTTGTTGAGTCCAGCACATTCATTAAAGAGATTAGGGAAGTATTCATGTTATTGTACCATTCCTCCTTTTGAGAGACTCTTTATTCTTTAGCTTAAGATATTGTGGAATGGTTGGTGGGTCAAGAACTGCTCAGTATTACAGAAGGTAAAACAGACCATGTATCTGAAACGGCACTCTTAACCTCCTACTTCACAATAGCAAATGGACTGAAAAAGGGAAGGCAACTGGGACCTGATGGTCTCCTAGCTGAGCTATGTCAAATGTTATAGCAAGTACCTTAATGGAACATTTGAATTATATTTAGGAGGGAGGGGATCTTTGGAAATCCTGGAATATCCCCACTATATATAGCATATTGAACCTCTGCACCCCCCAAAAAAATCTGAAAAATGTGAGAGTTATTGCCAACCCCCATTTTAAAAGTGTGTATGAAAATATTTGCTAGTGTAATTTCTGTAAGATGGAGCTTGGTGTGCCTTGATCCTTTCACTGGTATGCCCTACCTTAATTCAATGCAATCAAAGGGGGTTCATCACAGGGTAACAAGTCAGTCCTTACATAAACTGAATGTAGATCTAAATTCTAGTACAAATTTAGACCTCTCTTTAAAGGTGATGACAATTGATGCTTCTAGGTTAAGTGAATGTATCTTTGAGGTGTTTTATAACACTTTACATTGGATGATACAATAACCCTCACGTTTGGACACTAGTAAATAGTTAATCAACATATAGCTTCAACATTTAATGAGGAACCAGGCAAGGTTGCATGGTCTGCAACTTTGCTTGATTTATACATAATATCTTAATCACAAAGTATCGAGAAATATAAAGATATTTTCTTTCTCTTGTCATGGGTGAAGAAGAAAGGTTACTCTGCATTTGGATGATGCTATCATTTAATCTTCTAATCCAGATCCTTCTTATTTCAGTGAAGGGTACATGTGATGTGTTCTCCCACTGTTAAATTATCAAATAAACGAAGTTATATTGGATACAATGTGTTGGAATATGGATTCAAACCTTCTTTAAAGTAATTGGCAGTACACCAAGTGATATTTAGAAAGCAGAATGCATTCAAATATCGCCCACTTTCTGAATGATTTAAAAGTCAAACCGGGCCACTTGATAGCCATTTCAATTACAATCATAGTAACAATTAAGGTGTGGTTAAATGTGGATACTCTCTAAAAATAAGCATCCTTTTCAATGATGTTCTGCTCTAATTTGGCATGGCCATGATTGGTAGGAGTCAATCTCTGCTGTTGTTCTGATTTTGTTTATATAGGCACACAAAGGAATTAGAAAAGCCTGGAAGAAGTTTGGAAGAACTGTATTAAAGGGTGGCGGTGCTTTTCAAGACAGTCAGCTGTAATGCTGGGCAATAAAATTGAAGCAGTTAACTATGCTGTTAGGTCATAACACAAGCAGAAATATTTATAGCTTTTACATGCTGTGACTCAGCCAAATGAATTTCTCCACATTGTTTATAAATACACTAGCACACCATTCTTTAAAGGGATAACATTCTGGATGTAAATCAGTCAAAACGAGATGTACTACTACCCTTATCATCAGCCTATTTGGGACTCAGCTGGGATGCCTTGGGTGAAGAATGATCTGATGGCTAATCCAGTGTGGGAACCAAGAATCCAGTTTTAAGGAGACTTATTTGTTAGGTAACTACGTAGTCAATCATGCAGGGCTTGGAACTGGAGTGAGTTACGGAACACTACAGAAGGTAGACTGTGTTGGTTCAAATATACAAAGATACCTTCTTGACCCTCTGGAATATTGCTTGACATGGTATCTGGTGTCAGTTGTATCAATGGAGGATTCTGCACCTTGCCGTCAGTGGAAGAGATGAACTGGGAAGTATTTAGAAATGTCTTCTTAATAGCGAAGAAGAATTAGTGAAGCACCTTGAAGACAGTGATTAGAATGTTTTCAGTGTGATGCTCCATGACAAGCATGTGTAAAAATGTGGCTTTCTGGTGTTTAGTTCAGGCTCTGCTCCTCCGGTATGGCCGAGGAGCGTCGCCCTACCGCTAAAACACAGCAGTAAGAAGAAAAATAAAATTACTATAAAACAATTTTATTGTCATATTATTTTTACTTCCAGCACGCCGAGTTGGGGGTGGGGCCAGGCAGCAGCATCACACAGCAGGGGGTGAGGTGGTAGGCAGGCACTAAAAGTGTGCATGTGGGTTCGGCCAGCCGTCCACAGCTGGCCAAACCCACACGTGCACTTGAATATCTCCAGGCTGTTCCCTTGGAGATATCCTAGTGCTCAGGGGCACAGGTTCCAAGACCCTGCTGGAGCACAAAATGGGCCCGCTCCACCCAAACCCAGCGTTTCTCTCATGCTGGGAGAAGCGCCTGGATTGGGTGGGGTTTGGGAGCCTGTGCCCATGGGAATTCTAGTGTCGTCACAACGGGAGCAGTGGAGCAGCACGTCGCGAAAGGAGAAGATCGTGGCGGTCGGCAGGAAAGGTAAGTTTCTATTTTTATTATTGTTTTTTTTCCTTTTGCGCCCTCCCATCTCAGATTGACAGCAGCCACCCCTGGTTAGTTTACTTGTTTAAAGGGAAAACATTTGCACACTGCCAACAGGCTTTATTGGATGCAAGCCCAAAGACATTTAGGTTCACCCTCGGATTCCAAATACATGCCATATATGTGTCACCCAAGTGATTGATAACCTTCATATATTCACTGAATGCTTGAAGACTGAACAGTTCTGGGAGGATGTTTGTGTAAACATCACCCAAGGGCCAGTCACATGTTTGTTTTTCTGATGTCGCAGAATAACAGTTTTCTAGCTTGTGGCATTAAATGTTTGGCTGCAGAGGGTGAGACATTTGCCACTAGAGGCCATAACAGTCTTTCTGCCCCCAGGGAGCATACTGGGAGGGTTTACGCCCAATCTGTCCACCCTATGCAGGCAGAAATCCCAATAGATAATAGGGATGTCCAAATAAATAACAAAGAAATCGGATGAAAGCTCGCTCATATGGGTACTGGGCCTTAAGCCCAAACCTATAAGCCCCAACCAGTCTTTTTGCCCCCCTAAGGAAGTAGACTGGGGGAGGTACCCTAATCTGCCCTCCCTGGGAATGGCAGAAGGCCAACCAGAATTAGGTATTTTCTTTACAATAAGGAAATGAATGAGGCTGGAGATATCTCTGACCAGGCATTGGGCCATACCCCCACCACAAAGTCTTTCTCTCTACCCTGGGTGGGTGTCATTTTGGAGGGGTATTCCCCCAATTTTCATTGGGGACTACAAAGCCCACCCAAAAATTAGATTTTCGTTAAAAAAAAAACAATGGGCGGCCTGCACTGCCATTGGGCTGTAATCCTACTACTAAAGGCATCCACAGTCTTTCTGTCTCTCTTGGAATGCTTACCCGCAATCTGCCTTCATCAGGCAGGCAGAAAACCCACTAAATAACAAGGATTTCCAAATATATAATAAAGGAAAATGGGGCGGTTGTACCCAAATCCCTAGAGGCTCCACCAGTCTTTCTGCCCCCAGTCTGCCCTCATCTGTCATCAGGCTGTATTCCCAATTCCCTAAAGGCACCCACAGTCCTTCTGCACCTCCGGGGGTACATTGAGGTGCATACTCCCAATCTATCCTCCCTTGAGTGGGGAGAAACCTCACTAGATACAAGTGATATCTAAATATATGATAACATAGAAATGTGGTGGGGGCGGACAGATCATCAGGACAGAAGGTCATAGTCCTACCCCTGTAGGTACCAATAGTCTTTCTGCTGGGTAGCAGAGTGTGGGTGGGGGGTTGGGGTCCAGAAAGCCCTCTAGAGCCATGGAGGTGGGGCCACCCACCCAGTCATCAGGCACCACCTCAATCTCTAAAGGCTCTTATGCATTTCTGCCCCATGGGAGGGCAGTTTGGAGAGTTTGGGGGTATTCTAACTCACCAATGTCTATCATATTTAGCCTTACATCAGTCCTAGCTTCCAATACTTGTTTTGAGTTCTGTTTTTGGCTATTGGCAAAGTTGTTTGGTTTACTCCAGTGTCACATGCTATATTGAAATCGTCAAACAACAGGACAGGATAACTACATTTTGTAAGTACAATTTCAAGTGATTGATTTAGTTCTCTCCTCCTAAATTTCAGTCTATACAAAGAGCTAGCTAAGGGATCACTGCTGATCGTTCACGCAACCAATATCCTTCTGCCTTCTGTATCTGCTTTAAGAAAAGAAAACATCACTGCCAACATATTTCTGACAAAAAGTAGCCACCCATTTGTAATACTGGTAAATGGTCACAATACAAATTGCAAACATTAAATTATTGAAATGCATATATACACAGCAAGCAATAAATAATCTCCTTATGCTATCCATATACATATATTGCAGTAGAGCTGTTTTGTGGGAATTCATACTTGCTCATACTTTTCTGTTTTTAAATCGAGCAGCTACGTTTGGTATACTCCTGAAAACCTGTGTTATTGTCTATTTATTATCAGTATTGAAGCTGCTAAGGTCGGAAGGCAAATAGATCCCAACCCATCTCTTGGTCAGAAATGCAACAGGAAAATGCCATGTCAAAAAGACTGATAAACAGTGGTTTATATTTCTCAAATTCCAACAATTTTATGTATGGTTCATGAAAATTAAAAGGCTGGTTAGTAAGTAAGTTTATTATGTTTGATTAGTTAAAATCATTCGATAGAATAAAGGATATAATCAATCTCACAAGCTTGACTTAAAAAAGACAGCATATACTTAAAGATAACTTAAGAAATATACCCTATTATATACACAGAACTCCTTTAAGTCTGTTATAAGAGAAGTCCCCTAATTACACTGAGTTTAATTACACATTTCTCTTGCTTTATATGACACTTGCTAACATCCAGGCTAACCTAACTTTCTCTCGATGCACAGAAATATTTCCGGCTCAACATTTGAAAGAAGAAAACATCCTTACAAATACTCAGTATACATAATTCATAAAAACGTTTCCTTATTACATCTAGAAAGCTTCTATTGCGTCGTTTTGCACTGTTCCTCTAAAATGCCTTGTGTTGAATTCCAACTTCCCTTATTAATTTAAACCCACGCTGTCATCCGTGTTAGCATGTGAGACTTTTTGTCGCATTTGGATCCATTATAGCAGTGTCGGCTCGCTGAGGGTGTGCTGCGGGGCGGGGGGGGGGGAGGGGTCAGGGTGGGTGGTAGTAAACTCCGTCATACGGCCGAAGGGAATTAGGTAAATAAATAAATATATAAAAAAATTCACATTGCGCGCACTGTCTGCGTCGCGAGTTGGCATTGCAGCGCGCGCAATGTACGTTGTTTTATATGTGTATTTATTTACCTAATTCCCTTCGGCCGTATGCCGGAGTTTACTACCCCCCGCCCCACTGCCCTGCAGAACACCCTCGGCGAGCCACCACTTCATTATAGATGAAACTAAGAGGCTGGTTAATTGGTCATTCAAATTGCTAATGTAGAGAAAAATTCAAGATGATACTAGGATGCAACACTGACTGCATCAGGACCATGCCATCATTATTATGCGACCCCTTCAAACAGTGGCAATGTTTCGGAGTACAGCAGTTCTGTTACCACTTTTACTTGTGGAGTATGAGGACCTCTTGGGTCACAGAGAACAACCCACACTTTAGTTCTGGGATACTAATGGACACATGTGGGTGATGACCCCTATTCTAGTGTACAGAACGCGTTCCTCGTATTACCTTCATTTCTATATTTGTAACACCATTGGATACACATTTCAGGTGCAGGAAGGTCTTTTTTGTTTGTAGATAAAGCAATTCAAGCATCTCTTGTAATCGATTGCTAACTTTAATAACTACACAGGGGTGGCTGCTGTCAATCCGAGGTGGGGGGCTGTTAAAGAAAAAAAATGGAAACATATTTTTCCGGCAGGCTTCCGCGATCTTCTCCTCCCGTGCCACGCTGCTCCACTGCTCCCATCCCAATGACACTACAGTCTCCATGGGCACAGGCTTCCAAACCCCACCCAATCCCAGCGCTTCTCCCCACATGTGAGACATGCTGGGATTGGGAGGAGCGGGCCCATTTTGCCCTTCAGTAGAGTCTTGTAACCTGTCCCCATGAGCACCAGAATATCTCCAAGGGAACAGCCTGGAGATATTCAAGTGGCAATGTGGGTTTGGCCGGCCGTGGACAGCCGGCCAAACCCACTTTCACACTTTTAATGCCTGCCTACCACCACTCCCCCTGCTGTGTGACTTTGCTGCCGGGCCCCGCCCCCGACTCAGTGGTCTGGAAGTAAAAATGAAATCACAATAACATTGTTTTATTGTCATTTAATTTTTTTCAAACTGCTGCATTTTAGCAGTGGGACGACTCTCCTCTGCCATAGCGGAAGAGCCGCACATGATTAGACGTAAATAGGGTTTCATCCATGGTAGACACTGCTATCTTTTAAGCGTCTAGCATCCATACATATGCATATCCCCAGCATATCTGTCAAAATCTTTCTGAGTAGACAAGAAGGAATTTACTGTAACTTTTTTAGAATAAAAAAACCGAATAACATATTTCTTTCTGCTCTAAAACATCATAATTCGATCACTTGGATACATATGGCTCAATAGCCAGAACTGCATTGTGACATCTGGACCCCGAACATCGAAGTAAAATTTGAGAATGTATGTAAGCAAGCAGTATGATTTTATTCTTAAGGCGATTGCTTCCAAATAGCCTGGAAATTCCAGGCCTTCTGTGCTAGTGAGCGACTGCTATACAAGGCGTTGACCTACAAGAGTGGATGATGTGTGTGCTTTGGAGTTCAATTGAGTTGAATATGGATGCATGTGAATTCCATCTCACAACCTCCTTAGACGGTTCATTTCCATTGCTTCTCATTTTGCGACCACTCACGCATTGCAGCATGTCCCTTGAAATAAGAATTGAGCAGCCATTCTCATTCTGTGCAAGAATTATGGTGGGAAGTGCCTTGGACATCCCAGACAAGAGAAAGGGAAAAAGATGTGTCAGAAGCTCAAACAGCAGATATTACTTTTTAAAGATTTTAAAGATAAACACTGCAATCAAATACGTTGAATGGAAATATGGTTTGTTAACACAGCACAAAATGGTGGAGGTTAACTGTGGTATTGTCCTGTATTAATCATTTTGCATGATCTATTTTCAGACAGAGTAGTGGCCTTCTTTTTAATTGAAAATGTATCCTAAAATCAATGGCAGACTCAGTTTGCTTTATATACTTCTTTATTGTTGTTGTGTTCTCTGACACTAGTGATCACCTACTGCAGGCTCCATGCAGCTTTGCCATTGGAAATGTTTTCTTTTGATTACTCTGATCCTCTGTGGGCTGTAATCTTCATATGTTTCTTAGTTTGATACTCCCCCTTGCATGTCCTATATTCACATATTGACATGGACATGTTTTCAATTGCAAATGCATAGCTCTATGTATTGTTTAATATTTGTTGCATTGCAAGTTGATAATTCAGCTTGAATCAATATATTGTCTGATGTTTGTTTCAGATTATTCTGCTGCTTGGCTTGCATACAAGTATAATCTGATATTTTGATGGTTCAGCAATTGTTTTTCTGTATATTTGACAATATTTCATGTTGTTTAATATTAGTTTCAAGTGCTTCAGTAATAGTTGATACATGTAATTAAATATAGTCAGCCCTCTTTTCATAGGAGCATGAGTAGGTGAAAGTGCTTTAGAGCTCAGATATTGATTGCTGATTTTAATAACATTTAACAATTGGAAAGGAGTTTGCATATTGGCAGGGGATAGGGAGCGAGGAATCTTCATTCCAAGGGAGCAGAAAGGTGAGCGGTCTGGAGACACCATAGCTGTTGAATGCAGAGAGAGACAACAGGTGTTTTCACATGGAATAGTAACTTAATTGTTGCCCTAAGGTATGTGGGTGAAAGGCAAAGCCACCTAAGAAACTGAGATTAGTTTATTTAGACACAAGGAGACCAAATGCACTCCAGATTACTGTTACAATGCTGCAATGTTTCCTAATATTCTGTTTATTAGCTGCTATTGCCATCACTGTTCTGTTTGTTTATATACTTACAACTACATACATTATATGCACTAGGACTGCAATTTGATTGGAAGGGTGGGCTGTATTCTGAATGGCTTTAGAAAACATTGTTTGTGTGTGTGTTTGAGAAAAACAAAGTCCAAAATTGTGTGATGTTTATGGAGCTCTGGCCTAAATGGTTTGCACAGTTGTTGCCATGATCATTAAGACTTTGATCTCTACAGACCCACCATGACAGTGTGGGAGGAGGGCTTTAGAGATGCCCTTTGATTCTGGTAGCCTTGTAAGCCATGTATGCACTCTTGTTTACATGGTTACATTGAAGCGATCTGGTTGGCAGCAGTTTGTTGTTTAGAATTTCTGAATTTTATCCTGCTTAAATCACTACCAATGTGTAGGATTTTAGCATAGAGTTACACAAAAACCCAAAACTCTTTTCCTTTTGTTTTAGCAGAGCATGCTCCAAGCATTCCTGCATCTCATCTCAGTGGTCTCAGCATGGTGTTCAAAACTGATGAGCAGACTGCACAGAACATGTGAAATCATCCAAAATCCATGGCAACCAAGGTGAAATGCACAAAAGTGTTATTTTCATTAATTGGCTTCTGACTCAGAGCCAAAGACTAATGTCCTTGCTAAGAGGTACCTTAAAACTTTGCTTTCGGAGACTGCTTAGATAGGATTTGGACTCTGGCAGGAGTCTGTTTCCAAGCTCCGGAAAACGTGCCTTAGGAAATTTGCACCACAACAGTACAGACAGTTTCATTCCAAACTTGCATCATTCTTTATTCCTTATAAAGAATTGAGAAGGAGAATACAATGTTTATGGCCTTTGAGTCCTGAGAGAGCTCACAGAGATCTCAAGATTTCTAGCCTGGCTACAATTTGTGTAGTAGGCATGATGCCTATCTAGGTGTTACTAACAATCGGGCTGCCTGGTGCACTGTGTTCCTCCAAATTTTAAGAGCATGTATCTGTCTGCTTCAGTGTCTTCTGCATGAGCCTACCAAGAGACAAGAACATTTTATACCGGAGTTTCTCTTTGCCTGCTGAGTGCCTGCTGAGCTCCACTGTGCAGGCCATTAAAGAAAGGCTAACCCAAACATTCCCCGCTTTAGAGGACAAACTTGAAATGCAAGTTCTCCCATAAATAAGGTGTGCCTCAGGCTGATACAAAACTTGCATGATTTTCATTCAACTTGAATGCCTTAAGTGCAATCTTGAATTTCAACCAGCCGAAACACATCACAGCTGCCCCAATGTACCCACACAGTGGTGGGAGTGTAAAAATGGAAGTTCTCTTCCCCAGAATAGTGGTATGGGTCCGTTGCTTCCATTGGTACCACATAATTGCGCTTGTGCCCATTGAGGAGGAAAGGCCTAGTGGTGTAATCACTGGAGCACCCCACTGTGCTCATCTTCCTAAGTAATCCCCACCTTCAAATCCATCCCCTCACTACTTTTAAAAGAAATTCTATTGTAAAATGTGTGGACTAGTCTGTAAAATTTGACCCATCATCAGTTGGGAACAGACCTTATGATTGATGTCAAGGCCTGCTTTAAAGGAGGTAGAACAGAGGATCAGCAGATTTGCCCACTGTTTGCCTTGCTTTCACAGATGGTACTGTCTAACTTTCTATCTCAGTCTCCTCTCCTTTAGTCACTGCATCCTTGACCTTAGCTGTTTCATCATTGGCTTCTATGAAGAAAACAATGTTGTGTTTTGTTGGTCAGACATTTGTGGTAATCAGCTTTATCTTGTTTTACTGACTACAGATTTATATGGGACTCTCATTGCTTTAGTCTCAACCAATTTCTCAAGCAGATAATATTTCCACCATGACTAGAAGAGGACAGCTTTATTTTCTGATGGAACTGCATGTTACATTCTCTGTTGAGAGGCAGTTGTCCTTTTTTTTTGCTCTGAACAATCTTGGTTTCGAAGAGAAAATTGAATACATTATTCTGCTTTGCTTTCCCCCATGATTTCATGTCCCATTAACAAGGCCTTTCACAACTGAAAGGGACAACTAGGCTCGCAATACTATGTGTATGATGTTATTGCTCACTCTATGATTCATTAAGGTAAAGGATATAGGGCCTGAATACAATTTCGGCACCGTTGTGGTTTGGAACCGCTTGACCATAGGTCGGCAGTTCTGAATACAGAATTTAGATGCAACCGCCCTATGGGTGGTAGGAAACATACATTTTTTAATGGCAGCTTGTGCGGCGGGTAGAAAAGGCCCGCAGCACACGCTGCCATAAAAAAATTGATGTTTGTAAACATCCCTGCAAGGTGTGGCAGGCACCATGCAGTGCCTGCCACACGATACAGGGATGTTCAGGAGGGCACCTACAGGCCCCATAGCAGAGGCCACGGAGGGACGGGGGTCCTGCTAGGGGCCCCCAAAGTCACTTGTGGACATTTGTCCCATGTCAGAAAGGCCGACACGGAAAGGCTGTCACAAAGTGACATCATAATCCTGACGGCAGAGTCGAAGCTGGCTCCGCCGTCATTATGGGATTATATATCATTCTGATGCTCCAAAATGCTCCTTGAGCCCGTTGAAAGTGCAGTAGACGGTCCCTCCACCCGATGCCTTGGCCCACCGCACTCTAATGTGGTGGGTGGGCGGCAGGGGAAGATGTTGGAGTGGACCACAACCGACGATCGGTCTGTTGCTGCCTGCGTGACTTCGTAATCAGGCCCATAGTCTTTAGGGCAACCTTCATCATCCCTCAGCTCTTATAGCACCCTAGTTATGAATGGTACATTGGTTTATGCGATACATATTGCTTCAATAAATTCCAACACTGAGAGTTTAGCCCACGAAAATGGTCCTATCTTGTTGATTTTGGTGCTTACTGCACCAAAAACTGCATGTTCCGGTAATTACCTGGCATTTTCTACCTTTACATTCCAATAGGTTGGCCTGTTGAAATTTAAAGGAAATGCATTGTTATTACACTGGTGTATACCGGGTGTAATAAAAAAAACCTCAATACTCATAATTCTGATATGTGTGGTAAAAGTTGTCCCTACACATACCCATTATTGTCCGCCCACTCGTAATGAGGGCCTAGGTGTTCTTCCAGGTGTGGTGGTGTCAGCGGAGTCAAGAGCATCTAGCATAGACAGTCTTCAGATAATCCTCTCCTTCAGTTTAAGTGGAGGAAAAAAGGAACAAGCCAATTATTAGTACCAATAATATCAAATAGGTGGAAATGGTTGTAAATGGTAACAGGCTATGGTGAATAAGAGGGAGCTAGATAAATCTTGTAGCAAAGACTACACCAGAAACAAGAGTTAGGTGGGCATGGCCATGACCAATGTCAGCAAGAGTGCAAGCTGAAACAAAGGGTCTCAGGTGTAAAAAGACCGTAGTTTGGAGATAACAGGCTTAGCTATTAGAGTTCTTGTCCACCACGGGCGCTCCATACATCTACTCATACGCCCTCTCTGTCTCTGCCCCTCATGAAACTTTAGACAGCTTGCTGGCCCATTACCACTTCTTTTAATGTGCTTTAGCTGGCTCTGCACTCCAACCACTTACCTGGTTGACTGATGGAAAGTTACCTTTGAGGAGCGTTAGTTGGTTCTGGGTGACAGACAGGAACAAACTGTGCAGCCACCTACAAGTAATTATTTGATCAAGTGTAAGCTTCCAGATGGGATTGCGCCAAGGCATTTTTCTGCCAGCTATCCCAAAGCACACACTTATGCGGACACTCTTCCTCAATTGAAGAATTTTGTGGTTTAACTCGGTACCAGCTTTGTGATGTATGAAAGTGTTCAGGGATACAACGCCTGCATGGGCTTTAGGTGTGTGCCAGAGTTTCACTCAAATGCACTGCCCTTCAATCATCCTAAACTAATCTGTGTCAAAACAGTGTCTCAGCCAGTAACTAGATAGGGGTGCAGGGCTTTTAACTTTGAACAAGCTGCATTTCAAAAATTCCCGCATTTTCTGAGCTTTTTCTCTTCCAGTCTGGAAATGTAACAAAACAGTGCTGTGAGGCAATTTATCCAAAGACGGTGCTATGTTAGTGTTTCAGTTCGCTTCATTCCACTTTCTTGATAACTGCGCTATACTTACCAACCCTCACTTCTTATCCTATAGACCTTAGGTACTGAACTCGATCATAATCCATACCACGGGTGTAGATGCAGCGTGGAGTCCTTAGTTTAACTTCTGTTTTGATTGGACCCATATATAGGCCAGCGTGGAGTCCATGGCACAAGGATGCAACAGAGAATAACAAAGAGCCAATACCTTTACTTGTATGTAGGATGTTCAGAGAGAATGTCTTAATTACTAGGGGCCAACTGAAGCTGGAAAGGAAGGGGGTATGGTATGCTAGTATTAATTATTCTGTATTTCAAATATTTAATAAAGAATGAGAGGTAATGGCAAAAGATTACATTTACTGGTGTTATTTTTTGATTGCTACTTCATTGTGGTTTAACGGGCATATGATTCATGTTATGTAACTGAGTATCTGAGGGTGATTGCATAGTGTCCCATGCAGTCCATCAGTCATTTCACAACACTTAGAAAATGTTGATGTACAATAAAATCAGAAATGTCAATGGGAAAAAATAGCTGCTATAGAAAGTTTGCAGGAGTTAAAGAGAAAGACTAAAACGGGGTAAAACAGAGAGAATATGCTTGAGAATTGAATGGAAGAGGAGAGATCTTTTTAAGATTTTCTTCAAATGTCAATTTACAGTTCATGCACAAGCACGACTGAATTAACTATTGACTCCTAAATCAACTATGAAGAATTCTTACTTTTTAATTTTAACAGGTGCATGTCTTAATTTTAGCATATTTCTTATTGAAGCGAAGTTACCGTTTAAACACTTAAGCACCTCCAACTCATATACCTCAATCAATATAAACCTCTGAACTGTTAAACGAAAGCTGCAAACCCTCGTACCATAATCAAGTAACCATAAGCATTTTACTTTTAAAACCAGTCAACAAATAAACTCTGAAAATGACCTAATTTGTATTCAAAACATTCAGCTTCTAAAGCCTTAACAGCCAATGAAGCTGGTAAACATGCACCTGCTCATATATCTGTGTGGTATCTGCAGGTCAGTTGCTGAGTTGCTAAGTTAATAAAAGGAGTATGATTGAGTTGAGAAATATTCATATCTAATAGAGGCATCGGGAGACAATTCGGTTTTCCTTTTTGTTTTTGTTAATAAAGCTTGGTTATAAAACCAAAAGAATAAAAGAGAGATATCCATCAAAGTCTCAATCATCGTAGTATATGCTAAGGGGCATATTTAGCAAGGGTTTGCGTCGCATATGTACCACGCAATGTGGTACATGTGCGACGCAAACCCAAAATGCGATGTATCACGCCACACAGGACACTTTGCGTGGCTCTGATTGACGAGATTATTCAGGAGTAACGCAACGCAGTGCAAATTGCTGCGCTGCGTTACTCTGCCCTGAGTAGGTGATCCATGGGCGTTACATGGGTGTTCCCACGCAACTCCCATGGATTTTGACACATTCCCAGATTTACCATTACTGGTAGACCTGTGAATGCGCCAAAATGTGACACCTTCTCAGGAGAGGCATAACGAAGAGAAATATCTTTATTTCTTCTCATTACTTTCTCTTTCTATAGATAGAGGAATATACCTCAGGGGATTGTTTTTGTGTAGGAAGGTACCCCTTCACCATGGCGCAAGGCTGTCTGCGTTGGCGTTAGGCAGCCCACTGTGCACCAGTGCTGGGGAAAGGGCAGGAATGCATCGTAATTGAATAAATACGGTACACGCAAGCCCATTTCCTAGAGCGCAGCAAGGTGACTGCTCTGTGCTGTGTTACCTTTTAATCAATATCCCCCAACGTTTTGTGCTGGCGCAGGCGCGGCACAGAACGTAGCAGTGATTTACTGTACAGTGTAAAAGCATGGAGCACAGCTCATAACTGCGCTGTGCCGCACGAGAGCCCAGGCACACATTAGTAAATATACCCACGAGTGTGTACTCCACCGTTTTTCGGAAATTAACCTAATTTCTTGTATCTACTTTGCTTCTTTTCTCCTTGCAACATTTCTTTTTCAACCCTAATGAGACTGATACTCTGTTTCTTATGAGTAACAGTCTGGCAATCCTTAATTCATTCTAAATAACATATTTCTTTCTCCTGAACGCCCAAAGATTCATAACGTTTGTTTGTAGGCGATAAACTTAAAATACAATGTGGTATTCATATTTCGAGCCAATTAAGCACCTGTGCTTAACAAGTGGACAGCTGCCAGGTAACATTGCCAGTGTTCCTCCTTTCCAGTTGCCATATTTGGAGGAGCAGAGAGACAGATCAGTGAAGCTGACTTCAGCAGCTGCAGAACAAACACAACAAGCAGTGGCAAAGCCAACAGTTCCGATGTTGTATGCCAGCCTTATTGCTTTTGAAAAACTTTTTTGTTGGGGAAAATGCTGTTCCCTCAACAATCCTGAAAAATCATTGTCTAAATGCAAAAATATGTTTTTGGTCTCAAAAAGCACACATTGCCATAGTAGTCCCTGATATTAAAGAGAGCTGCTTTGTGTGGGGATGTGCACTTTGTCAAAGGACAGGATGCTATCACTCCCAATGAAGTTAGCCAATGGGTGTATGTTGTAGTGGGAGGAGGAAGATATGATTGAGACAATAGCAGACCAGTAAAAGAAGCGGGTTGGCTGAAAACCCCTAGAAGTTATACATATAATTTTAGTAAAATCAAAAGGTCTTGGCTAACACATACCTAAAAAGAAAAGAGAAAAGGTGGTGAAAAGATTTGAGTGCTGTGACTGAATCCATTTACAATAGAACTATACCAGAGCTTGCAATATATATGTATATATATAATTTAAAGCAACGTTGTGAAGTACATGATTCATTGTACCGCCATGCATAAGTTCTTGATGTGAAGAGTGATATGTTATGGTCATAAAGGATACTGAAACAGGAATATAGTGCACTGACACTGTCTGCTCGTCTGTTTTCAGGGTCAGGCTGTTGCCCAGCTCTGCTCAACCATCCCCAAGGTAACTGTTTTTGGAACAGCATCTTCGTTCAAACATGAAGCTATTAAAGATTCTTTAACTCACCTCTTTGATCGAAATGCAGACTATGTCCAGGAAGTTAAAAGGTAAGGAATCCATGTAATATGCATTTTCACTACCAATACGCCTGTCTGTGGTTAATTAACAAAATGATTTTCTTACCGGAATCTTGGAGTGGCCAAATCAGAATATCTGCTTGATAAAAGATAATTGCTGCCAAATTAATTGACTCCCCTTTTCTATCAGATGTTCAGAATGAGTCCATTGTTGTTCTTTCTAGTTTGGATTTATCTTCACCTTTTGAACTACACTTCATAGTGCCGTAGTGTAGATGAGTATACAAAAAAGTGATGGAGGGAATACTTGTATTAATCTCAACCACTGGTAATCACTTGGAGCCTGCTTTCAAGTCCATCATTATTTTGCACACTGTGTCACCTCAGTGTGGACTCAGCCATATGCAAATCAGCTACAATGGGAACAGTCCAGCCCAAACTGCCATGCCAGGTCATCCCTTAACTGGAACACAATCAATCCAGGATGGGTTTCATCCTAGGCCTGACAGTTTGGGCTGGACGGTTCCCATTGGAGCAGGCTCATAACTGAATTGCAGACAGCAGGGTCCAAACTAAGGAGATATGGTCTGCAAAATAATGATGGACTGGGATGCAGCCCTATTAGACCTTATTTTAAAGAACAAAGGTCCTTGGCATAAGAGGAGATAGTTTAAATGTTTCAACATAGACTACAATGAGCACTATGGAGGTTCTTCCAATGTCCAGCCGGACAGAGGAATATTTATTCAAGTAAGATAACAGGATGGACAAAATACAAGGCACAACAGAGATGGCGAACGGCACAGTCCTGTACCGAGCGTTTGAAAAGAAGGTATAGGGAGTATAGACACAAGAAGGAAACAGCAGGCAAAAAAGGGGGGAAGAGCAAAAGGCGGCTTACATTTACATAATAATACTGTGTAAGCTCAAACCAACAAACAACGCACTCATTTTGTCACAATGGTTGAATAGTGGTGTTTGCTACAAAGGTCGACGTTTCGATCCCTAGCTCTCAATACTATGGGATCATCATCAGGACTAGAAAATGAACTGTTGCCTGATAGATAGTGTCAAGGAGCCTGTAGGGTAGTAAGACAGGAAACAAAGAAACAACAAAAAATGATAAATAAACAATAAAGCAAGTCCGCCTTACTTTGAGCATATCTAGTCAGGAGACCGTTGGAGGGGTGTAACAATTCGCTACGTGAAGAGGGTGAGTGCGTGTGAATGTGATGGTACACATGCGGAAGGAAATGGCAGCGTTGTTGGGTGCAGTGGCGCACATAGTGAAGACACGACCGAGGAGGTCAATGACGGTGAGGGAGCAACAAGAGACGTGAAGAGTACCCGTAGGGATCAGTGAGAAAGGATGTTAACGATGCGTGACCCAATAAGGAAGGAAGTTGCGACCAGAAAATGATGTATGTCATACCGAGAGAAACGAGGGTAAAACCACTAATGGTGGAACGAAAGGGGGTGGCGCAGTGCTGTTGGGAGCGAGTTGGTGCTGACGAGGAGGGATCCGTGTGAATTAAATGGACACGGCTCAAGTATGAAGGGGTGGTCTGTGCTAACCTGGGAAGCAGCTCGGAGTGGACCTGGGAAAGCTCGGTGGGTGCCAGGAGCAGCTCAATGGGTGCCTGGAGCTCGTCGGCAGTAAGCGAAAGCCCCACGAGGGCGTCTGGATGCTGGAATGGAGGAGTGAAGAAGGGGTGAGCCTGGTAAGGGCGTGGTCCGTAGGATAATGAGACCAAGGAGGTGTTTACCTTGATCGTAGTCCACAGTTGGTCGTATTGTGGGACAGTGGGCGACGGATGAACCAAGCGTTCAGGAGGGCTGGAGCTGGGGGTGGGGGAAGGCAAGGAAAGTGTTGGCGGGACCCCAACCAATTTCGGCTAGTAAGTTCCGGGGCCGTCATAAGAACGGGCTTACCTTGTAGATACAAACAGGGCGCAAGGGGCCAGAACCGAGTGTTCAATGGCCAGAGGTAGAGAGTATATGCAGCGGATGGGGCTGCCAGACAGCGCGGGACCGGAGCTGGGAGAAAATGAATTTAGAGTGATTACAGGGAGGAGCACACAATTTGCGCTCTATTGTGTTAACATCGTTAACATCCTTTCTCACTGATCCCTACGGGTACTCTTCACGTCTCTTGTTGCTCCCTCACCGTCATTGACCTCCTCGGTCGTGTCTTCACTATGTGCGCCACTGCACCCAACAACGCTGCCATTTCCTTCCGCATGTGTACCATCACATTCACACGCACTCACCCTCTTCACGTAGCGAATTGTTACACCCCTCCAACGGTCTCCTGACTAGATATGCTCAAAGTAAGGCGGACTTGCTTTATTGTTTATTTATCATTTTTTGTTGTTTCTTTGTTTCCTGTCTTACTACCCTACAGGCTCCTTGACACTATCTATCAGGCAACAGTTCATTTTCTAGTCCTGATGATGATCCCATAGTATTGAGAGCTAGGGATCGAAACGTCGACCTTTGTAGCAAACACCACTATTCAACCATTGTGACAAAATGAGTGCGTTGTTTGTTGGTTTGAGCTTACACAGTATTATTATGTAAATGTAAGCCGCCTTTTGCTCTTCCCCCCTTTTTTGCCTGCTGTTTCCTTCTTGTGTCTATACTCCCTATACCTTCTTTTCAAACGCTCGGTACAGGACTGTGCCGTTCGCCATCTCTGTTGTGCCTTGTATTTTGTCCATCCTGTTATCTTACTTGAATAAATATTCCTCTGTCCGGCTGGACATTGGAAGAACCTCCATAGTGCTCATTGTAGTCTATGTTGAAACATTTAAACTATCTCCTCTTATGCCAAGGACCTTTGTTCTTTAAAATAAGTTATTACCCGAGGTCCCTAGGCTACCAGAACGGGTCCCCTTGTTCTTTTCTCTACTGCCCTATTAGACCTGTCACTCTTAGGGTGGCCTTCCCCCAAATGTTTTTCCTTCTCCTCTCCTGTTTTGCTGAATTTGTTTTAGTTGGCCTTAGACTCTGTGCACTTTACCACTGCAAACCAGTGCTGAAGTGGTTGAGCGTGCTCTCTAAAACCTGATAAAATTGACTTACACCTAATTTGGTACATTTAGTTTACCTATAAGTTCCTAGTAAAGTGTATATCATGTGCATAGGGCCTGTACATTAAATGGTATAAGTGGGCCTGCAGCACGTATTGTGCCACCCATTTATGTAGCCCATTAAACCATGTCTCAGTCTTTCCATTGCAGCCTAGGGCAGTTTTAAACTGCCAATTCAACTTGCAAAATATACCTTTTGCCAAGTCGAAATCCCTCCTTTTAAACATAAAAGTCACCTCTAGGAAAGGCCTTAAACAACCCATAGTGTTGCGTATCAAAGGGGAGACACGAAAATCTACCAGACCCGGGTTAGTAGTTCAGTATAATAAATAATGGTCAGGTAGTGTGCAACAATTTTAGATATACAGAGTCATTCACATCCACAATAACAAATTTTGATGAATCACCGATTTATTGTGCTGTTGTTGTAAATCACAACAGTACTAATCAACTGGTATTTCTTATTTATACAGATTTTTACACATTATGGTGCTCAGGATGGAGGAGAAGGGAAAGGAGTGTTTGTGATCATTGTGGGTTTGTGAGGGTAGTGGACACAGACAAGGTGGTGTGACAGGGATACATCACATTAACATTGTAGTAAAAAATCCGGCCTAATCAATAAGTCAGTTGTTCCACATAGTATACATAGCTCAAAGAGGATACTGTTAGTTTTACAATTGTCCTAGCTTGTAATTTAATGGATATTCGTCGACATTTCGACCCCTATAACTAGAACTAGGTGAGTCCAGCCTTAGGTTAGGGTCTTCATCAGGACTGTGGTAGAGCACCTAGAGATAATAGAATATCATGTGTTAGAGTGGTTGTATATTTTGCTAATGAAGGATGTTATGAGAAACTGTTACATCAGTTACCTATTTATACTTCCAGCTAAGGACTTTGTGCTGGGCGAAGTAGAGAGTGGGCTCGGTCGAGCGCCTGTGTAAAGAGAGAGGTGGGTGTCAGTGAGTAGCCCAGGGTTGTAGCATATTAAAAGAGCTCCTGGTGGTCTGATGAGAAAGAATTTACTCTTGTTGTTGAAAGGCCTTGCGTGCACGTTAATTTTGGAGAGTGGCAGGTCGTCCGATCTCTGTCATCTCAAGAGTAAATCTGTGTGGTGCCCTAGGCCTAGAGCCAGTTTGAGTAGGTTTTCCACTGCTTCTGACAGGGAGACACCTCATTATAATGGACCTCTCCATGGGAGATCTGTAAAAGCTCTAACTGTAGAGTGGCATTCTGCTAAGTTTTAATGGCCCCAGAACAGTGATTTCTGGGATTGATTTGCAGTCAATTTAAAGGATGTACTTCAAAATAGGGTTGAATAAGGAGTGGAAACTCTTTTAGGATATGTTTATGTCCCATCACATATCGATAGTCTGTGACTATTATCAGAAAGGCTCCCACCACATAGATTTCAGAACACTAGCATTGAAAGAAGAGAAGAAGAAAAACAATGCTGATGTCTTCCTAGGGATTAGACTTGGGTTGGGCTCTTGCTGGAGTGAGTGGTTCATGTATTCTCCTACTGATATCTGTGTGCTGGTCCTGAGCATCTGAGAGGTTTAGGTGTCCAGGAGGAAGATATCTAGCTTACTGGGAAGTTAGGTTGTAGATAGTTTTTCAACTTCTTAAGGGGTCTGTGACAAGGTGTCAAAGATACCTTAAGTCAGTGAAACCACTACATGATAGATTTCTTGGTTTATCCGGCTTAGATATTTTTCGCAAAGAAGTTATCCAGCCATGGATTCTTGCCCATCTACGTCACCAAGCCTTGCCCTATTGGAGGATTTTGAGTTCCAGAAAAAAGACAAGGTACAAACATACAGGGGCAGATTTACAAGCCCCTTGCGACACCTTTGCACCGCTGTTTCGTCACTTTTGTGACGCAGTGGCCGCGTAAACAGTGCTCCACGTAGCAACACATTTACAACCTTACGCATCTGGGGAGATGTGTCACGTTGTAAAGCCCTGTGCCACATTATACCTGTGTTAGGTATAATGTATGCAGGGTGGGCGTTCCGATGCAAGAAAGCCTCTTAAAAGTGACTCAGTGAAATCTACAAGATTTCACTGCGCCACTTCCACGATGCCACTGCCTCAAAACCTTATGCCTACTTGAAGCAGGCGTAAGGAGTTGCGCAGCACAATAGGTATATCCCTTCCTGAGCATTGCTGAACAACTCCAGCAATGAAGATTCTAAGTCTAACATCATAAAGAACTTAGCACCTGCCAGAGTAGACAACATTTCAACAATATTAGGGATGGGAAACTTCACCTTCCTTTTGAGCGCCTTCAGATCACACATAAACAGATCTGATGACTTGCCTTACACACTACCACTACTAGGGTCAAACATTCCATGGCCTTCACAGGAAAAATCACCCCTGTTGCACACAGGCTATCCATTTCAATAGGAAACACCTTCTGCAGATTCACATGTGCCTGCCTGACTCTAGAAGAGACTGTACTGCCCCGATCTTCACATTAATCTCGCACAGTCCTCCCTTTTTTTCTATGGCCAAGTTAAAAGAACTCTCTTCACAATAGCTTGTCCTCATCCAGGAATATACCCATGCTTGAGCACAAGTCAAACATAATTTCCACCACTGTACTCTCAACTAGTACAACATCTAAATGATTGTCCACTGCTCCTCTTCCAACTTGGAATTACTCTTCCTCACTTAATATTTTCACACCTTGGCTTCTTTAGCACTTACTAAAATCTCCTTGGTGCCCACATTTAATGCAAACTTAACTGCAGGAATCTTTGTTATTAGCCATGTGAGGAATCGGACCACAGCAGAAGGAATGGCCTTTGAATTTCCAGTACACTTTTCACCCACTTGAGTTTCCACCACCCTCACATCTTTCTTCATCCCTGTTTCTGAGGTCGTCTACACAACACAACATATGCTCAACTCTTTTGGAAGCTGAAATAAAATCCAATGATGGTGGTTCATCCTTTAACCCAAATCCTCCTTAATCTTGTCGCTTTTACAGTTCACCAGGAATTCATGTCAAATGCACTCATCAGTGAGTGTTCCAAACTTGTAGGTGGCAGACAGCTTCTTCAGTGCAGTAATTTACTCCTCCATAGTCTCCTCATCTTTCTCTATCCTGTACCAAACATGATAGCTCTCAATGATTGTGCTCATGTGAGGCAGAAAAAAGAAAATCCAGTTTCTTGATGACCACATCATACTCATTTAATCACCTCCCATCTTTCTGAATTAATTCAGAGTTACTTTCTAACATGTCCTGTGTTTTTGCACCTAAACCATGTAATAAAAGCATGATTTTCTTTGTGCCCAGGCTTGTGGCTCACTCAGTTTTTGAGATTTACACACACTTCATTGAGAGGATACTGCCATAATAACAGAGGAGGAAATTTAAAATTGATGATCTGAGAGTTAGAGTTGACTAATTGACTAATTTATAAATCAGTTCCACAAATAGATTACCAAGATGCAAAAGGGTTCAGCCACATTGGTGAGCTCTTTGTGTGCTTGATAGGAATGTAAACGTCAGAAAACAAGAACAATATTAGGAAGCTTTCTTTGATCAGAAAAGTGTATATCAAAACATATTCAACAGAAAAAGCTCTCTGTAAAATATACATGCTACGAGTGCTACAACCACAGGTCAATATGTGAATCCAGTTGTAGTTTATTAGTATTCCTGTTGTTCCGTATAATCAGCTGAATACTGAAAGGAATTTGTTACTCACCCCATGACATTGTAGGATAGTGCAGACTAACACTACACTCCAAGATAGGAAGCACCACTACAAAAGACGGAAGACCACCACCTGGGAAATTGGTGGATAGATCTAGCAATTGCGACAGGTTGAACACACTCCCTATCGAGTGGAGCTGACATCAGTGGCCTGTAAGATAGTTGCTGTTCCTTGAAATCACGAACACAGCCAAGTCACTAGCCATGTTTGACCTAGCTGATAGTGTTGCCTTAGCCATGCCTCTAATAATTTTTGTTGCTTCTTTTGGAGCTCGCAAGCATAATTTGTTATATGCAGAATAGATCAGAAAGGAATTTGGACCGCACAAACCTGCTAAAAACTCAAGACTCCGCTATGTCCACTTGGATGGACCTTTATCTTGAACTGAGTCTGAAATCAGAAGTCAGAAATTCAATCACATTGTAATGGCAGTTAAGCAGATTTTGCCCCACAATAACAACTGAGAGGAGTGAGTTTGAAAACCATAGAGGTTTATTAGCAAATTAGTAAAGCTACAATCTTTAATGAAATGAGTTAGACAATATATCAAAATCCACCGGAATACAGCATACATGAATATAACCCAAGTACTTCAATTAGTAATGTGAATATTGTGTCATTAAAGACAACATACGCAAATCAAAGCAAAGGAAACTCCCTTATGCTAAGCTAAGGTTGTGGACAGGTTAGGGAATTTCAAAAGCAGCAGGTGTCAGCAAATATAGCACTAAAAGAAGAGCCAAATAAAGGTTCCAATTAGAATGAGTAGGAATATATTTGCTTTCGAAAGTAGCTTTATGACCAAGAAAATAAGGAGCATTTGGGTCTCAAGAGGAGAAATAGATGTCGACCTGCTATATGTTGGACAGGGGCAAGAGATCTAACTAACCAACCAACTAGCTTCACATAGTTTAAACATAAGTTCCATCCAAGTGATACATTGTTCAGATTCACGCTGGGCAAGAACCAATCACAACCCAGTGTTCTCTCTCTACTTATCGTCGGCCTCCTTCTAATGGATAATACAATGCCACCTTCTTTGATCAACATGGCTTCTCAATATCTCACAAAGGAATATTCATCTCTTCTCCTCACGTCTTTCAGGTGCTGAAATCATCGGCCAAACTAACTAATTGCTACTCTTCGACCATTAATTTGTAAGCTAGCAAAGAATAACATATCGGAATGAAAACAGGATGCTTCTGGTGCCTGTAACATAAAAGGTATTATACACAGCAAGCAGAAATATGTTTATTTCAAATAGAGTAGAGCACTTAGGCCTAACCACAATATTGTTAAGAATCAAAACCATGTGGTTCATTCGGTTAACTACACCTAAATATAAAACAACACATAGAATAATGTGTGAAATAATATGTGAAATAATTAATAAATCATGGTTAAGTGATGTATGAATCATATGAGCAGAAGTTATGCGGGTTACAGATTGATTAACTTTCCATTACGCATAAATAAATGATGGTGACACTGCGTCATCATACCATTGTCATCCAACTTCTCAGTGAGCAGGCATGTGCCATTCCTGTGCACTCCAGTCACATCCGCTGTAGCAAATCCTGCGGGCTAGATCACAAACACCCAGTGACACAGCTTGCTTCTTTCCTCTAGTTTCTGTGCCTTAGGTTTTACTAACTCCACTTCTCTTCCAGTGGCTTGCATTCACTGCTCAACTCCACCAATATCAATACCAGTTTTCTCTTTACCCCATCTCAATGTTATATAATTACCAAACAAAGATATCGGTAGCTGTAGGTTCAGATATGGAACAGCACAAATGCAGAAGATATCCTGCCCCCCTCCCCCAATCCCTGACTGGTTCCTTAAAGTTATTGCTCTCTATTATGTATCACCCTATTGTCAATCAGGTGATACCAAGTGCAAGCTCAAACAGCTTGGCACTCTTCATTCTGTTCTTTTTTTCAGTCACTTATCCTGTCCCATTCTAAGACAGCCTTTTTTGACCACCCTCAGTGCTTTGTTTGTGCTTTTGTGCTCCCATGCGTATTGTTCCCGTAGGCCAGTCATCTACTGTTTCTGGAACCTATACTAAGTTATCCTCATGTTTCTTTTTTTTCTAAGCATTTATATTCATTTTTTTATCCGACATCAGACAGCGTGTACAATCAAAAACAACTATGTCAAAGTGCCTTTCTTCGGTACATGTAACATATGAAATTATAGCATCTAAATGACCTGCATTTCAGAGAAATTTACAATTTCCTGCAACTTTTCAATTATTTCCAGATCTTTATTCTCATTCACATCCATTCCCTTGTCATATTAAAATCAAATCGCATTACCATGTTCTTGCCAGTTCATTTCCTTTAATTTCGATGTCATGTGGCTTGTTCATGAATATAACCTTACTTTTGCCTGAAAAACCGTTAGGATTTGAAAACAAGTTTTTAATGGGCTTCATGAATCTTAGTTCCTTGTGAGATATGTCACTTCCCATCACATTTCATAAACTATGCAAGATTTCAGAAATTACTGTAGTATGTAACAGTGGCGTAACAAAACTTGAGGGGCCCCCCTGCGAAGTATATAGAGGGGGCAGCCCGGCCCACCACCTACCACTTTGGCCCAGAGCCCAAAAATCTGATATATTTTGATTTGAAACCTCCGACACTTAATGAAATGTTTCTATGTTGTCTTGATGAAAGCTCTTATAAGAAAGTTGGAAACACTCTTAACATTTAAACTAATCCATTTGTAACATTGCCAAGAGCGGATTCATTAACTGAGACAGCAATCAGGGCAATGCCAAGGAGCGATCCTATTGTCTCAGGAACCGCCTATCGCTAAAGAACAAAGAACAACCATGAAGGGTCGGAATTAGACTTTATATTGATGGGCAAACTTGAAACTTTGAAAGTCTAACCTAAACCTGCAATTTCACAGACTCGACTGACCGTATACATGATTACACAAGCTATAAAACAGTATCCTGCCTATTCCAAGAGAAATAAACGTAAATTGTCTGCATGCCACACACTTGTGACTGTCAAGTGTTGTGCATGATAATAACGTGAACTGAGGAAGCAATTTCAATTCCTACCATCATGTCTTTATGAGTAAGCAGGACAAAAACAAAGAAGCAAGTGGCTGAGGGTGAAAACTGCTTAGAAGTTTCAAAACATTGATGCAGATGTTTTTCAGTTTGTAAACAATGCTAATTCCAAGATTTAAGGCCTATGTATTACAGACAACTGTAATCAACACCATAAATAGCACAAAATGTAGAATTAAAACAAACCATATCAGCAAGTACCTAATTACAGAATCTATACAAATGGTAGTTGGTAAAGTATAGGAAAAAGTGCAAATACTTTCAGAGGGCATAATAAAACAATCACCAGTCCAGCAATATACAAAAAAATCAAGCATGTTTTGTAAAACAATTCCCCTTTCTTCTTGCATCAAGGTGGAAATTCTTTTATAGTGCATGATAAAAACAAGTCCGGCAGTATTAAAAAATTAAGCCAGGTTAGTCTTACAATTCCCTCTTTGGTTTGTGGAATAAAGGCCCAAATATATCAAAGCAACTGGTAAGCAATAAAAAGTACAGCACCAATAATCAAGCCAGTTTAGGCAAACAATTCCCTTTTTGAAAGCACACATATTTCAAAGTGACTGGTAAAACCATAACAAGTACAGCTGGCAGCAGCATACAAAAATCAAAAGCAATAACACGTATAGCAGCATAAACATCAAACTCGTCTAGTCAAACAATGCCCCTTTTATTTGATCATAAAGGCGCAAACTTTTTAAAGTGACACATGGTAGCGCTGTACATCAAATTTAGAGATGCGTACAACAACAGTTGTTTATTAATTCAATAAACAGTAAAAATGACTAATCCTTGCCACCCAAGCCATTCTTATAGCACTGGGGCATGGAATATTCTGAAATGTCACACTTGTAGGAGTGTGATGGTTAGTAGGTATGTTGGTACTGGCATTTGCAGCACTAGATGGGGAAATAGGTTTTGCAAGCTGCAGTTACCTCCTGACGAGGGACCTGGCACTTATTTTTTTACAAATTAGGCACTGCTCTGAGGCCACTGTTCACCCACGTCGTGGTAAGAAATATTTGGAGATATAGGCACAGTGTGCCTGCAAGTGTACCTCATGTGAGTAATGTACAGCATGGTGTATAACCCGCTACTGGCAGCCAAGTATGAATGTGGGCCAGTAGTAACACAATCATCCCAAGTATAGAGGGAACTCGCAAAGTTGCATGGTACAGGGTGCCACTCCAGATTGTTCCTTAGACTAAACACTGTCCTCAAATGATTACAGAAGCTGGGATGCTGCTCACACTGTATTATGTGGTCCTCTTCACCGGACTTCATCATCAGATGGGAGATCAGTCTCTGCTGTTATTGACAGCCTGAGCTACGTAATGTCGCGTGATGCAGATATCAGGCCAATGTGGTCAACTGAGACCTCACACACCAAGGATAGAGGAAGTAATCAGTGGTGACCTTCAGACAGCAATCTGTCTGCCAAATACCATGGCATTGTCTTCTGGGGTTCTCTATTCTTGGCCTTTGCCTTCTTTGTGGGTTTCAGGTCATGAACGAGAAGCTACAACGTCAGGGGATAGAGATTCCTGGCTGTATTGAGGGTGACCAGTGACCATAGCAAGATCAGTCCCATCCACTGTTAACCGTGTCATTTACAATTTGCAAAGCTTATTAGTGGAACTTTCTCATTTTGGGCCTTTGTGTATTTAAATGTTAGGTTTTTACCACCAGTAAACCCCAAGGATGACACATGCATATTCAAGGCTGCGGATTTCTTATGTAGATTGGAGGACTTCATAACTTTGTCTGAGGATCATCAGGGTTTATTTGCATTCAGTCCTAGGGCCCTTTGCAAATTACAAAAAGAACTTCATAGCTGAAAGGAAAGGGGAGAGAAAATGGAGGGAGGACAGCAGGAGTTTGGTGAGGGCGTAGTATACTAATAAAAACAAGCATTGGCAATGCCAATAGCTCTGTCTTTAAAGTGAGAAAACATGCAGACACAAGCTTACACAAGTGTGCAATTAAGTAGGCGTGTGTTTGCATGTGCTCGCATGTTAAAGCCAGATCTATTGGCATTGTTAGTGCCATTCCTAGTATGTATTTCTGCTCCACCAGGTGAACAAAGTAGGTTGGCTTGTCTGTGCATGACGAAGCACTGGCTATGGGAATTACATTTGATCTCTTATGATCTCTTTATGTTATACTCCTCAATTTGGTTTTTAATTTTCATTCACTAGACATTGCAAATTTAGATAGTAAACTATGGGTATTGTCATTAAAATGATACCTCCATTGTGACATAATACACAGCAGCCCATGCTGATTACACCTTTTACAGGCAATCCTTTTCAGGGTTGTTTCCTTTCTCCAAGTAAATAATTTCCTTCGCTATGTGCAAAGCTAAATGAGGCACACACAATACTACAACGAGAAACAAGAACTCTAGATGTTGGTAAGCCACAAGTACACCCCAAACATACCATCAATATAGCCATGCTGGCCAAGCATATCATTTATATGGGCAAATGTGACAAATAATAAAGGCTCCTGGCGTGCACCAGACAGCAGTGTCCAGCACACACAAAGCATGACCACACCTCCTTGGCAAGTGAGAATAGGCATCTGTGGGTGTAAATGAACCTGAATCTAAAGAAATACACATGCAGCAAGCCTTTGGAAATAATTATATAACAAGTGAAATCTGAAGAAAAGAGCACTGAAAAAAATTGAGCCAGTGAGAAAACACACAAGGAGGAAAGATAAATAATGGAGGAAAGACAGAAAAAGAAGATTAAAAAAACACAGGGATGGGGAAAACGAATTTATAAATAGAGAAAGAAGTGTGAGTAAAGAATAAAGGGAGCAGGCCCAGGTTCAGAAAGAAACAGACCAGGAAGAAGAGAGGCGAGCTGAGAAGCATTTGACTTGATGCACCTGGCTGAGTTTGCTTTGGCTACAAATAACTAATTTTTGCACCTCAAAGGCGCTCAAAAATTAACAAATATATATAGAGGTAGTAGTGTCCCCAAATGGGGATGGACCGCACCTCAAAAGAGATGAAAAGGTGTCAAAACAAACAATGTAAGAAGCGTATATTGTAGTAATTATTGATAATATCTACAGGGGTGCTTAGTAAGCCGAGACACTTACTACCAAAAAGTGCCGTAAGCAAATTGAGAATACAAAATGCCGGAAAGTATGTAGGAAAATTGGCTTTAGCAGCACATCCCAAAAATGTAAAATTAAATTATAGGTGCTAGATAAGTATTGAGAACCAATGATAATACAGTAATTATTTTCAATGTTGTTCCTGAATTATTGTCAAGATGCTCTAACAGTTTCCAGACGATGAAATGAGAATCCACCAAAGTCTTGAATATATGTTGATTGTGATGTTCTTTAATACATGTAGAAAACGAATTGCAGCCAACACGTGTTTCATCTGTACAAAATCAGTACCATGACTTTTTCAAGGCTGTCATACAGTTAAAAGAAAAGAAAATATTGGAATTCATATTTAAAAGAATAATAGCAAAATTAAATCTTATGGTACAAACACGTATAGAAAAGATGTGTGCAATCCAAAAAACATGACATATCCCCTACAGTTATGTCAAATCTGAAGATTTGTCACTGATTGTGAAAGTATAACCAGATTATTAAAAAGAAAAATATATATATACATACAGGAAAAGTCAAAGCATATTAAGTGACAAGTATCTAAAGAAAGTGGAATGAAATAAAATAGAAGAAAAAGTAAGGATCAAAGAAGAAAAACGAGAAACAAAAGAAGAAACGGTCATCACAACAAAGAAGGGGAAGCTTGAGTAATGCTTAAGTGAGATGGGAATAGAGTTCGTGAAACCAAGAAAAACAGGAAAAACAACCCGATAATAGAAGCGGTAAAAGATATGAAAACATATGAAGCAGCTGAGATAGAAAAAGAAAACCTATAGGACAAGAAAATAAAACCCATAGTGTGAAAGGTTGGATGATATCATGTTGTCGTGTGACAAGATACAGTAGTAAGATTGTAATTATATAAGAAACCCAAAAAGATATTTCCCATAGCAAGAAGGAACACGAGGTCATTTAGTAGAATAAGACTAAGAAAGTGGTATTTGAGATAGGACATGTAAGACATACCAACGAAAAGAATAAGATGCTTTGAGAGTCAATAGCGTGGCTCAGTTCAGATTCCAAGAAATCGTATCCAATGAATAAAAAGCACCGAATGTAAATATTCCGGGTCTAAAATATGAGTACAAAACAAATGTAAGTAAAATAGTGCTTACATATACCGTGCATAAATAAATATCATGCATTTTACAAAAAGCCACTAATGGAGGCTCGACGGGTGTTCGGAGTGGCTATTGAAGGATTCACAAGTCTATGGATTCCAGAAAAGCACTGGAAGCTAAGTGCCATGAATAGTATATGGCATAGTTATAAGAATAAAAGATGTATGTAGTTTCACTAACCGTGTTTATTAATAGATCCGTTTAATATGGTAAATTTCCAAGTCGTGACAATCAATAAAAGAGCAAGAATAAAATATGTATAGCTTGCTCTTGAATCTGAAAACAAAAGAGAAAACACATATGTGTATCGTTGCAGATAAGACCTGAGTAGTGCCTTAATGCATTGCGCTAATACGATGACTTAGTTGCGCCAATATATAGCAATATTTAGGCGAAGCACAGTAACTCACCCCTTGGAGCCGAGTCAACAGAAGCTCACGTAAGGGAGAGGAGGCATAGCCTAAGCAGACTGGGTCTGAAGAGTCAAAGATAAAAACAAAAGCGAGACCCATATTCAGTTAGGTACCATACTTAGAAACCCAGGGTTCCTAATTTAAGAATAGAGAAGTATAAGTATAGCTAGAATGAAATAGAACACCCACCATGTCTCCAAGTATGGGCCAGAATGTAGAGGTAACGCGCATGATAACGCCAAACGTGCAGTATTTTGAAAATCTCTATTTAAGCAATGGAACGTAATTGGATGCCTGTCTACGTCATGAAGTCACATGATCGGAAACAAGGAAGGCGGCCTGTGGTTCTATGAAAATATGATGTATTTCTTCCTTTTTCATGTTATCCCCCTTCTTTGTGTTTTTTGTGTTTTTTTGTGTTTCTCTACTTCCCTCCTCTCCTTAAACCTTACAATCTAATGTGGAACAATTTTTCCATTTTCGAACACATAGTCCCTTACAGGGTTGCCCATATGGTTGACGTACATATACAAGTCTACCTTTATAAGTTGTTTCGCCTTCACACTCACATTAATGGATACTCAACCCGATATTGAATTTTTTTAAATAATCTCCTTCATACTGTTGCAACTTTTGAAGGCTCAACATTATTATATACCTTTGCCTAACAACATTGAACTCTCCTCTCTTTACTGGCATCGATATATAAACATGTCACAATATGGCGTCTGTGTTATTACACATTTTGTGACCGTCTTAATTGCCTTCGATAATGTGACCTTATGTGGCAGCTAAGGATTCTATTATTTTTAGACCGCTAAAATAATAATTTCTTTATATTGGGAATTTATTCCTTATCATCACAGCATATTAATTTCAACTAATATTATTGTATTTTCCACACTAGATCAACTAGTAACATGCTACAACATGGCGTCCTTGTTTTCATAGAACCACAGGCCGCCTTCCTTGTTTCCGATCATGTGACTTCATGACGTAGACAGGCATTCAATTACGTTCCATTGCTTAAATAGAGATTTTCAAAATACTGCACGTTTGGCGTTATCATGCGCGTTACCTCTACATTCTGGCCCATACTTGGAGACATGGTGGGTGTTCTATTTCATTCTAGCTATACTTATACTTCTCTATTCTTAAATTAGGAACCCTGGGTTTCTAAGTATGGTACCTAACTGAATATGGGTCTCGCTTTTGTTTTTATCTTTGACTCTTCAGACCCAGTCTGCTTAGGCTATGCCTCCTCTCCCTTACGTGAGCTTCTGTTGACTCGGCTCCAAGGGGTGAGTTACTGTGCTTCGCCTAAATCTTGCTATATATTGGCGCAACTAAGTCATCGTATTAGCGCAATGCATTAAGGCACTACTCAGGTCTTATCTGCAACGATACACATATGTGTTTTCTCTTTTGTGTTCAGATTCAAGAGCAAGCTATACATATTTTATTCTTGCTCTTTTATTGATTGTCACAACTTGGAAATTTACCATATTAAATGGATCTATTAATAAACACGGTTAGTGAAACTACATATATCTTTTATTCCTATAACTATGCCATATACTATTCATGGCACTTAGCTTCCAGTGCTTTTCTGGAATCCATAGACTTGTGAATCCTTCAATAGCCACTCCGAACACCCGTCGAGCCTCCATTAGTGGCTTTTTGTAAAATGCATGATATTTATTTATGCACGGTATATGTAAGCACTATTTTACTTACATTTGTTTTGTACTCATATTTTAGACCCAGAATATTTACATTCGGGACTTTTTATTCATTGGATACGATTTCTTGGAATCTGAACTGAGCCACGCTATTGACTCTCAAAGCATCTTATTCTGTTCGTTGGTATGTCTTACATGTGTTTCCCTATCTCAAATACCACTTTCTTAGTCTTATTCTACTAAATGACCTCGTGTTCCTTCTTGCTATGGCGCTCGAAAATTACCTGGGGCACAGAGCTCACGAGCAGTTGATCCAAAAAAGACAAAAATGTCCTGCCCTTATTTTAGCAATGAGGTGATGTGATGTGTAAGGCTGTGTGAATTCTGAGTATAGGAACATGGTCGGATTGGGACCAAAAATTGGCCTGGGCAACCCATAAAAAGTGGCCCACATTCGAGGAGTGCAACCTTTCACAAAACATTGCTTGGCTAGTATCAGACATCTCATTTTTGGAGAAATGTGGGGGTAAATTAAGCATTGTGAAGCTTGTAGGGTCAGGACTTGAAATACTGCAGATGTTATAACTGAACACTCATAGCAGTCTCAGCAATGTGTACAATGTAGTGTGATACCCATTCCCAATCAACTGTGCCTTTGAACCAAATTACCATATAAATCACAAATTGAAAACAAAGCCAAGGGGAAAAAGGGCTAGGTCAGGATCTTTGGGGAAAAAAACCTACAATGATAAAAAGAAGGGACTCAGAAATCCTATTCCTTATGATTTACTATAAAGGGGTTTCAGAGAATAAGCGCTCTCATTTTCAGTGGCAACTCTGCCTTGTTTCTTCCCCCTTCTTTAGGTCTGACCAGATACAGTGCATGCGCTGTCGCTTGCAAGGTATTTTGCTAACCTACAGTGGGCTAGAGCCTGCCCATCTATTACCTTTGGTTGGCTTCATCGTCATTCTGATTTGCTTGCTTCTCTTTGGTCAGCATGTGCCGGCTTCCCTTACTCTTTTGTTTATTTGTCCCTCTCCTGAAGCTTGACAAGTACTTGCGTCCGTCCACTGCGTGTGCATTTTCAGCTACTATTTTCCATTTGTTGAAGTACTCCATAAGAGTGCATGTTTTTGAAGGCTGTCTCCCTCCTGTGCTATTCTCCACCCTTCCTTACCCATGTGCTTTTGACCTCCGTTGCTGCTGTTGCTTGCCCCCACTTGCTGTCTGTGTTATTGCTTGCCAGCACCAGCTGCCCAACTCCATGCTGTTGCTTGCCCCATTCCACCCCATGCTGCTGCTTGCCTTCAGTTGCTGTCTGTGCAGTTGCTTGGCCCTCTCTTTCTCCTTGGTTTGTGAGTTACCACACAATGTCTTCTTTCATCAAAAGCACAACTGTAATTGCAGGTTTTGGTCCATCTGTTAGCAACAGACATCAGAGGCGCAACTAGAGCTAAATCTCCGGGAAGGGGGGGCTAATAAAAATGTTGTGGGGGAGGGAGGCTAATTCTTCCAGCAATAGGCAGATGCAGGGGCTCTAAAAAGTTGCAGCAAAAAACCAAAGCCTCATTAAAAAGTAAATGGTCTTTTAAAGAGCTGTGAAGTACTATGCTGTGGCTGCAATATGATGGACGCCAGACCAGCCAGCCAGCCTACAGCTTCTCAAAAACCAGTGCTTAATTTGTATCGGAAGTAGGATGAGGTGGGCTCCTGGACTCAATTTTGGGGCATGGGGATTGCTTTTTATCACCAGACTGAGATCCAGAGTCAACGATAGAAAGGCAGCAAATGGGAAAAGAAGGAGGAAGAAAAGATGGGATAACAGTGACAAATGGTGAAAGAGAAAAGAAAACTGCGTGAGTTAAATCAAGAGACAGAACTGTTGGGTGGTGAAAAAGGCAGCGCTTGGTTTTCAGTAACTTCACATTTGAGAGCTGTGCAGGTGGTGGGCTCTTAAAAACTACTCTGGCCCTGTCGCTAGCTTATTTATTCAATTATTTGTTTCTCTTCTTTATTATTTTTTTTACAAATTAAGCCCTGTCAAGAAATGACTGTGTGTGTGCCTGGGAGGAGGGGGGCGGGGCCTTTGAGCCCATTGGGTGTTGCACGCCTGACAGACATAGGCTTGACTGATATTCAGATCGGTGACCTTTGACCTAAAGGTACTGTCCCTCACCTGTCCGAGACAGGGCCTATCTGTGCTATGATGGGTGTGTGTTTGAGTACATTATTGAAATAAACTGTTGTGGGTTTTCCATCATGTATGCATCAGATATTGTATTCTTATAGAATGAAGGGAGGGAGTAGAAAAACTGAGGATCTGCCGTGCACCTCGAGAGAGAAATGCCTGGAATGAGCAAGAACTGACCCACAATAAATGAAGTACTTATAGTAGGTAAAACAAGAACCAATAGCTCAATCTTAGGTATCTGAGCCCAAAAATTATTCGAGCGCCTGGGCACTATAGTTTCTGTCAGTTCAGAGTTTGTTTATGCAGACAAGTAGAGTAGAGCGTGCACATAGGTGGTGGTGCAGAGTGCGCAGCAGGTATTGCGGAGACAGCAATAAGGCTGTACTGAAAGTGCAGACAGGCAGTACAGTGTCGACAGTTAAGTAGTGTATGCAGTTTCCTCTCAGCTCTTTGGTGGCAGATGCCTCCAGTGATCGGATTGGGGGGGGGGGGGCGGGGAAGGGGGGTCGAGGCGTGAGCAGACACCTCTGATTTGACAATGTTAATTAACCATTAACCTCGCAGTGTGTCAGGGAAGCTGGCTCAGCCCTGGCTGCAAGGCTGACCCGGGGTGAAGGGCAGCAAAGTCGAAGAGAAGCATCAAGGATACACACAACAGGCGGATGATTTAATGGGGAATGTTTTGCAATTGTAGCCTGAAAGACCCTTGTAACTAGGAATGCAATCTTAATTATGGCCTCACTCACCGTCTCTGTGCCCCCGGCCTGCCTCATGGTCAGTTTACACTGCGCAGGAACATTCCAGAGTAGCTCTGCCCCACCCTGAGGCTGAAGACTACGAAGATGCGCAGCATTTGATTTATTTGATTGGAGCGCGCATCCGCGTAACATTTCAACTACGTCTACGTCCCAGCGCGGTGCTCGGACCCTGCTCTCAATGCCTACTGGTGGTGTATTCTACTGCATGATTTCGAGTTGCAGTTTAAAAAAACTTTGTTTTATTTAACTATTCCTGTGTATGAGTCTGTACTCATACACAGGAATAGTTCAATAAAAAAACGTTTTTTTAAACTGCAACGTTCAAAGCAATTCAACGACTACTGTGTGCTGAGGGGGCCTTTGTTACGCCCCTGTTATGTAATTTTGCGCACTTTTCTCAGAGGAGTGACTCGAGTAGAAAATGTCTCTCGGAAGACTGGTTCATGCAGAAAATGTGTTGCCGGAGAAATGTTCTTCGCGAGCCAGTTCCTTTACCAGTGTCTTGAATTACTTTTAAATGCTAGGCCTTCTTAATGTTCACAGGCCACACCCCTAAATGTATGAGTAACGTTGAGTAATGTCCTCGAAACCTTGCATATATCTACATGGTTTATTTTTTTGTCAAACATTTTTACGCTGCTTGTTAATTGATGAACATTGTGACTGGACAAATTATTCTGCAGTTTTTTTTTTGGAGCATATATTTGAATTTCTTCTCGTTTTTCCCTGGAAGGAAAACCAAAACCACTTGTCTGCCCTCCCTCCGCCAAGCTCTCCTTCCTGGGAAACTAATGGGCAATTAGATAATGTCTGCAGACATACTGTGGTGATCATAACATAATTACTGCCCTGAGGGTTAGGACGCTTACATGTTAACAGCACCCTGTGCTTATATCTAGGGATATAATTTACTGATAAATAACATCACTTGTTTTTTTGATATAATATTTCACTTGAAATCAGGCCGAAAAGACAAGTTTCTTTTGCATAACAGCTTGATACTTCGAGCTAGACCTCTTTCTTCTGGTGTTGGCAGATTTCAGCTGTAGCACACACCATCAATAGCCTTCAGGGTATGTAGTACATTCATTTGATTATCGAAAAACATACATTTGTGCAGAGTACAGGTCAAAGCATGTTTTCATGGAATGCCTTTTCATCATCTTCTCTGATCAATAGTAAGGTATTTTTTTCCTGCAGATGTCTGGCGCAAGGGTGTCTTGCGCGCGCCAGACCACACACATTTGTCTGAAAAATGAATTAAAGCATTTACAGTTAAAGTGTAACCATACCACCATATGCAGCAATTGTAGCGATTACGTTTTCGCTCTAATCATTACTCATGAATTGCTGTTCAGGCTTTCCCACGTAATGTTATCTTTTTGTGTGGCAAACTCGTTAATTACTGCTCACACATTTACATTTGACATCAGGAGGGACCACATTGATGCTCTCATTGGGCGTCTTGCTGAGACTACGAACCTTCCATTAAAGTCCCGAAGCTCTGAAAACGTGGGTGTGGGAAAGAAGAGGCTGCTATATACAAGGCAGGTTACCATATTTGGGCAAATATTTATTAAGCCTGAAGGGAACAAAAGTTTACTATGTTCCTGTTCATTGGTGGAATAATATTTAGTGGGAAAGAGAAGGATTTGGAAAGTATAAGAGCCACAGCACCGTGCCAAGGGGCAGGAGACATTCCAGTACCTCCCAGGTGGGTGTGCGTGTCTAGTAAAAGTTCCACTCGAAGTCGCATTAAATAAGTATTTATTCGCATAAACGGGACATCACCAACAAGGCAGTCCTCCTCTCTGGTAAGATCTCCTGCAACTGTCATTCACGCTCGATGGAATCATAGGTAAACAGTTCCATGGCTCGTGAAACAACAGTGCAGGAAATCTTTAATATAAACACAACACATCTCCTCCTGATAAAAAAATTGGAAATTTGAACATAAACAAAACACTACTTATGCATAATAACACAGTAAAAAAGAAAACAAAGAAGCAAAAAGCTTAAAAAAAGATAAAAAATCTATAGTAAAAAATACAAGATAAAAATAACAATTCTCTTATAACACAAAATAACCTGTATAAAACAGCATTCAATCATCTCCCTCACATATATAATCAGACATCTAGACAGGAATCCTACGCCTTCTCTTCCACACACTGCTGCACACTTCTTCCTTCCACTCCAATAGATTGATCAGAATTCTGTAAATCCCCCACATTACTTTCCTCCACATCTACAGCAGGTGAGCCACCATTTATAGCATTCTCTTGGGCCTCAACTCCTTCCCATCAAAATTTCGACTTACTTTCGCATCACTCTCTCCCCTATATAAATGTCTCTCACCTTTTAAACCCTTCAGTGCCATGCCCTTTCCCCCTCCTGTGCCTGGCGTTGCATTAGTGGGTGGGGTTCATGACGAGATAGTCTCGTCATGGGCACAGCGCGCCCGTGCTCCATGACGAGACTATCTCGTCATGGGCACAGAAGAGGTTAAAATAGCAATCCTCCCCAAATTCCATACCTTACCATCACAATTTCACAGCATTTTTAAGAACTTGAGTCACCTCAAAAGTACCTGAGAATTGGCTCAAACACTTCTTAACCTTCCACGGTTTGTAACTTTGACCAACATGCCCACTTTAAGCTTGTATCCATCAGCCAATGATCCTTTCTTCTTATCATACAATACCCTGTATTTAGCATGTATATCCCTAAGGGTCTCCTTAACCTTCTCAACATCTACCTTGCAAACAATTGATTTTTGTAACTATCCAGGGTCACATTTGCTCCTGGGAAGATGGCCCCTCATAATCTCAAAAGGGGAAACCTTTGTCATTTCTTTAGCAGTAATTCTGTACAACCACACAGTTTTCTGAACTTCCAATTCCCAATCTTCCCTGTCATTGACCACCACCGGAACACTTTCCTGGAGTACTTTGTTGAAGAGTTCCAACATACCATTTCCACTAGGGTTATAAAGAGAAGTGGCACAATGCTTAACTCCCACTCTGTTAAAATATCCCTCAGCCATTTTAGACAAAAATTGTACACCATTGTCTGTGATAATAGAGACAGGTAAACCTCACTGAGTAAACACCATATCTATAAAACCCAAAACAGTCTGTGTATTCACCTTGTCCACAATTTGTACTTCGGGCCACCTTGAAAATAGATCAATTATTGCTATTATATACTTCCTCCTGTCCAATAAGCTCCATTATATCCCCAGCAACTGTATTCCAAGGCTCACTAGGAATAAACGTTCACCCATAATAGGCCTCAAAGTCTTTAACCTCTTTAGTGCCCATGACGAGATAGTCTCGTCATGGAGCACGGTTGCGCTGTGCCCATGACGAGACTATCTCGTCATGAACCCCACCCACTAGTGCAACGCCCGGCACAGACGGGGGAAAGGGCGTGGCACTGAAGGGGTTAATGCTTTGTCAGAATTAGCATCTTTTCAATAAACAAATACATTCCTGGCAACCAAAATCCTTTCTTAATCCTTTGTAACAATACCTCCATGTCCCTCAGGACATTGCAGAGTAATATCCTTTCTTAAAACAGTTGGAGGAACAACTCTCTCTCCTCTCCAAATCATACCACCATCCAAAGTAAGTTCATTCATAACTTCCCAAAAACACCTTATCTCTGATTTAAAAGCACCTTTTGTGGGCCAACCTTTAACCATGTATTCAAGAATTTTTTGCAGAACAGAACTACATCTGTTTTATGCTCATCCATCCATACATCCCTCATTATAGCTGGAACACCCTGATCATAACCCAAGCTATGTCAAAATCATCTCACTCCATGCTCAAATAATCCTTGATTTGTAAAGGCATTCTGCACAAAAGTATCTGCTTTCACGTTCTCTTTTCTGGGCACATATAATACATGAAATCTTGCAATCTCATGGACATTCTTGCTATACACGCAGATGCCTTAAGTATACCTTCTTTAGTGAGCAGTCTTACTAAAGGCTCATGATCACTGCGCAACAAACATTCCTTACCCCACACAAAAGACCAGAAATGATCTAACCTCCATACACACGCTAGGGTATCCCTCTCAATGACAGAACACTTCATTTCTGAAGGTGTGAGAGCCCTAGAAGCATACACAATAACCACCACACCATTATCATGTGTTTCCTGGGCCAGCGCAACACCAATGCCCTTCCAACTTGCATCAGTGGTAATCACAGTCCTCAAATTCAGATCAAACCCTTTCAAAGCTGTGGCATTAACAATGGAAGCTTTCCTATCGGTACATTTTTTCTTACATTCATCACACCGTAACAATTTACAGTTATTGTTAAGCAATTGATGAATACAGAAGATCCATGTAGAGAAATTATTTACTTACTTCGAATAGAACTCAGCGAGGCCAATAAAAGATCTCAGGTCATCCTTGTTCATTGGTTCACGTGCCAAAAGAATAGCTTCCACTAATTCAGGTTTTGGTTTAAAACCATGGAGGGCACTATTGGGCGCACATGCAAGATGGCCGCACTAGCGTGATGCTCCGACAACTCAGGTAATTAAATCCGTAATAATCCTCTCCAATGAATAGCCACAGCACTTCTGAGACAAAGCCAGAGATCAGTCAAATAGCACAATACTAATGGAAGTTGGGATTGACCTAAGTGACAACTCACACCCGCAGAGAAAGAACATCGAAAGTTAGAGGCAGAAGACAGATGAGAAGGCCAGTGAAAGTATAGCGGATCCTCAGGTAAATTGAGCCAGAGGCAACACAGACAGCAAAAGACCAAACCCCACACGTTGTAATGCAACAAGGTGCAATGCAAGAAGCCCAGACCCTGATGAACGGCCAGAGAACAGTATCAGAAGCTTGAGACAGAGATAGGGTATAGGGAACTGACTCCACGGACAGGGTTCTGCGCAGTAAAACCCAAGATTAGAGATGTGGACCCAACTACTGAGGCTTGTATCAAGGCAGCGTGGCTGCGGTTAGCAAAAACGCTGGAAATACTGATGCTAACCTCACCCCTGCTGTCCCTGCTGCACTGCCCGCATCTACATGTCACTCAGGAGGCAGGCTATAGGCAACTAGTGACCAAAACCCAGTTACAGACATGGGGAAATCTATATAAAGAGTGGAAGTTCTGAACAAAGGAACAATTGTTCCGAGACACAATACCAACATCAGTGGACCTATTTTATTTGTCAGGCTTAGGCAAAGCATAAAGACAGCCACCCCACAATATCTGTTTAAACCACCAACACTGCCCCATTGCTTGCAATACTGCATACTAATACGCCCACACATGTGACATTACTCCTGTACCATAACACACAAATATATATCGCACGACACAACAGACAAAGTCAAGAACAGATTAGGAAACAGCTTGGTGCTCCCCTGCTGTACAAACAGTGGGAGTATTGCTGTAGACAGACAGGGGATATACATGCCAATAGCTGACTATGAATGATACATTATACATTTCTCCATCTCCTCTATTGCACACCAGTTAAGATGCATAAACTCCAGTTAAGAGATAATGATGATAAATGTGATCTCTGTGGAATAGAGACTGCAGATTTCCTGCACCTAGTATGGGAATCAATAAATACTGGCATCAGATGACACAAATGGTTGGACCTCCTGTGCATACATCGCCAGTTATAGCTCTGCTGGGATATACTGAGGATGTGGAGGCAGCATATAGAAAGTACACAGCTCTAGGGCTATTGATTGCCAAACGTAGGGTTGCCTGCAGATGGGGAAGGGGATGAGCACCTACATTCAAGGAATGGATTCAAGACCTCATATTTCGGCAAGAACAGCCAATGACATACGCTGAATTACTCCCTTTATCCTCTAGACCGAAAGGTATTTGGGATGCTCTCAGAGCCTATTTACTGACCACTCAGATATAACAAAGACAGATAGGATAAAAGAAGACTATCTGAGATAATGATCTGACAGCATCTACACATGACTGACGCAATCAGGTGTACCCTTGCACTGTACACATGCTCTAGACTCCAGAACCAAGAAGGGTTTTATAGCTTATTTAATGTAGTACAATGATAAATTATAACATGTCAATAAGAAGTTAAAAGAATGATACACAGTAAATGTTTGATGATATGGAATCTTTAAGTTGACAATGTATGCTGCATAATTCTGAAATGGCATGTAAAATGGGAAGAAGTATTGGTAACGTACTTTTGTTATTGTATTATGTGAAATGCGAATAAAAGGTTTAACAAAAAAAAAAGTTTGGTTGAACACCGTCCTCACACAATACATGACACAAATAGGTGCCTGAATCCACAACAAAATTGTATTTAGTATGCTCAATGATCAAAACCTTGTTCTTCCAAACTTCCAAAACCATTTGTAAAATGCTGTTATGCTCAACCTTGTTTTTACCATGTATCAGAATGTCACCCTGAAAGCACAATATTAGGAACTTAGGAAACAAATGGTGCATCACACGCTGAAAAACAGCAGCTGCCGAGGCAAGTACAAAAATCATTATTTTAAACCTGTAACAGCCTATTGGAGTTACAAACATGGTGTATGACCCACACTTCTCCTTGAGCACAATCTGATGGTATGCAGCAGACAGGTCAATATTGGTAAAAGATTGAGATGTCATCAGTGATGTCATCAGTGATGTCACTGACCATGTCATGAATGATGTAATATGTGAGGTCATAAGCAGTGCATTGCTGGGGTGCAAGTTATATTTAACTCAGCTAAGTATAACGGCTGAATCTCCATGGTTTTATATGAGTGAAATCTGACCCTAACTATAACGTCCCTTGTTTGTTTTTACTGAACTTCGAAGGTTTTTTTAATTCTATATGCTAACTATAACGTCCTTGTAACCTTTGTTTTTTTTTAGTGAGAATATATTTATGAAAACTCTTCATCGTCGGGGGCCCCCAACATTGCAGGGTGGTCTCAGCTGGCAGAGACGAAGCATCCTGTTATTTAATTCACATAAAGAAAGTGCTGATACAAATTCACGACAATACCACATGTTTATTCTCCAAGTGAAGAGTGGCTGCAGTTTTAAAATCTTTCATTTCCTGACGCGTTTCGGCAACCTTAGTCATCGGATTGAGATTCAAACAATGTCCAGGCACAGGTGCTTTAAATCTACTCCATTACATGACCTTGCAAATGCAGACAAGTCCCAGGGTGCATTGGTGTAGTTGTCCCTCTTATGCTGTGTTATGGTGAGTATTCCTATGTTGCTTAATAGCGTTATTTCCTCACACATAAAACACATCTCATAATTTGCTGTTAGCACTACATCCAGTCCAACTAAAGTGGCCATGTGCATTACTTTAAATGTTCCAAATTGTCCTGGACAGAGCTCCGTTTAAAACTGTTCACCACCTTGAGTACAGTGCTTTATACAACATGTGGAAACTGGAATTGCTGGGGAGAGAGCACCTCTCCCTTCTCCCTTTCTCACCTCCAATGCTTGTTGTAATTAGCAAATTCCATTCTCGTACATGGAGACAAGAGGGTCATGCCCCTCAGAACTGCAGCCACTCTTCACTTGGAAAATTCACATGTGGTATTGCCGTGAATTGGTCTCAGCACTTTCTTTGTGTGTATTATCTACTGGCGGTCGCCAGTAGATAGTTATAGTTAGGACCTAGTTAACATAGGAAAAGCATTTTTTCTTTTCCCAATAACTTTGGCGCCGGTTGACTAATCTTTGCGAAATTTTCAAAACTTGTGGGGCACTCCGGTCAGCTCCTGTCTTGAAAATTTTCGGGTGATTCGGCCATCGGGGGCAGAGAAAAAAGGGGGTTCCCAAAACATGTTTTCTCAATGTTATTTTCCATAGGAATCTTTAGGCACAGCTACAGCCCGCACTGCTGAAAGGAATTACACCAAATTTGGCAAAATGGTAGCCTGTGGTTCAGAAAGAGCCCTTTTTGTTAAATGGTGTAAATCCGTTCAGTAGTTCCTGAGAAGTTTAAAAAAGAAAAAGTTTCGATATCTGGGCGGAGCCTAACCACACAAGCACGAGCTTGCCTCTGATTGACTGCCAACACTTCAAACCATGAAGTTTTGGCAGCCATCTTGTGCCTCAGACGAGGGAGAAAGAAAAAGGAATAAAAAGCTGTAAGGATTACGTGGCTTATTAATCTTCATACAAATGGTCTCCCCCGACCCTGCTTATTTGTTTTATTTTATGTTATCCTGTGTGCTCCTGTTACAAGTGGAGGCTTCCTGATTATAACACACATTATGGCTGGCCCCAGACTCACGGGATTAGGTGAAACGGAGCCCGCATGAAGTCTCTGACCGTAGTTCCTTGGTGAAGTCACGCATCAATACTGGGTAGTTGTTTGTACATTATTGAACTTTAAAACATGCCGTAACATTTGTTCATTCAACGATGTCAAAATGAGTTTGCAAACAAAATGTGAGGTATTTTTAACTGGCGGGGCCATGCAGTACAGGTCTTGACGCCAAGACATCACGGGACATGCTGGGGTGATCGAGCATTGTTGATTCTATTTATAGCTGATCCATTATGCCGTGACTTTGGTATATTCAACAGCGCCGATTAAACGAGTCCGCACACCGATTTCCAAGTGCCTATCAGTTGGCGGGATAATTCAGCACAGTTTACTCTACTGAGGCATCTTAGGACGGGTAGTCCATGCGGGGGTGACCAGTTAATATCGAGACTATCGGCAGGTGATTTAGAGCACTAAGTGTGCTCTTGAAACTCCTCATTTACAATGGCAATACATTTGCATGCAGTAGTCGGAACACTAATGTTGATCATTTTTCATTTATCAGTTCCAAAATCCGAACTCGGTGTAAACATGTTTGTCATCTTTAATACGTTTATTTAAACACACAGACTTTACTACAGACTCTGTCCTGAGCTGCGTGTCTTGTAGCAAAAGAAAACAGATGGGTATCAGCAAGACTCCCTTTTACCACAGTTTTAGTGCAGCATGATTTATTTTAAATATTGTTACCCGATTGGGTCAGCGCGACACTTTCTTTTACATGACTTTTAAATAGTACTGGTTTCTTAACAGAATAAGGCAACAATTTCTCTGTTATATGCAGTGCTTGGTTTGTGCACTAGGCACTTAATTGGAACATTATTATGCACTATTCATTCATAAATCGATAGTTTATATTTTCCACGCAGCACATTGTGTATGCAATGTGATGACAATGCATGTCTATGCAGTGTAAGGGAAATGTAATGCTTTATTATTTGCAATTGAGAAACTCATCTATATTTATAACTGAAACCAGGTATTAATGAGCAGTTTGTGTTCCTGGTAAGGGACTGCGGGGGCGTGGTGGTAAATGGGGTTAACTTGAAAATGCAGCCGCACATGTAGCGTTGTGATGGCAATGCGGTGCGGGTGGTTAATAATGGTTGTGGGCATTATTTATCGCAAGTTGAGTTGTGTTTCTGGTCAAGCCGTAGGTGGGAGAAGAGGCCACGGAATGAGGCAGAGCTTGTATGTGAGTGTGGCTCAATTATCAGAGCGCTTGCCTTCGGCCTGAGAGACCCGTGTTCGAGCGTCAGCGTAGGCGGGAACAACAAATATTTAATAATGCGGTAATGATAATGGCTGTTGGTATTTTTTCAAATGTAATGCAGTTTTGTGCAGCTGCCTTGCGGGTAAGAGGCGGTGCCCGTATTTTGTAGGGGGTGTGGCTCGACTGATAGGGCGGTCGACTCAATCTGGAGGAACCCGGGTTCCAGCAGTGGCAGTTCATTGTCAGCCGCAGTGCTTGCGAGCGCTCGAGGTGGGCACAACCGGGTGGCTTTGGGGTGTGTAGGGTGGGCGTTGTCTATGCCAGAGAGGTATGCACGCGTGCTGGGAGATGGCAGAGCGGCAATTTGGGCACCATTCAGAGAGGGTGGAGGTGGTTGCCAGGCTCTGCCCACTAGCGGGTGGCTATCTGTGAGGAATTGGAGGTGCTGCGGAGGGTTCAATAAGTGAGGTCAGCGGGTGGGGTGTAGAGCAGAGTCACCTTTCAAAGTGGGAGGGCATGAAACGTGGCGGGGGAGCTCAGACAATTGGGCAAAGAGTATGTACAGTTCCGCTGGGCGGAACCAGCCTAACCCACAAACACAAAGTATTGCTCTCAAGTGAATGACAAATTCAACAGAGCACACAGAAAACAGTAGATTACTAAAACTGTGGCTACCTGCTCTGGTCCTAGTGGATGAAAGCAGGCCTGTTGGCAGACAAGGCCAGGCAAGCTTGCAGGCCTAGGCCTCAAAATGGCCACCAGCCACATGGCCAGGCCCAACAACATCAGCAAGGCCACCCCAAAAAACACACTTCCCCAACTCAATCCAATGCCATCCATGCCCTAAATGATGTCTAAATTCAACAGAGCACACAGCAAACAGTAGATTACTAAAGCTGTGGCTACCTGCTCTGGTCCTAGTGGATGAAAGCAGGCCTGTAGGCAGACAAGGCCAGGCAAGCTAGCAGGCCTAGGTCTCAAAATGGCCACCAGCCACATGGCCAGGCCCAACAACATCACAAATGCCACCCCAAAAAACACACTTCCCCAACTCAATCCAATGCCATCCATGCCCTAAATGTGCTTGAAAATGAAATATATTCAAAAAACAAAAGGAACAGTTGCTTCATCATGCACACACACACACCCATGAGGCCATGCCCATGGCTAGCTCGGGCCTACTACTACAACCCACAAAATTAAAAAAAAAAAAAAGGAATGATGATAATTAATTAAAAAAAAAAAATTGTAGTTACACAACAACTGCAATGCCCACAATGAAACACAACAACCACTTACTTGTAAAATATCCTATTCCAAAAATCCTGAAATCCAATTGCAATGATGCAGCAGACAAAAAGAGTGATCTTTCCAGCTCCAAATCCAAAGGCAGAATGAGCAGGAGATGGATAAAGCACTGGGAGGAGCCTGCTGGACAGGAACAGGAAGTTGGAGATTCTGTGTCACTTCCTCCCTCTCTCCACCTTGTAAAAAAATGACTCCTTGTACAAAAAAGGAAAGCCAAATGTCAATGTAAGGAGTTCTTTTCATCCAAAATCAGTATTTGCAGATGGTTTCATGCTGCTAGAGCCGATATTCCTCTCCAAATTATAAATTTTACGTTGTTGAGTTCTCGAGCTTCACATTACTTCCCCCGGCGTGTCGAAAATGATATGATCGTGTTCTCTTCTTTGTCCCTGTCGCGTTGGATCTGACGTGTTCGCGGTCTCTTTCTCCTGTTCACATTCGATTTCACGTGCCCGCGTCCTCATCCTCTGGCTCGCGATGTAGAATGACATGTTCGAGATCTCAATCTTCTCATACTCGCGCGGTGCATGATCGCGAGAAGAAAGACGTGATCGCGCGACAAATGACGTGATCGCGTGAAAAATGACGTTAATGCGGCCGCGAACTCTCGCGAGACAGCGCAAAATGGCTACCAAAATCCAACATCTCGTGGAGAACGCGACCGGGTCAAGAAAACTTGTCGGAGAACGCAGGGATTCAGGTAAGGCGATCGCACGCGCGCGAGAATGTATTATTTTACAGCGCGAGTAAGAAAGAAATTATCGCTAAGCTGCGGAATGTGGAAATTTTGACATTTTCGCGCTTTCCACGGAAAGCGAAAATGCCAAAATATCGCAATTTCCGCAAACGGAACGGAATTTTGGCCCAGGCCTAAATGACAAGTGACCCCAGAAAGCCACAAATGCAAGACACCAATAGCCCATGTCTTGAGAGGCCTTCCTCTTTCTGCAGCTGCCACCTCCCGGGTCTCTGGATCTGCGTATCTCCTACTCTTGCCCCTTTGCAGTGTCCAGGTGAGTGAGGGGCATGAGGCTGTGTGCTGGCACCCCCTCATCAAGCGGGAGGGGAGAGCGTGGTGCACGGCCCCAGGCGCTTTCATTGCAGGACTCCAACACCGCAGGTTGCCCCTCAGGACTTGGGGCATCAGGTTTCCCTGTGGCCATCACACAAATGCTGGGAGGGCCGCATCTCTGCTATTTTAGCCGGGGGAGGGTCAGGATAGAGGATACTGATTAGGATTTAGACAAAATTGTGGTAGGGGGGAGGGGCAGCAATTTAGGCAGCTAAGGAAGAGGTAACGAGGGGTCTGGTTACAGGGTTAATGGGGGGGCACGGAGGCCGTCCAAATGAAGGAATTTTTCCAGATAAGGAGAACAGGGTGGGTGCTAGCTATAATCCAGTAGGCGGTCCCTCACATATGGTCTGTGCGGTACGGGGTTTGTGCCATTCCAGTAATACACGGAGTACTTTAATGTTACAAACATATTAAACACAAGTAGAATACAGATAAAGATATGGACATAGCTGCCAAGGTTTTGATTTGCTATGTGTGACATTTTCGTATTTTTGGTGGGGTTGTGAGTGACGTTTCAGCCGCTGTGAGTGCAGCTGTCTGGCGGGCAGGGGTCGGGCCGTGAAGACAAGGATCACATAGGTGTCAGAGTTTGCACCCATTTGGGCGGCGGGAGGCTCTGGGAGAATCTTGGCACTGCTGCAGGTCGCCAGAGATGGATGGGCACTGGCCTGGTGGTTTGTGGTGGATTGTGGTTTTGGGAGTGTGCAGTGCATCATTGGACAGTCGGGTGCTTTCAACAGAAGTGTTTAGCCCCCTCCTCGGTGAAAGATTGCTGGGGTAGCGGGGATTTGGTGGTACCTTGTCTCTGGTGAAGTCGCAGGCTGAGGTACGAAACTGAGACAATAGCAGAAATGTGCAAATTAGTGTCTGATAACCTAACTGGGATACTGATTTCACAGGCAGTGGCTGCCATGGGCAAGCACATGCCCACTGCACTTATCGCCCGCACCTCACTACCTCGCACTACCCTCACCTGATTCCGCAGACAGATCTCACTGTGCCCCGCGTCCTGTGGCAGCACCAGAGGTGTGCGTGCCAACTAACAGGTAGAGCCAGGCCAGACCCGAGCTGAGAGTCGGCTCGGGCTCGAAGTACCCATGCACGAGCCGAGCTTTGAACATATGTAGCATGCAAATGATGTAATAAGCATCACTTTAGAATATAAAGGTGTTTTACAAATTCAAAAAGTGTATTTCCATAACAAGTGGGTGCGTTTCACCTTAGTATATCAGATTACATGACGTCGTAGAGAGGCATGTATTATAATACGTTTTGTTTTTAAGCATGCACTGAGAAACATTCCTGTCCATGTCTTGATCGCAATTCGGTTAGTAACCTAAGGGAAAAAACATTGTTATGTTTACCCAGCCTGCAGGGTCACTGGAGTTATGCGACACGAGAGTATCCAACTATGCCTCAGGAAAATGTAAATTATTGCGCGCAGTGCAGTGCATTTTGCCACAGTATTTTCGGTCGGAGTAAAACGATCTGTTTAGTTGGGAGGGTTTAGGTTGGAAAACAACAAACTTTAAGAGGACTCTACGATGATGTGGTCTGGTGTATGACGGCGTGGCAGGTTTATAGCGGCAAGCTCCCGCTTCTTGTTTTGACTGTTCCTCCATAATCAGTTGTTCGTGACAGGGGGGTGTAGTGTATTTGCACTGTGGCGAAATGCTATGGGTGGGTGGGTGTGAGCATACACTGCCCACTGGCGCTGCTGCTAGTTCAGTGCAGTGAGTGATCTGCTATTCACGGTACAATAGGCAGGAACCACTCTAATTGCAAAGCCGCCAACATTATTTATCATTGTTTCAAATACAGCCCCCCCCCCTTGACAACAGTTAGAGTTGCAAGGTCTTCCCCCTCTACTCGGCCAACAATAGGACCGCACTGCCCCGTGCGCAAAGTTCATTCGGCAGAACGGGATGTGCACATCCTGGAGTAGTGGAGGGTTAGAGTGGTGGTGCTTGCCACAAGCCTGGGGCTTGGGGGGGGCAACAGGGGGATCAGAGTAGGCACAGAGAGGTGGGTACGGAGGGTAGGCACGATCAGGTTGCTTTAACAGGTGGTAGAGGGAACGATGAAAAGGCGTTGGCCATGGCACATGCATGGGAAGCGCTAGTGGTTGACCTCCAGGGGTGGGGAACAGAAGCGGTGGAGGTCGCTGAAGCACTGGAGCAGCCGGCAGAAGCGTAGGTGTGGAGAGGCACCTGATGGATTACACATGAGGGCGGGAGGGCTTTCCTTCTCCTTTCTGCTCTGACCCTGACCATGGGGGTGGGGAGTAGCCCGCGGCCACTAACACGGCTACTTACAAGAAAGACTTATCCCGGTACCTGATGTTATGGCACACTGACATGTGGGTGGGGGGATGGTGCATTTGCATAGGGGAGTGTTGGGGGACAGTGCATTGGTAGCTGGAAGTGGTCTACACTGTACTATGCAATGGTTTCTATCTGCGGGAGACGACCACTGCTATGATGGATATTGCGGATGGCAATTGTAACCGAGTAATGCAATAAAAATTGTTTTTGCAAAAAAAAACAAAAGAAAATAACAGGTGGTAGAGGTGGCTGTTCAATGCAATGCCACTGTGCACAAATGCTTATTGATGGCACAGTGGGGATTCAAGCGCCCTTCAGAGGCGATGGATGGTTGCAGGGCTCAGGCCGCTAACAGGTTACAATCTGTGAGGGATGAAGTGCGGCAGAGGGGAAGGGAAGGGCGGTGGCTTCACCTGCTGGATGCTCAGTTTATTTTATTTATTTATTTAATGCATTTTATATAGCACAGACTTTACCCAAAGGTGTCAGAGTGCTTTACAATAAAACCGAGTACGTTACATGAGGGGGCTTTTACATATTTACATGTTACAGGTACAAACTAGAAAGTGAAATAAAATCTGGGCCTTTCGGGTTTCAAATATAAGATGTCCTACGGCAGATGTCCAGGAGGGATGTAGGGAGGTAGGTAGAAAAGGAGAGAAAAATGGCACAAGCTGCTAAAAAAAAAAAAAAAAGAGAGAAGGCAAGTCATGGAAGTACAAGAAAGATAAAGAGAGAAAGGGATAACTACGATACACGAATACAACAAGGTGCATAGAAAACAGAAAGAAAGGGTGTTTTCAAACGCAACAATATCCATTCAAGGAGGATTAAACTGGGAAGGCTGCAATACCGATAATGCATATCTGTCAAATAGAAAGGCAGGCGTGCAGTAATGGGGGAAGCCATGGTTCATCCTCGCATGAACAGCGTCTCTCTGGGAGCACAGTACATCAACTAATGCATTCAGCTATAGTGCAGTGACCTAGCAGCGTTGCCCCAAGGCTACAAACCAATGCCGCGGTTATTATTGGATGGCTGCAGAACTGTATAATTAGTTAATTATAGTTTCTAGTGTCCTGCTCCAAGTTCCATTTCACAAATTATAGTAGGACAGTGTCCTTGGAAAGGAATTAGAATGATTTCTGACTCCCCTGGCCTTGGAGGAGGTGTGCAAGGCACATCGCCGGGTGTTTGGGGTGGGGGGTTGGGAGAATGGGAGCTCCTAGCTCCTCCTTCCCCCTTCCCCAGCGCACCTACACCAATGCCGGACGTGTCGGGGGGAGGAGGGGAATTCATACACATTATTTGCATTGAAACAGTTACCTCAGTTGCACATAGCGTAAGTACAGTACGTGGAGGAAGCACTAACACAGCAAGAGTATACTACAAACGATGATAGTAATGCTAGTGTTGGAGGTGAGATGAAAGGTGCGCACAAGGGTGGTGGCGAATGGGGTGGAGTGGATCATGGCAGGGAGAGTGCTTTGCTAGCCTCTTGCCCACCCCAGTGTCTATTGCTGTGTGTCCTAGGTAGCGCTTCAAGGCCCACGGGGGGAGATGTCAAGCATTAGAGGAGGGATTGGCTATGGGCTCAGGCGGAGATGTACTGTGGGCGAAAAATGGTAGGTTAAGAGACAGAAAGTGGCGTATCCGTCAGAGTGGCTGAGTTTGGGAACAGGGGAACATGGTTCCCAGTCTCAGAGTTGGCTTAACATCTGGTGATTCTGGGCAGATAATTTAATATCCCGGTGCCGATGAAACAGATGTTTCTTCCATAGCCTTACAGGGGAATATTTGCCATTTATCACAGACTGTCACATTGTTTGCTGCAAGATGCTATCAGGATAGGGACCCCCTTTTCCAGGACATAGGGGGTGCACTGGGCAATTTGCACGCATAGATGCAGTTCTAGTGCCAGTTCACCGTAACAGATGCAAATATGCAGTAAGGGCACACCGCAGTTGTGGGGAACTGAGGTAGTTGGAGTGAGGCTTTGGTGGTTCGCAGGCACATATGAACACATGTCTTCAGAAAGTGGATTATTATTAAGTGTAGGTAGGGACCGACCACTTATAAAAAAGGCCACAGTAGCAAGGTCTCAATAATTTATTCCCTTGGATATCGCTTAATTGCTCACTGCAGATGGTTAGGTGCGAGGTGCCACCAGGATACTGCACTTTGCCATAGCCCCCCCTTTTTCCCAGTGCATAAGGGGTGCACTAGCCAACTTGCAAAGGTGTAGCACCAGTTCACCTCAAGAGATGCAAACGCAGAGTGAGGGCACACTGCAGGTGGCGGGAGCTGAGGTGGTTGGAGGAGGTTTTGATTAAATATTTCCCATAGAAGCCCAGGTTTGATGTCCTTCACACCAGAACCTGGGCTTCTATGGGAATTCTCAAGGGCATATTATCAAGCCACTTATCAGTTTCCTGCCACTAAAGCGGTGATAATGTTATCGCCGTTCTTGATATTATGGTCCCCAGTCTACTGTAGCCCATACACTTGCACTGCCCAGAGGTGTATAACAGTCGCTGCGCACCCCATGCACTCCCACTATCCAGAGCTGACTGCCTGCCGCTGCTCATCCAGGCTACTGCACCCCATCCACTCCCACTGGCCGGAGGTGAGTGCCCTCTGCTGCGCAAACAAGCCTCTCTGCTCACCTTCCGCCACTGGCGTGTGTCGAAGAGAGTCGACCATGTGCCGAAGCAACCTCCTCAGCCGTTGCGTACACGTGGTCAACGGAGCTCACAATTCAAACTGGGTGTTAATTGCCAGGATGGCCACGCATCATCACAGGTTCTACACGGGTTCAGCCCTGGTGCTGTTGGGGGGGACGTCAATTTGTGAATCACAGGCTGTTAGATAAAAAGCAAGATAAGATTGTGTGTCATGCGTCCATCAAAGGAGAGAGGAAGAGAAAGAGAGAGAGAGAGAGAGAGAAAAAGAGTGAGAGAGTGACACTGGAGAAATCGTCGCAGCTCACCATTGTGTCACCGGTGTGTCTCCAACCACGTGCCGGGACATAGTGCACCCTCAAGCTCCCACATCTGAAAGATAGTACAGAATTAATAATTGTAGGAAAGACCAGTATGCAGGAATGAAAAGACAGAGACGGTAATTCTCTTGATGTGGTTTAATCCTCAGAACATGTTTTGTAAGCAGCAAGTATAAAGCAAGAATGACTGAACCCCCGTTAACTTCTGCCTCCCAACCTTCTCACATTCAGAACATAACATTCCCAAAGCGACGTGGGGCAGCCATGAGCTATGAGAGGAATGTGACGCTCGTGCCTGCATGCTTCCATGCTCCCAACATACCTTACCGCCTTAAAAAAAAACAGAGAAAGGAAAGTTCGTCAAAATTTGATGGTAAATTTAAGGGTACAAAGTATGAAAAAAGAAATACTCAACTACTTTGCTACAGATGTGGGAGCGACAGACATTTGGCCGACTCTAAAATCTGTCCTGCTATTGGAAAACTTGTTCAAAATGCAATAAGAAAGGGTAATGGCAGGGTATATACGACTGTGTATGGCTAAATCGCTGTGCAGCCTTCTGCATCCAGGCTGCTGCACCCCATCCACTCCCGCCGCCCAGAGGTATCTGCCCGCCGCTGCACAACCAGGCCTTACTGCTCACCTTTTCTTGGACAGGGCACCCTCCACATCATGCAGCCCGCTCCGCAAGCCAAGAAGTCTCACATTTGGTGCTGAGTCTTGATATCGCCATGGCAGAGGACATGCTAGTGCACCCATCATCATCGCAAGTTGCTCACCCGCTCAGTCCTTGCGGTGCCAATAACTCAGTGATCAGTGAGGCCACGCACAGGTGGTGGGCCCCCCTGTTTGGTGGCTCAGGCCTACATGAGGTGTCGGGACCACTGGGACGGGCCATCACAGTGCATGCAGTGGGAGCAACTCAAAAATGGCGTAGAGCATGTGCACCCGGTCTTTTTTATTGGTAGGTTTGCGTGACGCCTGTGCTGGATGGCTGTGGTGCGGGTGTATACCAGCCATGAGGGAGTGGTTGTGGCGTACTGACAACTAGACCTGTGACCAGCAGATCACTACAATGAAAATCTGTGCCATAAAGCGTTGTTGTCCTTCCCTGTACGCGTAAGTGGAGTGGGCTGGCCTGGGGTATGCCAGTGCTGCGTGAGGCTCTGAAGAATGACTCCAGAGCTATGGGAGTGGCTCTGACATGAACGATATGAGGAATCAACTAATGCAGGTGTCCGTGTTGTAGTGCTGCCGTCACCTGGGTCGCAAGCACAAATGTGTCATTCTGTGACTGAAGTCCCACAACATGACCAACATGGAAGGTACAGGGAATCACTGACCCTACATTCATCCATAGTTCCACACATGAAAGATGGTGGACATGACGCATCTCTGTGGATATGAATGTTTATTGCACATTCACTGGAGTGTTGCAGCTGTAGCAATACAGGGCCATGGAAAGTTCAGGTTGCAGTTTTTGGTACATGGAGGGCAGTCAATTAGAGCGAAGCTTGTGTTCGGAGTTAGGCTGCACCAACATGTGTACTTATGTGGTTCCTCGGGTAGACTGCCGACCTTGGTGTTGGAAACCAGGGTTCGAGCCTCGGGGTCGCATCCACATCCTGTGATGGTAGCCAAATCACTTAATCTGCACGTGCCTACATGTGTAATGTAAATACGGTGCTCATGTAAAGCGCTCCAATACCTTTGGGTCGAGTTCACGCTATATAAATATGCAACAACAAAAATAAATCCCCACGCACTTATAAATTCACTATACACTCTCCTTGCAGCACTCTAATGATGCAGTCGCTATGTTCGTACTTGTAGAATGAGCGAGAGAAAGTTACATAATTTAAGTTTTCCCCACTGCCAGAGGTAACATGGTTGCATACGCTGTCTACAGCACAATATAATGTGGTAGGGCCCAGGGGCAGCATTTTGCATACATAATGAACACACGGACACAGATAGATAGTGGAACTGGGTACGGGCACGTGCGCTCAACTCCTTTTTATTACCAGGGTCACATGTCCAGTGATGTCTGTGCTGGATGCGGGTGAGGTGAGTGTAAGCCAGCCCTCCGGGAATGGTTGATGCTGGTAGCAAGTACAACAGTAATCATCGGATCATACACAGAGATTCAATCATAAAGGGTCTATGACTTGTGCTGCAGTAAGGTAGGGGCACCAGATGTGAAATAATACAGAGACGATTCTATTGTAAAGGGTCCATGACTTGTGGTGCACTGAGGTAGGGGCAGCAGATCTGAAATCATACAGAAAAGATTCTATGATAAAGGGTGCGTGAGTTGTGGTGCACTGAGGTAGGGGCATCAGAAGCATTTAGCATGTGTGGAGCCAGCGATGATATGTGTTCCGGGCAGGCCACACTGGAAGCAATGTCTCTTGCCTAGTGGACTGTGTCATCTGTAATCGTGACTCAAACAAAAGATGAAACATGTATGAAATACGTTGTCGAAACTTGTAGGTTTCAGGCATGATATTGTTAGAAATTAGCATTTAAAAAACATTTGAAATTCACTGAAAAAAACATAGGTTTCAGGCACGTTATAGTTAGAAATTTGCATTTAAAAACCTTTGAAATTCACTGAAAAAAAACATAGGTTTCAGACACATTATAGTTAGAAATTAGCATTTAAAAAACCTTAGAAATTCACTGAAAAAACCATAGGTTTCAGGGACGTTATAGTTAGTTGTACATTTTACTCATACAAAACCATAGAAATTCCCCCGTTATAGTTAGTTCAGCTAACTATAACTCGCGCCCCCGCAATGCACTGCTGATGACGTCACACATTACATCATTCATGACATGGTCAGTGACATCACTGATGACATCTCAAATGACATCACTGATGACATCACTGATTACATCATCCATGTGAAAATCTGATGCACCTTCTTACACCCTAATATATCCTTTGATACACTGTTTCCAAAATACAGAATACCATTTTTGAAACCATAGACATACCAATACCAGTTACTACATATCTAGTCCTGATTTTTAGGTCTACACATACATACACTCATTCACCCATACAATCACTCATACATGCAGTCAATCATCAATACAACACTATCATATGCACTCATACACTTACACAGACGCTCATACACCAGCACTCCTTAACAGATACTCACACACCTAGTCAGTCAGGCAAAGAATCAATCACACTTTCATTTACTGACCTATACAGTTATACACACACCACCTCACGTATTCAAACATATAGTAACACATACTTACTCTAATATACAACCACTAATACAAGTACACACTCATCCATATAGCCACTCTGACAATCACTCACTCTCACATATAGTCAATGTTACACACCAACTCTCACATACACTGCCTTTTACATATGTACTTAGTTGGACATGTACCACTGAGACATCCATTCACTCACCAACACACCCAAACATACACTCACCCACCCATACAACTGTTTCCACATGAACTCTTAAACTCATACACCCAGTCAATCAACTACTCACACATCTATGCACAGAGTCACACACCCCCCACCCAACCACACACAGACTCAGTCTCCCATACAAATACTCAGGCAACTAATCAATAACCCATATAAACACTCATGTAGCTACTGACCAACTGATGCAGCAGCTTACACAACAACAGACAGATTGATACAGACATTCACACAGTTTAGTCACTAACCCATGTATTTAGTGAGACACAGTTAATCACTCACTTAAACAGTTAGTCACACACCTACTAAATCCTCCATCCAGACACTTATACATCCACTCATTCTTCAATACAGCTTGGTATATATATAATACATATTTAAATTTTAAACAAAACCACATTCACTGGATGATGTCATCAGTGGTGTCATTTGATATGTCATCAGTGATGTCATCAGTGATGTCACTTGCCATGTCATGAATGATGTAATATGTGACGTCATCAGCAGTGCATTGCGGGGGCACGAGTTATAGTTAGCTGAACTAACTATAACAGGGGAATTTCTATGGTTTTGTATGAGTAAGATGTCCAACTAATTATGAACGTTCCTAAGACCTATGGTTTTTTTCAGTGGATTTCTAAGGTTTTTTAAATGCTAATTTCTAACTATAACGTGCCTGAAACCTATGTTTTTTTCAGTGAATGTCAGAGGTTTTTTAAATGCTAATGTCTAACTATAACATGCCTGAAACCTATGGTTTTTTTCAGTGAAAAAAAAAAATATATATATATATATATATATCACGCTCACACTTGCTCCGCTGCATTGAGAAGCACTCGAACATCAACCAAGAGTCGCAAGCATGACTCTTAATTAAAGGTACGGGAGTCGTCAGACTGTAGCTCCTTTCACAGCTCCTACTCCACTGCCGACGCGTTTTGAATGAATCTTCCTCATGGGCTTGTGGCGAGTGAGAGGCACGATGAGGCCACAGCTTCTTTTAATTATCCCAAAGTGATACGCCCCTGGATGGGTTGTTCTGAATGAAATGCGCAGGGAATTCTGGAAGTTGTGGTACCAAATCATTTATTTACAATGTGCCAATGTTCTGCTGGAATAAGGGCCCATGGATGAGCCCCCACAGGCGGACGCCCCCTCAATCCTTAGTTGATGCTCCGCATTATGGAGGCGGCAAATGTCACCCCCGCGGCCAACCAGAGTCCCGGAGTGGTGCATTCTCGACGGCGCGGTTCGCCGCCAATATATCACGCTCACACTTGCTCCGCTGCATTGAGAAGCACTCGAACATCAACCAAGAGTCGCAAGCATGACTCTTAATTAAAGGTACGGGAGTCGTCAGACTGTAGCTCCTTTCACAGCTCCTACTCCACTGCCGACGCGTTTCGAATGAATCTTCCTCATGGGCTTGTGGCGAGTGAGAGGCACGATGAGGCCACAGCTTCTTTTAATTATCCCAAAGTGATACGCCCCTGGATGGGTTGTTCTGAATGAAATGCGCAGGGAATTATGGAAGTTGTGGTACCAAATCATTTATTTACAATGTGCCAATGTTCTGCAGGAATAAGGGCCCATGGATGAGCCCCCACAGGCGGACGCCCCCTCAATCCTTAGTTGATGCTCCGCATTATGGAGGCGGCAAATGTCACCCCCGCGGCCAACCAGAGTCCCGGAGTGGTGCATTCTCGACGGCGCGGTTCGCCGCCAATATATCACGCTCACACTTGCTCCGCTGCATTGAGAAGCACTCGAACATCAACCAAGAGTCGCAAGCATGACTCTTAATTAAAGGTACGGGAGTCGTCAGACTGTAGCTCCTTTCACAGCTCCTACTCCACTGCCGACGCGTTTCGAATGAATCTGAGATCTATGGCCGCGGAGGATCCGCGGACCGTACCCGCACCGTAAGCGCACCCTCCCCGAACGGAGCGCGCACCCTCCCGATCGCGCATGAATGCTAATTGGTTGTCGAGCGTCTCTCTACATTCGAAACCAGGAACTGTTGGCGGCCATTTTCTGCCTCGGTAGAAGCGAGGCTGAAGATGGAAGGGGAATAAGTGTGTAAAAGATATAAAGGGGGCAGAGTGGAAATACACTGACCCTCTAGATATGCTTAGGGGGTCCCAGAAGGACCTCCTGTGGCCCCCCTTTTTTTTTTTTTTTTTAAAGCGGCGAAATGCGCGCACGGTGCGCGCATCCTATCGCGTTGGATGCATGGATTCTCTCGCGGTGGGTGCGCGGATCCACGGCAACGTTTTTTGAAAAACGACAAGAAATCATTGGTTGTATAACAACTTTCTACACTGAAAGGTAGGGTGTATATTTTTGTTTTTTAAAGGTATGATTGTTATTGGTTAACAAAAACAGATTGTAATGAACATTATATATGATAAGCTGATATGTTGAAAAGTCAAGCACACTTCCTGTCTTGTGTAGGAACATTGTGTGCTGAACTTGTGACCTGTGAGCTCAGTGCAGTGTTCCATGACCTGTTTCTATGGTAACAGGCAGAAGGCAGATTGGGGGAAGGATTGAAATGTATTTCAGTTGGAAAGGGTTGAAATGTTTAACCAATAGAAATGTGTGTTTGCTTTTGAGTTTATGTGCGAAGGATTGTTATTTGATGGTTATATGTATATGTGTGAAAAATGAAAGGGAAACTTTTCCATTCTTTGCTTTTGCTGAGGTGCACAGTGCAGAGATTCTGTAAAAGAAAATATGGTGAGTGATTGATATACTCCTTAATCTACAAAAGAACTTGAAAGATGAGTTATTTAATTGTGGGGGGATGTATGTAGACTATTTTGATTTTAATCAGACTAATGTATTTTTCCTGCTAAAGTGTAGGGAGTACTTTTTTTCTCTACAATGTGTGTGCATGTAGAAACCATTCTGTGATAGGCATTTGTGTTTTTCATGTGTTTGTAGACAGATAACTGTGCAGTTTTTATATTTTGGTAGAATTAGAAACCAGTCATTATTTATGAATTTGTGAAATGAGTTATGTTATGTTTCTATACTAAAATGTAGTACTACTTCTAGATGTGTTTTGATATAGTGCAAGGGATAGTGTTGTTTGTCTAGAATCACACAGTGAGCCTATGTGCATTTGGGAACCACTGTGAGAGAAGCATTTGGTAATATTGTGTATTTGCTGACAGATAACTGTTTTAAAACCAGTCAGGTTGTCAAGTTTTAGTAGCATTAGAAGACAGTTATGGCTTATGCTTTCATTAAATGAGTGAGGCATTGACAGTAAATTGCAGTCGTGAAATATGTAGATTGTGTGCAGTTCCCTTACCACTTGCACTGTAGTGAATGAGTTTTGGTAAGCTCATAGGGATAGTGGTGCTTGTCTAGAATCACACTGTGAGTTAGTGTGTATTTGGGATCAGTGTGAGAGAATCATTTGGTAACATCATGTATTTGCTGACAGATAACTGTTTTAAAATCTGTCATGTTGTGAAGTTTTAGTAGCATTAGAATCCAGTCTTTGCTTATATGTTGATTAAATGAGTCATGTTTTGACACTGATGTGCTGTACTTAAATATGTAGATTGTGTGCAGTACCATTCACTCTTCCAGACTAGTGAATGAGTTTTGGTAAACTCCTAGGATAGTGTTGCTTGTCTAAAATCACACTGTGAGTCTGTGTGCATTTGGGTAAGGATTGTGAGAGAAGCATTTGGTAACATCGTGTATTTGCTGACAGATAACTGTTTTAAAACCTGTCATGTTGTCAAGTTTAAGTAGCATTAGAAGACAGTTATCAGAATGTGACGCTCGTGCCTGCATGCTTCCATGCTCCCAACATACCTTACCGCCTTAAAAAAAAACAGAGAAAGGAAAGTTCGTCAAAATTTGATGGTAAATTTAAGGGTACAAAGTATGAAAAAAGAAATACTCAACTACTTTGCTACAGATGTGGGAGCGACAGACATTTGGCCGACTCTAAAATCTGTCCTGCTATTGGAAAACTTGTTCAAAATGCAATAAGAAAGGGTAATGGCAGGGTATATACGACTGTGTATGGCTAAATCGCTGTGCAGCCTTCTGCATCCAGGCTGCTGCACCCCATCCACTCCCGCCGCCCAGAGGTATCTGCCCGCCGCTGCACAACCAGGCCTCACTGCTCACCTTTTCTTGGACAGGGCACCCTCCACATCATGCAGCCCGCTCCGCAAGCCAAGAAGTCTCACATTTGGTGCTGAGTCTTGATATCGCCATGGCAGAGGACATGCTAGTGCACCCATCATCATCGCAAGTTGCTCACCCGCTCAGTCCTTGCGGTGCCAATAACTCAGTGATCAGTGAGGCCACGCACAGGTGGTGGGCCCCCCTGTTTGATGGCTCAGGCCTACATGAGGTGTCGGGACCACTGGGACGGGCCATCACAGTGCATGCAGTGGGAGCAACTCAAAAATGGCGTAGAGCATGTGCACCCGGTCTTTTTTATTGGTAGGTTTGCGTGACGCCTGTGCTGGATGGCTGTGGTGCGGGTGTATACCAGCCATGAGGGAGTGGTTGTGGCGTACTGACAACTAGACCTGTGACCAGCAGATCACTACAATGAAAATCTGTGCCATAAAGCGTTGTTGTCCTTCCCTGTACGCGTAAGTGGAGTGGGCTGGCCTGGGGTATGCCAGTGCTGCGTGAGGCTCTGAAGAATGACTCCAGAGCTATGGGAGTGGCTCTGACATGAACGATATGAGGAATCAACTAATGCAGGTGTCCGTGTTGTAGTGCTGCCGTCACCTGGGTCGCAAGCACAAATGTGTCATTCTGTGACTGAAGTCCCACAACATGACCAACATGGAAGGTACAGGGAATCACTGACCCTACATTCATCCATAGTTCCACACATGAAAGATGGTGGACATGACGCATCTCTGTGGATATGAATGTTTATTGCACATTCACTGGAGTGTTGCAGCTGTAGCAATACAGGGCCATGGAAAGTTCAGGTTGCAGTTTTTGGTACATGGAGGGCAGTCAATTAGAGCGAAGCTTGTGTTCGGAGTTAGGCTGCACCAACATGTGTACTTATGTGGTTCCTCGGGTAGACTGCCGACCTTGGTGTTGGAAACCAGGGTTCGAGCCTCGGGGTCGCATCCACATCCTGTGATGGTAGCCAAATCACTTAATCTGCACGTGCCTACATGTGTAATGTAAATACGGTGCTCATGTAAAGCGCTCCAATACCTTTGGGTCGAGTTCACGCTATATAAATATGCAACAACAAAAATAAATCCCCACGCACTTATAAATTCACTATACACTCTCCTTGCAGCACTCTAATGATGCAGTCTCTATGTTCGTACTTGTAAAATGAGCGAGAGAAAGTTACATAATTTAAGTTTTCCCCACTGCCAGAGGTAACATGGTTGCATACGCTGTCTACAGCACAATATAATGTGGTAGGGCCCAGGGGCAGCATTTTGCATACATAATGAACACACGGACACAGATAGATAGTGGAACTGGGTACGGGCACGTGCGCTCAACTCCTTTTTATTACCAGGGTCACATGTCCAGTGATGTCTGTGCTGGATGCGGGTGAGGTGAGTGTAAGCCAGCCCTCCGGGAATGGTTGATGCTGGTAGCAAGTACAACAGTAATCATCGGATCATACACAGAGATTCAATCATAAAGGGTCTATGACTTGTGCTGCAGTAAGGTAGGGGCACCAGATGTGAAATAATACAGAGACGATTCTATTGTAAAGGGTCCATGACTTGTGGTGCACTGAGGTAGGGGCAGCAGATCTGAAATCATACAGAAAAGATTCTATGATAAAGGGTGCGTGAGTTGTGGTGCACTGAGGTAGGGGCATCAGAAGCATTTAGCATGTGTGGAGCCAGCGATGATATGTGTTCCGGGCAGGCCACACTGGAAGCAATGTCTCTTGCCTAGTGGACTGTGTCATCTGTAATCGTGACTCAAACAAAAGATGAAACATGTATGAAATAAGTTGTCGAAACATGTAGGTTTCAGGCATGATATTGTTAGAAATTAGCATTTAAAAAACATTTGAAATTCACTGAAAAAAACATAGGTTTCAGGCACGTTATAGTTAGAAATTTGCATTTAAAAACCTTTGAAATTCACTGAAAAAAAACATAGGTTTCAGACACATTATAGTTAGAAATTAGCATTTAAAAAACCTTAGAAATTCACTGAAAAAACCATAGGTTTCAGGGACGTTATAGTTAGTTGTACATTTTACTCATACAAAACCATAGAAATTCCCCCGTTATAGTTAGTTCAGCTAACTATAACTCGCGCCCCCGCAATGCACTGCTGATGACGTCACACATTACATCATTCATGACATGGTCAGTGACATCACTGATGACATCTCAAATGACATCACTGATGACATCACTGATTACATCATCCATGTGAAAATCTGATGCACCTTCTTACACCCTAATATAACCTTTGATACACTGTTTCCAAAATACAGAATACCATTTTTGAAACCATAGACATACCAATACCAGTTACTACATATCTAGTCCTGATTTTTAGGTCTACACATACATACACTCATTCACCCATACAATCACTCATACATGCAGTCAATCATCAATACAACACTATCATATGCACTCATACACTTACACAGACGCTCATACACCAGCACTCCTTAACAGATACTCACACACCTAGTCAGTCAGGCAAAGAATCAATCACACTTTCATTTACTGACCTATACAGTTATACACACACCACCTCATGTATTCAAACATATAGTAACACATACTTACTCTAATATACAACCACTAATACAAGTACACACTCATCCATATAGCCACTCTGACAATCACTCACTCTCACATATAGTCAATGTTACACACCAACTCTCACATACACTGCCTTTTACATATGTACTTAGTTGGACATGTACCACTGAGACATCCATTCACTCACCAACACACCCAAACATACACTCACCCACCCATACAACTGTTTCCACATGAACTCTTAAACTCATACACCCAGTCAATCAACTACTCACACATCTATGCACAGAGTCACACACCCCCCACCCAACCACACACAGACTCAGTCTCCCATACAAATACTCAGGCAACTAATCAATAACCCATATAAACACTCATGTAGCTACTGACCAACTGATGCAGCAGCTTACACAACAACAGACAGATTGATACAGACATTCACACAGTTTAGTCACTAACCCATGTATTTAGTGAGACACAGTTAATCACTCACTTAAACAGTTAGTCACACACCTACTAAATCCTCCATCCAGACACTTATACATCCACTCATTCTTCAATACAGCTTGGTATATATATAATACATATTTAAATTTTAAACAAAACCACATTCACTGGATGATGTCATCAGTGGTGTCATTTGATATGTCATCAGTGATGTCATCAGTGATGTCACTTGCCATGTCATGAATGATGTAATATGTGACGTCATCAGCAGTGCATTGCGGGGGCACGAGTTATAGTTAGCTGAACTAACTATAACAGGGGAATTTCTATGGTTTTGTATGAGTAAGATGTCCAACTAATTATGAACGTTCCTAAGACCTATGGTTTTTTTCAGTGGATTTCTTTCTAAGGTTTTTTAAATGCTAATTTCTAACTATAACGTGCCTGAAACCTATGTTTTTTTCAGTGAATGTCAGAGGTTTTTTAAATGCTAATGTCTAACTATAACATGCCTGAAACCTATGGTTTTTTTCAGTGAAAAAAAAAAAAAATATATATATATATATATCACGCTCACACTTGCTCCGCTGCATTGAGAAGCACTCGAACATCAACCAAGAGTCGCAAGCATGACTCTTAATTAAAGGTACGGGAGTCGTCAGACTGTAGCTCCTTTCACAGCTCCTACTCCACTGCCGACGCGTTTTGAATGAATCTTCCTCATGGGCTTGTGGCGAGTGAGAGGCACGATGAGGCCACAGCTTCTTTTAATTATCCCAAAGTGATACGCCCCTGGATGGGTTGTTCTGAATGAAATGCGCAGGGAATTCTGGAAGTTGTGGTACCAAATCATTTATTTACAATGTGCCAATGTTCTGCTGGAATAAGGGCCCATGGATGAGCCCCCACAGGCGGACGCCCCCTCAATCCTTAGTTGATGCTCCGCATTATGGAGGCGGCAAATGTCACCCCCGCGGCCAACCAGAGTCCCGGAGTGGTGCATTCTCGACGGCGCGGTTCGCCGCCAATATATCACGCTCACACTTGCTCCGCTGCATTGAGAAGCACTCGAACATCAACCAAGAGTCGCAAGCATGACTCTTAATTAAAGGTACGGGAGTCGTCAGACTGTAGCTCCTTTCACAGCTCCTACTCCACTGCCGACGCGTTTCGAATGAATCTTCCTCATGGGCTTGTGGCGAGTCAGAGGCACGATGAGGCCACAGCTTCTTTTAATTATCCCAAAGTGATACGCCCCTGGATGGGTTGTTCTGAATGAAATGCGCAGGGAATTATGGAAGTTGTGGTACCAAATCATTTATTTACAATGTGCCAATGTTCTGCAGGAATAAGGGCCCATGGATGAGCCCCCACAGGCGGACGCCCCCTCAATCCTTAGTTGATGCTCCGCATTATGGAGGCGGCAAATGTCACCCCCGCGGCCAACCAGAGTCCCGGAGTGGTGCATTCTCGACGGCGCGGTTCGCCGCCAATATATCACGCTCACACTTGCTCCGCTGCATTGAGAAGCACTCGAACATCAACCAAGAGTCGCAAGCATGACTCTTAATTAAAGGTACGGGAGTCGTCAGACTGTAGCTCCTTTCACAGCTCCTACTCCACTGCCGACGCGTTTCGAATGAATCTGATATCTATGGCCGCGGAGGATCCGCGGACCGTACCCGCACCGTAAGCGCACCCTCCCCGAACGGAGCGCGCACCCTCCCGATCGCGCATGAATGCTAATTGGTTGTCGAGCGTCTCTCTACATTCGAAACCAGGAACTGTTGGCGGCCATTTTCTGCCTCGGTAGAAGCGAGGCTGAAGATGGAAGGGGAATAAGTGTGTAAAAGATATAAAGGGGGCAGAGTGGAAATACACTGACCCTCTAGATATGCTTAGGGGGTCCCAGAAGGACCTCCTGTGGCCCCCCTTTTTTTTTTTTTTTTTAAAGCGGCGAAATGCGCGCACGGTGCGCGCATCCTATCGCGTTGGATGCATGGATTCTCTCGCGGTGGGTGCGCGGATCCACGGCAACGTTTTTTGAAAAACGACAAGAAATCATTGGTTGTATAACAACTTTCTACACTGAAAGGTAGGGTGTATATTTTTGTTTTTTAAAGGTATGATTGTTATTGGTTAACAAAAACAGATTGTAATGAACATTATATATGATAAGCTGATATGTTGAAAAGTCAAGCACACTTCCTGTCTTGTGTAGGAACATTGTGTGCTGAACTTGTGACCTGTGAGCTCAGTGCAGTGTTCCATGACCTGTTTCTATGGTAACAGGCAGAAGGCAGATTGGGGGAAGGATTGAAATGTATTTCAGTTGGAAAGGGTTGAAATGTTTAACCAATAGAAATGTGTGTTTGCTTTTGAGTTTATGTGCGAAGGATTGTTATTTGATGTTTATATGTATATGTGTGAAAAATGAAAGGGAAACTTTTCCATTCTTTGCTTTTGCTGAGGTGCACAGTGCAGAGATTCTGTAAAAGAAAATATGGTGAGTGATTGATATACTCCTTAATCTACAAAAGAACTTGAAAGATGAGTTATTTAATTGTGGGGGGATGTATGTAGACTATTTTGATTTTAATCAGACTAATGTATTTTTCCTGCTAAAGTGTAGGGAGTACTTTTTTTCTCTACAATGTGTGTGCATGTAGAAACCATTCTGTGATAGGCATTTGTGTTTTTCATGTGTTTGTAGACAGATAACTGTGCAGTTTTTATATTTTGGTAGAATTAGAAACCAGTCATTATTTATGAATTTGTGAAATGAGTTATGTTATGTTTCTATACTAAAATGTAGTACTACTTCTAGATGTGTTTTGATATAGTGCAAGGGATAGTGTTGTTTGTCTAGAATCACACAGTGAGCCTATGTGCATTTGGGAACCACTGTGAGAGAAGCATTTGGTAATATTGTGTATTTGCTGACAGATAACTGTTTTAAAACCAGTCAGGTTGTCAAGTTTTAGTAGCATTAGAAGACAGTTATGGCTTATGCTTTCATTAAATGAGTGAGGCATTGACAGTAAATTGCAGTCATGAAATATGTAGATTGTGTGCAGTTCCCTTACCACTTGCACTGTAGTGAATGAGTTTTGGTAAGCTCATAGGGATAGTGGTGCTTGTCTAGAATCACACTGTGAGTTAGTGTGTATTTGGGATCAGTGTGAGAGAATCATTTGGTAACATCATGTATTTGCTGACAGATAACTGTTTTAAAATCTGTCATGTTGTGAAGTTTTAGTAGCATTAGAATCCAGTCTTTGCTTATATGTTGATTAAATGAGTCATGCTTTGACACTGATGTGCTGTACTTAAATATGTAGATTGTGTGCAGTACCATTAACTCTTCCAGACTAGTGAATGAGTTTTGGTAAACTCCTAGGATAGTGTTGCTTGTCTAAAATCACACTGTGAGTCTGTGTGCATTTGGGTAAGGATTGTGAGAGAAGCATTTGGTAACATCGTGTATTTGCTGACAGATAACTGTTTTAAAACCTGTCATGTTGTCAAGTTTAAGTAGCATTAGAAGACAGTTATGGCTTATGCTTTCATTATATGAGTCAGGCATTGACAGTAAATTGCAGTCGTGAAATATGTAGATTGTGTGCAGTTCCCTTATCACTTCCAGTGTAGTGAATGAGTTTTGGTAAACTCCTAGGGATACTGGTGCTTGTCTAGAATCACACTGTGAGTCTTTGTGCATTTGGGAACCACTGTGAAAGAAGCGTTTGGTAACATCGTGTATTTGCTGACAGAAAACTGTTTTAAAACATGTCATGTTGTCAAGTTTTAGTAGCATTAGAAGCCAGTCTCTGCTTATGTGTTGATTAAATGAGTCAGGCATTGACCTTAAAGAGCAGTCGTGAAATATGTAGATTGTGTGCAGTTCCCTTATCACTTCCAGTGTAGTGAACGAGTTTTGGTAAACTAGGGATACTGGTGCTTGTCTAGAATCACACTGTGAATCTTTGTGCATTTGGGAACCACTGTGAAAGAAGCGTTTGGTAACATTGTGTATTTGCTGACAGAAAACTGTTTTAAAACTTGTCATGTTGTCAAGTTTTAGTAGCATTAGAAGCCAGTCATTGCTTATGCGTTGATTAAATGAGTCAGGCATTGACACTAAAGTGCAGTCGTGAAATATGTAGATTGTGTGCAGTTCCCTTACCACTTCCACTGTAGTGAATGAGTTTTGGTAAGCTGCTAGGGTTAGTGTTGTTTGTCTAGAATCACACTGTGAGTCTGTGTGTATTTGGGAACCACTGTGAGAGAAGTGTTTGGTAACATCGTGTATTTGCTGACAGATAAGTGTTGTAAAACATGTCATGTTGTCAAGTTTTAGTAGCATTAGAAGACAGTTATGGCTTATGCTTTCATTATATGAGTCAGGCATTGACATTAAATGGCAGTTGTGAAATATGTAGATTGTGTGCAGTTCCCTTACCACTTGCACTGTAGTGAATGAGTTTTGGTAAACTCATAGGGATGGTGGTGCTTGTCTAGAATCACACTGTGAGTTAGTGTGTATTTGGGATCACTGTGAGAGAAGCATTTGGTAACATCATGTATTTGCTGACAGATAACTGTTTTAAAACCTGTCATGTTGTGAAGTTTTAGTAGGATTAGAATCCAGTCTTTGCTTATGCGTTGATTAAATGAGTCATGCTTTGACACTGATGTGGTGTACTTAAATATGTAGATTGTGTGCAGTACCATTAACTCTTCCAGAGTAGTGAATGAGTTTTGGTAAACTCCTAGGATAGTGTTGCTTGTCTAAAATCACACTGTGAGTCTGTGTGCATTTGGGTAAGGATTGTGAGAGAAGCATTTGGTAACATCGTGTATTTGCTGACATATACCTGTTTTAAAACCGTCATGTTGTGAAGTTTTAGTAGCATTAGAAGCCAGTCTTTGCTTATGCTTTGATTAAATGAGTCAGGCTTTGACACAAAAGTGCAGTCCTGAAATATGAAGACTGTGTGCAGTTCGCTTACCACTTCCACAGTAGTGAATGATTTTTGGTAAACTCCTAGGTATAGTGGTTGTTGTCTAGAATTACACTGTGAGTCTGTGTGCATTTGAGAACCACTGTGAGAGAAGCATTTGGTAACATAGTGTATTTGCTGACAGATAACTAATTTAAAACCTCTCATGTTGTCAAGTTTTAGTAGCATTAGAAGCTAGTCTTTGCTTATGCATTGATAAAATGAGTCAGGGTTTGACACTAAGGTGCAGTACCATGTACTATTCTGTTCACTGTGGCAGAACTGAAAATTTAAAAGTTTTACCTAAGCACTGTCCTAGAAGTAGTCTGATTATTTAGTCAGTTTCTAAGTACCAAATAGATTGCTTCAAATAAAAGTGTTCTGACATACTATACACTTGTCTTTTACACCTTCAATTCCCTAGTCAGTATCCATACACTTCCAGGAAACATCCTGTCACTTCCTTTGCAGTCCTCTAGAGACCCATTCAACAGCATGTACCATTGACTGTGCCAAAACTCAAACACTTATAAATTCACCTAGACACTCTCTTTCCAGTACTCTAATGATTCAGTCACTGCCTAAGTATTCATGCACTGAGCCAGGTCTTAGCACATGGACTACGTCAAACCCATATCCACTATGCATGCAGTCCTCTAACCACCTACACACTTGTCTTTCACACCTTCAATTCCCCAGTCAGTATCCGTTCACTTCCAGCAAACACCCTGTCACTGCCGTTGCACTCCTCTAGTGACCCATTCAGCATCATGTACTAATCCATTCACAGCGCCACACCCTAATAAATTCACCCAGGCACTCTCCTTCCATCTAATCATTCAGTCAGTACCCAAGTACTCATCCAGTGACCCAGGCCTTAGTATATGGACTGCTTCAAACCCTTATCCTCTATGTATGCAGTCCTCTAACCACCTACACAATTGTCTTTCACACCTTCAATTCCCTAGTCAGTATCCATACACTTCCAGGAAATACCCTGTCACTCTCTTTGCAGTCCTCTAGTGCCCCATTCAGCACCATGTACTAATCCATTCACTGTGCTAAAACCCAAACACTTATAAATTCACCAAGATACTATCTTTGCAGTACTCTAATCATTCAGTCAGTGCCTAAGTATTCATACACTGAGCCAGGCCTTAGCACATGGACTGCTTCAAACCCCTATGCACTATGCATGCAGTCTTCTAACCACCTAGACACTTGTCTTTCACACTTTCAATTTCCTAGTCAGTATCCATACAGTCCAGCACTTGTCACTGCCTTTGCACTCCTCTAGTGACCCATTCAGTGCCAAGTACTAATCTATTCCCTGTGCGAAAAGCCTAGCACTTATAAATTCACCTAGGCACTCTCCTTGCTGTACGATAATCATTCAGTCAGTACCCAAGTAGTCATGCAGTGAGCCAGGCCTTAGCACATGGACGCTTTAAATGCCTATGCAGTATGGATGCAGTCCTCTAATCACCTACACAGTTGTGTTTCACACCTTCTATTCCGTAGTTAGTATTCATACTCTTCTAGCAAACACCCTGTGAGTCACCCATTGTGTCTCCTTATAGTACTGTAATCATTTAGTCAGTTAGTGTTAGAATGGGGAACCTCTGGTTGGCACAGGTAGGTACTTGTGACAAGCAGCGGTCCCTTCTTCTATTCAGGGCGAGAGAATTACCCTTTCAGAACAACCCCTGCTCACCCTATAGGTAGTGTGGCGCGAGCAGTCAGGGCTAAACTTCAGGGTGTAGTCAGTTAAGCATTTATGATCACACACAGTAAATCACAACGATCCCCCACAAATGGACACCAGGCGTAAGTTGTATCAAAAATACGGATGCTTTATATAAAAGATTCTTTGTTACGCAGGCATGTACAAGACCATCAATAACGGTTGCGAAATGGAAGCCACAAGATGATAATTAGGCACTGTTCTTGTCTTTGGTAACTTATTCGATCCCGAGCGCTTCACAGGGCTCGGTTGAGTCGGTCCAGTCACGGTGATGCGCAGTGCACCCGGGGTACAGTGATATGGGGAAATCAGAACGTTGCGGACCCCGAGTCCGATAGAGAGTTTACTGTACCTGGGAACGTGCGATGTGCTTGGACGAGTCTTCGGGGGAGATGCAGGTTCTGCACCTCGCGGGTTTCCGGATCAAGAATTCAGCGGGCGGCTCTCGGTAGACAGGTGCGGCCCAGGGCCTCCGACACGGACTGTGCGGGAGGTCACTGCGGAGGGCGGCACGGTCAGACTCAGGCTGGGAGGTGAAGCGGGGCGGCCGGATACGTTACGACGTACGGGCGGCCGTCCGAGGCTGGATTTCACTTCCCCACTAGAAATCCGGCGGGAGGGCGAGAGGGCACCCAGCGCGCTCCAGTAGCAGGCAGGTGACAGGGAATCGGGACGGCCAGACTCGATGGGTCCAGAGCGACTCAGGTAGAGCGGGGCTCTCGGCGAGTGGAGGCGGCCAGGCTTCTGGGTGTCACGGCCCTAGGAGGGATGTGAAGGTGCGCAGGGCACTCCGGCGGGAGAAAGCACACGGCTCGAATTCTCAGACGAGCGGAGACACGGTGAACCCACTGGTCCTGGGGTTCAGTTCAGGGGGCAAGCTCTTCTTCCAAGCCCTTGGAGATAGTTGAAGAACAAAGTGCAAAGTCTCTTTCAGTCTTTTCCTCTCCTTCCTCAGCAAGGCACCTACTGCAGGCCAATCCCCCAGGTCAGGGAAAGTTACTCCTCCTTCAGCTTCTTCCAGGTCCTTCTAGTCGGGCAGAGTTCCTTCGTGGTTCAATCTGGATCTGATTTCTTAGGAGCCAGGCTCCTACTTTTATACAGTGATTCTTTTGTTCTCTAGCGCCAGGGGGCCTGGGCCTGGCTCAGTCCAGTTTTGGAGCACTCTGTTGTGGTGACTCGGCTTGTTCCTTTCAGCAGCAGGGCAGAGACATCAGCCGCTCCACAGGGGGCGGCGCCGGCTTTGTGGTGGCAGAGCACAGGTCTATTCAAGAGTCAGGGTGTACTCCTCCCACCCATCCTGGTGTAATCTCTCTACCCACCACCTGGCAGCCAACCTGTCTCCTGGAATCCCCCAGCCCTGCTCCTGTACTGTTGCTAGGCAGAACACACACACAGCAGAGGCGGACTGAGATGGTCAGGCACGCAAAGGCTAACTTTCTAAAAGTAGCATTTGCAAATCCAAGATATTAAAATAACCTTTACTAAAAGATGTATTTTATTATCCCGAGTTCAGGCATACTAAACATGACCTTCTACCATGCTCTCTGAGTCCACTGGGGTCACAGCGTGTAGCGATCCCCGCAGCCCATTCTGGCCTATGGAGAGCAGGTAGCCTTCAATAGTGAAAAACGAAAATGGCTGTAATTCACTATTAAGACATGCCACACACATCAGGGCATGTCCTACCTTATGCCTACAATGCACCCTGCGCTTAGGCCTACCAGAGGGGTGACTAACATGTAGTTAAGGGAAGGTTTAGGGACTGGCAAGTGGGGACACTTGCTCAGTCAGCGCGACGGTACCAGACCGCGCGCAGGTTCTGCAGTGGCAGACCCTAGACACATTTTACCCCGCTGCTTCGGTGGGTGGCACAACCAGTGCTGCAAGCCCACTAGCAGCATTTGGATATACAAGCCCTTGGCACCCCTGGTGCACTCTACTAGGGACTGATAGTAAACCAAATAAACCAAACGTGGAAGTCAATTCACATAATACATTTTACCATAGGGAGCACTTGCACTGTGGCACTGGATGGCAGTGGCACAGTGCCCTGAGCAGCTAACACCAACACAAAACACATTGAGGCACAGACAAAAATGGAAGGGTGACCCACGCCAATGGTGCCAGGTCTAACAGTTAGTATGTAGTCTTTTAGGGCCATATGTAGGTAGCTAAATACCTGTCGGTAACGGCCGAAATTTGGTAAATATCCCGTTACCGACCGGTATTTAGTCAAGTGAGATGTAGGAGGCCAAAAACCAGTTTTCGGTAAATATGAATCGGTAAATACCGATTCATAGTTACCGAATTCTAAAATACCGATTCATATTTACCGAATACATATTTTCCGATTCGGTAAATATGAAGTGGTAAAACGAGAAAAGATATGTAGGTAAATTCGGTATTTAAGAAATCCATGAAATTCAGTAATTAAGAGTCGGTAATTAACACAGATTGAAAGCAGGTGGTAAGCATCAACAGTGCATATAGGCAATCCCAAAATGCAACAGCGTGGACAACATGGCCGCTCTGTATGTCATTGCAAGGCGCCTACGTCTACAGGCAGCAGGTCTGAGGATTTGGAGACGGGAGGAACGCATTTACAGACAGCGCATCACACTCTTTCAACAGACTGAGGCAGAGATACATGAAAGGTACAGGCTACACCCACAAACCGTCATGGACCTGATAAGGGACCTGCACCCACTCCTGGACCAGCCAACAAGAAGGGCGCATGCCATACCACCACATGTGCAGGTTCTCTGCAGCCTACATCTACTCGCATCTGGCAGTTACCAGGGGGTGATAGCTGCGGTGGGCGGTGTATCCCAGAGTTGCCTGTCCCGTTTCTTCAGGAAGTTCCTGGATGCCATGATGCAGAGAATGCACCACTACATCAGCTTCCCAAACACACAGGCTGAACTGCAGAAAACCAAAACAGACTTTTATCACATGGCACAGTTCCCCCATGTCATACACTGTATTGATGGCACATACATTCCAATCTGCCCACCAGCTGCCACTGAGCACATCTACAGGAACAGAAAGTCCACCCACTCCATAAATGTGCAGGTAATCTGCGATGCAGGGAACATCATCACAGATATCGTAGCTAAGTTTCCTGGCAGCACCCACGACTCCTTCATCTTCCAGAACAGTGGGATCTACACACGACTGCTTGCGGGAGAATTTGGAGAAGGATACCTGCTAGGTAAGTAACAGTGACGCTCCATTCTACTTAGTGCAAATCATTGTGTATTGAGGCATGTGACTGATGATTCTCTCATACTCACCTAGGCGACAGTGCATATGCCGTGCGGTCATTCATCCTCACTCCCTACCTACACCCATCATCCCAGAGTGAGAGACGATATAATGTGGCACACAAATCTACACGCAATGTGGTGGAGCGCACGTTTGGACTATTGAAAAGCAGGTTCCGCTGCCTCCACAAAAGCGGAGGCGCACGCCAGTACACACCCATCATCTGCTGCAAGATCATTGCCACTTGTGCAATGCTGCACAACCTTGCCATGAAGAGAGGTACAGAGGTGGAACTAACTGATTTTGAGGACAATGATGATGAGTCAGGACAGCGAGAGGCCAACGCAGCTGGAGTGCCAGCAGCAACAGATGGGAGAGAGAGACGGGCAGAGATCACATGCAACTATTTCTGAGTAAGTAAGGGGACACAGCCAGTTGTTGGATGTCATGACGTAGTTTAATAATGCGGCACTACGCCACAAGAACAAGAAAAAGCCGTTCTGTCAACATTGTGCAATGACTACTTGCAAGTCCAGGGTTACTACACCCAATTGTCTTAGGCTATACTGTGCAGCATTACTGTTTGCGGCCACGCACTACAGTGTGGGATGCCACGGATTGTGCATCCTCACTAGTGGCAGCCCCATGCCGCCTGCTGCTCCTCCGTGTATCTGGGACAGGGGGGGTAATGCTGCTCCTGCTGCTGGTTTCTATGCTTTCCACAGCATCCCCAGCACCAGTTGTGGCCGCCTGGCTTGTCAGTAGCACTTCCAGTGCACTGGTGACCTGCACCATCCCCCTTGAAACGTCAGTGCTGCAGTGCGTCAGGCCCTCCTGCATAGCCACAGAGCGCCTGCAGAGCAGCGAAGTGGCAGTTGCCAGCCGGTTGAGTGCCCTCATATGAGTATCTCTCCTCTGCCGTTCCCGGCGCCGTGCAGCTCTGTCCGCATCATACTTGCTGCACAACAGCATGACGGACTGGGACATGTCCCGCATGCCCGCAGCCATCTCACTCATCCCCACCGCCATAGTGCTGATGCCCCTGTCCATGTTTTCAAATGTAGCTTTCAGTCCCCGCATTTGGCGCTGAACTGACATCATTGCCTTTGTTTGTAGGCGCTGTATCTTTAAAATGGTGCCCTCGAGCCCCGAGAACACCCCATGGCTCTCATCGTGTGCTGGTGGACTCTGCACCTGAGACCTACGGCGACGTCTGGCACCTGTGTGTGCTCCCTCTGAGGTGGAGGGCACAGTGGCATGGCTCACATCCTGGGGCACAGTGGTTGGCTCTGGCCCCCTGTAGTCGTCAGATGAGGACTCTAACACTCGCAACCTGGAAGCTGCACGCCTCCTCGAACTCACCAATGCAGGCGGTGATGATGCCGGTGACTCCAGCATGAGTGGTGATGCTGGCTGTGGTGGTGATTCTGGCTGTGGTGGTGATGCTGGCTGTGGTGGTGAGGCTGCATGTGGTACTGATCACTGGGCTGAACTTGTGCTGGCCTTCCCTGAACTGTCTTGCCGGTGTGCCCTCTCTTCCGTTGCATGTGCAGTCCTGCGCAATGTATCATCTGTGGACAGAAATGCAACATCAGCTCAGTGTACCTGAAGCCCTGCATTGCAAGCATCACAATACATTTCTGTAACACTCTCACATTGTCCTCTGCCTGCTTTTCACTAATGTGTGTACCATGCCTTGTTGTTCTGTGCTATTCAGTTCATGGTTGGGGTTTCCCAGACTACATCTCCCATAATGCATTGCCAGTATGCACTAACACATGGACTGGAGTGGGATACTCATTTCACAATTGGGGATGTGGGATAGGGGTATGGGGGGCAACATTGCTGTGCATGTGTCTTACCTTGTTGGGTGGCGGCTCTGGCAGAGCTGTCGGCATCCCCAATCCCCACGACACTCTCGGCCTCTATTGTGGACTCCACCAACTCCTCCAGTTCGGTAAGGGCAGGTGCCCTGTTCCTTCCACCTCCTGTCCGGCTGGCCTCCTTCTGCAGTTCCCCCTTCTTCCTCTTCGTGACGATCCTTAGGTCGTACCAGCGCTTTTTCAGCAGCTCAATGTCCCTGGGGGTCACTCCAATTGCATTGACCTGCACCTGGATTCCCAGCCATATGTTACGCTTCTCCGACTCAGGCACTTGCAGGGACTGCTTCCCAAACAGCTTGTGGTGCTGCTTGACCACCTCCTCCACTAGTACCTGCAGTTCCTTAGGGCTAAATTTCTGCTTTCTCCTCCTTTCCCATCCATCTCTCTGTGTCTCCTGGCTGGACATTGTGAGTTTGAGCTGCACAATCAGGCACTGGCTCCCTGCCTCTCCTCTGCACTCCCAGCCTCTCCAGAGTCTGATGATTGTGTGCACCTGTCTGGGTGTGGCCACTTCCTGGTTGGGTGGGGTGTGGTTGCACAGGATTGGCTGAATCATCCAGTCATGTGTTTTTGAATTTCCGATTCGGTAACTACCGATTCGGTATTTACCGAATCGGTAAATACCACTTCGGTATTTACCGATTCGGTAAATTCCGATTCTTGAATACCGATTCGGTAATTATTACCGAATGTTTACCTACATATAACTTACCGATTCATAAATACCGATTCGGTAAAAATCGGTATTTATGAATCGGTAAAATACATTTACCTACATATGGCCCTTAGTGAGGTAGGCTTTAGGGCATGAACTGCTTCAAAGTAGTATGCACTATGCATGTAGTGTTTTAATGATCGTCACACTTGTGGTTCAGGGCTATAGTTTCATAGTCAATTTATATAAAAAATGTGTTTTTACAGTAATGGAATAGTATAAATTTGAAAGTTATTAATATACATTTATTTGTGATTCTTTTTTACAGATACAGAACAGGAGTGTTTCTCATCTGTTTGCACTCTTCTCGTGCAAGATTGTTTGGATGAAGGGTCCTTAGGTGTTTCATCATACTTGCTGTGCCACACGAGTATTTTTTGTTAGGATCTCCTTGTAACAGAACTCTTTGGCAAATCTTGCGAGTGACGAAGGTGGCATTGGTCTTTGTTTGATCCTTGGAAAAAGTAAAAAATTTCCTCACCACTGAAGAAAAACGTTGTTGGTGTGGTGCCTTCTGCAAAACATTTTCTTCAGATTCGGTAAATATTTTAAAGCGGCAACATTTACAGTTTTTGTAAGTTAAACTTATAACATTTTGATCGCTGTATGCATTTTATATATCTGTGATTTGTTTCTTGTGGTATTTTGTTGAGAATACCATGTTTTTTTTTTAACAATCTTTCTTATTTTCCAGGTCTGTCGTCGACATCCATTGTCCCCACAGTAGTGTTCCGCCTTGTTGTTTTTTATTATTGTTGTTACATTTTGTTTAACCCCTTCGGTGCTCATGACGGAATGGTTCCGTCATGACCCACGGTTGAGCTGTGCTCATGACGGAACCATTCCGTCATGACCACACCCGCGCAAGATTCCGTCAGCACAGCGGCGGAATCTGCGCAGCATCGAAGGGGTTAATAGTTTATTGTTCATATATATGTTAATAAAAAAATAAAGTTTGAAAATAGTTTTTCGTTTATATATTTATTATTATAAAAAAGAAAGTTTGAAAAAAAATTAATAACATTTTTGGTTGTTCTCTTAACTGCTGTGTGACTCTTTCTTGTTCTTATTACTGTTACTTGATGGAGTCCACCATGGTGTTAAATTTTGGGGCACTTATCGCTGGAATACTGGTGATATCTGCAGTTTGCATCAACTTCTGAATAGTGTGTTAGATTTATCTCAACTTTACTTCCGTTAAAGGGCTGATAATGAAATGGAGAGTAGCCGTTCCCGTGCAAAAAGACACGAGGTGCACCTTTCCGATTTATTCTAAATACTAAAATCCTGTTTTGAATTGCACTGAGGTATTGGCTGCACTTACAGTGTACACACAAAATCTATTAAGAAATCTCATTGTATTTATATTGATTGGGAATAGTGCGTCAGGTGCTGGATCTTGATGAGATACACTGCTCAGTTCGTATATTGTTCTGCACACGAAAAAAATCACATCACAACTTTCACACCAATTGCAATGCGAAACAAATTCCGGCGATAAGACACGTTAGCACCAGAGATTTTACACCTGCTTTCTGCTGGTGTTAAGCAGGACAACTACCTGCATCATGAAAGGGAACACAGCCAAGAGCCACACCAGAACACCCACAGGTACCATAGAGTCAATGAGCATGATACAGGGATTCCCATGAGGGCCAGAAGACTCATCTCAACAACTCCAGGACCGCCAATGCCCCCCAAACCCACATCTTAGTAAGTGTGTCCCTGTGGTCATTGTCTTAGCATGATAGGCACGAGCCCTGCAACATCACAGTGTGCTGTCACCTCAGCGTTGGCGGTGAGCCTGGATGTGTAGCTACGCACGCATCTTCCTGCATGTACAACTGGTATGTGCTGGTCTGGGGTTCACAGGTCAGTGCAGGGGTGTGCCTATACAGCAAGGCGAACGAGGTGTCTCGGACATGTCCGTGTACAGGAAGCGCGGTAAGTGTGTCTCTGTGTTCTGGTGTGGCCTGCTACAAGAGCCGCAGCAATTGATGTTGTAAACTGGCATGCACCACCTCCAAACGGCACTGTGATGTTGTAGTTGGAATGTAGCAGGACATGCGCAAATAGGCATTACAATGGTGTGCTGTACGAGTGCACGAGATACAACAGCGCACCGTACAAAAGTGTGAGGGCTCGTGGGAGGGAGGTGCAGCCGTTTGGCAACATAACACACAGTGAACTCAACCATGTGCCACATGCTGGGCATCTCATCCATGATGACCACGGTCGCAGACATCCCACAACACCAACGACTGGCCTTTGTACACATCCTGTATGAATGCAGCGTGGTTTTCACTTCTATGCTCGTTCAGTGGTGTGACGTTGGCGGGTTGTGTGACTTGTGCTGCTTGTTGGTGTGTTTCATTTTTGCCACTGTTAGTCTATATGTGTGTTGTACTTAATTGTGCATGTGTGCCATTCTGCCCATCTCCCCCCCTCCCCCCACTCCCTGCTTCTTCCTCTTCCTAGTGCTGTTGTGTCTATAATTTTGTTGCTGCACACATAAATACATGTAAAGAATAAATTAGAATAGTTCATTGATTCTTTTAGGTTTCAAAACTTCTCTATTGGTTTCTTTTTAATTTTCCATATGAACCGTTTTTTTTAATATTCAACAACACATAGAAGTCAGAAGTGCAACGTATTCTATCAACACACTTTCTAGACCATTCTACAACACGTGCAGGTTAAAAGTTCATAAATTTTTTAAAACTTAACGATATTTTTTTGTAACATTTTCTTGAATATTTAACAACATGTGCAGGTTAAAAGTTGACGATTGTTTTAAGTTCGAACAGTGCCTTCCAAATGCAAGTAGCAGGTGTGGTTGATCTGAGCAAATGTTATCCTTTGATATGTACTCCACGTTGAAACTGCTTTTTCTTAACCAATCACAAAGATGCTTTTCCACAAAACTAATGTGCACCCTACTTTTAAAAAAGAATGCTTTTCATGATATCTTCAGAGATAAGTTATAGATAGGAATTAGCATTTAAAAAACCTTTGAAATTCACTGAAAAAACCATAGGTTTCATGCATGTTATAGTTAGGAAGTGGCATTTAAAAAACCTTTGAAATTCACTGAAAAAACCAAAGGTTTTAGGGGCATTATAGTTAGGAATTGGCATTTAAAAAACCTTAGAAATTCACTGAAAAAACCATAGGTTTCAGGGGCGTTATAGTTAGCTGGACATTTCCCTCGTACAAAACCCTAGAAATTCCCCTGTTATAGTTAGTTCAGCTAACTATAACTCGCGCCCCCGCAATGCACTGCTGATGACGTCACTTATTACATCACTCATGACATGGTCAGTGACATCACCGATGACATCATTGATGACATCTCAAATGACATCACTGAGGACATCACTGATGACGTCATCTATGTGATAAATTAGTACACCTTCTCACACCCTAATATAACTTTTGATACACCAACTCAAAATTTCAGACGGCCATTTTGAAGACCATAGATACTCCAATACCAATAACTACATACCCACTCATTGACTCTTAGGTCTAAATGCACCTCCACTCACTCACCTGTACAGTCACTCATACTTACAGTCACTCCGTACAAGACTATCATATGCATTTATAAAGATATATAGACACTCACACACTGCCAATCATCCATTGAGGTACTGACACACCTAGTCAGTTGTGCAAATAATTAAACACAGTCCAATTGACTCACCTATACAGTTAAACACACTCAAGTTCACTTACTCATAAAAATACTAAAAAATGTTGACACTCTTATTCAATTACTAGTACAAGCGCACACTCATCCATACAGCCAGTCCCGCAATCACTCACTCTCACATATAGATAGCTATTTACTCTTATACACATATACACTGTGTTTCACATATGTAGTTACTGTCACATGTACAACTGAGATATACATTAATCACTAACATACCCTTACATACACTCACCCAACCATACAGTCCATCAAAGTTGCACTCTTAAACCCATGCTCCCATTGAATCACCCACTCACACATCTATGCACAGAGTCACACACACCTCACTCACACATACACTCAGGCACCCATACAGATACTCAGACAACCAATCAATAACCCATAGAGACACTCATATTGCTATTCACAAAATCATGCAGCCGTTGATACACCAACAAATAGACAGATACAGACATTCAAACAGTTTAGTCACTAGTCTGCAGTAAGATCCATTTAATGACTCACTTATAGAGTCAGTTACGCACCTAGAAAATCACCCATTCACACACTTGTATACCCACTTATTCTTCAACAGGCCTTTCCCTATATATATTAAACATATTAAAACTGTTCAGAAACACATACTCAATGGATGACGTCATCAGTGATGTCATCAGTGATGTCATTTGAGATGTCATGAGTGATGTCATCAGTGATGTCACTGACCATGTCACTGACCATGTCATGAGTGATGTAATATGTGACGTCATCAGAAGTGCATTGCGGGGGCGCGAGTTATAGTTAGATGAACTAAGTATAACAGGGGAATTTCTAGTGTTTTGTACGTGGAAAATGTCCACCTAACTATAACGCCCCTGAAACCTATGGTTTTTTCAGTGAATTTCTAAGGTTTTTTAAATGCCAATTCCTAACTATAACGCCCCTGAAACCTTTGGTTTTTTCAGTGAATATATATATATATATATATTCACTGAAAAAACCATAGGTTTCACACATGTTATAGTTAGCTGTACATTTCACTCGTAAAAAACCAATGAAATTCCACGTTATAGTTAGATCAGGTAACTATAACTTGCGCGCCCGCAATGCACTGCTGATGACGTCACATATTACATCACTCATGACATGGTCAGTGACATCACTCATCACATCAATGATGACATCTCAAATGACACATTGTGGATTGCGGTCGCGCAAGTTATAGTTACCTGATCTAACTATAACGTGGAATTTCATTGGTTTTTTACGAGTGAAATGTACAGCTAACTATAACATGTGTGAAACCTATGGTTTTTTCAATGAATTTGCAAGGTTTTTTAAATGCTAATTCCTAACTATAACGTGTGTGAAACCTATGGTTTTTTCAGTGAATTTGTACGGTTTTTTAATTGCTAAGTTATCTATTTATTTTTAATTTTTGTGCGCACGGTGCGCTTCGTGCACCGTGCGCGCGCTGTGGGCACTCGGTGCGCTTCGCGGACCGAGCGCCCACGTTGCGCATTTCGTACCGTGCACGCCTCGCCATTTTTTACAAAATATCAATTGTTTTTTTCTCTCTTGGGGGTCCTTAGATTTATATATTAAATGTGATTGCTAATTCTTTTTTTTTTATAATTTTTTTTTACGTAGGCGCACCCCGCGATTTTTAAAAAAAATTATTACATTTATTTTTCATACTTTTTGGTCCTTCGTGAACCCCCTGACAAACGCTAGGGGGTCTGCAACTCTCTTTGTTGCCCCCTTTTCATGTTATCAACCTTTTTTTTCAGTGCGAGAGACAGAAAATGGCGGCCGATACTTCCTGGTTTCGACCGATTCGAATGTTTACTTTGATCTAACAACCAATCAGAATCGCGCTCGCGCACGGCACCGTACGCGTACGGTAAGCTTACCGTAAGCGCACGGTAAGCGCACGGAGCGCGCTTACAGATATATATATTGATTTAAATGCTATTTTCTCAGGAACTACTGAACAGATTTACACCAGACCTACAAAAGGCACATCCTTGACCTGCGGACTACCTCTCTGCCAAATTACAAGTAATTCTGTTCAGCCGTTCGGGCTGTAGCTGTGTCTAAAGGTCCTATGGAAAAATGCATGGGGAAAACGCGTTTTGGGACCCCCCTTTTTTCTCAGCCCCCGCTTGACGAATCACCCCGAGACTTTCAGGGTAGGAGCGGAGCGTAGCGCCCCATTAGTTTTGAAAGTTTTGCGAGGATTCGTCAACCGGTGCCAAAGTTATTCAAAATTGAATTTTCAGATTTCCTATGGAAACACGGTCCTAACTATAACTACCTACTGGCGACCGCCAGTAGGTAATATATATATATATATATATATATATATATATATTACCTACTGGCGGTCGCCAGTAGGTAGTTATAGTTAGGACCACGTTTCCATAGGAAAACCTCAACATTCTATTTTGAATAACTTTGGCGCCGGTCGACGAATCCTCGCGAATTTCTCAAAATAGGTGGGGCGCTACGCTCCGCTCCTACCCTGAAAGTCTCGGGGGGATTCGTCAAGCGGGGGCTGAGATAAAAGGGGGGTCCCAAAACGCGTTTTTCCCATGCATTTTTCCATAGGACCTTTAGAACGAGCTACAGCCCGAACGGCTGAACAGAATTACTAGAAATTTGGCAGAGAGGTAGTCCCTAGGTCACGGAAGTGCCTTTTGTAGGTTTGGTGTAAATCTGTTCAGTAGATTCTGAGAAAATAGCCTTTAAATCAATATATATATCTGAGCCCGCTTACGGTACGCTTACCGTACGCTTACCGTACGCTTACCGTAAGCTTACGGTGGCGTGCGCGAGCGCGATTCTGATTGGCTCTTAGATCTTAGTAAACATTCGAATCGGCCGAAACCAGGAAGCGGCGTCCGCCATTTTGTCTCTCGCACTGAGTGTTGTTTATCAAACATGATGGCCAAAAACATGTTACGGGGCTGTTTTGACAACTCCCTCCCACATAGTCATGTTGAGGGAGTCCCCAAACATCCCCCAAGAGCAAAAACGGTTTTATTTTTTTTTCGGCAATTTCGCGGGGTACGCTTACCGTAAGCTTACCGTACGCTTACGGTAAAAAAATAAAAATAACAAAAACACTATCCACACTTACCCCACCCCCTGTGCTTTTGGTGGCCGCAGGCCACCAAATGTGCAGGGCTTATTAATAGAGAAAAAAAACGTAATTTTGGCAACATGAAATTATAAAATCGAAATAAAAAAAACACTATCCACATTGACCTCACCCCCTGTGCTTTTGGTGGCCGAAGGCCACCAAATGTACAGGGCTTATTAAAGTTGATAAAAACCGTGCACGGAACGAACTGCGTTAAGTGGGCGCGCACGCCACAAATGGCGTAAAGTAACTTAGCATTTAAAAAACCGTACAAATTCACTGAAAAAACCATAGGTTTCACACACGTTATAGTTAGGAAATAGCATTTAAAAAACCTTGCTAATTTACTGAAAAAACCATAGGTTTCACACATGTTATAGTTAGCTGGACATTTTACTGATAAAAAACCAATGAAATTCCCCCGTTATAGTTACTGTAGGCAACTATAACTCACGCGACCGTAATCCTCTGCTGATGACATATGTGTCTTTATGAAAAAAAAATATTTGTAATATATGTATAGCTAAAATTTAATGGAAGAAGATATGGGCAAATAAGTGTCTAAATACAGTATTAGCATCAGCAGAGGATTGCGGTCGCGTGAGTTATAGTTGCCTACAGTAACTATAACGGGGGAATTTCATTGGTTTTTTATCAGTAAAATGTCCAGCTAACTATAACATGTGTGAAACCTATGGTTTTTTCAGTGAATATATATATATATATATATATATATTGTATACATTTCATACAGTTCATACTAATATTTCATTTATACTTACATAATTGTTTTACATTTTATCACCTCATTTTTTATGTTTCACGTGATTAATATATATATTTTTTAAAATCCATACACTCATTCAACATTTCTACAATTTTTCACATTTGTTTCAATGAGGGGATAGTCTTTTCTTTGTTCAATTTAGCTGCCATTTTTTACCATTTATCGCTATTTTGTAATCTATATGTGTTGTTTTTAGTCTATTTTCCCAGAACTAAGGGGCTCATTACGATGGCGGAGGGACCGCCACCGCCAGCCGTGCGGTGGCGGGCCCTTCGCCATCTGGCAGCAATTTCCCCCCCGCCAGATTATGATGGCGGGGGAATCCACATGCAAGCGTGGTGGACGCAAAGACCGTCTGCCACGAATACACAAGGCAGTCCTTTATCGCCCGCCTTGCGCAACTAAACTATGGGCCAACATTGCAATTAGGATATCCCTTTGCGCCGGTCTTTTCGCGGCGGTCATCCCACTGCCAAAAAAGACAGGCAGAAACAGATTTGGGGGCCCGTAGCGAGCCCCCCTTGTGTTGGGGAGAGGTAGCTGTGCACGGGGGGTACCCATGGTACCCCCCTGCATTTCCCTGCAGTGCATGGAAGGCACCGCGTGGTGCCTGCCACGTAGTGGAGGGAAATGCACAGCATTGCATTTTGGCATTGCATACAGTGCTGCAGCCAGCAGCACTGTCTTCAATGTTAAATGCACTAGATGCGCCCGCTAGTATAGCGGGCGCATCCTAATTGCAGTGGTGGGACACGCATGTCTGGCAGGCAGTCCCATTCACCACAATGAGTCCACCTGCCATCGTAATGAGCCCCTAAGTCACGGTAAGATGCTGCTTTTGTTAGAACAGGTAAATCCTTTTTTAAGGATTTCTGTTAGGGTTTTGAGGAAGTGGGTTAGGTGGAGGTCTGGAAGGTGGTTATAGTGTTTATTGTGTTTTTTTTGTATATTTAAATGTATTAGTGTTATTGTTTTTCATTAGTTTGAAGTTTTGCATTTTTGTACACTGTTTTAGTAATGTGTTGCTTTGTTAACTGAAGCTATGTTAGTTATATTTAGATGATTAACTGTTATTTATATGTATTCGTGGGAGTGCAATGTGTTTTGGGGGTGGGTTTTTCATTTACTTTGCATGTTTTTGTATACAAATGCGTCCTATGAGCATTGGGACTTTACTTTTTTTTTCTAAGGAAATCATTTTTGATGTATCATAAACCATTGCTTTTTAATTTGATTTCCTTTTTTTCGTTTTGCTAGAGTCTTTATTTTTTTAAAACACTTGTTAGTGTTTTGTATGGTTCCTACTTATTTTGGATTTCTTCAATAGATTTGTCTTGGAATTATTTAATTTTCAAATTTTTTGGGGGGGCTGTTTGGACAATATTTTTCCATTTGTGATGGATTAATAATTTTTGTATTATGTGGATAAAGAGAAGGATTTGCAGGTACAAAACAGTAAGTTCTGAGTGATGCAGTCTGCCAACCCAAGTGTCTTCGAAATAGTCCAATATGGAGCTAAGTTTGCCTCTATTTTGTTGGTAGAAAGGGGTTTCTATTAGTAAATTGTAGTGGTTGGCAAATTCGATGACAGGGACATAGGCTAGTGCTAACTTTATTTTTATTTCAAAGGCATATTGGCTATTTGTATAATATTCTATGCTTATTGCAGATTTTTGGAGGTGCCTCCAAATACTTTGATTGAAATGATTGTAGCAGCCTTGTTTGGCTGTTTGTGGGTACATGTTTTTAGAATGGTTTGAATCATGGCTGTCTCAAAGTCTTTGATTATTTTTTGGGGGTAGCAATTATTTGGTTTGTGTTTGATATGGTGTAAGAGCTCATAGTGAGTGCTGCTTTATTTGTTTGGTAGTAGAGCATATATAAAAGGGATATTTGTGTTTTGATATATCACCATGTATGGTGTATATCTGAGCAAAATAGTTTAGGGCACATTTTGAAGGTCCTATCCGTTATCCACCTTTCACATTTTCTCAGTTTTAATAAGTTATCTGCTGTAGAGAATATTACAATTAGTTTTTCATTATTTACGTTGTCATGTAAAAGGAAGTGTGCAGATATTTGTATGTCTTGGTTATATGTTTAGGCAATTGGGTAGTATATCTCTAAGGATTTTGCTTGTGGGTTCCAGGGAGCCACTGCTTGCCTCTCTTATATCCTGCAATATCTCTCTTACTTTTATTTCTGTTACATTTGGGAGGTGGTTGTGCTCTCTTCTATGAATTTCAGCATCATCTTTTGTAGTTGCCCTCCCATACAATGCATTAGAAAAATATTTAGTACATTTCCAATTACTAGTTTCTGTTGATGCAGTTTTTTGGCTGTAGGTATAGCCCATGTGATTTAGTAACTGTTTTCCTTTCTGAAAAGTGATATACTTTGCAGTTTCTATCATTGTATCTGAAAGCAGTGCAATACTATAAATATATAAAATATTCTAACAGTTGTATATTTATTATTTACATTTAAAATTATGCAATCACTTCTATTTGGTTTACTTACATTTATGTTGTCAATAGATGTTCTAATGTGGAGCAGGTGCTTTCTTTTCTGGTGGATAAAAAATAAAATGTTAGTTTCACTTTAAATGTTAATGTTTGGTTAATTTGTAGACGTTGGGGTTGTTAGGTTTATTTTTGCTCACTATTTGGGTGAGTTTATGTTTTTGTATTTCTTCATCTACACTTACTTTCTTATTTCTTTTTGATGGTTTTGGATAGTTGTTATTTTTAGGCAGGTTATCGCTGTGTCTAGGTGTGAGTTTTTCTTTTAGGAAGACTATGTAAAAAGACAAAAGTTGTATAGAATTTCAATAATTATTTTTTATTAAATGTTTTTATGTGTAATATCAAGTACATTTTAGTTTAGATGTAACTTTTACTTACTTCTCTAGGTAGTTGTTGAAATGTATATATTTTTTCTTTAATGGTTTGATGAGGAAATCTGGCAGAGTTTTCATGTCTTGGAGTGTTTCTTGTTTTTGGAGTAGTTAGTTGTTTAAATTACTGTGTCTTTTTTATTGTTGATTTAATTGTTTCTTTGATTTTATTGGTTAAAGAAGTTTATAGTTTTATTTCATTAGTTGGTTTAGCTTTAGTTTGAATACTTTTATATTTGTTTGGGAAATGATAATGTAGGTATTATTTTGATGTATAATACACAGTTTGCTACTTTTGAATGTAAATTCATATATATATATATTCACTGAAAAAACCATAGGTTTCAGGGGTGTTATAGTTAGCTCGACTTTTCACTTGTACAAAACCTTTGAAATTCCCCCGTTATAGTTAGTTCAGCTAACTATAACTCGCGCGCCCGCAATGCACTGCTGATGATGTCACATATTACATCACTCATGACATGGTCAGTGACATCACTCATTACATCACTGATGCCATCTCAAATGACAAATTCTTGTGATAGAGTGGCAGACCTCCTCTCACCCTAATATAACCTTTGATACACACATTCAAAAATAGAGACTAAAATTTTCAAAACAATGGACATACCAATACCAGTTACAACAACCTCTTCAGTAATTCTAAGATCCACATACACATCCACTCATTCACCAACAGTCCTATACAGTCACTCATACATGCACTCACTCATCATATGTACTCATACACCTATACATCCTGTTACACAATGCCACTCATCCATAGAGTTACTCACACACATAGTCACTCATGCTAATAAAGAATCAAACATACATTTACTTGCATATACAGTTATACACACACCACCACACTTACTTCTACGGAAACTTACACATACTTAGTCTTTTAAACAATCACTTATAGAAACACATACTTATTCATACAGGAAATCTTTCAATCTCTCACTCTCACATATACTCACTTATATACACCAATAGTCACATATACTAGTTTAAAACATATGTAGTTACTCATAAAGACACTATTGAGACAGTCATTCACTCACTAACACACCCATACACACACTCATCCACCCATACAGTCCTGCACACATGCTGTCTTCAACACATACAAACAGTGAGTCACTCATTCATGCACCTATGCACTACGTAATACCCCCCACCGAACCATGCAGACACTCAGACTGATACTCAAAAAACCAACTAATAACCTATATAGACACCCATGTAGCTACTCACCAACCCATGCAGCCACTTATACACAAAGTGAGAGACTGATACAGATATTTACATATTTAAACATTACTCACTAAGCCATGTATTCACTATGATACACTTAACCTCTTCAATGCCCGTGATGAGCTGGTCTCGTCATGGGCCGCGGTTGCGCTGTGCCCATGACGAGACCAGCTCGTCACAAACCCCGCCCGCTAATGAAACGGCCGGCACAGGGCGGGGAAAGGGGCGGGCACTGAACGGGTTAATCAGTCAGTTACACAATCAATTTTTCAAAAACAAATCATCCATTTAGACACTTATATACCCATTTATTCTTCCATCGACCTTGAGATATACATATATAAAACATATTTAATTTTCAGAAAAACAGACATTCACTGGATGATGTCATCAGTGATGTCATCAGTGATGTCATTTGAGATGTCATCAGTGATGTCATCAGTGATGTCACTGACCATGTCATGAGTGATGTAATATGTGACGTCATCAGCAGAGCATTGCGGGCGCGCGAGTTATAGTTAGCTGAACTAACTATAACGGGGAATTTCAATGGTTTTGCACAAGTGAAAAGTCCAGCTAACTATAAAACCCCTGAAACCTATGGTTTTTTCAGTGAATTTCTGAGGTTTTTTAAATGCTAATTCCTAACTATAACGTGCCTGAAACCTATGTTTTTTTCTGTAAATTTCAAAGGTTTTTTAAATGCTAATTTCTAACTATGCCTACAGAGATAGGACATGTGAAGAAAGAAGAAAAAATGCACAGAAAGAAAAAAAAGAAGTGCAGAAAGAAGCAACAGAAGTCCTCAAAGACGAAGGAAAGTGCAGGAAGAAGGATAACGTGCAGAAAGAACAAAAAGAAGAGCAGAAAGAATCCTTGTTGCAAAATCATCCTGTACCCTCAACTTTTTCAGACGGATACTGGTGGTAACTGAGTCTGACTAACCAGTCCTAGAGCCCATGCTATGTTAAAAGACACTTAGAATACAGTGAAAACACCTACATACACTAGGGAACATTATGCGTTGGGGTCCCCCTGTGATTAGCATGACCTCCTCTGTAAGCCCCTAATATATAATAGGGCAGGGGGATTAAAACTACCTCTTAAAACAGGCCACAGGGCGTTTTTGCACACGTTAACTCAGGCCCCGTCCCCTCCCTTCACCACTGTGTAAACACGCCCTGTGTCCGTTTTTAGTTGGGAGATTAAGTTCATATGAATCCTGAGGGTCCCTAGGGTCCAACTAGCCCACTTGTTACCTCCAGTAAGTGCCACAGAGCTGCGTTGCAGAGAGGTGTAAAAAGTGGCACAGCCTGGACCACCTCTCTGCAATGCAGCTCAGTGGCGCTTACTGGAAGCACTCGGTGGGCTAGTTAGCCCCCAGGGGCCCTCAGTATTGAAAGGAAATTATATCCCCAATTTAAAACGTGCCATCGTGCGTGTTTGCACACGTCACCTCAGGCCCCGTCCCCTCCCTTCACCACTGTGTAAACGCGCCCTGTGGCTGTTCTAAGTTGAGAGATAAAGTCCCCTTGAATCCTAAGGGTCCCTAGGGTAAAACTAGACCACTAGGTACCTCCAGTAAGCACCACAGAGCTGCGTTGCAGAGAGGTGTAAAACGGGGCTTGGCCTCAGAACACCTGTCTGTAGGGACCCTCAGTATTGAAGAGGAATTAATTCCCCAACTTACAACTCGCCAGGGGGCGCGTTTGCAGAGTGCTGCAAGGAGAGGGCGTGGCCTCCGGCACGATGCCAGTCTTTTATTTATTTTAATTTTTTAAGAAGGGGGGCTGTGTGGTTCCCCTTCTTATTCTAATTTATTGGCCCTGATGACCCCATCCCCCAGGGCCTGTCTCCTAATTATATTTTTTTGACCCCAATCCCCAGGGCCGGCCACTGTTTTTTATTATTTTTAAAAAATATATATTTATAGACACACCTAGGACATGCTGGACAAACCGTACGTACCTATCACCATGACGATTTGAGTGATATTCATTAAAAGGCGACTATGCATACAACGAATCCACGTGGAATGTATTTACACCACTAGTGAAGCTCTGACATGTCTGATGCCCTACCGTGCCTAATCCTGGTAGACACCCTTGTCGTTTATTTATACAAACATGGGTAGCTATTGACGGGCACATTTAATACACAAGCACACCAAGCCATTCAAAGGGGATTCGACAAAAATTCGACCAAAACTATGTAAGAAACCCCCCTCACAGTTAATAAAACACACATCCACTGCCGGATGTGTAATACTTTTTATTTTACTCTCTGGAAAGGGGACGAACATCACTTGAGAGTCACAGCGCGCTCCTGGCAGAGCCCAATGCTGTGTTACACCCACCATTGCCTGCCGAGTGCCACACACCTCTGTGTTGTATTCCACCAGCTAGTGTATATGCTATGACACTCTCTAGCCCATGTGCACTGTAACACCACCCCGTGAATATGTCATGCCACACTTGTCTTCGCACGGGTTATATTGCCCCATCTAACGTGCCTTCCTCGATGCCTATGTTATAACGCACAGTGCCATGCCATACATATTACAATCTGGGATCCATATCTTTGTCACAGTGCATATGCAACGTTACACTCCCAGGCACATATTTTATATTACAACTTTAGAGACTAGTTAGGTTACACAACACTGCCCTGTGCATATTACACTCCAAGGCGCACATCGCATAGCACGCGCTAGTGCCTGTGCTATCTCGCGCTCTCCAATGAATCTGTCATTGCGCACAATGTATTGCATATTATATTTCACGCCCGGTTCATCTTATATCACACTTTTTGGTGCATAGTTTATACCATACACTATATCTAGTTTTCATTTTCAATTGTGCTCTCAGGACTATGTTCTATTTAACACTGTGTTCACCTACCCTTTTCACAGGCATTACATTTTGCGATAGGGGGTGGAGGGTCAGGGGGTGTTTCTGCCAAGTGAGCCCGGAGTCACAGTCACAAAAAACGTCCTCTTCTTCCGGAATAAAAGTGAGATTATGCTGCATACTTGTTCATATTTTAAGTAGTTCGCACAGACACACGTTTTAAAAACAATAAAGTTCCTAATACCCGCCTTCTCTGAACAGTTAGCTTGCTGCCCCATCCCCCTCCTCCCTATCCTCTGTTGTGTGAATCCATGGACTAGCCTCCTCCCTCCTGCCATGCATGGTCTGATGTGCTGCCACTGCCCTCAATTTAGTGTGATGTACCAGTCCCCTCCTCCTGCCCTCCATTGCCCAATTCTATGCCCCATCATTGACCTCCTGCTTAAACTCTGTGCTTAGCTTGCTGCCCCTATTCTCCTCCCCCCTGCCCTCCGATGTCTTTGTGCATGCCCCTGCTCCATCCTTTTTGCCCACCATGTTCCATGGACCTGCCACTCCTATCTACTCTGAGTGTTCTGTTGAGCTGCCACTCCCCTCCCACCTGCCTAGCATTGTCAGATGACTGTAACCTGTCCCTCCCACCTCCACCCTGCCTGTCCACATGCCATGCCCCTATCCTCTTCCTCCTGTCCTACATGTTCCATTGTACTGCCACACCCTTCTGCCCTCCCTGGTCTGTTGTGCTGCAACTGCTCCTCCTGCCTGCCCTGTGCGGTCTGTTGTGAGGCCCCTTCCCCTGAACTTTCTTGTCTGTGCACAGGTCCTGACCCTCCCTTCTATCCTCCATCATCCTTTGTGCATGCCCCTGCACCCTACTTCTTGCCCATCATAGCCATTGTGCTGCCACTAACCCTCCCACTTGCCATGCATGGTCTTCTGTGCTGCCATGGACCCTCCCACCTTCCCTGTGTGGTCAGTTAGCTGCCCCTGACCCCCTCCCACCTTCCCTCCATGGTCTGTGTGTATGCAATCACAGTCTCACTGTTGCTCTTCATGGTGTGTCTTGCTTCTAGTGCCCATCCTGCCTGACCTCTATGGCTATCTTGCTGCTCCTGCCCTGCCCCCTTGCCCCCAGCCCTCTGTTTACATGTGCAGACCCCTACTCCCTCCCTCCTGGCTTGTCTGTTCCATTGTAATGCCCCTGATCCGTCCCTCCTGCCCTTTATGGTCTGTTATGCTGCAGCTTTCTCTCCTGTCTGTCCATTATGGTCAGCTAGCTACCATTGCCTCTTGCCCCTCTGTTCTCTGTTGTCCATGTGCATGGTCCTGTCCCCTCCCTCTTGCTTTCTATGGATTGTTGTGCTGCACTCCCGTCCCGCATGCCCTGTGTGCTGTATTGTGCTGCTGCAAACCCTGATGCCTGCCCTGCAGGGTCAGTTTGGTGCACCTCTCCATGTCCCTCCTGTCCTCTGTTATCCAAGTCCATGTCCCTACCCCATTTCCTTCCATGATCCAATGTACCATACTTGCGAACATTTTGAACTTGGTAAGAGGGAGATTTTGAAAAAAAACTGGGGTATTGATTTTCCCCTTTGAGTTACATTGAAAAAGAGGAGATTGTAGACAGGAGACAGATCAAATAAAGCCCATTTGAGCTTAAAAACATTGGACGTTTCCTGGCTGAATCGGGTCTGTTGGCATGTATGGTTGTACTACCATTGCCTCTTCCTTCTGCCCACAATGGTCTATTACATTGCCACAGCCTCTCTTGCAAGTCCTGTATTGTTGGTTTGTTGCCCCAGCCCCCCTTTCCACTGCCCTCCATAGTCTGTTGAGCTGCCACGGCCCTTCCTGCCTGCTCAGTGTGGTTAAATTGTTGCCTTTGCACCCTCCTACCTGCCTTCAATTTTCAGAGTCCGTGCCCCTGGCCTCTGCCTCTCAACAGTATCCTTATGAACAACTAGATTGCTAACATTCTATATTTATTACAAAAGTGTGGAACGCCTGACGTCATCTTGATGTAATCAAAACTGTAATACCTAGAGCATTTCCTTTAGAAATTACATATATGAGAGGGTCTTATTGGCATCAAAATTATGGTTAGTGCTCTAAAAGACTAAAATAAGGATATATTTTCTGAGTTTTCAAATAGCGACAAAGCACTTTTAAATTATTTGTTATCTTTATGTTTTTTTATCCAGTTGACCACTTGATCAAATGTTGCACTTAAGGAGAGGATGTGGTGTTACTTCCAGAACTGCAGACTTTGCAACTGGGGAACCAGGTTGGAGTTTCTGCTTGAGCTCGACATTCTGTGATTCTGGTCAAATCACTTAGTCTCCCCATGTCTACAACCAAAATGAATTTGTTCTTGTGTGATGTAACCAATGCTCATGTAAAGCACTCCAATACCTGACAAGTCTGCACTATATAACACTGCAAAAACACAAAATAATAAGGGGCAGATTTATAACGGACTTGCGCCACTTTTACGCCGCCATTGCGTCACTTTTGTGACGCAGCGGCGGCGTAAACCCTGCGCCATGTTGCGCCCCATTTACAATGTGACGCATCTAGGGAGATGCGTCACGTTGTAAAGCTTGCGCCACATGTGGGCGTACCTGCACAGGGGGGGGCGTTCCGGCGCAGGAACGCCTCCGAAAAGTGGCTGAGTGAAATCTACAAGATTTCACTCAGTCACTTTTCCGGCCATGCTGCGTCAAAACCCTGCGCCTGCTTGAAGCAGGCGTAAGGATTGACGCAGCATTGTAACGATAGGGCACCCCTGAGCCTTGCTGGAGCTGCGTCGCGCTTGCGACACAACTCCAGCAATGCGCCAACCTTCCGCCATCAGATGCGTCACGCATCTGTTTATCCTTGCGCCACAATGCGCTGCATTGTAAATGTGGCGCATCTATTGTGGCACAAGGGTAAACTTTCGTGACGCATCTTCCCTGGCGTATCCATGCTGATTTGCAGGGATGCGCCAGGGAACATAAATCTGCCCCTAAGTGTTTTGCACACTTCTGTCATTGGGCTATATTTGGGCTACATCTGGGTGATTTTGGGCTACATTTGGGCTCTTTTGTCTCTGGTGGCCATCTTGGGAGATTTATTTGTTATGAAGTTTCCTAATTTCCTCATGTACTGCAGTCTCCTCAGTAGGAAATGCTTTCAGTTTTTTACTTTGATTCCATCATGAAGGTATTCAGATATGTCACACATTTGCCATAAATTCTGAAAGTTAGCACTCTAGTTGCTCATTAGATCACTGTAGTAAAACTACTGTTCACCATGGAAGTCTGCTCCTGGTATTAAAAGTGCATGTTTCAGTCTGCATGTCAGAATTTTTTAATGAAATAGAAGAGGATTTGAGAAGTCACTCAAAATGTGCCCTCATTTTCTTTCTTCAGCATTAATCATAATTTCTATGGCAAAATGAACCCCCTCATTGTGTTCCTTTTTAAATTAAATGTTTTAAGTGTTACCAGTTTATTCCAATCAAGATGGCTTCAGGTGTGCCATACTTTTGTCATAATGAAGACAGTAAGCACTCTAGTTGTTTTTAAGAACACTCTGGGACATTCTGTCATTGGGCTATACTTGGGCTACATCTGGGTGATATTTGGGCTACATTTGGGCTCTTTTGTCTCTGGTGGCCATCTTGGGAGACTTATTTGTTATGAAGTTTCCTAATTTTCTCATTTACTGCAGTCTCCTCAGTAGGAAATACTTTCAGTTTTTTACTTTGATTCCATCAAGAAGGCATTCAGATGTGTCACACATTTGCCATAAATTCAGAATGTTAGCACTCTTTTTGCTCATTAGATCACTGTAGTGAAGCTACTGCTCACCAGGGAAAACTGCTGCTGGTATTGAAAGTGCATGTTTCAGTCTGCATGTCAAAATTTTTTAATGAAATAAAAGAGGATTTCAGAAGTCAAAATGTGCCCTAGTTTTTCTTTCTGCAGCACTAATCATACTTGTTATGGAAAAATGAACCCCCTCATTTTGTTCCTTTTTAAATTAAATGTTTTAAGAGTTACCACTTTAATCCAAGCAAGATGGATTCAGGTGTGCCATACGTTTATCATAAGTAGGACTGTTAGCGCTCTAGTTGTTCTTTGGAACACTCTGGGAAGCTGCAGTAGAACACAAAGGAATCAACTGACAGTCTCTGCCCTTGTTGGATGTACATGTTTTACTGAGAATGTCAGACTTCATTCTCACATGACTGAGAAAGATAATGTGAATTTACAGAAAATAAGCTCTCAGTTTAGCTTATAGATCACCTTCCAAACCTCTGTGGGAAAAGCATGAGAAAATATTTTTCTTTCAATCATGATATCCCAGCAGAAGGCTTTTTCACATGGTGAAATCACCTTAGAACATACCACAATTCCTAAAATGAGTATGGTACCATCAACAAATGATTTATAATGTAACTAAAGTCTTAAAATCTTCTATTAACTGCAATGCTTTTAAATGAGGTGCTATCATGTATATTGGTCCCAAGATGGCTGCCAACACTTCTTGGATGAAGTGCTGACAGCCAATCAGATCTCAGGATGAGATGTGTGGTTAGGCTCCGCCCACATATATATATGATTTTACTTTTGATTTTCTCAGGAACTACTCAACAGATTGACACCAGACCTGCAAAAGGCACTTCCCTGAGCTGAGGACTACCTCTCTGCCAAATTTCAAGTAATTCTGTTTAGCCGTTCGGGCTGTACCTTGGACTAAAGGTCCCTATGGAAAATTGCATGGGAAAAACGCGTTTTGGGACCCCCTTTTTTCTCAGCCCCCGCTTGACGAATCCCCCCGAGACTTTCAGGGTTGGAGCGGAGCGGGGTGCCCCACCTATTTTGACAATTTCGCGAGAATTCGTCAACCGGCGCCAAAGTTATTCTAAATAGAATGTTGCGGATTTCCTATGGAAACATGGTCCTAACTATAACTATCTACTGGCGACTGCCAGTAGATAATATATATATATATATATATATATATATATATATATATATATTACCTACTGGCGGTCGCCAGTAGGTAGTTATAGTTAGGACCCTGTTTCCATAGGAAATCCGCAACATTCTATTTGGAATAACTTTGGCGCCGGTCGACGAATCCTCGCGAAATGTTCAAAATAGGTGGGGCGCTACGCTCTGCTCCTACCCTGAAAGTCTTGGGGGGATTCGTCAAGCAGGGGCCGAGAAAAAAGGGGGGTCCCAAAACGCGTTTTCCCCATGCATTTTTCCATAGGACCTTTAGACACAGCTACAGCCCGAACGGCTGAACAGAATTACTTGAAATGTGGCAGAGAGGTAGCCATAAGGTCAAGGAAGTGCCTTTTGCAGGTCTGGTGTAAATCTGTTCAGTATTTCCTGAGAAAATAGCATTTAAAAGCATATATATATGTGGGCGGAGCCTAACCACACATCTCATCCTGAGATCTGATTGGCTGTCAGCACTTCATCCAAGAAGTGTTGGCAGCCATCTTGGGACCAATATACATGATAGCACCTCATTAAAAAGCATTGCAGTTAATAGAAGGTTTTAAGACTTTAGTTACATTATAAATCATTTGTTGATGGTACCATACTCATTTTAGGAATTGTGGTATGTTCTAAGGTGATTTCACCATGTGAAAAAGCCTTCTGCTGGGATATCATGATTGAGAGAAAAATATTTTCTCACGCTTTTACCACAGAGGTTTGGAAGGTGATCTATAGGCTAAACTGAGAGCTTATTTTCTGTAAATTCACATTATCTTTCTCAGTCATGTGAGAATGAAGTCTGACATTCTCAGTAAAACATGTACATCCAACAAGGGCAGAGACTGTCAGTTGATTCCTTTGTGTTCTACTGCAGCTTCCCAGAGTGTTCCAAAGAACTACTAGAGCGCTAACAGTCCTACTTATGATAAACGTATGGCACACCTGAAGCCATCTTGCTTGGATTAAAGTGGTAACTCTTAAAACATTTAATTTAAAAAGGAACAAAATGAGGGGGTTCATTTTTCCATAAAAAGTATGATTAGTGCTGCAGAAAAAAAAATTAGGGCACATTTTGAGTGACTTCTCAAATCCTCTTCTATTTCATTAAAAAATTCTGACATGCAGACTGAAACATGCACTTTCAATACCAGCAGCAGTTTTCCCTGGTGAGCAGTAGCTTTACTACAGTGATCTAATGAGCAAAAAGAGTGCTAACATTCTGAATTTATGGCAAATGTGTGACACATCTGAATGCCTTCTTGATGGAATCAAAGTAAAAAACTGAAAGTATTTCCTACTGAGGAGACTGCAGTAAATGAGGAAATTAGGAAACTTCATAACAAATAAGTCTCCCAAGATGGCCACCAGAGACAAAAGAGCCCAAATGTAGCCCAAATATCACCCAGATGTAGCCCAAGTATAGCCCAATGACAGAATGTCCCAGAATGTTCTTAAAAACAACTAGAGCGCTTACTGTCTTCATTATGACAAAAGTATGGCACACCTGAAGCCATCTTGATTGGAATAAACTGGTAACACTTAAAACATTTAATTTAAAAAGGAACACAATGAGGAGGTTCATTTTGCCATAGAAATTATGATTAATGCTGAAGAAAGAAAATGAGGGCACATTTTGAGTGACTTCTCAAATCCTCTTCTATTTCATTAAAAAATTCTGACATGCAGACTGAAACATGCACTTTTAATACCAGGAGCAGACTTCCATGGTGCAGTAGTTTTACTACAGTGATCTAATGAGCAACTAGAGTGCTAACATTCAGAATTTATGGCAAATGTGTGACATATCTGAATACCTTCATGATAGAATCAAAGTAAAAAACTGAAAGCATTTCCTACTGAGGAGACTGCAGTACATGAGGAAATTAGGAAACTTCATAACAAATAAATCTCCCAAGATGGCCACCGGAGACAAAAGAGCCCAAATGTAGCCCAAAATCACCCAGATGTAGCCCAAATATAGCCCAATGACAGAAGTGTGCAAAAAACTTATTATTTTGTGTTTTTGCAGTGTTATATAGTGCAGACTTGTCAGGTATTGGAGTGCTTTACATGAGCATTGGTTACATCACACAAGAACACATTCATTTTGGTTGTAGACATGGGGAGACTAAGTGATTTGACCAGAATCACAGAATGTCGAGCTGAAGCAGAAACTTCAACCTGGTTCCCCAGTTGCAAAGTCTGCAGTTCTGGAAGTAACACCACATCCTCTCCCCTAAGTGCAACATTTAATCAAGTGGTCAACTGGATAAAAAAACATAAAGATAACAAATAATTTAAAAGTGCTTTGTCGCTATTTGAAAACTCAGAAAATATGTCCTTATTTTAGTCTTTTAGAGCACTAACCATAATTTTGATGCCAATAAGACCCTCTCATATATGTAATTTCTAAAGGAAATGCTCTAGGTATTACAGTTTTGATTACATCAAAATGATGTCAGGCGTTCCATACTTTTGTAATAAATATAGAATGTTAGCAATCTAGTTGTTCATTAGGATACTGTTGAGAGGCAGAGGCCAGGGGCACGGACTCTGAAAATTGAAGGCAGGTAGGAGGGTGCAAAGGCAACAATTTAACCGCACTGAGCAGGCAGGAAGGGCCGTGGAAGCACAACAGACTATGGAGGGCAGTGGAAAGGGGGGCAGGGGCAACAAACCAACAATACAGGACTTGCAAGAGAGGCTGTTGGAGGGAAGATCTATTACGGGTCAAGGAAGCTAGGGGCGGTCCCCAGATCCCCGGGAGCCACCACAGAACTGAGCAGGAGAGTGAGTCAGGGACAAAAGGGGCACCTTAATTTGAGCCGGGGTGCCTAGGAACGCTTGCTCCAAAAATGAAGAAAACAGACATATGAGACATGGAATTGGAGGCAGAATACAATGGCAGTTTAATGAGAAGATGCAACTTCAAAGAAACCGCAGAATAGAGACATAAAGTACAAAATACAGAATCCAGATAATCATACAGCTGTCATAATATTCTCTGTATCTCAATTAATGTACTGACAGAGAGAGAGAGAAAACACATCTATAAATGCATCATGAGAAACAAGTTACACCAAGGAAAATGTTACCTAGGAACACTCACGTTTACTCTTAGAGCAAGCATTCCTGCAATTACAATACAAAATCTTTTAAATGCAAAAGTAAAGAGAACAATGGTTAAACATAACATGACATTTCATATAGGTAAAATAGAATAAGATACTTCAAGCAAAGCAGAGCAAGACATTTTAAGCAAAGGAAGACAAGAGCTCCCAGCTCTTGGGGAAAACCTGCACTGCCTGTTAACCTACATACAGACGGCGAGGTAGTCCGTCGATATCTGTGGGTGCTCCCTTTTTATATCACTTTGTGGGCTCCTTTGCACGCTACATCTACCTACGTATGCTACCCAAAAGCTTCGTCTGCAGATTTTACCAGACATTTCGTCATTTACCCACTTAATGCTGACAATGGACTGGGTGAAAAGGTCAGTCTCTCAGGCCAATCGCTTATCGTAAGTTCCATAAAGCAAGCAGAAAATAATGGGTATTGTACGGGAATTCAATATATTCATGTATAAAATCTCCTCAGTTCTCCTAACTTGACGCTCTGCGGTTGCCACTTCCTTAAAAGCGGGAAACCTGCCCAGGAAGCAAGTACCAGTCCAGAATGCAGCCTACTGTATGTCGACAGCTTCAGGGGGATGTTGAACTTTGATACCGAGCACGGAGCACTCGGGTAGGGTGGGGGCTACTAGTTTGGATCAGAAGGCCTCGCAGACCTGCCTTCAGACTGCTATACACTAAAATTGCAGAGCTATGGTCAATTTAACAAAGAGGCCTACATATTGAACAGAAGGGCCTACACAGGGGTTTTATGCTGGCTGAGTGGTAAGGATGTCTCAGGATAATTATATAGCAACACAGGACCCGCTGGTCAATTTAATACGGCCTACAAATGCAGCTGGCAGGGCAAGGACAAGGGTCTCATACTTCAGGTGTGGACAGAACGGGCCAGGGGCCCCCTGTGATACAAAATCTACCCTCCTTCAAGGCTGTGGCAATGTAATAGACCATTGTGGGCAGAAGGAAGAGGCAATGGTAGTACAACCATACATGCCAACAGACCCGATTCAGCCAGGAAACGTCCAATGTTTTTAAGCTCAAATGGGCTTTATTTGATCTGTCTCCTGTCTACAATATCCTCTTTTTCAATGTAACTCAAAGGGGAAAATCAATACCCCAGTTTTTTTTCAAAATCTCCCTCTTACCAAGTTCAAAATGTTCGCAAGTATGGTACATTGGATCATGGAAGGAAATGGGATTGGGACGTGGACTTGGATAACAGAGGACAGGAGGGACATGGAGAGGTGCACCAAACTGACCCTGCAGGGCAGGCATCAGGGTTTGCAGCAGCACAATACACCACACAGGGCATGCAGGACGGGAGTGCAGCACAACAATCCATAGAAAGCAAGAGGGAGGGGACAGGACCATGCACATGGACAACAGAGAACAGAGGGGCAAGAGGCAATGGTAGCTAGCTGACCATAATGGACAGACAGGAGAGAAAGCTGCAGCATAACAGACCATAAAGGGCAGGAGGGACGGATCAGGGGCATTACAATGGAACAGACAAGCCAGGAGGGAGGGAGTAGGGCTGGGGGCAAGGGGGCAGGGCAGGAGCAGCAAGATAGCCATGGAGGTCAGGCAGGATGGGCACTAGAAGCAAGACACACCATGAAGAGCAACAGTGAGACTGTGATGGCATACACACAGACCATGGAGGGAAGGTGGGAGGGGGTCAGGGGCAGCTAACTGACCACACAGGGAAGGTGGGAGGGGCCATGGCAGCACAGAAGACCATGCATGGCAAGTGGGAGAGTTAGTGGCAGCACAATGGCTATGATGGGCAAGAAGGAGGGTGGAGGGGCATGCACAAAGGACGATGGAGGATAGAAGGGAGGGTCAGGACCTGTGCACAGACAAGAAAGTTCAGGGGAAGGGACCTCACAACAGACCACACGGGGCAGGCAGGAGGAGCAGTTGCAGCACAACAGACCAGGGAGGGCAGAAGGGTGTGGCAGTACAATGGACCATGTAGGACAGGAGGAAGAGGATAGGGGCATGTCATGTGGACAGGCAGGGTGGAGGTGGCAGGGACAGGTTACAGTCATCTGACAATGCTAGGCAGGTGGGAGGGGAGTGGCAGCTCAACAGAACACTCAGAGTAGATAGGAGTGGCAGGTCCATGGGACATGGTGGGCAAAAAGGATGGAGCAGGGGCATGCACAAAGACATCGGAGGGCAGGGGGAAGGAGAATAGGGGCAGCAAGCTAAGCACAGAGTTTAAGCAGGAGGTCAATGATGGGGCATAGAATTGGGCAATGGAGGGCAGGAGGAGTGGACTGGTACATCATACTAAATTGAGGGCAGTGGCAGCACATCAGACCATGCATGGCAGGAGGGAGGAGGCTAGTCCATGGATTCACACAACAGAGGATAGGGAAGAAGGGGATGGGGCAGCAAGCTAACTGTTCAGAGAAGGCGGGTATTAGGAACTTTATTGTTTTTAAAACATTGTGTCTGTGCGAACTACTTAAAATATGAACAAGTATGCAGCATAATCTCACTTTTATTCAGGAAGAAGAGGACGTTTGTGACTGTGACTCCGGGCTCACTTGGCAGAAACACCCCCTGACCCTCCACCCCCTATCGCAAAATGTAATGCCCGTGAAAAGGGTAGGTGAACACAGTGTTATATAGAACATAGTCCTGAGAGCACGATTGAAAATGAAAACTAGATATAGTGTATGGTATAAACTATGCACCAAAAAGTGTGATATAAGATGAACCGGGCGTGAAATATAATATGCAATACATTGTGCGCAATGACAGATTCATTGGAGAGCGCGAGATAGCACAGGCACTAGCGCGTGCTATGCGATATGCGCCTTGGAGTGTAATATGCACAGGGCAGTGTTGTGTAACCTAACTAGTCTCTAAAGTTGTAATATAAAATATGTGCCTGGGAGTGTAACGTTGCATATGCACTGTGACAAAGATATGGATCCCAGATTGTAATATGTATGGCATAGCACTGTGCGTTATAACATAGGCATCGAGAAAGGCACGTTAGATGGGGCAATATAACCCGTGCAAAGACAAGTGTGGCATGACATATTCACGGGGTGGTGTTACAGTGCACATGGGCTAGAGAGTGTCATAGCATATGCACTAGCTAGTGGAAAACAACACAGAGGTGTGTGGCACTCGGCAGGCAATGGTGGGTGTAACACAGCATTGGGCTCTGTCAGGAGCACGCTGTGACTCTCAAGTGATGTTCGTCCCCTTTCCAGAGAGTAAAATAAAAAGTATTACACATCCGGCAGTGGATGTGTGTTTTATTAACCGTGAGGGGGGTTTCTTGCATAGTTTTGGTCGAATTTTTGTCGAATCCCCTTTGAATGGCTTGGTGTGCATGTGTATTAAATGTGCCCGTCAATAGCTACCCATGTTTGTATAAATAAACGACTAGGGTGTCTACCAGGATTAGGCACGGTAGGGCATCAGACATGTCAGAGCTTCACTAGTGGTGTAAATACATTCCACGTGGATTCATTGCATGCATAGTCGCCTTTTAATGAATATCACGCAAATCGTCATGTTGATAGGTACGTACGGTTTGTCCAGCATGTCCTAGGTGTGTCTATAAATATATATTTTTTAAAAATAATAAAAAACAGTGGCCGGCCCTGGGGATTGGGGTCAAAAAAATATAATTAGGAGACTGGCCCTGGGGGATGGGGTCATCAGGGCCAATAAATTAGAATAAGAAGGGGAACCAAACAGCCCCCCTTCTTAAAAAACTAAAATAAATAAAAGACTGGCATCGTGCCGGAGGCCATGCCCCCTCCGTGCAGCACTCTGCAAACGCGCCCCCAACAGGCATCTCCAGTATGCGCCAGGGAGCTGCGCTGCAGCCAGGTGTTCTGAGGCCAAGCCCCTTTTTACACCTCTCTGCAACGCAGCTCTGTGGCGCTTACTGGAGGTACCTAGTGGTCTAGTTTGACCCTAGGGACCCTTAGGATTCAAGGGGACTTAATCTCTCAACTTAGAACAGCCACAGGGCGCGTTTACACAGTGGTGAAGGGAGGGGACGGGGCCTGAGGTGACGTGTGCAAACACGCACTATGGCACGTTTTAAATTGGGGATATAATTTCCCTTCAATACTGAGGGCCCCTGGGAGCTAACTAGCCCACCAAGTGCTTCCAGTAAGCGCCACTGAGCTGCATTGCAGAGAGGTGGTCCAGGCCGTGCCACTTTTTACACCTCTCTGCAACGCAGCTCTGTGGCACTTACTGGAGGTACCTAGTGGGCTAGTTGGACCCTAGGGACCCTCAGGATTCAAATGAACTTAATCTCCCAACTAAAAATGGACACAGGGCGTGTTTACACAGTGGTGAAGGGAGGGGACGGGGCCTGAGTTAACGTGTGCAAAAACGCCCTGTGGCCTGTTTTAAGAGGTAGTTTTAATCCCCATGCCCTATTATATACTAGGGGCTTACAGAGGAGGTCATGCTAATCACAGGGGGACCCCAACGCATAATGTTCCCTAGTGTATGTGGGTTTTTTCACTGTATTCTAAGTGTCTTTTAACATAGCACTGGCTGTAGGACTGGTTAGTCAGACTCAGTTACCACCAGTATCCGTCTGAAAAAGTTGAGGGTACAGGATGATTTTGCAACAAGGCTTCTTTCTGCTCTTCTTTTTGTTCTTTCTGCACGTTATCCTTCTTCCTGCACTTATCTTCGTATTTGAGGACTTCTGTTGCTTCTTTCTGCACTTCTTTTGTTTCTTTCTGTGCATTTTTTCTTCTTTCTTCACATGTCCTATCTCTGTAGGCATAGTTAGAAATTAGCATTTAAAAAACCTTTGAAATTCACAGAAAAAACCATAGGTTTCAGGCACGTTATAGTTAGGAATTAGCATTTAAAAAACCTCAGAAATTCACTGAAAAAACCATAGGTTTCAGGGGTGTTATAGTTAGCTGGACTTTTCACTTGTACAAAACCATTGAAATTCCCCCGTTATAGTTAGTTCAGCTAACTATAACTCGCGCGCCCGCAATGCACTGCTGATGACGTCACATATTACATCACTCATGACATGGTCAGTGACATCACTCATGACATCACTGATGACATCTCAAATGACATCACTGATGACATCACTGATGACATCATCCTTGTGATAGAGTGGCAGACCTCCTCTCACCCTAATATAACCTTTGATACACACATTCAAAAATAGAGACTAAAATTTTCAAAACAATGGACATACCAATACCAGTTACAACAACCTCTTCAGTAATTCTAAGATCCACATACACATCCACTCATTCACCAACAGTCCTATACAGTCACTCATACATGTACTCACTCATCATATGTACTCATACACCTATACATACTGTTACACAATGCCACTCATCCATAGAGTTACTCACACACATAGTCACTCATGCTAATAAAGAATCAAACATACATTTACTTGCATATACAGTTATACACACACCACCATACTTACTTCTACGGAAACTTACACATACTTAGTCTTTTAAACAATCACTTATAGAAACACATACTTATTCATACAGGAACTCTTTCAATCTCTCACTCTCACATATACTCACATATATACACCAATAGTCACATATACTAGTTTAAAACATATGTAGTTACTCATAAAGACATTATTGAGACAGTCATTCACTCACTAACACACCCATACACACACTCATCCACCCATACAGTCCTGCACACATGCTGTGTTCAACACATACAAACAGTGAGTCACTCATTCATGCACCTATGCACTACGTAATTCCCCCCACCGAACCATGCAGACACTCAGACTGATACTCAAAAAACCAACTAATAACCTATATAGACACCCATGTAGCTACTCACCAACCCATGCAGCCACTTATACACAAAGTGAGAGACTGATACAGATATTTACATATTTAAACATTACTCACTAAGCCATGTATTCACTATGATACACTTAATCAGTCAGTTACACAATCAATTTTTCAAAAACAAATCATCCATTTAGACACTTATATACCCATTTATTCTTCCATCGACCTTGAGATATACATATATAAAACATATTTAATTTTCAGAAAGACACACATTCACTGGATGATGTCATCAGTGATGTCATCAGTGATGTCATTTGAGATGTCATCAGTGATGTCATGAGTGATGTCACTGACCATGTCATGAGTGATGTAATATGTGACGTCATCAGCAGTGCATTGCGGGCGCGCGAGTTATAGTTAGCTGAACTAACTATAACGGGGGAATTTCAATGGTTTTGTACAAGTGAAAAGTCCAGCTAACTATAACACCCCTGAAACCTATGGTTTTTTCAGTGAATATATATATATATATATATATATATGTATTTATTCATATTTAGATGGTAGCTTAAATATTTCTGTTTTATGCTGATATTTTTGGGGGTTGTATTGTTATAATTTCTGTTATTTTTTGGAGGGTGAAAAGGAAATGTAATATATTTTTGTCTAATTTAAGTATGTGTTTAAACATTTTTATTTTTATTTTAAGTAATCGTTTTATGTTAAAAGTGTTTTTTATGTATTTATTTGTGATTATTTAAGTATTTGGGCAATATTATTGTCAACAATACTGTGTGATTCCAGATGTATGACATAATATATTTTAATTTACAGGTAACTATATTTTTTATCCGATATTTTGTTTTTGATATAGTGAAGTATACCTACGGATGTGGTTTGAGAAAAACCTAAAATGGCATATTCACCTGGATACATTAAGAGTAAAGGCCCTTGCTTCTGTTAGTGGAGAAATGTCTGACAGGCCGGCTCTAAAAGCATACAGAGCCATGATACTAATGGAGCAAGGATTCAAAGAAAAGAAACTTGCTCAAATCAACCTCTCGTTAACAAGTACTAACAAGTAGGAATAGAGACTTGAAAGAAAATTAACATACATATGACATTCATACACGGGGAACAAGGCTTTCTGCTTGCTTAAATAACAAAGAATAATTTTCTACGTAAATGAAAGCCCGCTTATAACCGAAAATCGCCTTGCGCATGTGCGAACCCGTCCCACGTAAATAATCACGTGGTTAACCCATGTGGGAAGAATAGTCTCACGCATGCGCAAGGAGTTGCTAACTGTAGGTCTCGAAGTACCGCATGCCTGGAATATGGTCGCCTGGATTTTAAAAGAAGTTTTTCGCTGCTAATACTTTGCTTAACAAAGAAGAAAATAACATGGGATAGAGTAGAAGGGGAAGGTAAACAGTGATAATAACATATTTGAGAAATTAACATCTGTTTATGGTTCTTTCGTCAATAGTGAATGTTTTGGGTCTGATGTGCTAAGCCAAAAGAAAGATGGTGGGTGAAACGTAACGCAAGTTGAGTCTGCACACTAAGATCTGGGAAATGAACTGCTGACCGGAACATTGACTGGTTGCCAAGAACCAAGGACGTGTGCTTGGGAAAGTTTCCTCAACTGAAGAAATTATATAAAAATTGTATCTATCTATTTTGTGAAATGCGTGTGAAAGGAAGTATCCTGAAAAAGGAATAAATTAAGTGGGAAGGGCTTACTAAACAAAGAATTAGTTAAGAATTTTGGAATGACCGCATGAGGTGATGACAACTCCCCTGCCCTGGACCAATCACAGTTCATGATTCACAAATATTTGCATCCTTTGAGGGTGGGACATGCAAAATTAAAGGGTATAACTTGAGTGACTTAAGATTAAGACAGAGCTGCTGCTGCTACGAAGAGACGTTGATGCTGAGTGAGGAGTGTGTGAGAACTGCTACTGGGAAAAACATACTGAGAAGATTCAATGCTTAAGACAGCCTAAATAGATTGAAGATTTGCAGAACAATATCGAGGAGGAAGGGAGTGTAAGAGAGGGATGTGCTCTGGTACATTGAGTCTTAGAGAAGTGTAGTAAATATAATCCTATCCTGCACCTGTCCTGTAGTCTTTGTTTCCTGACTCTTAAATCATGTGACCTCCACCAATCCTTTTGGCCAGGGATTGGGTTTCCCGTTTTCACCTATGTAATTATCTTTTATCTTAAAATTTTGCAGATTCTTTGCAAAGTAGGAGTTAATGTGTCTTTTGTCTCTTCATCTATCTCTCCTAATGCACTGGGATTGTTGAATGTATTTGTGTATTTGAATGTTATTTGTTAAACAAATTTTCTCTGTCATGAAAGTTGATGGAGTTTGCACTGTAAATCTGTACAAATGAGCATTCATTTTGATTGAAATATTAGATAAAATCTATTGAATTTTACTTGAAGTCTGTGATCATTTTATTGAAAAGTTACAAGATAAATTAAGGAGTTTGTTAATATCACCATCAACTACTCGATTAATGGTCCATTGACCAAAGGAAGAGTGTTGATCTGTGAAGATTAGTTAGGCATTGACTAATTCAGATCAAAGAAAATAAAACTTGACCCCCAGCGAAACAGTCAGGAAATCTGAATGTGTATATGGGCCCATTATGAAGGATACGTTGATGTGTGAAAAGTTTATCCTGGCCTTACGCTGGATCAGTTTTTCTGGTAGCAGAATGATGGTTATAATCGATTAGTTTGGTGATTATTGATCATTGATTATTGACTATTGTTCTGACAAATTAACTATATGTTTAACACTAAGAGTTAGTGTAACTTTTTATGTTGTCTGGAAGCACAGGTACAGAGATACCTGGGAGTCCCGGGAATGGAATTTAGAAGAGTATGGTAAATGGAAATCACACTGTAGAAGGTTACTCATCTGTTTTCGTGATACTGAGAAGCTACGGAGGGCTGGCAGTATCACATTAGGGACTATATTGTATAAAAGTAGAGTGTGAGTGACAGCAGAGGTGAAACTTTGGCCTTACCTTAGGAGAAGTATCCCTAAAGGAGTAACAGGTCCTCTCCGAGCTTGAGTGAAGAGTAAACAGGGGTTTTTACTCGTAGAAACAGGAAGGAATTTTCTCTTTGTAGCGAGTGAAGAAACTATCTTTGGTATAGTGGAGCAGACAGAAAAGCGCTGTTTTTACGTTGTTACTAACAAGAATTTTATAACGAAAGACGAAATCAGATGTTGTTGTATTACCTTGTGAAGGGAGGGTCAGGAGCAGGAGCCCTACTGATGTCACAGAGAGCCACGCTGTTATTGGTTGAAGCAGCGGGTGTGAGAAAACTGCAGATTGTAAAGGGAGGGTCAGTAGAAGGAGTAATACTGACGTCACAAGAGCAGCGCTGACAATGGTCAGACAAGTGGGTGTGTTGAAAAGTCTGATTGGTCAATAGACCGGTAGAGGGTTGGAATTGGGTGAAGAAGAAAATACGTAGTAAGTTCAGATTGGTTTGTTGGTGCGAGTCGCCCAAGCATTGGCCGAGTGTTAAATAATAGGCTTAGTAAAATACGGAAGAGTTGTTGATTTTGATGAGTGAATAAAAATAAGAGAACAAAGAAAAAATTAAATTGATTAACAAGATCAAATTTCTTTAAGAAGGATAAGCGCAGAATAACTAGGGAGGGAATATTTATGCAACCTCCTAATACACTGGCTTCCTATATGATGATGGAAAGTGGATATCATACGTGTGTATGGTTGGAAAATTGGGTGGAGTATACGAAAGATGGTGGTGTTTTAGCTTTTCCCGAACATCGTACATTTAATGTAAGAGTTCTTCAGAATTTGAGAAACAGGTTGAATTCATTGGAACCATATCCTAGGTTGACACAGTATGAGGCTTTTGAAGAATGGGAAGTTGAGGCATTTGAGCCCGAGAATTATAGAGGTGGTATGAGAATCAAAGGAGGATTTTTACCTAGATACCCATTTGACACTTGAGGAGATCAGATGAAAGGATGGAGAAGGGCTGTAGTAACCGAGGGTTTATATCCAGTATTAGTGACTGATGATCAAGAAGGGGGTAAATGTAAGGAGAAAACGAAACACATGGGTACGACAGGTATTGGGTGTTATGAATCTGATGATGTGTGGTAAATATTTCCTTACCGGTACTATTTTTTATGCGGTAAAGTCTATTAAGAACAACTCAGTAAAATGAGAGGCAGAATCCGTGGTATTAGAGGTTTAAAAAGGCTTTATTCCTATACAAAGGAACACAATTCGAATTGTTGGCGTTCTATTCCATCACCACGAAAGTTCAGGAAGGAAGGGCATATATTATTGACAGGTAATCATTTTTATAGAAAAGGCATTACAGTGAAACAGATGTAGTAGGCGTATCAATTGATAAGACAAAATATAATATGCATGCGTAACTAGAATAGGCGTAACTAGAAAACGTCATTATACATGATGTCATAAGTGGGTGGATCCATAAGAGAATCCTGCAATGTCAGCAGAAATATTTGGCAGAGATGCGTGCGCAGCCGCATGACGTGTGATTGACGTGCAACTAGAGGGAGAAAGGACTTGACATTTAGCTCTACATGTGGAGACAGAAGTCTGGGGTTATGTCAACCTAATCCCAAATTATATCTAATATCCTATGTTTAAAGAACTGTGTTATCCAAAAAGAGAGGTCTCTTAGGATAGAATCTTATTCTATACTGACTATACTGACTGTTAGTGCGTGTACAAGCGTCTAAGTGTCTACACTAGATGCGAGGGGGTAGGAATATTCCATGGTAACAGGGCTATGAATTACTTGCATGAGGACAGCGAGGCCTGGCCCCTTTGCACGGTAGCTGGAGGAATGTTTACCTAAACTGCTAGACAGGAATGCATCGGATGAGGGGCGGAGGAGATAATCTTGAAGGTGAAATACAGTTCTTGGCAGGCGACGGGCTGGATCAGGCACCGTTAGCCGCGCAGGGAGTGAGACAAAGTTCATGGTCACAGATGCAGGCTCAGACTGGAGCTTTCAGAGGCAGAAGGCAGGAAAAGGCTTGATGACAGAATTCGGGCCTACTCGCCTGAATCTGTAAAATGTGGAAAGTGAACCACATAAAGTCGGTGGCCTTTCATACTTAGGAAAGGAATATCTGACCCATTCATGGTGGATCTGAAAGAGGACATGTTGACGGTGGACGCACATATATTTGCGTCTTCAAAACTGGAGCAAGAGGGAACATACATGTACGTATAGCATGTACATGGAGCCGTTGGGGTCTACGATAGGGGACATAACTGATCACAAAATTCATATTTCCTCAGATGAGTTATTAGAGGACATTTTGATAAAGAGACCTCCGCCTTATCAGGAAAGTGCTAGAGATACTACTCCAAGTGCCCCCATGATGGGAACTCCATTGGTTCCACAAGTCCTATATGATCCAACAGTTATTTGAGCATCGCAAGAAAAAGAAAGGGATTCATTGAACAAAGCCATAGAAGAGATCATTCGGAAAATAAATCAGTTAGGCTTAAATGCGGAAGCACTGACAGTACCAGTAACGATTGGTCCCGTGATTCCATTGTATGGTGACAAACAAGGTGCACCAAAATCCCAGACTATGGCACCTTCTCAGAATAGAGCTAAAAAAGAGATAGTTGTGATAGATGATCAAGTTAGTGAGTGTGAGTCGAATGTTTCATTAATGGATCTCCCAAGTATTGAGGTGGTTACGAAAACCCCAAAAAGAATTTCGCCCACAATCATGAGAAGAAAAGTACCAACTGTCACTCCAGTGGCAGGGGGTTCAGCTGGATTTTTTCTGGAAGATCTAGAGGAATGGGCAAAAGGATTAGAAAGGAAGAAACTCAAAACTATAGATGGAAGTAAGTTAAGGGTGGACTTGGAAGAAATGATCATTGGTACAATAGGTCTTGATAGATTGGGTTCTGATGAAGATGAAGAGTTGGTATTTCTATGTAAGAGTACAACCTGAAGGGCAAAGAATTTGCATGAGAAAATAGCGGAAGTAGCCTTAGAATTTGGAATAGATATAAAAAAATCAAAAATACTGCAGAAGCACTATAGAGCAGAATTTACTGAAAAGGATTTAGAGAACTTGAATGCGTCAGGAAGGAGATTGCAAATAAAGGAATTGATACACCTTTTAAAGAAATGGGGAGATGTAGATTGTTCGAGAAGTGGATGGACTAAGAAAAGAGAGGAGGCGATTGCTAAAGAGTTATCTGCATTTCCGATGAGAGAAGATGAACAGGTTGAAAAGATGTGTCCGATGAGAGAAGTTCCAGGTGGTGGATATGTTAATGTTCCATGGAGCAGACAGGATATTTTGTCTTTTACAAATGACTTTCCGACGTTGAGAGAGAAAACCGTTGAATGGTACAAGCAGATGGAGAGATTTTTTAAGGTATCAAGGTTTTGTTGAACGATTTGGATGGTTTGTTTGATATAGTAGTGCCGACAGATTTGTGTACGGAATGTAAGATTACAGTTGATTGGTCCACTGAAGAATATCCTAGAGATGCAAGAAGTAATGAAAAAGTACAATCAGGTGATTACTTTTCTGAAAGGGAAAGTTCCCCCTAAGGAAACAGATTGGGTTAAAATAGATAGAACAACTCAAGAACCTAAAGAGTCAGTGCATGCATATTACGAAAGGTTACTGCAGGTGTTGAAACAGTATAGTGGATTTGAGAACATCGGTGATAAAGACATGGGACATTTTGTATATAGATTTGTCTATGGATTAAGATCAGAAATAAGTCAGATGATTCAGTAACATATGCTTTGTTGGCAAAGCAAGCCGATTGATGACATTCTGAAGTATGCAAAATACTACAGTGATGATATTGATGCAAAGCATAAAAAGTTAAAGGAGAAAATGATGTGGGCGGAAGTGAAAATAGCAGAAAGCCAAGAAGTAAATTCAAATTCCCAAATTGATAATCAAATGAATGGACAGAATAAGTGATCAAAATTTGAATGAAAGTAAAGGAAAAGAAAGAATGAGTAGAGAAGAAGCGAGAAAGAAATATCCTTGTCATGGGTGTGGAAAGCTTGGACATTGGAAGAATGAGTGTAGAAACCTTCAACAGAATAATGGGGAAAATCACATTTTGAATCCACAGATGCAGAGTGGGGTGGTTGTGAATCAACAACAACAGTAGCAGATAGTTACTCCTCAGTTACAGGTGCCTCAAGCCCCTTTGCCCAACAATGTGACTGCTCAGGTGCAGAGATACAGTGTGAACACCGGATTCCGATGAGAAAGTGGTAAGAATACACAGACCGTTTGACAGTTTTGGATGCAGAGTGATGCGGATGAATTGGGAATGACGCAATGCCTGAGGAGGGAGGAGGAGTGCGTACTTGGCGCATCCTTGGCGGTAGATCAGTCAGGTCCATTTATTGATGGGAAGGTTGAGGGCAATTATATCACTTTCTTAGTGGACACTGGTGCTACCTGTTCTACTGTGGGAACAGCAGAAATACCAAACCTACCCCTCTCGAGAGAAACTATCCAAGTTGTAGGAGTTTCAAATAAGCAGATTAAGACCCCAATCATGAAACCAATAGAAGTGAATATTGAAAGTTTCAGATACATGCATCAATTTGTGGTATGTGATTCAAGTCCAGTAAACCTATTAGGTATGGACTTATTGTGTAAGATGAATTGTACCATCTTTTGTACGCCTGCTGGTGTAGCCTTTCTAACAAAGGATGAGGACGTAGCCTTTAAGACGATGCTAGCTAAACAGAGAACAGAAGTGGATGAGATGTTTTCACTTCTTACTGAAAGAGATTTGCCTGCCGCAGTAACAGATACGGTGAGGCCAGATGTGTGGGATTTTACAGGAAAATAAATTGGTCTAACGGCTGAGGTAGACACTGTCAAAGTAATGGTAAAAGAGGGTTCAATATACCCAAACACCCCACAATATAAAATGAGCCATGAAGTGAAAGCAGGAGTAGCCCAAGTAATTGATCAAATGATCAAACAAGGAATCTTAAAAGAAAAATTAGGCAGTCTTTGTAATTTGCCAATCATGGGACTCAAGAAGCCTAGTGGAAAATATAGAATGGTACAAGATTTGAGGAAAATCAATAAAATAGTGTTACCCTGTTGTCCTGTAGTGCCAACCCCAGCAGTAATTCTTTATCAGATAAGATGGGATGCTCATTGGTATATTGTGATTGATTTGTGCCACGCATTCTTCTCAATTCCATTGCACCTGGATAGCCAATATCTTTTTGCTTTCCGGTTTGAAGACCGTGTTTTGGCATGGTGCCGAGTTCCTCAAGGGTACACAGAAAGTCCTTCGATATTCAATCAGATTTTGAAAAAGTGGTTAGAGACATTGGTAATGCCAGGAAATTCAGTTTTCGTTCAGTACATTGATGACCTATTGGTGGCATCAAAGACTAGAGAAGCTTGTGTCACTGACACAATAGCTTTACTGAACCATTTGGCAGGAGGACACAAGGTGTCCCCGGACAAATTGCAATTTTGTAAACAAGAAGTTCAATATCTTGGACATAAGATAGAGAAAGGAGTCAGGAATGTTTTTGGGAGTGGTTGGATATTGTCGCCAATGGATAAGTGGATTTTCACTAATGGCAAATCCTTTAATAAGGTTGACACGAAAGGAGATGACAGATCCGATTGAGTGGGATGATGAAAGTGAAGAGGTGTTCATAAAACTGAGAAGTTGTTTGTGTCAGGCCCCAGCCTTAGGAATGCCAGACCATACAAAAGAATTTGCATTATTTTATTGTGAAAGTGAAGGGTGTGCATTTTCAGTGTTAACCCAGAGACATGGATTGTCTCGACGTCCTGTAGCATATTTTTCTGCTACCCTTGACCCAGTGGCTGCAGCGTTACCTGGCTGTTTAAAAGCAGTAGCTGCTAATTGTGTAAGCTTGGAGCAAAGTGACTCAATTGTGATGGGACATCCTGTCAAAGTCTATGTACCACATTCAGTTGAGATCCTTTTAACAAGGACTCGTACTCAACATTTGACCCCTAGTCGGCTGACTAAGTATGAAAGAGTAATCTTGGGTGCTGAGAATGTAAGTGTGATAAGATGTACCATGGTGAATCCAGCAACCTTATTGCCTGATTTTTACTGTGAAGAGGTGAAAGAAGAGGTGAATAACGATTGTCTGGATGTGACAGAGATGTGTACCAGGTCCAGGCTTGACCTCCTAGAAGTTCCCCTAAAAGAATCAGATTTTGTGCTGTTTGTTGATGTCCGGTTATGCTTTATGTACTGTGTCAGGTATTATAGATGCTTCCTGTCTAAGAGGAGTCAAGTCCGCTCAAATTGTTGAGTTGTTTGCATTGACGAGCGCTTGCAGAGTTGGGAAAAAAATGAGAGTAACCATATTTACAGACAGTCAATATGGTTTTCGGGTGGTACATGATTTTGGCCAATTGTGGCTACAAATGGGATTTCTGACTTCTTCAGGATCTCCTATACGAAATGGCAAAGATGTTAAAGAACTATTGGAAGCACTACAATTGCCCCAAAAAATTGCAGTGGTCAAATGTGCCACACATAATTCAGGAAATGATTATGTGACACTGGGTAATCGGTACACAGACAAAGTGGCACATTTTTTTGGATGAAATACAATGTCTTTGAACAGGGGGATGGAAAAGAAAGTTACCAATTGCCAACAAATGTTTTTTCTCTGCCTTTGAAACATGGGCTGAAGTTAAACAATGACTGGATGAAGCAGACATGAAAGAGAAGGAACGTTGGATCAAAACAGGCTGCACAAGAAGGGCTGATGATGAAGTATGGGTGTGTCCATATGGTAGACCAATAATGTCAGACAGCTTGTTGTCACAAATGGCTAGGGTGAATCATGGAGTTGCACACGTTGGGAGGGATGCCATGATCAGACAGTTCAGACAGATGTGGTTTAATCCCAAGTTCAGGATAGTTGCAGAGAGTCGCTGCCAAAGACGTTTGACTTGCCAATTGCAAAACCCAGGAAGAAAAACTGTGGATATTTGGGGTAAAATTGGAAAAGCAGAGGGACCATTCACAAGATTGCAACTGAACTTCATCGAGTTGCCACCTTGCAACGGTTTGAAGTATGTCCTTGTAATTTTCTGTTTTCTCGATCAGTGGAAGCCTATCCGACGAGAAGGAACGACAGCCTAACTGTTAAGAGAGCTTATACCGAGGTTCGGATTTCCAGTCACTGTAGAATCAGATAGAGGATCTCATTTTAATAATGAGATAAATAACCTAAAATGCAAAGCTTTCAAAATTGAGCAGAAGTTACATTGTGCCTCCCGACCAGAGGCCTCTGGAGTGGTCGAGCCGCTCAATGGCACAATAAATTCCAGGTTAGGAAAAGTGTGTGCAACCACTTCAATGAAATGGCCTGATGCTTTGCCTATTGTATTGATGAGTTGTAGGAGCAATCCGACGGAAGGACAGGATTAGGCCCTCATGAAATACTCATGGGAAGAGCAATGACACAAGCATTTATACCTGGAAACAAGTTCATGAATAGAACTGATGATTTAATAGTGGACTATTGCAAAGGGCTGGCTGATCTGGTACGTTCTGTGTCTCACCAGGTTGGAGAAGATACAAATGCCGCACAGCCAAATCAAGCTCATGATTTGTGTCCTGGAGACTGGGTCATGATAAAGAAGCATATGAGAAAATCGTGCTTGGAATCCAGGTGGAAAGGACCTCATCAAGTCATATTGGTCACGACAACAGCAGTAAAGTGTACTGGGATTCCGAACTGGATCCACGCAAGTCATACTCACAGAGTCCCAAGTCCATCTGATCGACCAAATCAGCAACTGGTAGAACAAAGAAAAGAACCAGAAGCTGAGAGTTGTGAAGTCAAAGAGATCAGAGAATCAGACTCTGAAGAACGCTTTGACGATGAACAACCAAGTACAAGTCAACTAGAGTGGGCACCAGTTACTAGGACTGAAGAGACTGCTGTAAAGGACAGAAGAAAGCTTGAACTTGAAAGACCAGAACAATGTAAGCAAAATCCAGAAGAAATTGTTGCAGAAATCACAGATACAGCCCAGCCAGAAATAGAAGAAGAACTCATTGCAGGAGACTTAGATCAGGTTCCGTTACAAGAAGAAAAAGAAGGGAAGACTCTTACTGAAAATTCAACTCCAGCCAAGTTAGGAAAAGGGAAAGAATTAGCTGAAGAAAATTTAGATCAGAGTCAGTCAGAAGAAGAAGAAAGGAGAGTAGAAAGTCAAGAACAGAAGCAAACAACAAAAGAAGAAAAAGTAGAGAATTAAGAGCAAAACCAACAAAATGAGAGAGAAAATAAAAGAACACTTGAAATAGGCGAAGAAGGTGAAAGGGCAGTACAGACAAAGAGAGTTAGAAAGGAAGATTGCTGGCCAAGTGGAGTGAAAAGACTAAGACACATTCTAAGAAGAAAACCAGAGAAGAGACTAGAACAAACAGATGAAGTATCAAGTCAGGCAGAACAAGAACATACAAGAAGACAATTATTAAGGTCATCAAGAAGAGTAAAAGTTCCAAGTAGAAAGTATTAGGCTCTAGAATGGACATACATCATTCTTGAAGATTTTGAAAATCTTTATCTAAATGAAAAACCAAAAATTGGCACTTTTGAAGGGTCTGATGAAAGAGAATTGAGACCACCTTAAAGAAAGACTTTTCCTTTACATAAAGGTGTATTCTATTGAAAATATATTGAAACAAGGACCCTGAAGAAAAATCCAATTGAAAGTGCATTGTCTTTTTGAAGTGTGGGATCAGACAAAGATTTTACGTATTTTATCATAGAAGGAAACTAAATTTAGAATTAATTTAAGAAATTTAAAATGGCAGAAGTAAAAGTGACTGAACATCCAAAATCTAACCTAAAACAACGATGTTTCAAATGTTGTTTATGTAGTATTACAATATTAATATTGATGTGGTTGTTATTAACACTTGTAATATCTGTTCTAATGATAACTAATAATAATAATAACACAAATGTAAGTGAGAAAGTGAATGTGGTTACTAAGAAAGCTTCTACTGCAGAATTAACACAAGTGGTTAAAAGCATGTATTATCATAATAAATCAAATAGTGATTAATCATTAAATGTATTTTCTAAACTCCTCTATCACTACGTAGAGACAATGGATGTGAGTGATTGTTATGTTTGCATGAAACTTCCTAGTTCTGTCTTGGAAGGTGTGACGTATCATCACCTTCCATTAAGTTATGGTGTGTTTTGTAGTGTTGTAACTAGTTTGTTTTATGTTACTGGTAAGTTGCAATATTATTACAGTAACATAGATTTAGTCTTTTCTGAAATTCCTATTAGAAGAAATATGAATCCAGTACTTAGTGCTAGAAATGCAGAGTTTATGGGAGAATTATTTCTAAAAACGAACCCCATAGACATAACATAAGCACACAGAAATAATCTAACATGCCTCTTGCGTGATGAAGAAAAAAAATCTGAATCTAGTGAAAGAAAGAAGGCAGGATTTTCAAAAGAAAGTAGTTGAGCAAAAGTCTCACATACCGCCATGGGTTGCATTATAAGGGGAATATAAGAAAGGCGAGGCTCATGCTGCAATGTCCCTGGACTTGGCAAACATGGGCAAATTCTGTCTTCATAGATTAAAAACTGAGTATAATAATATATTCATTGGTACTAGTGAACGTGAACATACTTTCCTAATAATGGGGGGATGGGGACTAAAAGGAGGAACTGATCCTATATTTCCAGGAATTAACTATGTGTGAAGAAAAAATGCCTATTATAAGAAAACCTGCACGATGGTATGGCAGTTGCTTTATTGCCATTGTATTCCCAAAGGTATATCACATTACTAAGAACAATGAAATGAGTGATATAAGTAAAGGATTAACAAGAAATAAGAGAGCAAATTTTACCCATATAGTAGGTGATATATTTGGTGCATTGATACAGTCAGTTGGAGTCACGTTAAACTCTCATAAAATACGTTTGCTGTCCACTGTAGTTGACCGTTTATCAACAGACACTGCTGGAGGATTCTTAATGATCAATACTGAAATGGTTGCGATCAGATCTATGGTTTTACAGAATAGACTTCCCCTTGATATACTTTTGACAAAAGAGGGTGGAGTCTGTGGCATGTTGAAAGTTCAACACTGCTGTACATAGATCCCGGATAAAAGTAAAGGTATTGAGGGATATATCAAGAATATTTCAAAGATTCATAATGAATTGACCCAACTGGAGGTTGACGGTGCATGGGAAAGATTTAGTAAAAGTCTTTCTAAATTAGGTAATTGGTTTGCCACCTTTGGAAGTAGTTTATTAGGAAAAATAGTGATACCTACAATTTCAATGACATTATTGATATTAATGATATTAGTCACCTATAAATGATGCAAAAGAAAATTCACGACAAGGTCAATGATTGAAATGAAGAACAAAAGAATGGGATGAGATTGGGTTAGTAGAAATGAAAGACAATATGTATGGAAGAATGAAAGGGATGAACTTAAAAGAAAGAAATAAAGAAAGTGTAAAAACAAATCTAGACAGTAAGATCTGAGTGGCAATTGGTAATGATGGGTATTTTATAATAACTCAAAAATGCCATCAGAGGGGGGATTGATGGAGCAAGGATTCAAAGAAAAGAAACTTGCTTGAATCAACCTGCTGTTAACAAGTACTAACAAGTAGGAATAGAAACTTGAAAGAAAATTAACAGACACACGACATTCATACACCGGGAAAAAGGCTTTCTGCTTGCTTAAATAACAAAGAATAATGTGCTACGTAACTGAAATCCCGCTTGAAACCGAAAATTGCCTTCAGCATGTTCGAACCTGTCCCATGTAAATAATCACATGGTTAACCCATGTGAGAAGAAAAGTCTCACGCATGCGCAAGGAGTTACTAACTATAGGTCTCGAAGTACTGCATGCCTGGCATATGCTCGCCTGGATTTTAAAAGAAGTTTTCCGCTACTAACGCTTTGCTTAAAAAGGAAGAAAATAACATGGGATAGAGTAGAAGGGGGAGGTAAACAGTGATAGTAACATATTTGAGAAACTAACATCTGTTTATGGTTCTTGCGTCAATAGTGAACGCTTTGGATCTGATGTGCTATGCCGGTGGTTCCCAAACTGTGCACCGTGGCTCCCTGGTACGCCATTAGGAGTAGCCAGGGGCACCGCGCACAATGTGGGAAAGAGCTTGTGCTGAGGAAGCTTGTAATCATGTTGTGAGAATGTGAGTAATTAAAAAATAATGCATCTTTTGACGCCCTACCCTACCGTCAGCCTGAAGGCAGCAAGTGAAGCTTATTTAAATTACACACAGGGGTGTTACAAATGCCACCTGTATGATCATGAATCATGGTTTGGCCCAAGAGCGTACAGCTGCCATACATGCTGCTACGTGCTTTCACGTAGCCTCTGCCCATATATGCAGCAATGACTGCTGAGCATTATTGCTGACCGTGTTCTGTCGCGCCTCTGGGGACCCTCTTCAGAGACAAGTAGGTTAGTTTCACCCTAATACTCCCTGCTTTAAGTTGCTTGTTACTTTACTGTAAAGAAGGGGTATATGTCAAACTCGTGACCCCCAAGCAGCCCATGTATTTATATGCTGGCTGCTGTTCCTGCACTTTGTTCATGTGAGGAAACACTGTGCTGGATATTAACAAGTCAGAAATTTCAGTGGGCAAACTCGCTGTGGAAATAGGCCGCATTGTAGACAGGATTAGTTTCCCGGCCCCAGTATGACCCTCAGCCAAGGCCCGGCAGGAAGCATGTAATAACCCCATCACTGTAATAACTTGTTCCCTTCTCAGCCTCCGTGAAAGTTCCTCATTCTTCCCTCCGTATGTTTCTCCATGTTAGTGACAAGAAGAGTAAGGCCTCTCAAATTAAAGGAGTAAGTATTATAAAACCTTTATTAACGCCTCTCGAATTGGATTGTAATTGCATGGATAAAGAGTTTAGTACCTCAGACGAAACATCGCAGCTCAGACTGCAGCAACCTGGGCATCGGAGAAGCTGTTAAATCACCCCAGACTGGGCTGGCCACGTCTGTTTTATTTCTGGAATGAATGAAATACAGGAAACTAAAAGTGACACCAAGACTTTCAGTCTGAGAAAACAAGGGCAAGCATCAGGTGGAAGAATGAATACACGGGGTAGAACAAAGTGTGAAAGAATCAAGGGGGAAGAGAGGGAAAGCAGGACTTAAAGGCAGGGATAAAGGGGAGAAAAAGAATGTCTGAAGAGGAAAGGCAGCAACAAGAGGTGGAGAACGAAGAGGATGAGGGAATGGAAGACGCTTTAGCTTTTTCATATTTCAAAGTTTCTCAAAGCGTTATTAACTGACCATAAACAGATACAGCAGGGGATGTAACAATGCAAGCTTCCTTTAATGCACATAACAGGCATGCCTACCGCTGCTCTTTGGCTCTTTTTAGCGTTTAAGACAGTGCATTCTGGGGCTTGTACTTTGTCTTTTTTACATTATGATGAGGATTATCTCAAAACTCATAGTAAGCGAGAGCTTTGTATCTTTTCTCATTTAAACAATCAACGTTTTTATTTAACGACTGGTATATTCAAATATGATTATAATACCTTCATCAGCTTCATCCCAATTAATTTCAGGGAGAAAACTGGAAGTACTCCCAAGGTCGGGCTTTCATCCCACACCTGTAAAAAAAAAGTGACATGATGGGGAGCCATGGCCAACTGCCAATTAGGTCAAGGGAGCCACAGGTCGAAAAAGTTTGGGAACCACCGTGCTAAGCCAAAAGAAAGATGGTGGGTAAAACGTAACGCAAGTTGAGTCTGCGCACTAAGATCTGGGAAATTACCTGCTGACCGGAACATTGACCGGTTGCCAAGAACCAAGGACGTGTGCTTGGGAAAGTTTCTCCAACTGAAGAAATTATATAAAAATTGTATCTATCTATTTTGTGAAATGCATGTGAAAGGAAGCGTCCTGAAAATTGAATAAATTAAGTGGGAATTGTTTACTAAACAAAGAATTAGTAAGAATTTTTGGATGACCGCATGAGGTGATGACAACTCCCCTTCCCCGGCCAAATCACGGTTCATGATTCACAGATATTTTCAACCTTTGAGGGTGGGACATGCAAAATTAAAGGGTATTACTTGAGTAATTTAAGATCAAGATAGAGCTGCTGCTGCTACGAAGAGACGTTGATGCTGAATGAGGCGTGAGCGAGAACTGCAACTAGGAAGAACAGACTGAGAAGATTCAATACTTAAGACAGCCTAAATAGATTGAAGATTTGTGGCAAAATATTGAGGAGGGAGAGAGTGTAAGAGAGGGATGTGCTCCGGTGCATCGGGTCTTAGAGAAGAGTAGTAAGCAGTGCCTAATTTGTGCCGGTGCATTTCCGGTGCTGAGCACCGGCAATTATTTATTAGGGCCGGGTCTACATCACACGTCTGCACGTCTATGACAAACTAAATATAATCACCTCATTGACTGCAGGCGCACCTGGCACAGACACTATTGTTCGTCTCCCGAGTCCTCAGTAAAGTGTTGAGAGCCAATATAAATCAAGCCATTCTCCATGTGGATTTGCCTTAGGCGGCGGCCCTTAGCTCAGTGTTGCTTGTGGTTGGGGTTTGGTTCTGCGTGCGTAGGTTTTGTCCAAAATGCCATGCCCCGGCGCACATGCACCTCACAAGTTACCCTCCGTGACCAGCAGTATAGCATGACGTCAAGATGGCAGCAGCAGCAGGCTTATGAATAAATGCAGTGAGTGTCGGTGCCGCCCACCAGTTACTGAGTAAGTAGCTAAACCAACGCTGCTTTTTTCTTGTGCGTGGTATGAAGGAAATGTGTATTGAGGTTCGAGCAATCATACCTCCGGCGCCAGGCACCATGTGCAAGTGGAAGTTAAATGACCCGGGCCAGGAGGTGGCTGAAAGAGCAGGGCCTTGCCCTTAACTTAAGCTGTTTTGTTCTAAAAACGTTGATCATTCACACGAAATGAAAATGTGCTGTTTTTCTGTGCATTTCACTTTCATCATCTCTTTTGGAATCCGGATATATTTAGGTATTTATAATACTTGTTCAACTTCTTCCCAGTGTGCAGTATGTCGGAATGTGCCAGTTTTAAGTTTATTTCTATTCCACGTCATCATCCCTCGTGGTTGTGCATGCAGGTGGTTCAGTGCTGAGGCATTCCCTTAGCTCAAGCCCAAAATGGTGCCGCCTTGCTCAAGTTTATCAAATATGATCCTTCAGCTCTATGATGCAGATCACTCAAACATTGCTGCTCCTACTTCTGCCTCCTATGTTTTGCAGGGTATGGTTTAAAGTGAACACCCAACGGAGGCCGCATGATGTCATTTCATTGTCTAAGTAGAAGTTGGGGCCCATGTCCTATAAATTTATTTTAAGTGCCAATTCTGCTAAGTTGTCAACTGCTGTGATATATGTAACTATTAACGGACTATGTAGAATTATTTCATAGCGCATAAAAAATGTAAGGGGTAGTTGTGTTCAGACAGATGAAAGGCTGAGCTATCTTAACTAACGTTTATAAACACGATCTGCAAAAACAATCCCGGATACATTTAATTAAAGTATACACTTGTACCAGCATAACTTTTGCTGCTCTTTCTTGGGCTTCCTGTAGACACACTGTATTCTGCTCAATGATCAGAGAATGTATTGGAAGCATACTTTCTGGACATGCAGAGCAGCAATTGCTTTAACCCCTGCCACGCTCTTCTTTTTTTAACACGTTATTCCAAAATGTGAACACTCTGAATGTCCATGAGATCACAGAGGGCCATCCAGGTGGCGGAATTTAGCTAACCTTTCCCGCTGCCGGCCACGTTTGTCTGTGTTTGTTTGCTGGATGTCCCGAGACCCCAGAGGCTCGCACTGTGCAGACTCTTATATCACACATCATCATAGATGCGTTGTGCTTTGTGCCTGAATGTCACATGCTGTGGTGGTGATTAACCCTGGGCGTAGTTCGTGAAGTAGCACTTCGCGAAGCTACGCAAAGTCCAGTTTGCACTATGCGAGCTACGCGTAGCACTTCGTGAACTGCGTAGTACCTTGTTCGCACTGTGCCAGATGTCGTTTTCAATGATTGCACAGTGCAGACAAGCAACCGGCACTGTGCAGTCATTGAAAATGGCATCTTGCACAGTGCGAGCTGTAGTTTTCTGCTGCTCGAGTAGATTTTTACTCGAGCGGCAGCTTTCTCAAAGCGAACTGGTAGTTTCTCATCGCGAGCGGTCGCGAGCATACGCGACCACTCGCAATGAGAAACCTGAGCTCCTCGCGTTGGGAATCTCGCCGGGAGGTTTATTTTCCATGCTCGCGATCGCCAACTTGATGTTGCTGATCGCGAACAAGGAAAAAGTCTCGCCGGGATGTCATTTTGCTTGCTCGCGGTCGCCAACTTGACATTGAGGACCGCGAGCAAGCAAAAAATGACCGCAGCACTATGCTACGCTACGCGTGTTCGCACTGTGCTACGTGCAGTTCGCGAAGTAGCGCAAACTTCGCAAACTACGCGAGCGTAGCATAGTGCTTTGTCCAGGCTTAGTGGTGATGCCTTTGTGGCAAACCACTATCGTCAGAGAGGAAAAACAGTAATCATTTAGTGCTAGCCCCAGCAGAGAGAGCGCAGATTCTCTTCACAGAGCAGACTGAGCAATCATACTCAGCATTATGCTTTAAAATTTCATACTGTTAGTTCTGGGATGTGGTGGAAAATAGTGAAGTCAAACTAAACGTATCACCAAAGCCATACTGCCAATATAATGCAAATACCGACTCTGACAGCAAAATGGTGCAGAAAGAAGCAGGACAACCATTAGAGAGTAAAAAAATGATTTATTAGGAGAGACATGCAGCTAGCTTTCAGAAATACAATAAAAACGATCTCCTCCTCACTAATACTCTCAACTAACTATGCCCCCACCCTTAAGCACCCCTAAAATATGAACTCCCCCAAGCAAACAATCACAGCATCCACTACCGCTCTGCTTCCTCTTCTTCCACCCACCCTCCTTTCATATCCCACCACTAGAGTAAGGGGTGGAGCCAGTGGAGGACGCGGGTGGAGCTTGGGGAAGTGGGTGTGGCCTCGTATAAACATTTGAGCACCTTCACTTAACTTTTTACAAATTAAGCACTAGTAGTAAGTATAATCCTATCCTGCACCTGTCCAATAGTCTTTGTCTCCTGACTCTTAAATCAGGTGACCTCCACCAATCCTTTTAGCCAGTGGTTGGGTTTCCCATTTTCACCAAGGTAATTATCTTTTACCTTAAAAGTTTTCAGATTCTTTGCAAAGTAGGAGTTATTGTGTCTTTTGTCTCTTCATCTATCTCTCCCAATGAGTTGGGATTGTTGAATGTATTTGTGTATTTGAATGTTATTTGTTAAATTAATTTTCTCTCTCATGAAAGTTGATGGAGTTTGCACTGGGAATCTGTACAAATGAGCGTTCATTTTGATTGAAATATTAGCTAAAATCTATTGGATCTTACATGGAGTCTGTGATCATTTTAGTGAAAAGTTATAAGATAAATTAATGAGTTTGTTAATATCACCATCAACTACTTGACTAATGGTCCATTGACCAAAGGAAGAGTGTTGATCTGTGAAGATTAGTTAGGTTTTGACTAATTCAGATCAAAGAAAATAAAACTTGACCTCCAGAGAAACAGTCAGGAAATCTGAATGTGTATGTGGGCCCATTGTGAATGATACGTTGATGTGTGAAAAGTTTATCCTGGCCTTTCGATGGATCAATACAACCACAGTTCCAATATGGAGCAGAATTTTTATATCTAAGTGGTTAAAATAGGTGGGACGCTGAATAGGGTAAATGTTTGAAAGCTTATTATCATTACCAAGGTCTTCAATAGTCCAGGCAGTAAGATTGGACACTGGAATGGTATCATGGGATATAATTGCATGTATTCCACTATTATGATTCTTCCAGCGCCTATGTTGTGGGGAAGAGTACAAAATATCACAGTTGTACAGAAATTAGGTATTTCAGAGTGAGTTGAAGTGGGCAAAGGGAACGAGGGAAACCATAATTAAAGCCTGTAGAGTTATTAGGGTCAAGTTGTGCCCACAGAATTTATAAATCGAGGTAGATAAGAGCAAACTTAGGGCACTGGGGGGAGAAATTTCTCGAGATGTCGATCAACAATATCTCATGAGGAAAAAATCTGTACGCTAAATTGCTAACTCATGGCAAAATGAACAACAGTTCCCATATATAGATGTACTCCCCAGTCGTTGGATTAGAAGAGAAGTACTAAGGTTAAGGATTGCTATTAACCTGTGTTATGCTAACAACGGGGTAAAAATAGCTATGATTGATTCCAGAGGTAAGTGCACCTGTAATCTGGGCACCACATGCAACATTTTGCACATTTTATTGGACTGCCAGAAGGTCCTTGATGTAGGGAAAATGTTTTTATGCTCAATTTTTTAAAAGTATGATATTAAAAATTGTTCGCAATCAGTAGACCTTTTAATTGAAATGCATAATGTGGATATAGCATGTGCTATTGGGAAGTTTATCCAAAAAGTTACAAAAATTCTTAAAAGCTAATACAATCAAAATCTTTCTTTTAGATATGTATATGATAAATGGAATTTTAAACAGAAAGGTCTAACAATTAATAAATTCTGTATGTATGAATTTTATGTTAGATTTTGTTAGATATGTTTTATATGAGATTGTATCCATGGAGATTGTATGTGTTTAAGGACTAATTGGTCCAAATAATCTTTCTGTTTGAACTAGTGAAGTATAGGAAGTCGATATTTTTTTGATCAATATTTAATTTCTGATATTTTCTGTTTCAATATTGTATGGATTGATATTATATCCGTGATCTATACATTTGTATTTGAGCCACAAGTTTCCCGCTCTCCACATTCTACACTATGATTATAGCAGGTTAATTTATGTCATCATTTTTTTACAATGTCTTGATCTTTAACATTACTCCAAATTGCTTGAGATGTGAACGCATCAGTGAGGAGACCCTTACAGTATTAGTAAAGCAACAGATGAAACAAGTCCCATATTCTGAAAAACATAATGCACTTAAAGAGTCACACAGCATAGGTTCCATTTGTAGAGGTATAATCCACCAATATTTTATTATTTTGTAGCTTCCAATATTGCTGCGCAGTTTGCACTGACATTTGAAACATGACTGTGGCAAAGAATAACTTTTGCATTGATCGGTGAGGAAAGTAAGTTTTTTGCATTTGTGGTGTTGCAAATGCCAATACAATATAAGTAAATAATAAATATCAGTGCATAAATGCTCTGGCACCAGTTGCAATCTGTTCCTGGTGGAAATTAAATCAGCTGGAGACTTCACCAACGTCATCGATATAAGAAATTCAGGCATTTAGGCCACACTGTTGCAGTGACACTGCGAGATTCAGATTGGATTGTGATGTGGCTTGTAGACCTGCGGCGGAGTAGTAGTTTTTCAGAATTTTGTTGCCCTATGTACTAGCAATGGTATTCTATACGTATGGCAGCAGGAGCCCTAAGAGTCTATATGCGATTGTGATGGTGAAATATCTGCCCATTGTGAGGTTGCCATTGACTTTGATGAATAGTTGTGAGAATCAGTGCATCTGCTCTGATTCCTGCATGTTATTCCTCATTTGCAGTCCATTTTCTTCCTCACTTTTGATCTGATTTTAGCAGGGGAAATGTCAGAGAGAGGAAAACATCAAGGAGAGTTACATCTCCGAGTGCCTTTTAATTCCTCATTCATCAGAACCATCAGGAATCACAAGGCCCACTTTTTGGGTGCCGGACTACAAAATTACCTTGCTCTGTTCCTTTGCAACATGAGCCATCTTCATGCAATACTGTTTCCCTAGACCAGATGGCCTTAGCTCTTTGAATGAAAATGGATATTTAAGATCTGTCTATAGTGTTCAATTTCTTGTCAGCTGCAATATACAATATGGTCAAAAATCAAAATCTAGGCATTATGATTTGAAAATGTTCATTTGGTGGTTTTCAATTAGCCTATTTTGTTATATAAACTTACAAAACCGACTACAAAGTGACACATAGAAATCATAGATTCAATCCTAGGTAATGTTTAAATGAGCAAAGGTTTTAATGTTATTTTTTCAAAGTAATATTATTGTATACATTCTTAAAGGTTTTTGTCTGAAATCATACTGTAACTCATAAGAAAGAGTGTACTGGTGCTGTCAAGTGGTCCGATATAGCAGATGTGCATTCTAAACATCAAGGGCAAAATATAGAAAATATTATTGACAGGTAAGAAAGTCTAGATTTTCTATGCCTAATTTTGCATATATGTACCTTCGCAGTACATATATCTTCAAGGCGCATAGATGTAGAGTTAGGAATATTGAATCTATACTTCCTTCTATGAGTTTACTTTTCAATATTTGGACCCTCGATATTCTGTCCTCGATATTGTTATACCACGTTATTCCTCCTGTCGATATTTGGTAGTACAATTGATTTAGAATGCTAACAGGTTAATTAAAATGTTGAAAATTATTGTGTGGAAAACCACATTTCAAGGTGCATCCCAAAACTGGCAGAGTACTTTTGGCTTTTATATGGACCTAGAAATAGATATGAATACTTCATCAGTATTCAAAGACGCACATAGTACACACATCAAACGTATATCTTCCCGCCACAGCAATATCTTACAGAACACCCTTACACTAATCAGTTATACCTGGCCTAGGGGATCTAGGCTGCTGCTGTTTCAGGTTCTACTGCTGTACATAAACACAAGACGTTGCACTGACATTATGCACAATTTGGCAGAAAAAGTGCCTCAAACGTATGTTTCTTTTCAAGTCAAGAAAGCTTTATTCGACGATTGTCATAAAAGCATACACAATTTATATATATACACAATACACAAGACATGTTAAAATAGTTTAAGACAATAAATAAAGGTATTTGCAGATAAATTAACATTTCAGGGTATAGGAGTGTTTACCCAGCCAACATTTTGCTCCTAATCACCCACGCCCTTCCAAGAAACTTGGCAACAGAAATATAAACAAGTGGAATTTCAGCAGAGCGCAAGATACGTAGTGCCACTTTAGCATTTCTAGTACCCAACTGTCGGCACATTGATTTTAGCCACATCTGACGGGGAATTACATAAGATGGGCATTGAAACAGGAAATGATTAACAGATTCAATAGGTGCAGTACAGCCAGGACAATTAAGCATGTTAGACACGGCCCATCTAGATGAAAACTCTCTTACTGGGAGACTACCAACTCTGAATTGAAAATAGAGCTTCCTGTCCAAAGGATTAGTAATGTCATCCCAAAAAGGTGCCAAAGAAATGGTATCCTTAAAATCAAGAAAGATGCCAGACAATGAGAGCGGGGCTGTGGATCTGAAAACTCGGGTAGCTACCACTTCCCAGTATAAAGCCTTCAGTACTTGCTTAGACGGAAAGCTAGCATTTAGTGGATCTTCCCACAAGATTTTTAGGCCCAGATCCTGAAGCGACTCACGTAGCCTACGAAGCCACTTGACCTTACGAAAGGTATCCAATTTAATAATATCCATAAGGCCAAGAGCAAAGAGCCTAAGTTCAGAAGTGACCCATAGGCGCCGCCAATATAATATGGGGCGAAATAGGGCAATTAATGCTATTGGCCTTATACCTAGGTCGTAAAACAGGGGGCAAAGGGGAGTACTCTGAGGTAGTTTGGTAAGATTCCTTAAAAATCTATTTTCAGAGGTAGATAGTTTGTGTACGTTATCAAATCCCCACAACTCGACTCCATAGAGCGCAGCACCAACCACTTTGCCATCGTACACCCGAAGTGCAGGGTCGATGGGTTTAGTCAGGGATTTGGTATGTTCTTTGCTTAGCGCGCCAGAGAGCTGAGAGTGTTTAAGGGATGCCAAATCCACTTGCTTTTTCCATCCCAAATCATGTTGGATGCAAATACCTAAGTAAGTAAAATCTTGAACCTGGTCCAATAGCATGTTATTCATATATATTTTGTTTTTAAAAGATTTGGACTGGTTAAAAGACATAAATTTGGATTTTAAAACATTAATTTCAAGCCCGCGGGCTAAACAGAAGCCCTCAAAAATGCCTAAGGACTTCTGTAAGTCACTCAGGGTTTTAGAGATTATAAGACAATCGTCAGCAAACATTAAAATAGGAATTTTTCCACCTGCCAATGAGGGGGCATCAACATTTGCATCTATTAATAATTTGGCCACATCGTTAATATACAAGGAAAATAAAGTTGGCGCGAGTACGCAGCCCTGCCTGACCCCCTTCAGGATAGGAAACTGCTTGGTCACTTGGCCGACACCACCCCATCTAATCTGCGCAAAATTATCTGTGTGGAGTCTAGCAATTAGGGAAATTAGAACAGCTGGCATCCCCATCTTATCTAAAACAGCCCATAGGGATGCCCGGGGGACAAGATCAAAGGCTGCCCTAAGATCTATAAAGGCAGCATATAAGCTGCCTCCCCCCAAGTAAACCACCTTCCAGTAGAGCATAGCAAAATGTAACACCTGGTCAATGGTGCTTATTCTAGCTCGAAAACCAGCTTGTAAATGAGAGAGGATTACATTATCAAGAGCCCAGTCCAACACTTTGTTCAAGATCAACCTGCCTAAGATCTTTTGCGTGGTATCAATCAAACTGATTGGACGATAATTTGCAGGGAGGGACTTGTCCCCTTTCTTGAACACTGGAATGATTTCAGCACCTTTCCAGGAAGTGGGGATCGGGGCACCTCTGGCAATCAAGTTGGCTAAAATTAAGATATAGTTTCCCCAAGATTCGTTATTAATCAAAAAAATGTCAGCAGGGACTCCGTCCATCCCAGGGGTTTTTCCAGGAACCAGCGACTTGAGGGCAGTAGCAACATCACCCAGGGTAAAAGCGTCTTCCTTGTAAGAAATAGTTTGGTAATTAGAAAGGGGACACATATCTTCTTCAACAGCATAAAGGGCCTCAAAATGCTTGACCCAAGCATCTTGCGAAACCCAATTTTGGGGTTTATCAGGGTTACCCCCAGTACCCCATCTAAAAACAGACCACAAACGTCTCATATCCTTTTTGGGCACCTGCTTCCCTAAGTTCCTGCCACCTTTGGAAATCCCACGCTCTCTTAGATTTAAAAATAGCTTGCTTATAAGCATATCTGGCAGAGCGAACTTTGAGACTATCGCCAGATTTCAATGCGATGCCCAGGTTCACACGAGCATCTCTACAGTCAGTGGTATACCATTGTGGTGACAAATCATGTTTGGGCTTAGTTAATTTGCAGGGCCTTACAAAAATATCTTTAAGTTCTAGGAAAAAAGAATCATGGATCAACATTCCAGGTATGCAATGTGGTTCCAAAAGACACTGGTTATATGCCACCCCTAAATCCTCGGTGGCAAGCTCTAGACTATTAAAAATACGAGTTAAACAATCTTGACTTTGAACAACCTTAGCCCACTTAACGTGGCGCAGATCGTTAGCAATGACTACATCTTGATGGTGCTGTGGAGGAGAATCGCTAAGGGCAATGGGGGTCACCCAGTACAAAGTAGATAAAGAGAGAGGATTGTGGTCACTCTCCTGTCTGTCTATAACCACCTTGCCCCTCAGGGTCTCCCAAAGATCTAGTGATAGCAGAATATAATCAATCCTGCTAGTGCGGCTACCACTCTTAAATGTAATAGACCCTAATTTGTCTTGTTCAGACCTGCCATTTGTTGCACGAAGCCCCATATTCAAACAAAGGGCATTAATCTGAATTACTAATTCTGACCAGCGAATAGCAGGTTCAAGTTCTAAACTTGGAACACCCCATAAACCATCCTCTACTTCCAAAATGCTCCGATCAACACCAAGAAGGGGTTCAAAGGTTGTATTAAAATCACCGCCTAAAATAACACGGGAGTGCTGGGAATAGAGAAGCATAAGTTCATCCAATCGGCTTATGATGTCAGACTTCTTTCCACCTGTGCTTCTAACATAAACATTATAGATATCCAGCAATTTTCCGTCTTTAAACTTAAGGTTAAGTAGCTGAATATCTGGGTGTGAAGTAGGAAGCTCCTTAACAACAATACCAAGATCCTGTCTAATCCAGATGGTAAGACCACCGGAGGGGCGACCCTTTTTGCCCTTGAGCGCCAAAACATTAAAATAAAAAAAAAACAACAAAAACTGAGACTCAAGTATCCAGGTCTCCTGGAATAAGCAGATGTCATAAGAATTTATAAATGATGCCCAGTTTGGGTCTTTCAATTTAGATTTTAGTCCTGCAATATTCCAGGACAGAAGCGTCCCAAACTCTGTATGGGTTGCACTGTCGACCTCGGGGGTCTCCGGAATACTACTCAATTGATTTATCCTTGCTGGATCTATAGAGAGGCCTTGCATTCCCGCCCTAGCCAGAATACCTGGCTCGACAATAGGGACTTTATTAGACAGGAAAGAACAAACAGGAGGAGCTACTGGACTACACTTTTTACACAGTCAGTCATTTTGTTCTAAACATGACTCTCCCAGGGGCAGTCTAGAAGCACATTCTGAGCAAGGAGAACAAGTAGGAGTAGGCCTCATTTGGATTGCAGAGTATTCTGGGGAACAGCTTCTAAACTCAAGGTTAATTAAGTTCTCTGCTATAATAGGATCAGTAAAAGTAACCTCAATATAATCCATCCCTCTGCCAGCCTGAGAGATCCTACTTGCTCCAGCTATGTCAGCTCTGATTACAGAACAGCAACCCCTAACGTGTCTAATCCAGTGAATAACCTTGTTGGTCAGGGATTCACTGGTTTCATAGTCAGACCCAGAGGACAAACTAGGGACATTCACCATATAAATTTTCCGAGAGTGAGAAATACGAGTGTGTGGCCCATAGTTTTGCGCTTGGTGGTAAGGATTACCCCTAGGGTTGATACCAGATCTTTCGTTAGCAAGAGAAGGTCCTCCAACATATGTGGAATCCTGACATATGCCAAGGGGAGCTCTGGTAGAAGGGCTAATATGAGATGGAATGCAAGCAGGGGGATGATCGACCCTTGATAGAGCTAGGGGACGGAACTGATTAGTCAGAGGGTGTGAGACATGGGGCAGAGTCTTACCATGTATATTAGATGGCTCACGTAACCCATCTGCCGCTTCTGGAGGGGTCTTAGTCAAACCCCCCCCAGGTGTGGAAGAATTAGGTTTAAAGTGAGTGCCAGAGCCCAAGTTAGAATTTTCTAGTTTTTTGACAGTAACCGTTAATAATTCAATCTTAATTTGCATAGTTTCAATCAATGAGCAAAGATTTTTCACTACCACCAATAGCGATTTCATATCCTGATTTCTAGATTCAAACCCCGGGAGACCCTCATATAGATTAGTGGTTGAACGATCCCCCGGTGTAGAAGCACCCAGATTAGTGTCCAAAGGTTCAGTAGAAGACAAGGCAGGGCCACAGGTTTCGATGTCAATGTCACTCAATACAGAAAACCTATTGCTACAAACAATACCAGATGATTGATTGGAGGCAAGAAGAGGCTTGAGAAAATGAGCTTGCTCCCCAACCAATGGCACGATAGGAGAAATAGGAATAATAGAAACCAATGCTTTGGCCATTTCCCGGTTTGATATTTCTTCCCCACCCTTTTTCGAGAGAAACATATCCGGAACCGTAACGACACCTCTAGTAATTTCCCTCCTCCCACCAGCGGCAGTCGAAGGGATGGAATTAAGTAGTTCCCCGCATTCATCAACAATAACATCGATACGGTCCATCACACAATTACTACCCGCATGCTGGTGACTTTTCTTCGATTTAGTCCTCCTCAACTTGGATTTAGCGGGCAGAGAACTAGATGACTCGGACCCACCCTCCGGGGCTTTCCTCTTGCCCATGGCTCAGAACACAAACAACAATAGGCAGTACCTTATAGTCCCGGACGCACGTTATCAGAGGGGGGGCCGACCCGACCCTGGTCGACCCCGGACGGCCACAGACGGCCCGCCCTTTGCCCGGGCTTCGCCCGGTGCCACCCGCGCGCGTCCCGCGACGCGGAGGAAGCCTGCCGTTTAAGTAGCGCCTCCGGGCGCACTGGTAGCAGGAAGTGAGGCGGGATGCGGAAGCCAGGAGCAGAGGATGATGGGAACTGTGGTCTTCCCCAGCTGCGGCCAACGAAGGTGAGTGGCGGCGAGGGAGACACACAGCGTGGGCGTCCCGTGGAGATTCCGCAGCATCTGCCAGGTAGGTCCGCTTCAAGTTTGCGTTTGATTATGGCCCCCACTCCACAGAGGAAGCCTGCCGTTTAAGTAGCGCCTCTGGGCGCACTTGTAGCAGGAAGTGAGGCGGGATTCGGAAGCCAGGAGCAGAGGATGATGGGAACTGTGGTCTTCCCCAGCTGCGGCCAACGCAGGTGAGTGGCGGCGAGGGAGACACACAGCGTGGGCGTCCCGTGGAGATTCCGCAGCGTCTGCCAGGTAGGTCCGCTTCCAGTTTGCGTTTGATTAGGCCCCCACTCCACAGAGGAAGCCTGCCATTTAAGTAGCGCCTCCGGGCGCACTGGTAGCAGGAAGTGAGGCGGGATGCGGAAGCCAGGAGCAGAGGATGATGGGAACTGTGGTCTTCCCCAGCTGCGGCCAACGAAGGTGAGTGGCAGCGAGGGAGACACACAGCGTGGGCGTCCCGTGGAGATTCCGCAGCGTCTGCCAGGTAGGTCCGCTTCCAGTTTGCGTTTGATTATGGATTATGTTTCTTTTCATTTATCTCAAAATGAAATAATTCTTATAACGTATATTGCAGCATAGTTAAAAGCATCAACGTATCGTTGCAATAAGAAAAACAAATAAAACAATGGAGTAAAACATGTTTACTGATTGTGACCCCCACTACAAAGGTGATAAATATAAACATGCAAGGTGTTATCAAAGATGTGGGCCCATTTGGTAAATTGTGCTTTACTAACTTTGTGATTTTTTTTTACTTTGCCAATCTACCAATCTTCAAGAACTAGGTGAATTGTTTTAAAATAGTGACTGAGAAATCCCACAAGAAAATATGTTTTTTGTAGGAGAAAAATCCTGCAAAAGTTTCTTTTTGGTTAGGGGAAATCCAAGCTCTGAATGGCTTGTCAATTCTCAGAGTTCCGACAAGGCTTCCTTCTTTGGCCAGTGTGATTTGCCTTTTATCGGCAAATTGTAATTGTGATTTGTAAAGCGCAAATAGCTAGGCCTTAGGATCTCAGCCAATGGAAACCAGGAGTGTAAAGAGAGAACAGCAAAGAAATTGGTCTAGATCTAGTTCTGATTAAAGAAATAGGGTTTGTGATTATTCAGAACTAGAATGCGATTTGATTTGGATCAAAGTTTCAGGAGTCTGTTTTCTAATTTCCCTCCTGCAGCTGTTGCAGAGTAGCCTCCTTTCCAAGTTCACCAACATTTAGAAGGGAGTATGTAGAAAGAACTAGAATATCTCAGGGATCCTTCTGGTGAATAAACCTTAAACATTTTTTTCTAAACTGTAAGTGTCCTAATTGTGGCCAGCTCTGTGGCAAACAATAGGTCATGCGGAATCGAGGGAGTAGAAGGGCAGCATAGGATTATCTGCAGATTTTAGGGCTGCAGCTCCAAATGGCTCAGAAGGAACCAGTGGAGGAAGGTCCCCTCTGAATACAGAGACTATAGTCTTTAAAATAATGCCATTATGGTGAATGGTTCCTGCAAGAGTGCTGACTTTCTTGGTGTTTAATGTGCCTTTTGCATGGAAGCTTAGGAATATCATCTCTTTCTGGGACTTTACAGAAATGCTTGAGATCTTTTGTGCACCGGAGCTCTGTAATGAGGAAGGAAGCGAGAGTGGTGTGGCATAAAGAGTGCAGATTGTTTAAAGGGGCAGGCATGGGCTGAAGGTGATGGGTGAGCTGCCCTTGTCAATCTTCTTGGTGCCATGATTGCAGACACATGTGCCAGTTCTTGTCTGCAAAGCATGTCAGGTATGTATGGAACTCTTCCTATTGTTTGCTGAACCTTCTGTGCCATGCTGATATTTCCCAAGGAATCAAAATGTAAACCACAGCGAGAAAAGAGAAACTTTTTTCGTTCCTCCGGCTAAGGATATGGCTAGAAAGAGTCTAAGATGAGAGGGACCCCTTTACTCCAAAGTAGGATACAGGACCATTGACGTGACGCTGCCGCACGTTGCCAAACCCCAATTAAAAATAGGGGAGTTCTCCGGCTGGTGTAATCAACCTACAAGCCCTAATTATACATCTCAGCTCCCATAAGGAAGAACTGTTGTAACCAGTACACCCACGACCCAGATCAGCTTCAGGCACATTATTCTGATTTTGGGCTGCCAAAGAGATCTTATAAGCTACATCCCAAAATAAAATCCCAAACTGGACACTAGTGAGGAGAATGGAGATATTTGTCCCAATCCTCCATCTTTAATATATGACGCACCTACTACTAAGAAGAGGTGTTTTAAAGGGTTCCAGTTGGAATCAGTCAGTTTCGAAGAGTCAAAATTTCAGTCTTGACAAAGACGGTATTATAAATTTTCCTTCGAAACGCGTCAACGCTACCTATAAGAAACACACAATCCGTGAAGAGACTGGGGCCATTGAGTACTCCACATTAGGATAGTACCAAGTGTCAGCCAGGAACATTAAGTAACCACAGATGTGTATAGTTCTAATGACATATTTTTCAGTCTGTTCTATGTATTCTCGCCCTTTTTTAATCTGTGATTGTTTTTAATGAAAATGTATTTCTCTTGAATATGTCCATTATATGCACTGTATTTATATCTAATTTTAATGTTGTTTGATATAACGGTGCAATTGTTGGTAGACACACCAAGACCAATGTATTTGTATCAATATATTGATGTATATTTTTCCATAAACACGATGTCTACAGTGCTAGCCTTGGGCATATAGTTATATCTCATAGTTTTATGAAAGAGGAAGGTATGAATGAGTGAGGACGTTGTGGTGTTTGACATAATCAGCCTTCCGGATTACGAGTCCTGATATTAAGTCCAAAGGAGCACTTTTGTTTGATATAGAAAGAGAAGGCCTCCAAGGCTCACACCTAACTAGTCTCACAAATGGTGAAACAGTCTGCATGAAATTCTACAAGACCTGAATCTCATTGTTTTTGCATTTGTCATCCCGAGTGGGACGGGTATGCCCACACGTGGGTCCCGTGCTCTCCATGCCACTGGAATCAAGCTATCCTGGCGGAAGAGGGGTGAAACCCCGAAACCGGTCCTCGGATGCTTGTTTCCAGTTCAGGGAGGACCTGGCTTGGCAGTTCGGGCTGGACTGTTCCCATGAGGCACAGGGTCAAGACTGATTTGCATATGGCTGGGTTCAAACTGGAATGGCATGGTGAGCAAAAAAACTATGGATTTAGGCCCAGATCTCTGTACTGGGGTGAATGTATGACATTGTTCTGCATTCTGTCCATCAACTGTTGTTTTTGCATTTGTCACCCCGAGTGGGACGGGTTAGCCCAGAAGTGGGTCCCGTGCTCTCCATGCTACTGGAATCAAGCTAGCCTGGCTAAAGAGGGGTGAAACCCCAAAACCGGTCCTAGGATGCTTATTTCCAGTCCAGGGAGGACCTGGCTTGGCAGTTCAGGCTGGACTGTTCCCATGAGGCACAGGGTCAAGACTGATTTGCATATGGCTGGGTTCAAACTGGAATGGCATGCTGAGCAAAATAACGATGGATTTAGGCCCAGATCTCTGTACTGGGGTGAATGTATGACATTGTTCTGCATTCTGTCCATCAACTGTTGTTTTTGCATTTGTCACCTCGAGTGGGACGGGTTAGCCCAGACGTGGGTCCCGTGCTCTCCATGCTACTGGAATCAAGTTAGCCTGGCTGAAGAGGGGTGAAACCCCGAAACCGGTCCTAGGATGCTTATTTCCAGTCCAGGGAGGACCTGGCTTGGCAGTTCGGGCTGGACTGTTCCCAGGAGGCACAGGGTCAATACTGATTTGCATAATGGCTGGGTTCAAACTGGAATGGCATGGTGAGCAAAAAAACGATGGATTTAGGCCCAGGTCTCTGTACTTGGGTGAATGTATGACATTTTTCTGCATTCTGTCCATCAGCTGTTGTTTTTGCATGAATCTCGTTTGAGGCAAAGTGGCATCAATAGAGAAGACGTGGTGGCACACATACAAACCAGACTGGGAGGTGTGGAAAGTGAGGTAACTGAATGCAAAATTGAGAAATATGAGCTCACAAATCCTGTAACACAAGACAGTGCTTCATGACCAGAACTAATTCACGAATTGTGTCGTCACCTCAGTCCTCACCCTAAGATGAAGAACGTAGAAAACATAGCCCCATACGGAAAAGCTTTCTGAGTGTCCCTTTATTATATGATACTGAGAATACAAGAATGGTGGCATGCCAGGAAATAATAAATAGGGCTGCCCACCGTCGTTTAGGCAGGTTAAGTTGTGCATGAAATCTATAGTGTCTGTGTGCTCCAACTGCCCATGTGGTCCTTGATATATACCTGCTAGCCACCGAGGGGCATGGGTGGTGAGTCAGGAAGTGGTGAGGCATCTACAAGAGGGTGCACTGCTAGATTAACCTCACAGTGGCTTCCAGTCAAGTGCAGTAGGAGCCTCCGCTTATCAAACCTGCCAGACAATAACCACAGCTTCAAGTGCAGCCAGACACTTTTCTCAGGTCTGCAAGGCCACATCAGAATGATATACTGGGTGTACTGCAGCAGCCCAGCAATAGACCTCCTCACACATTGAGCTAAGGGGCACCATGCCTGCTGCTCCGGCCTTAGTCACCAGCACCTTCATGTCACCTGTGGCAGGGGTCACCAACCCCATAACACATTGCTGGTGAAGAGCAGAGTACTTAACACATGGGGACAATTGCATTCATCCCAACCATTGACCCATTCATTGTTACAGTGCCACTGTCAGTGCAAGCCCTGAAGTGCAAACTGTGGTCAAGAGGCTCGAAATGTACTTTGCAGCCTCAGGGGTTGAAGACAACAGGAAGAATCCACTGCTTCAACACCTGGTTGTGGAGTATATATACAAATTATAATTCAGTCTGCCAGAAACAGGACCCCTGTTTATGTATAATACTATTTTAATAGCACTCAATAATCACTTTGAGCTCATGACCAATACAAACTATGAACGATAGCTTCTGCGTCAGGCTCAACAAGACCCCAGTGAATCAGTGAATACCTTCTTTATTAGAATGAACATGCTTGCTAGCACAGGCACCCTGCATTGCAAAATGAAGGAAAAACTGGTGCAAACTATACAGGCGTGTGTGTCTGCCTTGTTAAGAGGACTGATCCTTCAAAAGCCAGGTAAGTCGGTGCAGGATATTTTTTCCCTAAGTTGCTATAAAGAGTTCTCCAGTGGAAAGGATTCACACATTTTAGTAGCCCACCTTAGGCGTATCAACAGGAAATCAGTAAACTAGATCACCAGAACAGTCACCGCGCCAAAGAAAACGGCTGCCTGAACATGTGTTAGCCCTCTGGATGTTGTGGGGACTATTCCAGCATTCAGGAGAGTGCCCATCAAATGCTAAAAAAGTGCTCAGCATGTGAGAAAATTAATCATATTGCAAAAGATCGCAGATTGTCCCGCCTCCAGCGAAACTCCCAGAAGAAGGCAGTGAATACCACTGCATCCTCAATTGGCGACCAAAATAAAGATGACATGGGTGATGGCGAGAGAAGAGGCACTGTACATGCGGTGTATGCCGTCGACCAATGTCAGACGTGTCCAACCTCTACCCAAATGTCAAGTGCTGATACGGCTGTGGCTATTAACCACCATCATCAACACTATGGCCTCAATTATTGTTATGGCCCAAAATATCTGTGAGGCTCTGTCCTTTCCATTGGTCATCAAACCCATTACCAATGCACATAGGCCAAAACCCTCCCTCTGGCAGGCATGTTGGTCATGGACCTCATACACAATCATATGACCACCTCAACCAAGGAGCATGATGAAAGGAGGTGTGGGAATTTTGGTGAGCTGCTACTCAGTAACAAAAGCTACAATTGAGTCAATCTGCATTCAGTGTGCACCCTGCTAGCTTGCTATCGTCTTAGGAGACTTGAAAGAACTCTTCAAGGGGATCAGATGCTTGAAGGAGAAAATGGTGAATTTTACCATTGTCTAGAACTTGCCACCCATGGGCTTTTGACATTAATGAGTGGCTCTCCATCTCTGCTCAAGGTGGAAGAGGAACTTTGAAAAGTGGAAGAGGCAGATATGTTTGAACAAGTGGACGGCCCCATTCCCTAGGGTTCACATGTCTAAGCAATCATGTCAGGAAATACTCTGCATAGAGATGGGCCTCCCAAATCTAGTGATCAGGAGAGATAGGCACATCACCATGAAAGTGTACTATTTGGTGAATGAGACAACCGGGTCCTGCTGGTTCTTCAAGGTTCATTGCTGGGCACTAGGAGACATTTTTGCTCAGTGCCACACCAGCAAACTTTAAAAGCATTGTTACCATGTGAGTATTGGGTGGGCTTTATGTTAAGAACTACCTTTGAGGCCCTTCTGCCCACGCCCGACTCCAACTTCTCCCTCAACCCCACAAATAACACAAACGTTTGCTAAGGCTGCTGCCAATGCCCTCGGATGGTTTAAAAACCCATAATGGATACTGACTGTCCAAAACCTCTCAAGATGGTCTGGAAACCCACACAGTGCAGGGGTGTCAGCTCGTCATCTCTTTCACTGTGTGCTGTACATGAGACACAAGATGATTCTATGTGAGTTGGCCAGCCTGCTGTGCCACCAACCAGACAACACTGTCAGTGATTGACAGCATATCCTCCCATCACAATGCCTTGCTCTCATTGCTGACAGGCAAAAATAAGTAGTCATTGACCTGAAGGGTATGAGGGTAGGCCAGCGCAAGCAAGAGGACTTGGGTAATAGGATAGCATGTACAGATGGACAAAGTATGTTAGAGGGCAGGAAGCTGGCAGCCACAGGCGTATATCACTTGTTATCACCCACCAAGGAAGCATCCAGTTTGGCTGTCCAGCTCCCAACATTTCACATAGGTTGCTACTACACTATTTATGTCAAGAGGTGCAACTGAAGGGCCAGGAAAGTATGTTCTCTCTCTGAAAGAAGCACCGCTAAGTTGCAAAAATGTTGCCAAAAAATGTAGTGAATCGAAACATTGTCTTGTATCGACCTCCTCAAGTTGCCTGAAGGTGGCAAAACACAGCATACGTCCCTGTAGAAAACCTTTCTTTAAATAAAGTGAAAGGACACTAATTTAATCTCTGAGATGCTCTCTGCGCTTCTAGTAGGTAATGACTGCACCATGTAAAGCGATACATATCATCTACATACCACCCATAGACACTCCAGCCTCAAATGGGCTTAAGCGTAAAAATAAAATGTTGGTTACTTGTCCTGAAAAATAAACCCACTCTACACAGTCCACAACAGTACCATCAACTTGAGTAGGGGGATGTGTGGGAATGGTTCACAATTGTCTGCCACTATTATTGGTTTATGTTTTGTCACTACACTACGGGCCTCATTTATGAGAAGTGGCGCATCGCGGCGTGAAAACAGCAATGTGCCACTTCTCAGTGCACCCTCCTTGCGACACCAATGTTGCGTCATATTTACAGTATGACGCATCATGTCACAGGGAATGACAGATACGTCAGTGTTACTGACGTATCTGTCGGCGCAAAAAGTGGCACATTGCTGGAGTTGTGCTGGAAGCCTGACGCAATTCCAGCAATGTTCCTTTCACATGGGGCAAGCCCCATGTGAAATGTCCTGTGTCACCCTTACGCCTGCCATGAGGCAGGCGTAAGGTTTCGACGCATTGGCGGTATAGAAGTGTCGTAGTGAAATCTCATAGATTTCACTGCAACACTTCTACCGGGCTTTGTTATGACAGAACGCCCACCCTGCATACATTATACCTGACGCAGGTATAATGTAGCGCAGGGCTTTGCAAGGTGACATATCAGCCTAGATGCATCACCTTGTAAATATGTCGCAACGTGGCGCTTGTTTTACGCTGCCGTAGGGTCACGAAAAGTGATGCAACAGCGGCGCACAACAGGCGCAATGGCTCATAAATAAGCCCCTGAATCCTTTATTTAATAATGTGGCATAACGGCTAGTTCGTCGACTTCGAAACTGGGGAACGGGTTTCGAGCCTCGGCAGGGACGCTCAACACCTCTGATTCTGGGAAAATCACTATCTCCCCTTGCCTAACAACATGAATGAGCAACTGGTGCTCATGTAAATCGCTCTGATACCCTCGGAGTCAGCGCTATATAAAACTAGAAAAAAAAACTATATTTTTAATGTGCTGTTATGTTAATCCTTACATGTGTATACTTAAATATTTTCTCAACAGTTTTGCAAGCAACGCATCACACATTAGTTGATGTCTTTTACCTTGCCTTTCTTTATGTAGAGAATGGCAGAACAGAAAAAAAAGATCTGTGTGTTACATGTCCAGTGAAACTGTTTATTTTCATACATTTCAGAATAACGCCTGATGGAGTGGATATCGTTCTGGATTGTTTATGTGGAGAACATACAGGAAAAGGCCTAAGTCTCCTCAAGCCACTGGGGACATATATTTTGTATGGTGAGTGTCAAACACTGCACGCATTTCTAGCATCATATTCTGAAAGCACTTCTTATGGACCTAGAATATTTCCTCATGACGCACCTCCACTTAACGTGAATTTGTTCGCCCATTCTATTTTGAATTTGTAGTGTTATCAAGTGTTAAGACGCCTTCGAATTTAGGGTTTCAATTGGAATGTCCCTTACATTCTGAAAAATTGTGAGCCACAGTAATACAATGTGGTTAGTGACAGCCACAGATCAATATTTACATATTATAGCAATGAAGGGTTCATTACCAGTTGTTTTATAGAATTACTGGTTCGAGTGCAAATATAAAACAATTCTGAAATTGGATTTTTAAAGAACTATTTATATGCACTGTTCGTTTCTATAGATAGTGTGTGTATGTGCCCAGTGGAGTTTTTGTATTACAATAAATCCATCTTTTGATTTGACATGACTAGCCATGCGTTTTCCATTTCACACTACCCTAAAGAATGCCACAGGGAAAGGAATTTATGTGTTCTCACTCATCATACTATTACCTGCCCCTATTTCTGGGAAGTGCAGACTACCATTGATTCTATCTTTCATGATACAGTAATTCTACTAAATTGCCGACAAAGTTTTTCTTTGATTGCAAGCAATGTCACTGGTGATTTATATTTTTCAAGTTGATATGCAATGATTTTTGTCAATATTTGATTCTGGTAGATACAGTAGGTTCCTCACCTTAGAATTTTCCCCAGGCGCAAGACTGAATACACATGTAGAGTGCTCCCACAGGTTATGACAAGTGGCCCTGCGTTGGCTCCATACCCCCCTGGAAGTGACAGGCGCACACTAAAGTCAGTAACTTTCTTTCTTTTCTTTTTCTCTTCTCCTTCCAATGTGGATCTGGAGCTCGATTTCCGACTTGACCAGATCCATAAAGACTCTGGTCACGATTTGGATTCTGGCTTAGAGATCCTCTCAGGTTCCCAGAACCCTGACACCAGTGCCGACACCACCAGCGCCAGTAAACGATCTTGTTCCAATGCTCATGTTGGATCCTGAGACAGAGCTTGACTCGCCACATGGGCCACCAATGTAAGATAGGGCCTAGTTTGCAGTAGTGGTTCCGAGGCCAGCCTCTGTGCTACAATTATAGCTACCCCCTGTTAAGACAAACACAAATTCTTTGATGGAAATTCTACAGCCTGGGCCAGCAACAGTGGAACCCTTGCTCTTATTTAATGATGCACTCACAGATACTCCGATGGCTCCATGGCTGAAACCATGTTCTTGTCTGCCTATTAGCTGGCAGGTCGCCATATGTCATAGACCTACGGCTGGTAATCTGGATTTTCTCACAAAGCACCCTGCTCCAGAGAGTCTTATTGTACATGCCTCGACTAGTTAGGTGAACCTTAGCTACTTTCCAAACAATCCTCCAAACAGACAATCCAAAAGGATGGATGCCTATGTTTTGCTCTGCCAGCTTGGCACTTTGATTCATAAACACAGTCTGCCTATTGTGCTGCTAGTCACCATTCGTTTGGGACATGGCCAGTGAGATCTTGCCCGGAGGATCATAGAGCCTCTCTGGCTTGGACGATACATACCAGCATTATGCCACAAAGTGTGTTATCCTCAGTGGTTTGGATACCATGGATTGCATTCTCACGGCAGTTGGTGTCAGTGTTATCTATCAGAGACATGCCTGGATGAGGTTCACCGGATTATCTTGATGATGTACAGGCTTTGCTAATGGGCACGCTTTTTGGTGGGTCTCACCCCTTTAGAGATAGGGTGAACGCTTTGGAACGTTTAGAATATAGCAATGCACTACAAAAGGTTATGTCTTGACCTTTTCAGCATTTCTGCATATGCCGGACCAATCGTCCTTGTGCAAATCACATGTTGTGATGATATTTATTAAAGGTTTGACACACATTCCTCCCAAACTGTCTGTGGGATTCCACAGTGGGATGTTAATGTGGTCTTGACATTCATCATTTGTACACTATTCAAGCCCATGATGTGATTGCACAGTGGGATCTTAACTTCTTTGTGTGCACACTATTGGCTGCCACTATTTGAGCGTAGCTGCTCGCTGTGTTTCCTGACCTTGAAGATGTTTTCCGTATTGCAATCACATCAGCTCATTGCTTGAGTAAAATGCAGGCACTGTCAGTGAACCCACGTTTTTTCATACAAATTGGTGGTGAGGATCCAGGCGTCCTTCTTATTTGTGACTCCCCTTTACATTGGGCAATCTGTCACTTCCCCATCCTTCTTTGGTCCTTCCCATCCCTCAGAGGAGGAGGAGAAGCTCCATCAGTTGGACCCCAAAAGGTCTTTAAGCATTTACAAAGATTGCCCCAAGGACCATTGAGTGGGCAATCCCCTTTTTATGGGGATTCTCCATAGCAAAGAAGGGGAAGACTGTGCAGAAGCGGACATTGTTGTGGCGGATAGCCCTCTGCATTAAGCTCTGGTATGCACTGGCAAAGAAGCAGTCCCTGAAGGTATGAGGGCTGCTACCATTGGAGTGGCGTGATGGGTGGCTGTCCTTTAGGCAGTAATATGGCCGTCAGTGCATATGTTCACGAAGCACTACTGGTGGGGAGGACACTTTCTTCCAGGCTGCATGTAGTTAGCGTGGAGCCGCAGGATGCCAACTCCGCTGTTAGATAACGCTGATGGTATTCAATCCACTCTGATACCATGGCCCTTTTTATTAATCACTGTAGTCGCGGAATTCATGCAAATCGAAGATTAAAATGTCCTTTCTCACAGAGGCATTTCTGAAGGCATTGAAACCATTGCACAGCATTCCATTCGAAATCATCAGAGTTCTAAATACCACAGGCGTATTCATTCAGACTTCTCAAATATACTGTGTCAACACAATATAACTATTCATTTGTCATAATTATTGCAAAAGCCACATATGACATATTCACTTATAATACAGTAGGCGTTCGTGAAATCCTTTGACAATTCATTAGAGATTAATAACAATTTAATTTGTTTTTTGCCAGCGACACCTTGGGAATTCTGGTCTGTTATGCACGTTTCTGGTATAATTATCATTGAAGCCATATTTTAGCATAAGAACATGTGACTTGAGGTTTGAGTTCTGCTTTTATGTTAACGTCACTCAGTGTTTTTTTGCAATCTTTGTTTTTTATTTAAATCTGGGCAAAGCCTGGCATTTTCCAAAAAGTGGGGGGTTCATTTCTGTTAAATACAGTATACACAGTGCCATTTACATCAATGCACATCTACTATGGGGAAAGGGACATCCGCTGCTTTTTGGGGGATGTCCCGCAGCATTCTAACTCTAAATAGGGGCCTTTCTTTCTCAAGTTCTGAAAACAGTAGGTTTATTTGAGCAAGGTAATAATTTAATGTTATATCACAGTATTTATTGTGGTACTTTTCCGAAAGCAGACGCTTGTACCCGTCATTCCAAAAATGATGATGAAACTGTTCCAGCTTTTCTTGAGATGTACACATGCACTGATGCTCTTAAAAACTGCAGAAATGTGCTTTTTGTGGATTCCTAACCACATTGGTGTAAGCTTTCAGGCTTTTTGACTTTCCTGTAACCTGATAACAGACTCCATTGGGGTTTGTAGCATACATACTATCTCAGCCCTCATGTGCCTTTGTGTACATTGACAAACTATGACGTGTACATTGACAAACTATGACTAGCATTCTGGTGACATGAGACAAGACTGCAAGTGGTCAACTCTACTACTGTGGGAATGGAGGGTTTCTTTTAGATACAGAGGTATGCTCCTGGCTTTTGCTTCCTTTCCTGGCGACTGGAACGTGTGGGAAGCTTCCTTTGGTGAGGGTCTAAAGGGCATTTTACTTTGAAGAGCTGTGCGTGGTGAGCGTCTTGTCTGTCCCCGATAGGCCTGTACTCATTCTCCCACAGCGTGCACTTCTTAGTTCCCCTGGGGTAGAAGCAGGCATCCACTCTGGTGCGTTGACAGTTTCCAGAGCATTTACTTTCAACAAAAGACTGGGTGCCCAGGATAGTCAATCTACACTCACAGGCAGCTCTGTGCATGTCACCGAGTACCAAGGGGGAGTTGGGCCCCTAGTGAGTTTGGAATCGTACTCCCCACCTACGTGGAGGGCCGCCGCTTGCCACATAAAGGAGATTGTCTCACATCTTTTCACTAATAGGAGCGCAGGTGCTCCGGGGCCTCATGGGTAATTACTGGGATCCCTGTGCCTCATTGGCATTTTGGGTGATGTGTTAACTATGTGCTTTGTGGATAACGGGGATTAACCTTATATACACAGACCAAATTACAATAACCCGTGAGATAGGTACCCAGGTGTGTACATTTTTGTGACCCTACCATATAAAGATTAATAGGAGAATGGTGGTGTTATGCCCTAGTACTTTTGGGACACTTCTACTCATTCTCGGCTGTGATTTCATTTTGAAGAGGATAATCAGGATTTTCCTGGAGTATGTTTAAGGTCACAGTGTCAATAATACTGGAGTATTTCTGTACTATAATGATATTTGGTGACTCATGTATTTTCTCCCCTACACTAACTGCTGTCTTTCATGCCCTGATGTTATGATATCTGTTGTTTTTGCCTTGCATTGTTAGGATAACAAGTATTATTTCAGGATTTCCATTTGTATGTGCAGTGATGGTGGTTTCTTGACGTGTGCAACATATAAGTCTTTATCTTATTACGCTAACTGTGATGTTTTGACAATTGTCCAATAGGCAAAGTAATTATTGGTTTATGTTGTTTTGGTCTATGTTTATATGCAATACTGAAACAAATTTTTATATAATAGTATGAGGAGTCTCTTTTGTGGTGTGTTTATTGTGTCACTGGTGTGAGTGTATTGCGCAAAACGCTTTACACATTGCCTGTGGGTTAAGCCTGACTGCTCTGGCCAAGTTTCCAAAGGGGTGAGCAGGGGTTAACTTTTGTGTAGCTCCCTTACCCTGACTAGAGTGGTGGGTTCTGCCTGGCTTAGGTGCATACCCTAGCCAACCAGAAACCCCATTTATAGCAATTCCCAGTAAAGTGTGATTGCCGACTTATTACCTGAATTTCTTGAAGTACCAAAGACAAAACGTGAATTGTCTTAGAGTCTGTGCTAAAGGAATGTTCTTTGCTCTTTGTTCTTTCCATACGAATCTCAAAAGTGGAGCCTTATTTCCTAGTTTTGAGAAAGCTTGAGGTCAGTAATCCTTCTGATTCAGATTAGGCAGTGTTCACCAGTGGTGTCTAGTGTATCAGGAGGAAGACTTGTTTATCCATAAAGCCACCTGACAGAGCCAAGCAGCTCATTGTAAATGGTAAACTTGACTAACTATCTAGATGTATTGTGGAAGTTGAAAATGTTCTTTAAAACTGTTCTCAGTAGTTAATTCCTTTTTGACCCTGCTCTGTCACACCAACTCAGCTGAACCAGCCTCTGTGCTGTAATTTGCCATTGTTTTACCAATCAGACATTCAAGGGATCTGCAGTTGCATATCTTGTGCCAAGCACCACTCATGCCACTCTGGTATGTGCTTCCCCAGGTTCATCTCACCTCCAAGTGTGTTTTTTTTTGTTTACCCCTATCATAGAGGATATAGAGGGACTGTAACTGAGCATTAAATAAGGCTCAAGTGTAGATCCTTGCACTCCTCCTATCTAGAAAGGTTCTAATTTAGTAATTGCAGATTGTTGAACCCGGTCAATTTGTCATTCACTTCAAGGGGTGGTGGGAATAAAAGGTGGGTAATGCCATTGCTAATAAAATATCTCCAGCTCCTGATGCTTTATAGCAAACTATCACTCTTGTCGTACTTTAGAGACAGCCTGTGAGAAAGTTATGTTCAAAGAATTAGCTTTCTTCCTGGATGAAAGTGGTGCCATTTATTAATGGCAACAAGACTTCTACCCAGGAATGGATTTAGACCACTCAAATTTTTACCTCAGAGGAGGTTATGCCTTTGATCAAGAGGACGTGGCAGCAGCAGCATTTATATTGGATCTACCACTGCAATTGACACTGTATACCATGGCATACTTGCTTCATAATTGGAGCAAGCAATGGTGTAGCCATCAGAGGTGCTGCAGATGAAGTGGTATCAGAGCCCAGAATTGTGATGAGGGACCAACCAGCCCTGTATCTACTGCAGTTATAATTCAGGCCTCCCTCTCTGAATGATTGACGCACAGAGCCAGGGGACTAACAATGTATTTACTTTTGGAGAGCCCGTGGAAGTGTGGACGCATTAAGAATGACATGATAGTGGATGTGAGATAAATGGTGAAGAGAGGAAATTAGTGAAAATGATTGAAAGGAAAGGGTGAATGATAGCAAAGAGAGCTAAAAGTCACAAAAAGGAAGAAAAAGATAAGGTGAGATAAAGGGATTCGAAGAGAAAGGATGACAGGGAAGAACAGGAGAAAGGAGCTGGGTGATAGAGCGAGAAGTGAAGACAAGATATAGATGTGAGAGCTAAAATGTAGGAGCTAGAAAAAGCATCCAGATTAAGGGGAGGCAAGAGGAAAAAAGGGTAGAATGAAGATAGGAGAGAGAAGATATGAGAACATTGTTGGAGAGAGGAAAGAGAGGAGTGGTTTAATGGGAGCAAAATGGGAAAAGTGATAGGATGGAGATGAGTGACAGGACGGGTAGTGATTGAGGAGACAGCAGGTTAAAGTAGGACGGAGATAGGAGAGAGTTGGAGACAGAGAAGAGAGAGGGAAATACAGACAGAATGAAGAAATTGGGGAACTATCGCTATGGTTAGTGCAGTAGGTGAAGTGACACCCGGGTTGAGGGTTGTTAGGGATCGGCTGTACCCAGTGCTTAATTTTAGCCAGTAGTTGCCAGTGGGGACCCCAGCACTTATTTTAGGGGACTAGCATATATTTCTCTCTTTGGATATTTCCAGAGAGCAACAGAGGGAAAAACACACAAAGTGGAAAGATGGAGAAAGAGAAAGGCGGAAAAACCGGCACACAGGGAGAAAGCAGAAACCTGCAAGAGTGAAATATAGGGTCAGGGAGTGTCTGGCAATGGAATAAGGAGACAAAACAAGGTCGTATGCCATTCCTACTGAGTATTACAGGTTGTTGTGTGTAAGGAGAGCATTAAAATGCGTCCTTGAGTTGGAGAAAGTCTTTTCTCCTTTGGAAAAAGACCCTCACACACCCAGCCAGCTAGGTGTCTTGCTTCATCATCGGGTCTGCTTCTTACGCGTGCGTAGGAACGGCTTACCACCTTGTTTTGTACTATTTTGGACTTGTATGCTGGACCTGAATAATTGGCACATAGTCGCTCTCTTTTGTAATAATGGAATAAGGAGGCCTGAGGTCAATTGAAGGCTACGCAGCTTTGGAATTTGGCACACTCTAATGTAAATTCACTGGCCGCGGGCTTCTGAGCAGAACTTAGGGCTTCAGCACTGATTTATTTACAAGTTAAGCACTGATCGCACCTCAGTTGTGGTTGTTTTCTATTACTGTATCGGGACACAGGGAGGCCATTTTCCTTTCTGGTATTAGAGCCAGTGAAGCCCTTCCTACACCTCTGGGAGGAGGTCAGACTTGTGTCCCAGAGGTGTAGGAAGGAGGAGGTGTCCCTCTATGTCTTATGCTTTTTTTTTGGGGGGGCTGATCTTTCTCTGGCAGATCGACTCACTATACAGTCACTCTGCCACCTGCACCCAAAGTTAATTGACTCTGCGTCACCCTTGATTGAGCTTACAATGAATGCGCAGATAAATTGTGTATGTAATTCTAACTTCTACACTTCGTGCCTCTTCCAACTGTTTCTTTTTTTCTCCCAATAGATCTGCCTGCTTTGCTTTTCGCTGCCTGTGTATTTCAGAACGTAATTACTGTAATAGCTCGTACTTGAACCTTAATGAAACGTCAGGGAGTACTAGGCACAGCTGTGACTTATCTACCATCTCAAAAAGTTTCACAATGTCTCTCATGCACCATGAGTCTTACAGAACTTGAGTGTTTAGCGGAGTTCTGAATTTAAATGTTTTTGTTTAATACATGAAGTGTTCTCCCAAAAGGAACAGTTTTACCTGGCTCATCTCTTCCAGCCATCCACTCCAGGGGGGCTCTTTTCGCCCAATCACAGCTATCGTTGCAAGTTCCCATAGTTAAATGTGCCTACTTATGTGGTTGGTCGTTTAAGTTGCTGGGTCCAAATTTCTTTAACACGTTAACAGTGAAATTGCTACAGAATGGCTCGTTATTGGCGTTTTGAAGAAACCGGAATATTGTTGTTTATTTCTAGGTCCAGATTCGTGCTCTTCTTACCGTTTGATCTTTGTTCTTAGTGCCTCAATTATATATTTGACTTACGTTTGCACTCTGTAAATAATAAAATCAAGTATGCAGACATATGCGTGAGACTAATCTGCGAGATATTTTAAATGATAATGTCTTTCCAGAAGATAGCAAGCTCATAGAATGTTTAAGTCTGAACTTGTTTTGTTGCACTGGGAATGGCCCGAACCAGGATGGCTCGACTTGTCATGCCTCCCCCTCCCCCTCCCCCCTCTTCCCACCCTCCCTTGCTCCACCTTTGTTCCAGGATCTCTAGGTAGATTTATTTTGAAGTAACAGAGAGAGAAGAAGCTCTGATGATAGCTCAGAAAATGATTCGCCACAATTTGCTTTTATGGCCAGGTTGTTTTGCCTGTCCTTCTGTTCTGATGTTTTAGTGTAAGTGGTCTGCAGTGCCTTTAAGAGCTAAAGATTATCATGTTAGCAAAAGGTACAAGTGGATCCAGTTGAGTGTAGTTGGAGACTCTCGCTTAGCTTTGAAGTTGCTCCTTCTCCCTGTATCTAGGGTGTGCAGATGGTATGTGCTTTTGTTTCCTTAATCTGCAGTGGCGGCTGGTAGGGAACGGGGTTGGGGAGGCATGGAAGTCGAAAAATGTTTTTTTTTAAACCACTTACCTCTCCCGCCGTCTCTCATCATCGTCTTCGCTTCTCTTCTCTTCCTGACTCCCAGTCCGTAAGAAGCAGGAAGCACACAGTCTCTCCCAAGCCAATCACAATGCTGTAAAGCTGCGCTGTGATTGGTCTGAGCACCGTGGTTCAGCGTTCAGAAGGGGACAGGGAGCCTGTGCATGTTCCCCACCAGGCTGTGCATTACAGCCTGGTGGGGAATATGCAAAGTGTGCGTGACTGTTTGGCTGGCCCGAGACGGCCAGCCAAACCATCATGCACACTTAAGTGCATGAACTACTCCTCCTCCCTGTGCCACCAACCCCGCCATGCCCTTACCCAGCCCAGCATTGTTATTATCATTTTTCCCCCTTTTCCACTGCTCTGAGACAGTGGGGCGATGCTCCTCCACCTTAGCAGAGGAGCCGCTCCTGTTAATCTGCAGTCTGCCATGTGAAGCAGAACTTGTCTAAAGACATTAACAGCCGGTATATAAAGCTCAGTAACATTTCAACTCAAAACACAGACTTTCTATCAAGCGCCAATGGGCCGCATCGAAGTGTCAGCATGCCTGCTGCAAACCCATCAGCATAGCTTCTGAAGAACAGTGTGAATCTTCCAATGTACATGGCCACATTTCACTGGCATTTGTAATCACCAAGGGTGCTAATGAATACCCTGGACATGCTGCTGCCCTTCAGTGGACACTTTTTTTTCACACAATTTTTTGGTGACAAACTGCGAAGTAAGAGGTTAGAAAAAGATAAGTAAGCGCAAAGTGAGTCAAGGGCGAATGAAATTACAGCCAGAAGGGAGACCTATTGTTTATGTGGAATGAAGGGATAAATCCAAGGCCATCCCCAAATATGTGGATCAAAGGAAAAAAGAATTTTGAATGTTTTTGCCAAAGAAGTATTGTTCGAAGGTAGTCCTTAAATGGATCTTAGACAATAATTTAGGACGGTTTCTGAGGGTATAAGTAGACAATGTTCTGTGGCTTTGTACACAGATTCAATTTGAGATTTCTTTAGGTTACCAGAGGTTTAGACCTCTGTCCTCTATGGTTTATTCTTGTCGTGCTGCTCCATGCTATGCAATACTTTACTTTAGAAAACTTCTGCTGAAGTTTTCTATGTGGACATCCTTTCTTACGTATGGATCTAATTAGATTTAACTTAGCATTCTTTATCATAGCTTAATCAGGGACTTACAGATCTTCATTTATCATAGACAGGAAGATCGTAATTTTCAATCTCCTTATGCTGTATTTTGTTTGATCTGTACTATTGCAACTGAGGTTCTCATAAGTTATTTGCTATCGAGAATTAACTTTGTTCGCAGAGTTGGAAGTCCTTTGATAATTTCGTATTGCTGTGCGATGTTTCTGAGACTGATTTATATCACGTTGGCTTTGAATTTGTAATAAATCTACACTTAACCTGACTTTCCAACTTGAAGCTTCACTGTGTAGCCAGATTGTTTGCACTGTAATTGTGAAATTGAACTGAAACCTAACTCCTTTATTCCTCAAGCTCCCTAAAAAGATCAGATTGGAGGGGACAAGAAAAGGGCTCCTACCCCTTTTCGTTTGGCACAGTTGTCTGGAGGGTTGGTGGTAGTTCAGGAGGTGGTTGATGTTTGCTGGTCCTTGATCGTGGATGTCCTTGTAGGTGTGTTTTAGCATCTTACACTGGCATCTTTTCTGGACGGGGAGCCAGTGGAGGTTCCTGAGATCAGGGTGATGTGGGTCCTTTTGGAGCTTTCCAGGATGAGTCTTGCCACTGAGTTCTGAATGATATGGTGTCTCTTCAGGAGTTGAATGGAGACTCCTGTATAGAGTGCATTGGTATAGTCACCGAGCTGGGTGACAAGGGCTTTGGTGTTGGTTTTCCTGGTGTCGATGGGGAGCCACCTGAAGATCTTTTGGAGCATGCGAAGGGTATGGAAGCAGGCAGAGGCGACTGCGTTGATCTGGCATTTCACTGTGAGCTTGCTGTCTAGTATGATGCAGAAGTTGCGGGCATAATGTGTTGGTAAACCATGTAATATTTATCAGATTTTTAATTTAGCAAATAGGAATCTGAACCATGATTTAGAAGTTTAAATGTCCAATTTTCTTTTCAGGGTTGGTGGTCCAACCGATTTGGGTGTTGTTATTACCACCTCTACTGCCCTTGATGGAACTTGTGCTTGTAAACTTTAGCTTGGTACTAATGTCCCATCTCTTTCATGAAAAAATAATTTCACAGACACAGGGAGAAAGCTTTTATGACTGGTCTAAAATGACAAGATGCAAAAGAAACAATTGAATGACAGAATGCTGGACAATGACAAGATGGCATGGTGATCCTGTCAGCAATTTTAAGTTTGTAAAGACAAACCCACTAAGTGGTTATTTCTGGAAAATGTAAGATCAATGTTGCTGAGCAATGTCCCCCAGTACATTGGGGACATTGCTTGCAAAGTAGTACCTGACAGAAAAAAACAAAGTGGACATGATGTTGAAAGACGCACTCTAAACATGACAGGTCAATGTTGTAGCAGTCAACGGACTAGTGGCAGAGAAGGTGTTTCCGATAACTAAGCAAGCTGTGCTCTTCTTACCGTTTGATCTTTGTTCTTAGTGCCTCAATTATATATTTGACATACGTTTGCACTCTGTAAATAATAAAATCAAGTATGCAGACATATGCGTGAGACTAATCTGCGAGATATTTTAAATGATAATGTCTTTCCAGAAGATAGAAAGCTCATAGAATGTTTAAGTCTGAACTTGTTTTGTTGCACTGGGAATGGCTCGAACCAGGATGGCTCGACTTGTCATGCCTCCCCCTCCCCCCTCTTCCCACCCACCCTTGCTCCACCTTTGTTCCAGGATCTCTAGGTAGATTTCTTTTGAAGTAACAGAGAGAGAAGAAGCTCTGATGATAGCTCAGAAAATGATTCTCCACAATTTGCTTTTATGGCCAGGTTGTTTTGCCTGTCCTTCTGTTCTGATGTTTTAGTGTAAGTGGTCTGCAGTGCCTTTAAGAGCTAAAGATTATCATGTTAGCAAAAGGTACAAGTGGATCCAGTTGAGTGTAGTTGGAGACTCTCGCTCAGCTTTGAAGTTGCTCCTTCTCCCTGTATCTAGGGTGTGCAGATGGTATGTGCTTTTGTTTCCTTAATCTGCAGTGGCGGCTGGTAGGGAACGGGGTTGGGGAGGCATGGAAGTCGAAAAATGTTTTTTTTTAAACCACTTACCTCTCCCGCCGTCTCTCATCATCGTCTTCGCTTCTCTTCTCTTCCTGACTCCCAGTCCGTAAGAAGCAGGAAGCACACAGTCTCTCCCAAGCCAATCACAATGCTGTAAAGCTGCGCTGTGATTGGTCTGAGCACCGTGGTTCAGCGTTCAGAAGGGGACAGGGAGCCTGTTAATGTTCCCCACCAGGCTGTGCATTACAGCCTGGTGGGGAATATGCAAAGTGTGCGTGACTGTTTGGCTGGCCCGAGACGGCCATCCAAACCATCATGCACACTTAAGTGCATGAACTACTCCTCCTCCCTGTGCCACCAACCCCGCCATGCCCTTACCCAGCCCAGCATTGTTATTATCATTTTTCCCCCTTTTCCACTGCTCTGAGACAGTGGGGCGATGCTCCTCCACCTTAGCAGAGGAGCCGCTCCTGTTAATCTGCAGTCTGCCATGTGAAGCAGAACTTGTCTAAAGACATTAACAGCCGGTATATAAAGCTCAGTAACATTTCAACTCAAAACACAGACTTTCTATCAAGCGCCAATGGGCCGCATCGAAGTGTCAGCATGCCTGCTGCAAACCCATCAGCATAGCTTCTGAAGAACAGTGTGAATCTTCCAATGTACATGGCCACATTTCACTGGCATTTGTAATCACCAAGGGTGCTAATGAATACCCTGGACATGCGGCTGCCCTTCAGTGGACACTTTTTTTACACACAATTTTTTTGGTGACAAACTGCGAAGTAAGAGGTTAGAAAAAGATAAGTAAGCGCAAAGTGAGTCAAGGGCGAATGAAATTACAGCCAGAAGGGAGACCTATTGTTTATGTGGAATGAAGGGATAAATCCAAGGCCATCCCCAAATATGTGGATCAAAGGAAAAAAGAATTATGAATGTTTTTGCCAAAGAAGTATTGTTCGAAGGTAGTCCTTAAATGGATCTTAGACAATAATTTAGGACGGTTTCTGAGGGTATAAGTAGACAATGTTCTGTGGCTTTGTACACAGATTCAATTTGACATTTCTTTAGGTTACCAGAGGTTTAGACCTCTGTCCTCTATGGTTTATTCTTGTTGTGCTGCTCCATGCTATGCAATACTTTACTTTAGAAAACTTCTGCTGAAGTTTTCTATGTGGACATCCTTTCTTACGTATGGATCTAATTAGATTTAACTTAGCATTCTTTATCATAGCTTAATCAGGGACTTACAGATCTTCATTTATCATAGACAGGAAGATCGTAATTTTCAATCTCCTTATGCTGTATTTTGTTTGATCTGTACTATTGCAACTGAGGTTCTCATAAGTTATTTGCTATCGAGAATTAACTTTGTTCGCAGAGTTGGAAGTCCTTTGATAATTTTGTATTGCTGTGCGATGTTTCTGAGACTGATTTATATCACGTTGGCTTTGAATTTGTAATAAATCTACACTTAACCTGAGTTTCCAACTTGAAGCTTCACTGTGTAGCCAGATTGTTTGCACTGTAATTGTGAACTTGAACCGAAACCTAACTCCTTTATTCCTCAAGCTCCCTAAAAAGATCAGATTGGAGGGGACAAGAAAAGGGCTCCTACCCCTTTTCGTTTGGCACAGTTGTCTGGAGGGTTGGTGGTAGTTCAGGAGGTGGTTGATGTTTGCTGGTCCTTGATCGTGGATGTCCTTGTAGGTGTGTTTTAGCATCTTAAACTGGCATCTTTTCTGGACGGGGAGCCAGTGGAGGTTCCTGAGATCAGGGTGATGTGGGTCCTTTTGGAGATTTCCAGGATGAGTCTTGCCACTGAGTTCTGAATGATATGGCGTCTCTTCAGGAGTTGAATGGAGACTCCTGTATAGAGTGCATTGGTATAGTCACCGAGCTGGGTGACTAGGGCTTTGGTGTTGGTTTTCCTGGTGTCGATGGGGAGCCACCTGAAGATCTTTTGGAGCATGCGAAGGGTATGGAAGCAGGCAGAGGCGACTGCGTTGATCTGGCATTTCACTGTGAGCTTGCTGTCTAGTATGATGCAGAAGTTGCGGGCATAATGTGTTGGTAAACCATGTAATATTTATCAGATTTTTAATTTAGCAAATAGGAATCTGAACCATGATTTAGAAGTTTAAATGTCCAATTTTCTTTTCAGGGTTGGTGGTCCAACCGATTTGGGTGTTGTTATTACCACCTCTACTGCCCTTGATGGAACGTGTGCTTGTAAACTTTAGCTTGGTACTAATGTCCCATCTCTTTCATGAAAAAATAATTTCACAGACACAGGGAGAAAGCTTTTCTGACTGGTCTAAAATGACAAGATGCAAAAGAAACAATTGAATGACAGAATGCTGGACAATGACAAGATGGCATGGTGATCCTGTCAGCAATTTTAAGTTTGTAAAGACAAACCCACTAAGTGGTTATTTTTGGAAAATGTAAGATCAATGTTGCTGAGCAATGTCTCCCAGTACATTGGGGACATTGCTTGCAAAGTAGTACCTGACAGAAAAAAACAAAGTGGACATGATGTTGAAAGACGCACTCTAAACATGACAGGTCAATGTTGTAGCAGTCAACGGACTAGTGGCAGAGAAGGTGTTTCCGATAACTAAGCAAGCTGTGCTTTGTCTGTCACAAACCCTAACATCTAAATGAGGTGGGGTAACAAGAGCTTGGCATACGGATACAATTTTGGCAATACCCCATTATGATTAGGCCTGGACGGTTATCTCCGCTCCGTTCGCAGAGTATGCACAGTTTTTCGCACCCTGCAGTGCTTGCGGAGTTCCTAAAAACTCCGCTCCATGTAGCGGAGTGGAGTTTTTTCCTCACTCGCACTCACCAATGGTAAGATTGTGAACGCAAAGAATGGAAATCCAACTCTAGACCGCTTCCCCCCGAGATTTCTTAACGCGAGCGGTCTTGGGTAGTCGCTGCCGCGCACGTTGAGAAGCCTTCCGTTTGCGTTGAGGATACTGCTGCTCGAGTAGGACTTCTACTCGAGCGCAGAAAGAAGCAGTGTCATCTTACGCTGTGCAGGATGCATGCTGTTCGCGTTGATTTTACAGCACAGGACAAACACCTGACGCAAAAAATCAGTGCGAACTGCACGGGGTAACGCACTCTGCTGCTCACAGAACTCCGCGTAGCTTGTTAGAGGATTTTTATCACTTTGCAGAATTTCGCATAGCGGAACTCTGCAACCTTCACCAAGGCCTAATTACAATCAACTCTAAATGACTCCATTGGTTTTGGGAAAAGAATTGAATGCTGCAAAGTCAGATCTGCATTGCTACACATTTCTTGTGGGATGCCACATGGTTCAGAGTTACTGCTTCTCATGTTTCCTATTTGCTCCTGTTCCTTGTGTTTGAGGGCTGCAGTGGATGCCACTGACAGACACAGCCTCTTGGATCACCAGGTGCATTTGGAGGTGAAGCTGTTTTTACATATTGCCAACAAGCATCGGAAAAGCCAATAGTGTATTCGCCAATTCTTCTTGCAAATGATAAATAGCATCAGAAAAAGAAAGAAAATCAAGAGCATGGGTGGGGATGTGAGGCAGCAAGCATCACACTTGGGAGAGACCAGGTACCTGCCCCCTCCAATTGTTGACAGTCTGCAGGAGCTCACGTGTAGGGGGTTTCAGTTCAAGGGCCCCAAATATGTGGCTTATGGCTTGAGTGATTGCACTATTTGTCAGGAATTGGGCACCAGTGAGTTTATCACTAGCGTCTCCAATGACCTACAGGAGCCCTCTGTGTAATAGTCCCCTACAGTCTCCAGCCTTGCCTTTGTCTAAGGCAGCATCAGCCTCACAATAAGATAGCCACCTCTGATGGTTGGTAGACCCACCAGTGGCATCGCTGGTACATACAAGATCGTCTGTCCCACTCAGTGTCACATCCCCCAGCAATTAAGAGAGATGCTAAGACGGCGCGACCTGTGGGCCAGGAGAATTCGAACCCCTAATACTAGTAACTATAATGTTCTCTTCCTACTAGGGTCTCCAAATTTCTCCAGCTCTGCAAGACCAAGCCTTGCCAGCCACTGAGCAAGTCATTGCAGATGAACTGCAAGGTAATATAATTCATAATTCCAGATTCCTAGAGCCCCAGCTGTGACAGGCATCTGGAGCATCTGCAGAGACACTCGGGGTGCTGCCCAGATCAGTTCCCAAATCAGAGCATCCATGGATTGAAACCAAGCCTGCGGTATCCAGATCAGGAGATTCATAAACTAATAAAGAACTCGTGGTAACACCAGCATTTTAGACAGCGCTATGAGAGCCATGATGAGCAACTGTAATGACCATCAGAAACCCAAACTGCTGGGCAGTCTACACATCAAGCACCCAGATTGCCATCCCTTATAGCGGCATCTGTGTGATACACCTTGACCCCTAAGTATTTGAAAACCTTGGGTTCCCACATGAGACAAAACCTAGCCACCATCATCAGTGACTGTTCAAGCCCCACCAGGATCAAGGAGGCACATGACTTACTCCAGCTCACACAAAGGCAGGAGATTTATCCAAAGTTTTCTAGTATGGCGACACGCCACAGGACTCCAGAACTGGCATCTCACAAGTAAATAAAAAGGTCAGCCACGTACAGGTAGATGACATGCTCCCCACCCCTCAGCGGAATTCCCCGCCCCCTCCCTTGTATCACGCAAGCTAATGGTTTAATTGCCAGTACGAATAGCAGAGGGGAAAAGGAGCATCCTTGCTGTGTATCCATGCTGGCCTCAGAGGGCTCAGAAATATACTCCCCTGTATGCACACGCACTCAAGCCCCTGTGTATAGAAGGGAGACACATTTATCCCGTCCATCGCCCTTGGACATCCTGGCTATTACCACCTACAGGTAGTCCCAGCCCGGGGTATCAAAGCCTTTGCGTATTTCTATAGATAGGACTTGCAACTCAGAGGATGGCGCTTCATCTGTGGTTTCCAGAAACGGTAACAATCACCTAAGATTCGGGGAGGTGTTATGCTTGGGGATAAACCTATTCTGGACCTCGTGTATCAGTCCATTTAGGTGGGACTGCAACTGACTGGCTAGGACTTTGTGTAGAATTTTATAATCCAGGTTTAACATGGATAAGCAGGGATAGGATGACACGTCCGTGGGACTGCTCAAGGGTTTGGGGATGGACACTATCAAGACTTCCCTAGTTGTGTCAGGAAAGGAACACTGCTTAAAAGTGCCTGCTCATATCCCTGCCAGCTTTGGGACCAGCTGAGAGGCAAAAGTCTGGTAAAAGTCAGCCAGCAGGTTATCCATCCCAGGAATTTCAATGCGCGTCATGCTCTTTAGGGCCTCTCTGGTTTCATGTTCGGAAATGGGGGCTCCCTATGCCTCCCTAGCATCGTCCTGGAGTCATAGCAGAGTCACCCCACCCAGGAAGTGATCCAAGGTCCCCCTTGGCGGTTGGGCACCAGGCTCGTACAGTGCCCGTTAATATGTCGTGAAGACTTTGTGAATCTCCGTTTGTGAGTAAAGCAACTCTCCTGTCGGTCCTGCTATTTGTGCAATAGATTTACTCCTGTCTTCAGAGTGGATCACCCACACAAGCAGCCTGCCCGTTCGACCACCCTCTGCATGCACAGTGGCAAGGTGATCCCACCTGTTAATGGAATGAAACTTTCTGATACCCCAAAATATGTTTTGCGTTCGTCTTGCAGGACCGCCCCAGCCTCTTGGTGGCCCGGGACCTTGTTCTCCAGGTGCCGAATGGCATCCTCTATAGTAGACATGATGCAGCGGAGTTTAACAGCTCTATACATACATGCACACAACTTTTTTTGGGCCCATTTACATTCATATATTCAATGAGCTAGCAAATATCCGCTGGTCATCAATTTTGATTTACCTCAGAGAAACTTTACACCAGTATACTTACCATCCCTGTCTCCTTAGTAAATGTACTATGTTGAAAGATCTAGTAGTAGATTAGAATAGGGAGGAAATAATATACATTTAACTTTTTATTCAAAGAATCCCATACTCAGTAGGAGTTGTAAAGATGTATCTGAATTAATGATTTTGTGAGTCAAATCAGAATACAAGTAGATATACCAAATTCTCCTTTAGGCGAAAGTATACAGTTAGCTTAAAATCATTATTAGCAAGAATCTTTAGGATGACAGCGCCTGAGGAGAGAAAAGAACAGAAAGCAAAATACGAAGCACAACCCCACAGAGCTATATTTACCTAGAATGGAGCTCGGGCTCGTCCGGACCCCTTCCTAGATGTGCCTCCTCGGTTGTTCCGCAATTTTTCCATAGTGTTGGATTCTTCAATCAGATTGCAGGAAATTCGGGCAGCATCTCAGCTTAGCATCAGCATCTCGGCATCAAGTGTGTCTAACTAACCAGAACTTACCTCTGTTATACCCATTCAAATGTATGATCCACCCCAAAATGTTTCAATTCTATGTACACCCTCAATTTGATTGGGCCAGGCAGTGGGGTGAGGACATCACACCATACTAAGTTCAATAACTTTCTTTAGTTCTATTGTCTAACTCTCTGCCCCTTAATCTTAATACACACATGCTTTATTCCCACAAGCATTTCATATGTGGATCGATAAATCTGTAATACAATGTTTCAGCTTCTTCCTCTCATATGGTCAGAAGTTGATCTTCCCATATCCTTGATGGGCACATAGGTTGGCAGCCATTAAATGACTTCATTGGTTTCCGGAGAAAGAGGTAGCATGCATGCGTAGTTGCCGCAAGGGAACAGGGACGTTGGTCTCCCTCCAAGGCCCAAATGAGAGCTATTAATAAAGTCAGAGAGAAACATGTTAGAATACGAAACTAAATGAATTCACTGTATACCACTTACTTCTACTCTAATCTCATTTACTAAATATATCTTTTGCATTATTGGCTTAGTAAAACTTGCATAGGTTAGTTTCAGCACGGCATGTGCGTTAATGCGAAGATTTCGAGCAGCCATATAAAAAGCTATTGCGCAGCTGCAAAGATTTCCCACCAAATGACAGGAGACGTCATATTATGTAGATGCAGTAGAAGCATGCGCAGAAGAGTTCCCGCGTTTTTTAGCAGCCATTTTAGGACACTCGGGTTACTGGTTAGTAGAATACATAGAAAAGCTTCTCATAGATACAATATGTAAAATGTAATACGAAATTAGTACTCATAAACATGTTGATTATAATGTTACAGGTTATTCGAGAGAATTGCATACGAGCAAGTTTCTTCTTACATGAAACCTTGCTCCATCAATCCCCTCTCTGATGGCATTTTATGCCATCACTAGCTTCTATTAAACTAGATGCCAACTTTAGCATTCTACCATTTCGATTTCTTCAAATCTTTTATTCCTTCTTGTATCCTTCTTACATTGTGATCCTTTCATTCTTTTGTAGATAATTCCTTTCAATTCTTCTAGTCGTATTTCGCCCAATTTTCTTTTCCTACCCTTCTCATTCACTTCATACCTTTTCCTTTTTCCACTACATTTGTGGCAGCACATTATCACAAAAACTAATAAAGTTATGCCCATGATCAGCAAAAATATTTGACCTAAGATAGTCTTACCTATGTTTGAAAACCAACTATTAATATTGGACAAACTATTGGTTATCTTCTTTCATACACTGTCATCCTCCAGTGGTTTCAGTTCTTCTTCCAAATGTGTAATATTTTTAATATACCTTCCAATTTCTACACTCTTGTCAGGAATATATGTGCAACAATGTTGTGCTTTCAACATTTTACAGACTCCACGCTCTTTTGCTAATAAGATATCAAGGGCAAGTCGATTTTTGCAAAACCATTGATCTAACAGCAACTAATTCTGTATTGATCAATAAAAGTAGATAACCGATCAACTACTGTTGACAATTGACAGATTTTTTGAGAATTCAGCAGAACCCCCACTAAAGGTATCAATGCACCAAATATGTCACCTACTATTTCAGAAAAACTAGCCCTTTTATATCTGGTTAGTCCTTTACCGTCATTATTGCTTCCAGTGATTCTTTTAACATGATAAACTTTAGGGAATACTATTCCAAAATACCAACTCCCATACCAACGATCAGGCAACCTAAAATAGGCTTTGTTTCCACAAATATAATAAATTCCAGGGAATACGGGATCAGTACCTCCTTTTAGTCCCCAACCCCCAATTACTAAGAAGTTATGTTCACATTCACTGGAACCAATAAATGCATTGTTATATTCTGTTTTTAGTCTATGGAGACAGATTTTCCCTTTCTTTTCAAAATCCAGAGACATAGAAGCATGAGTCTTGCCAGTTACCAAAAGGTCTTCCCTTTCAGCCCATTTAGGTATCTGAGGTTTCGGTTCGGAGGCCCTTCTTTGGAAGTCCTGTCTCCTTTGTTCTACTAAGTTCAAAAATATCTTTTCTTCTTCATGTAACTTACATGTTAGGTTGCGTTTGTGTGCATCAGCTATATTTATTGCCTTCATTGTTAGGAAATATATTCACCCATGAATTGTGAGTCTCTAGTACTAAGGACAGGGTTCATGCTCTTTCGCATAGGGACTTCTGAAAATATTACATCTACATTTGAATAGTAATACTGCAGTTTTCCAGTTCTATAAAATAAACTAGCCAATACACTACATGAAATACCATATGTCAGAGGTAAGAGATGATATATTACCCCTTCAGCTACTGAGTTTGGCAATTTCATGCAAACATAACAATCACTAACTTCCATTGTATCTACATAATGCACTAATAGGTTTGCAAATACATTTAAATCAGTTTCATTTTTATCTACAGTATGATGTTAATCTAACTCATCTGGTGTTTCTAAGTCTACTCTATCTCCCTTAATGTTTGCTATCTCTGTATGTGTATTAGTATTATTCTGTTTGTTGGTAACCATCAAATAAGGAATAGCTATTGCTAATATTACCCGTTATTAGGATTAATACTAAGCTACATATACAGACCCTACAACACTTCTTTATACAGCTTTGTTTTGGTTTTCCGATAACTTTATCATCAGACATTTTTGGACAAGAAGATTTGTCTCTTCTTTAATTTAGGACCTGGTATGACATAACACCTTAAGCGTCTTCTCTCTCTTTCAAGTCGGTCTCACTTCTTCATCAATTTGCTCGACATTCAGTTCTTCATCACTTTCTTCATTTAAGTTGAGATTTTCAAAATCTTCAAGAATGACATATGTCCACTCAGGACCCTTGAACTTGTTATTCAATGTCTTCAACCTTTGACTCCTTCGTTTTGGTGTTACTGTGGAAGGTCCAGATTGACCAGATACTTCGTTTACTTGATCAGGTTCTTCACTGATTGTCTTAAGGTGATATTTTAGTCGTTTGAGAATTCTTGGCCAATTATCACCTTTTCGACTTTTCTTAATTTTCACTGCACTGCCAGTTTCTTCAAGGCTTCTTTTATTATCCCTTAATTCAGGCACAATTTGATCATTTTCGTCTTCAGTTTTCCTCTCTTTCTGACCTTGTCCAGGGCTTATTGTTCTGGCCTGTTCTGCCTGGATATGTTTGTCTACCTCAATCTGACCCTGTTCAGGATTGGTAATGTCTATTTTTTCTTCTGTATCCTGAACTTGTGTTTCTATCTGGTCCTGTTCAGGTCTTTTTACCTCTTTACCTTCTTCTGCCTGAACGTTTTCTCTAAAACCTACCTGTCCCTCCTCAGACTCAGGATTGTGGCTTTGGTTTTTTTCTGTCTGAGTATATTGCTCTCTCCTTAACTGTTCCTGCTCAGGTTCCCTAATAGTCGTTTCCCTACTCTCCTGAGTGAGTTCTTCTATACCTGACTGATCCTTACTCTTTTCCTGTCTGTCTAACTGTGTTTGACTTCTAGTTCTTATAACTACTTCAGGTATGTCCACCACTGGGATCCAGTCATCCTGATAAGTGCTTGGTTGTTCTTGGGCAGCGACCTCAGGATCTTCTATAGGAAGTTCTTCAGCTGCACAACCTTCAGCGACTTCAATTTCTTGTTTCAATTGAAACTCTTCTTCTTCAGGAGCTGGTACCCTTTTGGTATGACTTGCATGAATCCAATTAGGTAATCCTGCACACTTTACAGCTGTTGAAGAAATAAATATAACTTGATGCGGTTTGTCCCACCTTGGTGCTAGGCATAATTCTCAAGTGTGATTCTTCACAACTACCCAGTCACCGGGATTCAGATCATGCGCTTGGTTCAGCTGTCTATTGACTGTGTTTTCCCCAACCTGATGGGAGATAGAACGCACTCTGTCAGCCAACTCTTTGCAATACTCCAAAACCAAGTCATCAGTTATATTTAAGAGCTTGTGTCCTGGTACACATGCTTGTCTCATGGCTCTTCCCATGAGAATTTCATGGGGACTCAATCCAGTATATTTGTCTGGAATACTTCTGAGTCCCATCAGAACCAAAGGCAAAACATCAGGCCATTCAAGTGGGGTGGATGCACACACCTTTCCGAGTCTTGACTTGATTGTGCCTTTCAATTGTTCTACCACCCCAGAAGCCTCTGGACGGTAAGCGCACTGCAATTTTTGTTCGACTTTGAAGGCTTCACAAATTAGTCGAATTATTTCATTATTAAAATGAGACCCTCTATCTGATTCAATCGTTACTGGAAAACCAAATCTAGGGATGAGTTCTCTTAATAAGAGTTTAGCCACTGTCAAGCTGACATTTCTTCTGGTCGGGTATGCTTCCACCCACTTTGAAAATAAACAAACTATGACAAGTACATATTTCAACCCTCGACAAGCAGGCAGTTGAATGAATTCTAACTGAAGACTTACAAAGTGACCTTCTGCCTTTCCAATCTTTCCCATACTAACCACTGTTTTCCTGCCAGGATTCATTTGTTGACATGTTAAACATCTTTGTCAAAGACTCTCTGCTACATACCTGAACTTTGCGTTAAACCAATCTTGTTTGAAAAGTCGAATCATAGCATCTCTGCCCACATGTGTGTCTACATGATACATTCTAGCCATAGGTGCAAGCATACTGTCTGGCATTACTGGTCTGCCATCACACCATCTTCTGCCCTCTTTGACAACCTATTTTTACCATTGAGGCACACGATTCCACACGTAAACATGCTCTTCGAATTTGAATGAAAATAAAAACTGACTATCAGGATGCAATGGAATAGAAAAGAATGCATGACATAAATCGATTACTGTGAAACAACCTGCTTTCCATGGTAATTCATTTTTGGTTATCATCGAATATAATTCATTTACTTCTGTTCCTTCTTTAGCTAACATGAACTTGTAAACTCCATCTTCATCTGGGGTTTGTATTGCGACACCATCCGGTGTGCAAAATATGGTGCAATTCATTTTGCACAAAAAGTCTCTTCAAAGCAAGTTTACAGGACTTGAGTCACAGACCACGAATTTTTGCATTTCTTTAAAATTTCCAATTCGCACCTCCATTGGTTCTGTGATCGGGGTTCTAATCAGTTTATTCGAGACTCCTATTACTTGGATGGCTTCACCCGAGAGGGGCAGGTTAGGAATGTCTGCTGTTCTCACAGTAGACCTGGTAGCACCAGTATCCAACAAGAAAGTTATATCATTTCCTTCCACTTTACCTTCTACGTATGGACCTGACTGATCTACCGGTTGGGATGCACCAAGTACGCACTCCCCTTCCTCCCCCCTCAGGCACCGTCATTCCTGCTCATAATCAATTAGTGGATCCTGCAAAAGAAACTGGGATGTTAAAAGAATGTTCTCACCACTTTCTTCTGGAAATCCGGCATCCACACTGTACTTGGCTTGACTCACAAAATTTGACTTAGAGGCAGGTGGCAATTGACTCTAAAGATCTATACCCTGTTGCAGATGGCTCATCAACACCTCATTCTGCGTCTGTGGATATAAATTTTGATTCGGGCCATTATTAACTTGTACTAATTTACACTTGTTCTTCCAATGCCCCAACTTCCTGCACCCGTGACAGGGAAACCTTTTCTTTGCTTCCTCCCTGTTCATTCTTCCCCGTGGCTTACGCCCATTATTTTCACCTTGACCTTGCACTCTTCCTTGACATTCTGACTGTTTATTCAATTGAAGATCTTGCTGTTCAGCTAACTTTACTTGAGCCCACATTACTTTTTCTTCTAAGACTTTTCGTTTGTTGTCAAACTCATCCCCACAATATTTAGCATATTTTAGAATCTCGTCAATGGGCTTTGATTGCCAACTCAACATGTGCTGCTTAATCATTTGTGATATATCCAGTCTTAACCCGGTCACAAATCAATACACAAAATGAGTCATGTCCTTGTTCTCTAAACTTTCAAACCCACTATACTGTTTGAACACCTCTAACAGACGTTCGTAATAGGCATGTACAGACTCATTCTTTTCTTGGGTTGTTCTGTCTATTTTTACCCAATCTGTTTCTTTCGGGGGAATTTTACTCTTCAGGAAAGTGATCCCTTGATGATATTTTTTCATTACATCTTCTGACGGGGCTCCTGTCTTTGAATCTCTTGGATATTCCTCAATAGGCCAATCTATATTAATTTTACACTCTGTCCACAAATCCGCAGGTACTACTATGTCAAACAGACCATCGAGATCTTTCAGCAAAACCTTTGAAACTTTCACAAACCTCTCAACTTGTCTGTACCACTCCACTGGTTTCTCTCTCAGTTTGGGAAATCATTTGTAAACGACAAAATATCCTGTCTAGTCCATGGTACATGTACGTACCCCCCTCCGGGTACTTCCCTCATTGGATACAACCTTTCAGCCGTTTCTGTTTCTCTCATGGCATATTCAGATGTTGTTCGATTTACCTGTGCTTCTTCCTTTTTCTTTGCCCACCTAACTTTCCATCTCTCAAGATCCCCCCATTTTTGTAACAGCAATAACAACTTCCTGATCTGTAATTTTCTTCCAGACACATTCATGTTTTCTCTATATGGGTTCTGTAACACCTTTGACTTCCCCATGTCAATTCCCATCTCAGAGGCCAGATTTGTCAATTTTTCATGAAATATTTTTGTGTTTCACGTGATGCTTCTGCAAACAAATAATAACTCTTCTTCACTGTACATGTTTAATATGTCTAAACCCACATTTCCAGCGACCATTTCTTCCAATTCTACTCTCAATTTGAAAATACCTAATAATTTTCGCTGTGATTTTGTTTTTTCTATTTCTTGAGACCATCTCTCTATATCTTCTGGGGTTACTATTGTGGCACTTCTAGTTCCTGTTGAGGTTTCCAGTCTAACTTCCTTTGAACAACTGGGTAAATTCCTCTTTGGGGTTTCCATTATTGGGTCTCTTATGGGTAAATCCATTAATGATATTACTGATTCACATTCACTTGCTTGATCATCTATTATTACCCTTTCTTTTCTAGGTTCTATACTTGGGGTAGGCTTCACAGGAATTTTGGAACAGTTAGATTTTTCACCATACAATAGGACTACTGGAACTATAGTTACTGGTATGGTCAATGCATCAGGATGAATATTCATCTGAGTTATTTTTTGGATCAGTTCATCTCTATTCTTATGTATTGCTTCCTTTTCTTTTTCGTGAAGTACCCTGTTGGTGGTGTCATGTACTATTTGTGGAACCAAAGGTGTTCTTACCATTGGGGCACTAGGGGTCATTCTATCAAATCCCTCATTATGAGGTGGAGGACTTTCCATTAATACGTCTTCTAAATACCTTTCTTCTGCTTCTTCGCTATCTATCATGGTTAAGTGCTTGTTTTTTTCTTTACATTTACGTCCCGTCTGCTCTTCTGATGTTATCACAGGATATAAACCTTCTGCCACCATGGCCTGTCTCTATTACTTCATTTGACTATCTCTAGTGTCTCTGGGAAATTTCGGATAATATTTGCTTAGGGTCCTGTTACTTCATGGCCTTTCACGTTCAAAGGCTTCCATTTCCCATTCTTCTAAAGCCTCATACTGAGTCAGTCTAGGTCTTGGTTCTAATTCATTCATCCGTGTTCATAAATTGTACAAAAGTCTTCCATTAAAGCTTCCGTACTCAGGAAATGCTAATATATCATCATCTTTTGTGTATTCTACGCAATTTTCTAACCATACACAGGTATGATAACCTCTCTCCACCATCAAGTATGATGCAGGCGTGTATAGAAGAGGAATAAGACTCCCTTCTCTACTCTTAATGGGTTTGTCCTTTTTAAAATAATTCTTAACCCTTTGCATAAATGACATTTTTCCTTTTCTCCGTACATTGCATGCTTGTGCTTGTTCAGGTACTGTTCGTAAGCAAACCCTATAAATCTTCTGTTTGGACGAGTCCCTGTTAATGTTGGATCGTACATGCAAAATCCACTATCTATTATTATTCTTGGGATTTCTATTTTGATGACCAATCAGACGCTTGCTTTAATTCTAAAAATTCTCCAATACAACGCGTTTTCTAGTCTGAAGACAAATCAACTTTTTCTCTGTTCGCCTGCTCAACCAATGGTTGCGCGGCTTTTCTGTGATGTCAGTGTTACTCCTTACTACTGACCCCTCCTTTACAATTTCTCATCAACTACATGCCCGCTATTTCAACCAATCCCAGCGCGGACCTCAGTGACGTCAGTACAGCACCCGCAACTGACCCCTCCTTTACAAGGTAATGTGAAAACGTATTTTTCTCACAAAATTTTACACAATTTTCATTAATTAACAACGTATAAACATTCGCTATTGTGTCTGTCCCAATAATTCAAAGAATAGTAAGATTTCTTTCACTGCGAGTAAAACCCTTCTGCTTACTCTTCACACACTACGAGTAAAACCTTTCCACTTACTCTTCACACAAGCATCAGAGAACCTGCTACTCCTTCAGTATTACCCTTTCTAGGTGATATAATACCAATTTTTCACCAGCGAACTCTTTGCTACCAATTATTTTCACTAACATACAAGAAATGTATCCCTAACTTAGTGCTTCTAGTCCTGCGTAACTTTCAGCACTTTCTCGATCCAGACCAATAACCTCACTGCAGTGTGGCTTCCATTTACCACCCGCTATTCAATATTCCTGGAAATTTCCAGACAACATAAAACAATACATAACGGGTTTTGGTTAAAACATAAAGCAATAGTTCAAATTTTCAACCACAATCCTCACCTAACTAACTATACTAACCATGCCTTTGCTACCAAGAAAAACAATGCAGCGGAGTTTACCAGCTCTATACATACATACACACAACTCTAAATTTGGGCCCATTTACATTCATACATTCAATGAGCTAGCAAATATCTGCTGGTCATCAATTTTGATTTGCCTCAGAGAACCTTTACACCAGTATTCTTACCATCCCTGTCTCCTTAGTAAATATACTATGTCAAAAGATCTAGTAGTAGATTAGAATAGGGAGGAAATAATATACATTTAACTTTTTATTCAAAGAATCACAGACTCAGTAGGAGTTGTAAAGATTTATCGGAATTAATAATTTTGTGAGTCAAATCAGAATACAAGTAGATATACCAAATTCTCCATAAGGCGAAAGTATACCGTTAGTTTAAAACCATTATTAGCAAGAATCTTTAAGATGACATTACCTGAGGGGAGAAAAGAACAGAGAGCGAAATACGAAGCACAACCCCACAGAGCTACATTTACCAAGAATGATGTGAGGACCTAGACATCGTAGAATCAAGGATTCAGGACAGGTTCAGGACCGGGAAGGTGATCTCCTCTAGTGTAATGCCAGCGTTACACCCCTCTCTGGTGCTACTCTCTCCGGCTCGTTCGGACCCCTTCCTAGATGTGCCTCCTTGGTTGTTCCACGATTTTTCCATAGTGTTGGATTCTTCAATCAGATTGCAGCAAATTCGGGCAGCATCTCAGCATAGCATCAGCATCCCGGCATCAAGTGTGTCTAACTAACTAGAACTTACCTCTGTTATACCAATTCAAATGTATGATCCACCCCCAAATGTTTCAATGTTATGAACACCCTCAATTTGATTGGGCCAGGCAGTGGGGTGAGGACATCACACCATACTAAGTTCAATACCTTTCTTTAGTTCTATTGTCTAACTCTCCGTCCCTTAATGTTAATACCCACAAGCTTTATTCCCAAATGCATTTCATATGTGGATCGATAAATCTGTAATACAATGTTTGGGCTTCTTCCTCTCATAGGGTCAGAAGTTGATCTTCCCATGTTCTTGCTGGGCACATAGGTTGGCAGCCATTCAATGACTTCATTGGTTTCAGGAGAAAGAGGTAGCACGCATGCGTAGTTGCTGCAAGGGAACAGGGATGTTGGTCTCCCTCCAAGGCCCAAATGAGAGCTAATAATAAAGTCAGAGAGAAACATGTTAGAATACGAAATTAAATGAATTCACTGTATACCACTTACTTCTACTCTAATCCCATTTACTTAATATATCTTTTGCATTAATGGCTTAGTAAAACTTGCATAGGTTAGTTTCAGCACGGCATGTGCGTTAATGCAGAGGTTTCGAGCAGCCATGTTAAAAGCTATTGCGCAGCTGCAAAGATTTCCCACCAAACGACAGGAGACGTCATACTTCGAAGATGCAGTAGACGCATGCGCAGAAGAGTTCCTGCGTTTTTAGCAGCCATTTTAGGACACTCAGGTTACTGGTTAGTAGAATACATAGAAAAGCTTCCCCTAGATACAATATGTAAAATGTAATGCGAAATTAGTACTCACAAACATGTTGATTATAACGTTACAGGTTATTCGAGAGAATTGCATACAAGCAAGTTTCTTCTTACATGAAACCTTGCTCCATCAGACAACTCCGTCCTCAGCGAACGAACAACTTCCAAGGATTGACCTAGGCAGTGTCCCTGTACGACAACCTTAGAGGCTTCCTCTCACCGTTGGTGTGTGAAGCCATATGCACGTTCGCATCAAAGTAGGCTTGTATAGGAATCCAGGCCTAAGTCTCCAGGTGGGGATAGGTGCTCTACCTCCTCCCCACAGGATCACCACTTGCAATGGCTTGTGACCCGACATGGTGCACCCCTGCTACTCATCCCAGACCACCTAAGCGGCCAGGTCAGCTGAGCCCAACACCTTATCAAGTTGGACGTGTAAATCATGACCCAGTGAGTAGAAAGAGTTTTCGCTATGACATGGGTTCCGGTCCCGCCAAATGTCTGTTAAATTCCAGTGAAGTGCCCAGTCTCAGAAACCCTGCACTAGTGCCACCACTGGTGATTCAACTGGAGGGGGGGGGGGGGGTGGGGGAAGCTGATCTGTCCAGAGCGTTATCTGCTATACAGTTGTAGTCGCCCCCAGGAGCATCAGAAGATTAGGTGTGTCAAAGAGGACACTGGATAAGTCAGTCAGGAACGACATTTGACCCACATTGGGGGCATAGATAATGTTCATGAGCAAACAACGGCCATTGAGCCTCCCCACCATATTATCGTACCGGCCTCCATCATCAACATATGTTTTTCCCACGTTCTAGTAGAACACCTGACTGAACCCATATCTGAACCTCTTCAGAAAAGGCAGAGCATCCAGTCATAAACCTGGCCTGTCCCATGCCTCTGGAGTCTGGACACCACCCCCTTATCATATGAGTTTCCTAAAGCAAGGGTACATCCATGTTGCTGCGCTTCAGATATGTCATGACCTTGTGCCATGTGTTCATGTATCCCATACCCCATACATTCCAGGTCAGGAAAGAATATTGCGTCAACTGCTCCATATCAGCATGCTTTCTGTGTGGCCAGTCTTCTTCTCCCACCCCCTCCTCCACAGACCACACCCCCGTCAGCCCACAAACCAGACAGCTGATCTCAGAAGCACCAATACTGGGTAGAAGCAACACAACAATCCCCAACTCCCATTCCCACTCCCTAGGTCAGGGTAGCAACTATTTCCCTGTTCAAAACAATGAACCAAAACATGGTATAAGATCAAACCCTCAGTACTACACTTATGTATGAGGGTTTTCTCATGAGGGTGTGGCTGTGGCTGTACCTTTCGTAAGGGTCGCTTCACACCGACTATGTCAGGAGAAGATGAGAAACGATCCCAACTCAGTAGGGCTAGACCGCCCATTCCCCAGTGGGCTATCTGCCCCAGCAAAACCATAATGGCATCAGTCTGTCAAGAAAAGACCTCCCAAAGGCATGCACCTCCCCCCACCCAAAAGCAGGGTAATAGTGCAAGGGCAGAGTCAGAGGGCATCTGCCAGTCTAGGCATGATCAAAGGTCTGGAGGTGAGATCCTCAGGTAAAAATTCAGAGTCTACACCCACAGAAGAAGAGGTAGAGCGTTGGTCCTCAGGTGGCTGCACCAGAGACGCCCTCAAGGAAGATGCCGCATCAAATGCTACAGCTCTGTCCTGTGCCACCTGGCTCTCCATCAGTGTTAGAATCCGGGGTCTCTGGTTGGCGCAGGTATGCACTTGCGACAAGCAGGGACCCTTTCCTCTAAGTCAGGGCGTAGGATCACCTCTTTAAAAATAACCCCTGCTCACCCTCTAGGTAACGTGGCGCAAGCAGTCAGGCTAGATTTCCAGAGGGCATTAGGTTAAGCGTTGCAAGGTGTCCCACACAATAATCACCTCCCCACCACACAAAGACACAAGGCTGTATTTATCAAAAATAGAAGTCTTTATATAAAAGGTTTCTTTCAGGCAGGATATAAAAAATACAGTCTATCACTTCAAATAATGTTCCAGTTACTTGTAATGCTTATAGGCAGTCCACAGATGTTAAAAAGGGCACAGTTCTATTCAAAATAGGCTTCTTAGGGGTTCTGCGCGCTTTGTAGCGCCTTTGCAATGCGTTGGACAAGTTTTTAGAGGTGCCTTGCCGTTTCTCACACTTCTCGCGTGAGCACGAGTACGCTTGCCGTTCCTCACGCTACCCGTGTGAGCACCGGCAATGCTTTTCAATGCGATACGGTTCAGACCTTAACCAGTACGGTTCGAACTACGGCACCGGACCCAGGCTCCTTTAAATGCAGGTACAAACAGTACGGGCCGAACTACGGCCCAGGGCACAATGATCTTAAAGGCAGTACGACTCGAACAAAGTACTTCTAAAGGCAAGTACGACTCGAACAATTGCAAAGGCAGGTACGGCTCGAACAAAGTACTTTTAAAGGCAAGTACGACTCGAACAATTGCCAAGGCAGGTACGGCTAGAACAAAGTACTTCTAAAGGCAAGTACAACTCGAACAATTGTAAGGCAGGTACAGCTCGTACAAACAGCGCACAAAAATCCCAATTACTTCCAATGTCGGTACGGCTCGTACGAAGGTCAGTTCGGGCCGCAACTTAGCGTGCAAAGCCACCAATACCTTTTGTTCTTCACGGGGATGGTCACGGCGGCCTCGGGTTTCGACGGAGCGGTGTTCCACATCGCGGTGTCGTCCCTCGCTGTCAGAGGGCGGCGGTGCTTCGTGGGGCACCCGAAGAAGGTCCTAGCCACACGACCAAGGGCAGAGGAGGGGAGAGCAGCCCCGGGGCAATTCCCAGCGCGTTTGCAGCACGATCGGCTTCTCAGTTGATCACAAGGGTGCACAGGGCCTCGCGGTGATCTCGACGGCACAGGGTCGCCAAGGCTCGGTGCGCAGGCCTTCAGGTGCCTTTCTCCGCGTTGCGAGCTACGGCTCGGAGGGGCTGGTACTTGCGGTGCTTGGACCAGGTAGGCAGGTCCTTGCGGTGCTCGTGGTAGTCCCAGGTGGCAGATGTCGCGGTGTAGAGAAAGGGGGAGAGGCACACAGGTTCTCTGGGGATCAGCGTCACGGAATTGCGTCCAGCTACTTCTCCTCACATGGGGGTAGGTTGCGCCCACTGTTCCTGGGGCGCAGATCAGGGGGAAAGTTCACAAGCAAGCCCTTGGAGATTGTTTAGCACAAGTTGATTCAAAGTCTTTTTCTGTAGTCTTTTCCTCTCCTTCCAGCAGACAGGAACCCACTGCAGGCCAGTCTCTCAGGCTGAGAGACAGTATTCCTCCTTCAGCTTCTCCAGGTCCTTCTCCTTCAGGCAGAGGTTCGTTGTTGCGTAAACAGGATCTGATTTCTTGGGAGCAGGGCTCCTTCTTTTAAAGCACAAATCCTTTGTTCTTTGTCGCCAGGGGGCCTGGGCCTGGCTCAGTCCAGTTCTGGAGCACTTTGTTGTGGTGACTCTGCTCTTTCCTTTCAGCAGCAGGGCAGAGACATCAGCCGCTCCACAGGGGGCGGAGCCGGCTTTGTGGTGGCAGAGCACAGGTCTATTCAAGAGTCAAGGTGTACTCCTCCCACCCTTCCTGGTGTAATCTCTCTACCCACCACCTGGCAGCCAGCCTGTCTCCTGGAATTCCCCAGCCCTGCTCCTTACTGTTGCTAGGCAGAACACACACACACAGCGCAGAGGCGGACTGAATGGCCAGATCAGTAATTACTAACTTTCTAAAAGTAGTATTTACAAACGCAGGATATTAAAATAAACTTTACTAAAAGAAGTATTTTATTATTCTGAGTTCAGGCATACTAAACATGACTTTCTACCATGCTCTATGAGTCCATTGGGATTACAGCGTGTAGTAAATCCAGCAGCCCATTCTGGCCTATGGAGAGCAGGTAGCCTTCAATAGTGAAAAACGAAAATGGCTGTAATTCACTATTAAGACATGCCACACACATCAGGGCATGTCCTACCTTATGCCTACAATGCACCCTGCCCTTGGGCCTACCAGAGGGGTGACTAATATGTAGTTAAGGGAAAGTTTAGGGACTGGCAAGTGGGTGCACTTGCGCAGTCAGCGCGACAGTACCAGACCGCGCGCAGGTTCTGCAGTGGCAGACCCTAGACACATTTTACTAGGCCGCTTCTGTGGGTGGCACAACCAGTGCTGCAATCCCAGCAGCAGCATTTGTATTTACAAGCCCTGGCACTCCTGGTGCACTTTACTAGGGGCTGATAGTAAACCAAATAAGCCAATCATGGAAACCAATCAATGTCAACATTTTACCATAGGGAGAGCATATGCACCTTAGCACTGATCAGCAGTGGTAAGGTGTCCAGAGTCATAAAACAGCCAACAACAGGTCAGAAAAATACAGGAGGAAGGCAAAAAGTCTAGGGATGACCCTGCAAAAAGGGCCAAGTCCAACAATCAGGCACATGCCATGAGTTCCCTCCCAGTGCCCCTGTCAGCTGCATTTCACCCACAAGGGTCAAGGGTCAAGGTTCCAGATGCCAGGCAGCACCCCTCTTGTAAGTGTCCAGCCAGTTCCCCACCGAGGCTGGATCATTGAAGAAAACCATGCGGTCACCAACTACGATTTTGAAGCATTCAGGAAACAAGAGTATATAGTGGATCCCGCCTCTCTCAATTCTCTCTTAACATCGAGGAAGGATACCCTCTGTTACTGAACCCTAATCGTGTAATTCGGAAAGATAGTGACCTCAGGATTCTCCAGCTGAAAAAACTGGCCTTTTGTAGATAGAATGAAGTCCTTACCCCAGAAAAGCAGTACAAGGGCAATCACTGGGTGGGGGGGAGGCGCCCTAGACTGCAGCTGCTTCACAGGAACCCTGTTTATCCTGAAAATATGGGTTGGGTAAGCCCTCCTGGATATATATGTTGGGCACTCCGATTTAAAGCTAGACCAAAGTCTTATGGTTGCCGAAAGATAGTCATTTTTTTCCTGTAAGGCAACAGACTACGGCTTGCAATACCAATATTATTTGCTGTTCAGATCATTACCTAAACTAAAGGTTTAGGTATAGTTAAATAAAAAACAGAGAAGTATGGAAGACTATCTCCTTTGCCTACATTCCCAATGCTATTTTTTTCCAAAATGAAAATAGACCAGCGATGTCCCCCTACTGCAGGAAATACAGCCTGCAATGAAAACAATAAAAGCAGTGGTGTAGCTCCATGAGTCTGTCTTGGCTCCATGGATCTGCAGCTCTGAGCTTAATCCCCTCTTCTGTGCCAGCAGCTAGCTGGGAGCAGGGTAAAGTCAATCTTTTGTTCCAGCCTTGTGCGAGCAGCATTGTTAACAAAGTAGGCATGCACTCAAGGCCCTTTTGAAAGCGACCCCACATAAACCCAAAGAGCTGTCGGAGCTCTTGAGTCTGGAAACAGCTGCTGTCTGTTGTCCCACAAACAAGCACATCACTCAGATCGCATGGCACTTGAAACATCCCACACTTCTGCTGCATGCGTTGGGAAGAAGGTGAAACTTCAAAGGCAAGGCAGGCCTCCAAAGATGATCTCTTCAGAGACTGCAGCTTCGCAAAGTGGCTGAAGGTGTCTGAGGACCTCATCTATTTTCAATTCAGCTCTTACAATATTTTCACACTGTTGTAAACAAAACAATGTCATGTTTAGTATTGCAAATATGCAAGCAATAAAAAGCACAACCAATTCAATGTAATCCTCTGAGACACTTGCTGGATGTCAGGAAATGGTCATATCTTGTATATGTAGAGTGGGTCGATGAATGAAATAGTCTAAGTAAGTGGGATTTTATATGCACCAGGGGCCGCCTTACACTTTATCATTGTTTGCGCTCGGTGCACCTTTCTAAAGGTGCACCGGGTGCAAACAATGATAATGCGCCCTATTATGGTGAATGCGCTGACCCAGGGCACCTTTAAAATAGTGCACTGTCACTGTGCCTCCTGCGGGCAGCTTTGACTCTGCGCCCCTGACTATGGTATGGCGTGGGCGCAGAGTCTAAGGAATCCCCTCATTTGCATAGGGAACGCCCCTATGCAAATGAGAGAACACCCTCTAAAGGTATTATAGAAGGGGACGCACAAGCGTTTGTGCCCCCGTCTATAACACCAAAGTGCAACGGGGGTGTGCAAAGCAGGCGCAAACGCCTTTTGCGCCACTGGGACACCTTCTGTAATACGGCCCCAGATGTCATCTAATACAATGTATTGTAACCGGGCTCTGCCCTCTCTCAATAGTGACCCCGCTGTCCAGGTCTCTCAGCCCATCTGTCATTTGTCTCGCCCATGACCAAATTTAGATTTTCCCTATAATAATGCCCCTCCTGAGCTTAATATAGTATACCTATGGCTGATGTTTGAAAAACCTTCCTTTGGCGATGCTGGGGGAATATAGGGATGCCACATGGAAAGATTTAAGGCCTTGTCTAAGGGTTAATGTTACAAATCTTCCCTGTTCGTCTGACCAGTACTAAAAGACCTGCCCTAGGAACCCTCCTGACAGTAGTACTGCAAAACGTCCGGTTTTGCTTGGGTCAGATGAGAAATACTGCCTACGGAACTATGTGGACTTCAGTTGGAACCAGTCTCCTATCAGAAGTTGGTGAATATTCAAACTTTCTAGTCGCTTTTCTAGGGAATCAAGACCCTGCTTGTTAAGACTGACTACCGCAAGTCACCTCATAGCAAAGAGCCCAAAGTTTTGTTTCCCCTTCTGAGAGAATGCTGTTTTGAGTCCCTATGGTCAGTCTCCCCTCAGTGAGTACCATGTTACCCCATATATTGATGATGGTGAACCTCCCTCTTTCACTCCACTCCCTTAAAACCAGAAAAATACCAAACAGTGCAAATATTATGTAATCAACATCTTTACTTACACCTTCATTCGCAATCCTTAAATTCACTGACTTTCAGCTGTTCAGGTCAAAGCAATAACCATTCTGTACAGTGTGGATGGTAACCTCCCTTTACACCCTGTTTTTCCTCCTATTGTTACCAGCCATATAGGTGTCTAGCACGCTAGAGCACTAGAGTTGTTTGTTCGTTTGGCAGACTACAACTGGTTGCCTGTTTCGCGGCATCCAGGGGATTGTTGCTGCTCTCTTCTTTGCCATGGCGAGGAAGGAAGTTCTCTCTTTGTTTTCAACTGGCCACCACCTTCCAATTGCCTCTGTATGATCTACGAAATGTCACTGAAGTGGTCGGGTTTCAATAACCTACCCATAGAATTATCTGTTACGTTAAGGGTGTCTTTTGCTTCCATCAGGTATTATAGTAGATATTGATTACTTTTTCAGGCAAAGATCATATGAAAAGGGTGTCCTCACCTATATGATCCTTTTCGAGACTTAAATTAGTCATTGACTCTCTGGAAGACTAGTCTTTTCTATAGGTTATTGTTGAGAGTTCTTGATACATGACAATTCCGTGTCCCTTGAAGTTAATTTCTTCTTTCTTCTTTGCCATTTTCATGATCCTTTGCCCAACTTCCTAACCTGGAAGTGCAGGACTCCCGTGAGGATCCTCCACCTGACAAGAGGAGAGAAGTGGGGGAAACCTCTGTGGGGGTGGAGCAGCGGGAACGAACACTCTGTGTGCTCTGTGCTGCTCAGTTGTCGCTGGGCCTTCCATTTCTGAAAGTAGACCGAAGAATCTCATAACATACATCATGGGACTCAGTGGATCCTTACATTTTTTCACTTCAATCAGTTCACTAAATCTTTCAGCCTTGCATGGAGGCTGATATTTTATTCCTGAATGTTGATTAGCTCCTGTATGAGAAAAACGTGCAACTCAGATCTGTGAATCGCTTTCTCCAGAGTACAGTCTTTTTCCCACAGTTAGGTCTCACCTTTTTTAATGACCAAGATACGTTTTTTAGGTCAGATTTGAAGGTGGTAAAGTTAATGCAAAGACCTTTAGAAAATATCCTGTATGAAATGCTTTTTTACTGGTGCTTCGGAGTCTCTAGAGGGTGTGTAAGACGGGTGTCCTCTTATGGTATTGATTGGCCGGAGCCTGCGGCTCAGTTCTGTGTTGAGCATTCCACCAGAATATATCTTTAATCGAGTTGGCTTTTTTTTTCATTCACCCAAACCAATAATATGCGGGAGGAACAGTTCTCTGTTTCCCTGGGGTGGTCTTCGTGAAGAAGGCCTCCAGGTTCATTCACCACAGTGCACCCACTACCATGCAGGGCCTGATCAGGAATTCATTTTTTTCACCATGTGGGTGCTAGCTCAACTCTTGAGCCCTGCAGGTTTCCAGCTCAAAGTGTCTCTTTTCCTGATTGAGGGTCTGATGCAGAGGAGTGATTTGTTTCAGGAATGGAGAGGCTGGAATATACAACATAAAGGTACCTCTCCAACCATAGATCAAGGCAAATGTTTTGGTGTCGGAAGTTACTTTTATTAACTTTGAATCAAATCAATTGATATGCTTTATCTTTGTTTATATATTTTTCCCAATATATTGTGTTTCAACATACACCTCAAATAGATTTTATGCTCGAATGTCATAGCCACTTGCCTGTATCAAATAATTTCACAATTGTTGTTTGAAAATAACAGTGAAAAAACCTTATTTACACATTGACATTATAGACATGACAATTGATACAATATTAAACACACAAAACAACTGATACAATGTTGAAAACAAAACTAACACATGAATACATCAACAAGAACTATATGTCCTACTATGTTTTTCTGAGTCGGGGCCTAATGGATTTGGCTCCACAGTACTTTTTTACTTAGATGGTCCTGTTGAGGTCAGAGTGCAAGTGTAAAACTCATTGTGCAAGCTAATTTAATACAGCCTAGACTAATCGTTATTTTTTAATGTGTTTCTGTGTGGTCACTCTTGGCCTCAAGAAGGAAATGCCAACGCGTTTTAACCTTTGTGATAGGACCTTAAGGTGTTTTGATTGAAGGTCTTCATCAGGGCAGAAAACGATTTGGGTAGGACACTGCAAATCACCTGTTTCAAAACGAAAAATGAAGGGGGTTATTAGATGTTCTCTTATTGTATATACTACCCTGTTTCATATTTGTGGTGATTTTATTAGGCTGTTTACATACTGGGTAATCTTAATAATGTTAACAGTTTGAGGGTGGTGGCCGATGTCTGTCCATGACATAGATTCGATTTCCTTCATTAGCTTCTTGTCATCTCTATTGTCGTAACATCCAGGGTCTACATAGGGAGTGGTGAAAAGAAAGGGGAACTGGTTTTAGTTTGAGTCACTCAAATTACATTTGTTTAGTTCTTCACACTTATCATACGGTACTGCGGGGACTGTGTGTTTCCAATCTACAAAGTGCTTTTTCAGAACCTCTCTACCACAGGTCATGTGAGAAAATGGTTTAGAGTCATTGCGTGAGTACAAAGTTTTCATTGGCCAGGTATTAAACGTGGAGACCGTCCGGTCAGTGTACCCAGGTTGGGCCTGTGTTAGGTGACACGTGCTGTTAGCCACATCTAATATTGCTGTGAATCAGACAAAGAAACCATCATCCTGCGAAAACTGTGTCACACCTGTGTTTTGTCCACCTGTGTTTTGTCCAGACGCTGTGAGCATGCATATTCTGTTACTCGGCGGGACGTGCCGTGTCTTTACCTTGGATCTCTTGTGAAGTCTTCCGGATACTCATGGAGGCTCCAATCTTCTCCGTGGTCATTTCTGCCAGCAAGTGATTGTATATGCTAACGAAATTTTTAAGAGCGCCGGACGGAATCATTTGCGTATCCTACGACGTGCCTTGCGTAGCATGTGACGTCTGTCCTTTAGTTCAGCTCCTAAATTTGCCTGACTTCCTCGTGCCTGCATGCTGATCGGTTTTGAGCTGGAAGCAAGGCTCATAGTGTTATTTTATTTAAAATATTCCGTTATGTGCCAACGCTTCTCGCACCAAGGGGTAGACTGGCATTCTTCTTTATGCTCTTTCATTATATATCGATTTTCGTCCGCTTGCTAGCTTTCTAATTGCCGCATTCAACTAGGTTTTCATAGAAGAGCAATGTATACATTCCGATTACAATGCCACATTGCGCCTCTTGCATTCTATTAAATAACAGTGCTTCTCTCACGGGCTTCTTGACATTGTGTTTCCTAAAAGGTTAACTGGCCCGTGCTATTCCTGGATACTCAAGCATATTGATCCCCTTGCTGTTCTTGCTTGCAGGGGGTTCCCACGTGCTGCCTTTATATATAGTGCATGATCTCACTTAGATCATTTAATCCATTTTCTGTGGTACCCAGATACAGAATAATTTTGGCTTCAAATCTGGCCAGTAAGGTGTCAATATTCTTGCCAGTTATTTCTTTCAAAACGTTCCACTTGATGTCATTGAGACCATGTTCTTTTTCAAAGCAGTTTTGGACCATGGCTGCATTAGGTACTTTACATTTTATGCGGGACCTGTGTTGGGTTATTCTTTTCTTCACTGGCAGTGTAGTCTTACCAATGTATGCCTTCAAATAGGGGCAAAGGACACAGTAGATAACATTTGTTGTATTGCAATTCGTGAATTCTTCATGTTTCACATTTGTGTTCTCATAGTTGAATTGCATTCCTTCGATAGAACTGGTGCATTAACACACAGTTGCCACAACATCGATGCCCTTTAATGGTGGGGCAATACAAGCATTGTTTGTATTGATGGTGGAGCCATTTTCACCTTTGTATTTGCCTGGACCAATTTATCCTTGATATTTTTATTTTTATTCAGGGCGAATACTGGTGTGTCTTTAAATATTTCCAATCCCTTTACCGTGTGCCAATTTCTTTTCACAATTTTCTTTACATCATTTGTAATCTCAGAAATCATAGTGATGCAGACCAATGGCATTTCTTTGGACTTTTCTCTGGGGGTCAATAGGGTGTCTCTTGGTGTGTACCACACTCTTTTCATTGTACGCTTTAAGAGTTTTCTCGGGTAGTTTCTTTCGACCTGTTTGTTCAGTAGGATTTTGGCGTTAGTGAAGTAATCATCTTTCTTAGTGCAATTACACCTAATTCTTAAAAACTGGCTAAACGTAAAGTTTTCACGTAAATTCCGTTGATGAAAGCTAGAGAAGTGCAGGAACGTGTTCCTGTTGGTTTGTTTTGTGTAGAGGGTGGTATATATGACTCCATCTTCATGTTTCACCAGAAGATCCAGAGAGTTAATCTTATCTTTGCTGAAATTGAGCGTAAACTAAATGTCCGGATTACTCTGGTTGAGCCATGCTTAAAGGTCTAGTAGTTGTCCCGATGTTCCCTTCCATGGCATGAACACATCATCTATAAACCGATGCCAGATCTTTATGTGTGCATCATACGGGTTGTTGTTATATATCCATTTTTCCTCATATAGGGCCATGAACAACACTGCCATTTCTGGGGCGAAGGGACACCCCATCGCGGTCCCCTTCGTTTGTAGAAATTGCTCATCGTTGAACTTGAAGAAGTTATATTTAAGGCACACTTCAGCCAGCTCTGCGAGATAAGAAGTTGGAACGTTATGGGGCCAGGTTAATTTTTCCAGAAAGAGCTGGAGAGCTTCCAGTCCCGCTTCCTGGAGATTGTTGGTATATAGACTAGCTACATCCAAGGTCACCAGTAGTTCATCCTCGAAATCAAATGGATGTCCTTCAAGAAGTTTAATGGCTTGCATTGTGTCCTGTATATAACTCACTGTTTCACTCACCAGAGGTTTTAAGAAGGTGTTTATGTATTTAGCTGGTCTCTCTAAAATGGAATTGACCCCTGATATTATAGGTCTACCCCGGTGGATTCCCTGTGTCCTTATGAATCTTGGGGAGAATATACATCAGGGGCGTCCTTGGGTTGTCATTGAGGAGATATTGGGCTTCTTTTTTGATAACCAGCCTTGTTCTTCCCCTGTTGCTATAAGCTTTGTCAGTTTCGAATGTATCAATTTGCTTCAGTCGTCATCTGTTTTTCTGTAGTGGTCTTTGTTAGATAATTGGTGAATGGTTTCTGCTTCATATTTCACTCTCTTCATGATGACGATTACCCCGCCTTTGTCTGCCGGCTTTATTATAAATTCCTGATTTTTCATCAGGCTATCCAAGACAATCTTTTCCTGATTGTGTCACTCAGGTAACCATTTTGAGCCCTTTTCATGTTTCGTCCTCTATGCCAACACTTCTCTGGTGTCTCCCTCTGTAATAGGACGCATTTTTGTGTAGATGTTTCCATCCGACTTACTCTGATTGCTCCAGTTTGTTCCAAAGTAGGCACCACAAGTCTCTTTCACACAGTTAATGGCTGTGTTGCTTGGTATCTGCTTCTTTTGAGTGGTGAGAATGGTCACTGTCTTCTGATTCATGGAACAGCTGAAAGGTAACCCAAGTGGGCTGCACAGGTCCTTTGCTTGTTCTTTGCCAGATGAAGGCCTGCTGCATAATGAGTACCCCAGTGTTGGGTCAAATGAGGGTAGCAGTGAGCCCCTGCAGTCTTCCTTGGGACCCTGCAACCCTGGATTGGCCCTTTGCAAGCTTCAATAGGCTTCAGAAAGCTGCATCCTGCCTGCAGAAGGCTGTGGTCATGCCACCTTGTCCCCTACACCAACTCTGTGTCCCATGTCCACTGTGCTTTCCCATCGTCAGCTGTAACTATCCTCACTGGTGTCATAAATGGCTGTGGCAGCCATTCAATGCTCTTTCCTGTAATCTTTTGATCAATGTGCAATTGCGGCATACTTCTGGCAGCACAAGAGACATCTTTGATGGCAGTCACCATCTTGTCCTCGTCATGCCAGGCCCTCTGGACTTTTTCCTATTGTTGCAAATCTACTCTTTTCTCTACTGTTCATCAGCCAACCTCTCCAGCCTCATGGGTTAGAGATTTTTCCTGGGTCTGCAGGTCCCATTTTGAACTTGCGCTTGGGGTGCTTGATTCAACCCTTTGGGAGAAAGGTAAAGACAATACTTACAACCCTGTTTACCTCATGGATGTGCTCCATGTGCACAATTTTGATGTGAAATAACTGTCATGCATTGTAGTGCAAACAATCCATGAGACTGAACGATACATCAAACAGGACTTATATCATAAGTACTTCACAGAAACTTTATAGCACTGGTGTAGGAATTTGACCTGCTTCACATCACATATGTATACCTACAGAAGATCCTCCAAACTTGCAGCAGTAATGTCTTTGAGCAAAGGCAATTGGGATTCAAATGGTATCTATCCAGCCACATCACATGTAATCTTTTTCTCAGGAATATTAGTTATAGAAATTCTAAATGCCTAACTAGATTTGACCTCTATGATCAACAATTAGTACCCATGTCTTTGAAATAGCAACAGCCCACAATAGTTCAACAACTGAATCTGAGGTGCATAACTAAACATTAACAGGATTATTACCCCGGTTTGTATTGTTTCTTACCGCTTCCATTAGAGACCATTATCTATAACACTCGATTGAAAATCCAGGTATTTCCATGATCTAACATTAGAAAAGTAAAAACAGGTTTTGCTTTTTACACAGAGAAACACTGGCTTCTGAACTGGAGCTTGCTGCTTCTACTCGGTCTCCATTGACTTAAGTTAGCAGCTGAATGGCATTTCAATATGCTGTCTTTCTTCACATCAGATGGAAGTGAAGGCACATCCAGTTACTGTAACGCTTGTCATCCGTGGGTTTCTGCAAACCCAGATTGACAGGATATTTCCCCCTACACCAGAATCGACTCCACAGACCCACTGTCAGAACAGCACCTCTTCTCTGCTCACGGTTTTAATTTAAATTTTTTAAAAATGTTATAGACAAAATGTTCTTGGGTCTGGTAACATTTAAATAGGTGTTGGAACGGTGAACACATATTTTTAGTGGCATGTCTGAGGATGCCACCAATAGCAAAAACCTTTCAGATTTATTGCTTCGCAAAACCAATAAGTTGTGGCTGTTGTTTCCGTAATGCAGCGTAAGGCTGTAGGGCGCCACCTAATGGCATCAAATTTGGGCAAATAACCACAAAATTGATACTTCGAGCATTCTCTACAGCTACGTTAGAAGCCCTTAATGGTGTCAAATGTTTTGCCGGAAGGAAAAGAATGCACTTGTGTATAAAGTTTTCCAGATGCCCCTTTATGGGCCATCTGATGTACTGCCCTACTTAAGACAACTGCACATGTCACAATGGAAGAAACCTTTTCAATGAACTCATGGAGAGAATTAACTGTGCTATGAAAGAAAGGAGGCACAGCCTTGATGTAAGCTGTAACTGAGCATCTACAAGTTCCAACCAATCTGGCCTTTAGGTAAACAGGTATCTGTGAGTAATCCCTGGTTAACCCTTGGTAACTTGCACAAGCAGCAAAGGCTTCCACATAGAAAATGCATGTGTTTAGTTGGTATCAAAGAATGGGGTAGGGTCCTTCTCAGAGTAAAAGATGGGTGGACCCTTTACACTGAGACATAGAAAATGTATGCTCCCAAGCTATTCAATGAATTAGGAAACAAATTCCATATTACTAAATTTGATGCAATGTTAAAAATAAGTTGCATTTCATTAAAATATATTGTCATTCAACATCATTATTTGTAAAACAACTTGTATCATACATTTGCAAGGCACACAAAGACAGATGCAGTCTGTACATTGAACATCAAGACACTGAACATATTTTTCATGATTACATCCTCTAACGGTATAGAATGAAAGTCTACCACCTTGTGTAAATAAATGCTTGTATTTAGAAAAAAGGGGTAAAGATAAAAATCCTGTTGCAAATCTATTCAAACTACTAGGAACACGTGTAGCTGCTAATCTTTTAGCAGAAACTGCCTAATTAATTAAGGCTCCATGGGACCAGACCTTAAAGGTCAGTTAGCCTTATTGTACATATGAAGAGCGCCTCTTTAGAAGTAGCATACGGCCAGTGTTTCGTGTATCCTTTTTGGGGCCCTTCCAGTTAATTTCAAATAGTTTGTGTGCATAGTGCCTCCTTTTTTAATGTCAATGCTTTTCAGTCCATGAAGCTTGGGTGGAACTCCTCAAGCCAAAATCGTGGAGTCGTTCTTTACTATCTGTAAATTAAAAAATGGGATTGTAAATTCCAGAATCAGTAGTGTCTGACCACAAGGCGAAAGTAGGCAGCTGGTGATTCTTCCGCTCAGCTTTCAGAGAAATTTTCTGTTCCTCCACTTCAGGTTGTTCTCAAATGAAGTGGGTTAGTTGGGTTTAGTTGCAGGGTAAACTAGTCAGGTGACTGGTGATCCCCCTATCTAATAATAATAACATCTCCAGGCTCCCTTCCCACAGACTTTATGTCAAATGTGACCTATTGCCTTTCTCAGTGATCTTCTGTATGTAAACAAAAGTCTATCCACAGTTTCATGCATCCCAAAAAAAAAATGGTGGACCATTTGGTTAGAGCTTTGTCACTGTATACACTGTATACATAACTCCATCCAAGGCCTGCTCAGTCCAGCCCGTTATGATTCCAAGGAAAGCTCCTCTTCTGTTTGCTTGTCTGCTTCAGGCCACATGTTGTCCTTGGCTCCATTGAGTCTAGGAATACTCATTTCATGAAAATACAAGGTGCTCAGCAGGTGTTCAGAAAAACTAACATCTCACTTCACAGCCATCAGGGAGTCCTCTTTATCTCATCAAGGTAGCTTGTACCCAGTTATTTAAAGAAACAGCTCAAACACTAAGCCCACAGAAGCATGAATGAGACGTAAACCAAAGACAGAAAGAGGAATCCTTTTTGTTAAGCACTTTACTCTACACAGGCAGAAGATGAATCCTATTCCTAAACAGATAAAGTTTGTATAGGTAATATAAATCTCACTATATGACTCAGCTTTTCAGCCCATAGCACATTTTTGCTATAAATCTAGGTTTGATAGTTCTTTGTTCTTATATGTTATCAAAATATGTTGTTAGTATATTTTGCATAGTTTAGATATTAAGACTATGTATTGCAGCCTGGGCCACAGGAAACATGTACCCTAAAATGTGTGATGTTTTAGTGTAGGTATTAAAAATATTTCCTTCCTTCAGACACACCATAGCTGCACTCTGCCCAAGTGCGTAAGACCACTGCACACCTTTGATTTACCATATTTACAAAGATGGCATCATGGAATTGTAATGGTCCATATAAAGAGAGCACATCTTGCTGAACCCCAACATACCTAGCATAAAGATGATGGATTTCCCTACTCTCATCCATCTATCAAACCATTGTGAAGTGAGTTTCTTGAAGAAGCTGTGGCATGGAAGGAAAATTGAACGCTGTGCTCCATTAGCTTCTCCAAGCTAGTGTTGTTTAAGACAAAATCAGGATTTCAGCATCAAGGAAGGGTAGGCCTATCTGTGAGGGATTATTTGGTACGTGGAACTCATTGTTACTGTAGTATAATATTGCTTATTCAATAACCTTCACATGCTTAGACTGCTGTAAATCTTTGTGTTTCTTTAGTACAGAATGTACCAACTTCGCCTTCATGTCCAATAATAAATTGCACATATTTGTTCAACACCATGGCAACACCTACGGCTTGCAGCATTGCAATATCTGTTATACATTTACAATATGCATGAAAAATAACTGGATTCCATTCTTTTAAGCTTGCCTGGACAAAATATTAAAAAAAGAATTAGTAAAACGTATGAAGAAAGATAACACAGTATATACATGATTTATCATTCCTAAACTAGGTATGTGAAATTTGTATATAACTGGTTTGCACATGGGAATCCGATTTGCATTGTGTCCTATGTACCAATAGGTCGCATCACCGATTTCTATTTGCTGTGGAGGAGGTGGGGGCAGATGACGACCTGTCTTATAATTATTAATTAGATAGGTCACAATTTGAGGTCCCTGTGAATGGCTTAAATGCAGGATTAGAGCCCTGTAAGGTATAGAAGGTCTCCAACCGTGCATTTACTTTCTAAAGGAACCAGTGCTTCTTTTAAAAACAAAACTATTTAACTTAGGGTAATGTGTAAAGTATTTATGTAGTACCACAGTAACAAAGTCAAAACACAAAGTAATAAAAACCCCATTAGGGATACTGGAGATGTGAAGTCTTAAAGTTTTGAGTAAAAATAGTGCAAAAAGGCACAAAGCACCAGTAAAAGTTAATTTGCCACTGTAGACCGGGGCCTAGGTATGACTAGAGGCTGACCATGATGAAGCCCTGGTCGGATACAACAAGTGGATTGATTCTGGTGAAATGTCTAGAAGTCAAAAAGTTAGAAACAGATCCCACACTTTGTTCTGGTCCACCAACAACCACTGGAGTACACTTTTATGGTCCCCGGGACCTTAGGGGAAGGTAGGCTCTTAGGGTGCCACGCAGAAGCCAACAGCAAAATCCAGTACAAGTCTAGTTGACACTGATCAGCTGGCTATTGTATTGAAAAGGCCCCTTGAAGCTTTTTGTGTTCCAATAGCCACATAGGAAGTCAGCCAACTGACCCATGGAGTTCACTTATAGGTCATAGACATCTGGTAGGACAAAGGCAAGGCCCAACAGCACTCGGACAGGAGATGCCCAAGAATTGTCCTGGCATCCTGCCTCCTCCTTTTAAGTGTTACATAATGCCAAGATTTGACACTGTTTTGCCAGCAGTGTGACCCTAGCCCCCGCCTGAAATATTCTGCTGAAATCAGAGGAATTATCCCTGCTCATTCAGGTGAACCTTTGGTGCTCCTGGGAGGAATTTCAAACCTCGTTCACACCTAATTCAGGGCTGATGACATGCTGGAAGTTGGCAGAGGCTAATGCTAATTAGCTTTCTTAAAGCGCAGGTAGGTAAAGGGTAACTATCTAAAAGTTAACTTCCCTTAATATTTATTAAAAATCAGACCTCACCATTGAATTGGAATTTCAATAACTATTAAAATAGGGTGTCATTATTTTTCTAGATGGTCCCATTCCCAAGTTAGCAGTATTATTTTAGTTAGGCCTGCCACAGTGAAAATAGCTTTTTGGGCTTTGTCACTGTAGGAACATGGTTAAATTCAATTTGTACCTGCCCCATGCACTGCAGCTTTTGCAATGCAGCAGTCAGGCTCCATAGGGTGGGCCTGTAGCTATGTTTGTACTACTTTGTAGTGGATGGCACAATAGGTAATGTAGTCCACAAGTGGCATTTGAGTTCTAGACCATCGGTGCAATTTCTACACCATATACTATGCACTTACAGGCAAGTGTAATGTAACGACCTGGAATATGCCAAAGAATGGGCCCTGTGTAACACCATGCTCCATCCTTTTGTAACAGCTGTGAACAGTGGTAAGTTTATTGTTTGCCATATGCCTGAGAGGTAGGTTGAGAACCAATTGAGCATCACCTCTTTTACTCCGATTTCTTCAAGATGTGTTAGCAGGATTTCATGATTGATGGTGTCAAATGACGCTGACAGGTCCAGTAGGAACAGGACTGTCGTATGGTCACTATCTAGTTGCATACTCAGTTCATTAGATGCTATAACTAGTGCATATTCAGTTCCATGGGCTGGTATAAAGCCTATCTGTTCTGGATCAAGTAAGCCATTGTCTTCTAGAAAACATGCTAAAGTCTTGCTAAGAAATTTCTCCAGTATTTTTATTGGGAAAGAGAGTCTCAATATGGGGTGGTAGTTACTGGGTTCTTGAATATCTGCCAGGGTGTTTTTTTAGTAGGATGGTGACCAGTGCTTGCTTCCATTTCCTCTAAACCGTCCCAGTGGCCAGGGATTGGTTACATATCGGTCTGAGTGTTGGGAGGAGTTCACATGTCCTCTCCTTCTATATCCTAGGGGGAATAGGGTCTTGTGGTAAACATAATGAAATTGAAGCAACTAGGGACTTAAATTCTCTCTCTGTTAGTTGATCCAGTTTTTCCAGAGTTTTATCAATGGGGTGTCTTCGGGCTAGAGTTACATTATTTCTACTAGATCCTTTCTTTTGATCCAGATAAGCTTGTACCCTTATATCAACAATAATGTAGTTGATTTTGTTATCAAAATAATGTGAGAGATTATTGCAGAGTTCTTGAGATGGGGGGATAGTTTGTTTTGTTCTAGTTAGTTATTTCACTAAGTCAAAGACTTTTTTTGATTTGTTGGTTGCCTCTGTAATAGTTGTTGAAAGGAATATGGATCTAGCTGTCCTTAGTTCTGCTTTGTATTCATTATAGGCTCGCTTTAGAAGGACTTTATTATCCTTCGAGTAGAATTTTCTTCATTGTCTTTCCAGTATTCTACATTTTGTTCTTTGATCCTTTAGGGTCTCAGGGAACCAGGGTGCAGACTTAGGTTTGTCTTTGTATCTCTTTAGTGGTGCTACTTTATTTAGTGTTTGATGGTGTTGTTCTCTAGCTCTAAGTAGTTTGGTTCTACTGAGTTTGACTTCTGGGAGCATAGGGAAGTGTTAAAGACTGCTTCGTCCATATATTTTCTGAGTTTCATCCAGGGTCTCCTCAGTTTTTGGTGTGAGGTCCCTGGATCGTTTGTATTTTTATTGTGGTCTAGGCTTTTTTTTTTTTTTTTTTAAACCGTTTATTACAGGTCTTAAAAGTATACAAGTATGGGCCCACAACCTTCCGGCCGGCCGCTAGCAATGGTAGGAACATGCGACATACATTTACGGAACACGTGGTATCACGGATGAGCATTTCTCAGTAGGTAACAATGTCAAAGGCCACATCATCCAGACCCCATTATGCGGTTTCATTTTAAATTAAGAACAACAAAAATTAAAACCACACCCACAAGGCAACCCACGATCGAAAATAGCAGCACGTGCTCCCCTAGAGGGGGGATCCCAACTATACACAAAAGTATAAAGAGGGGGAAGAGAACAGAGCAAGGACTGGGGGAACCCAATGCCCGGCAGCGGGGGAATGAGTCGGCTAAGGGGACGGGGCTGGCGAGGCATCAGGGAGCAGCGGTGGTGCACAGATACCCCCTCGGTAGGTGTTCCAGGGGCCCCATACTTTCACCCATGTCCCAGGCTTACCCCTCGCCACATACACCACCTTTTCTCGAAACATGCACCAGTCAATGTGTTCTTTCCAGGCCGAGACCATCGGGGGCCTCTGGGATCCCCACAGTTGAGCAATATCACGCTTGGCTATCATGTATCCCAGAGTCACCCACCACGTCTGCGGCGCCGAGTAATCAGTCGGTTCCCACACATTCAACAGGCATCTTCTCGCTTCAGGCAACAGCGCCACATGCGTAACCAGTCGCAGCACCTCATGCACACCACGCCAGAACCCCTCCACCTCCGGGCACTCCCACAAAATATGCAGAAAGGTCCCCAAAGCACCACACCCACGCTTACACAACCCATCTCCAGCATAGCCCATCCGCAGAAGCTTTGGCCCCGTCATGTAGACCCGGTGGAGTATCTTGAGCTGGACGAAGCGAAGGCGAGCCGGTATGGCCACCTCCTTCGGGGAGGCCACCGCGGAGGTCCAGTCCTCGTCGTCCAACTCCAGCCCGTCGGCAACCCAAGCCGCACGAAGGGCAGTCAGCAGGCCCGAGCGGTCGTTTGTCAGCTTTTTGTAGATCAGTGAGATCGTGCTGTCCGGGACGTGTCCATCCAGCACTCTATCCTCCAGGGGGGAATATTCCGGGATGGAGGCAACGTCCGAGAAGACGGAGCCCAGCGCATGACGGACCTGCAAATACCGAAAGTATTCACTGCCCTGCAACTGAAATTCCGTCTGCAACATATCGAACGTTTTAAATCCTCCCCTCGTCCAGAGATCCCCAACTTTACTGATACCTATTATGTCCCACTTCTCAAAGCCCTTAGAGGTCCACAGGGAGCCTAACCGCTCAGACGCGTATAGTGGTGACGCCCGGGTCAAGCGGTCCTTCCATCCCATAGCTGCATTGGCCGCGTGCCAGACTTGCACCGTGACACGCGTGGGGCCCGTCAGACGAGCATCGGGCACGCCAGAGTAAAGCGCTCGATTGTAGTCGCCACCTGGCAGGAGCATCTTGTCCATTTCAAATGCCGGGTTTAAGGCAGGCCCGTATAGGCCATGGTTAATGGCAGCGAGCTGGGAGGCCCAATAGTACCGTTTAATATCCGGGAGGGCAATCCCCCCATCAAACCATGGGAGCGTCAGCTTCGCCAGGGCAATGCGCGGCCTCCCGTCCCAGAACAGGCGGCGTTGCAGACTCTCCACCTCACGGAAGTAGCGCGCCGGGACTAAGTCCATAGTGTTCTGCAAAGCGTACAGGAAACGCGGCAGAGACATCATTTTGAACAATGCCGCCCGGCCGAGCGGCGAAAGCGGCAGGCGCCGCCAGCGTGCGACATCTACCCGCAGACGCTGGAGGGGGGGAAGCAGATTCCGTTCATACCGGGCCTCCGGGTCCAGAGTAATGAAGACACCCAGGTACCGAAATCCCTGCGGGGCGATCTGAATCGGACAGCCCCGCGGGAGAATAGGAGCCTCCCCAGAGAGAACATACACACACGATTTAGCCCAGTTGATGACGAGACCGGAGTTACGACCAAACGAGTGTAAAACATCAACTAGCACTATAAGTGATTTACGTGGGGAGGCTAGGTACAGAAGGATGTCATCAGCGAATAGGGATACGCGGTCCTCATACTCGGGGGTCCAACGGAGACCACGGATGGAAGGCTCCCACCGCAGCCACTCCGCCAGGGGCTCCAAGGCAAGCGCAAAAAGAAGCGGCGACAAGGGACAGCCCTGTCGCGTGCCCCGGCCCAGCTCAAACAGGGCCGATACTCTTCCGTTCACGACCACCTGCGCCAATGGGCCCGCATACAACAATTTGACCCAACTGATGAATCCTGGGCCGAATCCGAACTTCGCAAGCATCGCCCAGATGTATGGCCACTCAAGCGTGTCAAACGCCATGGTGGCGTCTAAGGACGCCAAAATGGCCGGTTCCCGTATAAATGGGACGCGCGCGAGCACCCCATGCAAACGCCGCAGGTTAAGGGCTGTGTTGCGATGGGGAATAAAACCAGACTGGTCCTGATGAACCAGATCTCCCACCACACCGACCAGCCGATTGGCGAGTACCTTGGCGAGAATTTTGGGCTCCGCATTAAGTAGTGAGATAGGCCGATAAGAAGTGACCCGACCCCGAGGTCTCCCCTCCTTGTGGATCACCACGATTGTAGCCAGACGCTGGTCAAGCGGGAGGGAGCCCAGCGAGTGGGCCGCGAGGAACATTGCGCGAAGGTGAGGCGCCAATGTATCCGGTCGCAGCTTATACAACTCGATAGGGATACCGTTCGGGGCCATGGCCTTGCCAGAAGCGACCGAGCGTATGGCGAGGGCGATTTCGTCGGAGGTGGGAGCGGCGTCCAGCGACACCCTGTCCTCCCCGGAAAGGGAAGGCAGCGCGATATCCCTAAGCAGGGCACGGGAATCCTCTTCCGAGCAAGAAGAGACCGGGGAATACACCTCGCGGAAATAATCCGCGAAACAGGAGACAATTTCTTCTGGCTCAGTTACACACACACCATTCGTTTTCTCAATCAGCGGGACCACACGATTCGCTCCCTCCTTTTTATCCAACCACGCTATCAGTTTACCAGCCTTATCACCCACATCATACAGTCGCCCCTGTTGCTCTCTACTAAGGCCCCTGGCCGCCTCCGTAACGAGGGCCCTATAAGCCGCTTGTTTGAGCTGGAGGACATGTAGTGCAGCATCGGTCACCCCATCTTCTAGATCACCCTCCAGCTCAGCTATTTCAGCCTCCACCCGGGTCACCTCCTCCCGCTCGCGCCTCCGGGCGTGGGAAATAAGGGATAGGGCCTCCCCTCTAAGTACCGTTTTGAAGGCCTCCCACAGGGAGATAGCTGAAGGCACTGACCCCACATTCTCATCAAAATAGCGCTGGAGGGATTTAATCAAGTCAGCGCGAATGGTGGGGTCACGCAGGTACCAGGAATTGATTGGGACCACCCTGCTCTCACCCCTCGGAAAGACATCAAAATGCAGCAGAAGCGGGGAGTGGTCCGAGATACCCCGTGCCAAATGGCGCACCTCCCCCACCCTCCCGACATAGGCCGCCGGGACAAGGACATAATCAAGCCGTGAGAGACTACCATGGGCCCCCGAGTGGAAAGTGTATTGCAGCTGCGTGGGATGTTTTAAGCGCCAGCAGTCCACCAATCCCAGTGTATCCAAGAGGCCGGATAGCCACGCCTGTGCCCGGGGGAGGTCCCTAGGGGGGTGACGATCCAAAGTCCCAGAAACCACCGCATTGAAGTCCCCCCCCACCACCAGAAGCCCCCCCGGAAGGCCAAGGAGGAGGCGCCCCAGGTCTGCAAAGGTGGTCGACTGCAACCCCGGTGGGACGTACACTGACACAAAGACAACCACTTTGCCCTCCATTCTCCCCACCAAGACAGTGTAACATCCCCTGTCGTCGTGGAGCACCTCATCAATTTCTAACGGGAGCGAGTTCTTTACCATGATACCCACACCCCTCGAGCCTGACGTGAAGCCCGAGTGGGCCACGAGGCGGTAGCCACGCCAATTCATGGCGCAAAAGGAATTGCCAATAAGGTGTGTCTCCTGCAGGAAAACTACATCGGGCGAGAGTCGCTTCAGATACTGTAGGACCACACCTCGTTTGATCCTGTCCCCCAGACCATTAACGTTCCAAGACAACAAAGTTAATTCCCTACCCCCATCATACACAGAAACCATCATTCGTCCCCCCGAGAGCACAGTAGAACCAACACAAAAAAAGGGTTGCCTTGTGATAATAACGAACAACACCCCATCCCTGCCCACCCACCCCAACAGAACTCCCCCCTCCCTGCACCCCTGCATGAGCCCAGACAGCCCCCCCAACGTGCAGTGTGCCTGTCGCCCCATAGATAGTTAAACTAACTAAACCCCCAGAGGAGGAGGGAGAACCCCCAAGAGACCCCACACAACCTCCATAGGAGGGGAACTTAAGTAATCCGACGTATGGTCAAAAGTGGCATCATTTTTGTCCCGAGCGAGGCCTAATATTAGTCCCTCAGTCTTGATCCGGCGAGCCCTCTCCCCCGGCCGCTCCCCCCCCCGCCACCCCGATCCCGATCCCCAGACAGAGTATCCAGCCAGTCCCCGGCCGCTTCGGGACGATCAAAAAAGTGTGTGCGACCATCCACCTCCACTCGCAGCTTAGCTGGGAAAAGCATGGCGTATTTGAGATTTAGGTCCCGAAGACGGCGCTTGACACCAAGGAAGCTCAGTCTCTGCTTCTGGACCGCAGGGGTGAAATCAGGATAGAAATTAATGTCCATATTGTCAAGTCTAATCGGTCCCTGTAGTCTGGAGGATTGCAGGATAGCGTCTCTGTCCCGAAAGTTAAAAATCCGGGCAATGAGAGGTCTCGGAGCGGCTCCGACCTTAGGCCTTCCCCCGGGAACCCTGTGGGCCCTCTCTACAGCAAAGAATTTACTCAGCCCCCGTGGCTGGAGATGGGTAACAATCAGGTCTTCCACGAAAAGGTCCGCCGCCGCCTCCTCACGTCCCTCAGGCACCCCGATGATACGGATGTTGTTCCTCCGGGCCCGACTCTCGGAGTCCTCCAGGCGGCGATCCATCAGCGCACTCGCCCGAGCGAGCCGGCGCACCTCCGTTTGTAGGGCCGCCACATCTGTCGTAAGGCCCGATGCGATGTGGGCCAAAGAATCGACTCGGTCGTTAGTCTTGGAGAGATCGGCCCTTACCAGGCCAACATCCACGAGGACCGAGTCGATCTTCTGCGCCAGTGTATCACAACGCTGGCCCACAGAGGCCTTCATCTCGGCGATGGCGCCCATGACATCCCGCAGAGTCAGGTCCGTGGGCAGATCGGGGGCATCAGTAGGGCCCTCAGGGGACCTGCGTGGCACCTCAGGAGATCCCTTCTGGAGGGTATAGCGATCCATGCTGTTGGACTGATGGGCTGCGCCACGCCGGGTCGATTTTACCTTTGCCCGATCACCATCTTGTTTCGTGGCCATGGTCCCAGTCTCCCGGTCGCACCAGCCACGTCGTGAAGGGCGGGCAAGCCGGTCCACGGGCTCCGGGGGGGTGCCACCCCAGATCTGCGGGGCGGATCACAGCCGGCGGGCAGGCAGGGTCCCCCGGCGAGGCCACACCAACACACAAAGCCCCGCGACCCAACCTCGCATAGACAGCAAGGAGGGTGCGAAAGCGAAAGTGAAAGTGCGGGTTACGCGAGCCACCAAGCCCTGCCCGCCGCTGTTGTTCACTTCGACACTGGATCGCCCCACATCGCAAATCCGGGGTTCGGCTAGGAGAAGGCCGCAAACCTCAATCGGTGCTAAAGTCGGTGTCCGAAGTCCGATTTGGAAGCGGAAAACGGGCGCCACCTCAGCTCAGGCTCACCAATACAGTCCCCTCATCTGGGACAGGATATGCTCAGGATAGTCATAGGAGGTCGCGGAGGTCCTCGGGAGCCTCGCACCTACGCGGCCATCTTGGTTGCGCGCTAGGCTCCTCCTCGTGGTCTAGGCTTTTGATGGTGAATGAGATCAGATAATGGTCCGACCAGCTAACAGGGGTAGGTGTTTTGACTGCTACCAGGTCAGGGGATGCTAGGATCATATCCAACGTATGTCCCTTCATGTGGGTCAGTCCTATGACCTGTTGAAAATGGTTCATGCCATCACATGATTTGATAAAGTCCCTGGAATGGTTTTTGTGAGTTTCTTCTGCCCACATATTTTACCATTTACAAGCCAAACATCTTCAAAATCCTTTTCATTACACTCTTCTTTGAAGGTACAGCTTCCCTCTGCTAATGGGCTCTGTTTAACAGGACAATTTGAAGCAACAACATAGTCACCCAGCTATTATTTACTAAACACTTTTCGTAGCACAAAACTGGATTGCTTGGATTTACAAATGTTTGTTTTAGTCAATGGCTTATTGCATTCTTGGTCTTACAGCTTCACTTTTAACATAATAAGCATAGCCTACAAAATACCAGTATGCACCAGGCACTTATACTAAGTTCATCACCATTTCTGGGTGTGAAAAAAGGATGCCTGCTAAACCAATCTGGTGGTTTCCATGTAAACCTGCTGTGGAGGGGAACTCTGTAAATTTCCTCTGACAGAAAAGAACAGAGAATGTGAAAGGAACCTAATATCTGGAATGTACGTTACTCTTCTTTATTAGACTCCTTCGTACATGACTGGCAGCAACGCAGGTTACACAGCAAATGAGCACACATTCAAAAGATAACACTCCAAACACCCCTATTATATAAAACATTCCAAGCATGAGACATACATTCGAGATGAGAACCCAACACATCTTCTTCCTTATGCAACATGTTATACATGAACATATAATAACGAAATAACAGTTTACAACTCCAACAGACACTAAATAAAACTAATATTAATAAGTTAAAATGTTATAAGAAAATAAGCAACTATAAAATAAATTAAATTCCTTTAAATAATGACAATATACATCTATACACAAAGATACATAATAACTCATAATCCCGCAACCTAACAGGCACAGATCATTCCCTAGATGATCTTTTAATAACATTTCCACAAAATCCTTTTACACCTGGAACATCCTTCATTTTCTCACTTCGAACCACAGAAATTTTCTCTTTGTTCCAGCACCTTCCATCATCCAGGGTCACAGTATGTGTTCCCACTCTTCTTACCATTTTAGTGCTAGAAGACCTACTCCTTCCTTTCCCAGAACAAACTTTCTTGACAAGGACCATATCCTCTTCCTTCACCACCAAATTTCTAGATACACTCCTCATACTCATACTTATCTTGAGCAGCTTTACTCCTCTCACTCACACCATCCAAGGTCTCCTTAGATAGCATCTCTTTCTGCATCCTAATGTGGTTTATTTTTGACAGTGAAACTCTTCCTTTCATCAAGACAAAAGGTGATACTTTTGTTTCTGAGTTAGGGGTAGTGCTAATTGCCCACAAAATATCTCTTACCTCCAACATTCAGTCCAAACCATTTGCCAATGACAATTGCATTTTTCCTTGATTACTCTGTTGCAACGCTCCACCAGACCTTTGCTCTTGGGATGATATAATGACAATGTGATGTGCTTAACCATAAATCCCTTAAGGATTTCCTCAAACTGCAGGGAGACAAAATGTGGCTCATTATTGGAAATGATTTAATCCGACGCATCTTCTCTCAAAAATACATTTTACAGCATGCTTTTCACTGCACAAGATGTGATGTTATTTACAAACGCAACTTCAGGCCTCCTAAAATGAAAAAAAGTCAACAAGCATGATGCTATACTTGACCTGACTGTTCCCTACTCTTAAAGAAGCAATTATATCTATGGCCAACTTAGACAATGCCCTATCAGGAACAGGGACTGCACTTACACCACTTGGAATAGTCACCTGTGTTTTATTACTGGCCACTCTATGCACATATTACCCGACAAAATGTTCCACCTCACTGTCCATTCCAGGCCACCAAAACATGTCCCTTATTCTCCTCTTCATAGGCCTCATCACTATATGATGTTCACATGCCAAAACCACCACTTGGTACTTCAAATTCTTGGAAACAAGTAGAATATGAGACCTATACAAAAACCCCTTGACTACTGAGATTTCAGGACCAATATGTCTGTAAACATCTACCATGGCATCCTGCAGGTTGCTGCTTGGCCTCCTGTTCCTAATATAATTCATTACTTGCTTCCCATCATGTTCCATGGCTTCCAACCAATCCTGCTTACCAATAACCTCATGCACAGCACTCAGCAATTCATTAACTACCATTTCATCATCATCCTTCCAAGATGTTTCACGTTTTTGACCTTTGACTTCCAGGGGTAATCTTGAAAGGCCGTGAGCCATCACATTTTTTATTCCAGGAATATATACCATTTGATAACAATAGTCCTGCAGTCTATACTGTAACTTAGTAATTCTCTGTAAGGATCTACTTGTCCCCTTTGTGGTAAATAGATCGACTAACAATTTGTCATCCAATCGTACTTCAGACTCTGATCTCCACAAATACTGACGAAACTCATCTACTCCCCACTAGCAAGCTAACGCTTTACACTCTACTACAGAATAAGAAATGAAATTAGAAGAAATGAAAATTAGATGCTTCAGCACCCCTTAGACTGCTTACGAAAGCAACAACTTTGTCTTTTCCACCTCTTCTCTGCAATAAGACTCCCTATAACCCATGCTGCTAGCATCCATAATCATAATGCTGGGATCCTTAGTATCAAACGATTTAAGCGGAATGACTTTAGTCACCACACCACTGCTGTCCTCAAATTCACGGTTGCACTTCACATCCCATATATATTTTTCACCTTTTTTGAGGAGAGCACGCAAAACATGAACTATCTCAATACATTACGGGATTAATTGCACATAAAACTCCATAAGGCCTGAAAAGGATAGCAATTGATACTTGCCTTCAGGATCAGGAGCTTCAACGATAGCTCTACCAAACTCTCCTTTTGTTCTACTACTCGCGCAGACAACTTGTGCCCTAGATACTCCACACTTTTGAATCCAAAATATAAATTTTTCTGCCTTCAAGATAACACTTGTTTCTTCCAAAAGGGTTAATACTTGAGCCAGTTTCCTGTAATGCTTAATCTTGTTCTTCACATACACTTACAGATCGTGTTGGAAACAGGTAACTACCTCCACTCCTTTAAACATAGTGTCCATTAAGCAGTGAAAAACAGCCAACGCAGAGGCCAATCTAAAAGGCATCATCTTGAATTGAAAAGCCCCTTCAGGAGTGATAAAAGAATTTAAATGTTGAGCGTTCTGATCCAAGATGACTAGTGGTATGCGAATGCCATATCCAAGGTAAAAAATACATTGGCCACTTTTACCAAGGAAAGCATGTGAGTGATGTTGGGTAAAGGATGTCAGTCAACCCAAATTCTGGAATTCAAATCCCTCCAAACGACATACATACGCAAGCTGCCTTTGGGTTTCCATGCTAACACAACCAGAGACAACCCTTCTGAACCCTCAATGGGCTCAATTATGTCTTGTTGGCATATAAAGTCTAACTCTTTCTTAAATTCTGACCTAACCACTAATGGAACCATTCTAACCTTGTGCACTATAGGTTCTACTTGTTCCTTGGGTTGTATCCTGTGCTGGAATCCCTTAAATTGTCCTGGCTTGTCTGTTAAAAATTTTTGATATCTTGCTTCTCATTCACACTCTTGCAGAGCCCACAGAGTCATACACTCCTTTGTCAAAAGCACCTGTTTGGAATTATATGGGTGCAAAATCATCTCTAAGTTTTGGTGTTCTAGCCAACCCAGGAAAGATGACTCATATTTAGCAACGTACACAGTGGCACCCAATGTGTTTCCTTTGAAAGCTACCATCATATCAAATTCCCCTACAACTTCTATAGGCTTTCCACCATGTGCTCCTGGTCTGATGGCAGATATCCTCATAACAACATCCTTGTCCTGAAAGTTATTCCAGTCCTCTCCAATCAGAAAAAAGGTGACCCAGTATCAGCCGTCATATTCACAAACACAAACGTCCAACAGTTACCTAGCACTATGGTCTCTTGGCCATGAAACTATATGTGAGCAAAACATTATTGTTCACATTTTGAATTTGCTGTTCAAAATACAGAATAACACTCTGATCACTTCATTCTGAAGATCTAGAATCATTCACATCACTGACTACTTTTTCTTTTTCCTTTTCCTTCTCCTTCCCTTTAGATTTACATCCATCCATGAAGTGTCCCTTTTTCTTACAAATTGCTCGCAATTTGCCAATAGCAGGACAGAGAGTTGCATTTCCTAAATGATTTGCACTCCAAATCTGATGCAAAAGGAACAAATGATGGGCGGAATGCTGAACAATGCAAACATTCACCCACAGTCACAAAGAACTAAGATCCATTGTCCATTAATCCATTGTTCTTTTGCTCACTACACCACCCCAGTTTGGACCCAGCCATATGAAAATCAGTGTTGACCCTGTTCTTTATGGGAACAGGCCAGCCCAAACTGCCAAGCCAGGTCCCCCCTGGACCTGAAACAAGCATCCTGGGACCAGTTTCAGCCAAGCTAGCTTGAATCCAGTGGTGCAGTGAGCACAGGGCCCAATTCTGGGCATACCCTTCCCACTTAAGGCAACAAAAGCAAAAGGAACAAATGGTAGCCGGAACGATGAACAATGCAAACATGCATCCCTAGTCACAAAGATCTGGCCTTAATCCATTGTTCTTTTGCTCACCACCAGTTTGGACGTAGCCATATGCACATCAGTTTTGACCCTGTTCTTTATGGGAACAGTCCAGGGTGAACTGACTAGCCAGGTACTCCCTGGACCGGAAACAAGCATACTGGGACCAGTTTTGGCGAACAGGGTCAAGACTGATTTGCATATGGCTGGGTTCACACAGGAATGGCATGGAGAGCAAAACAACAATGGATTTAGGCCCAGATCTCTCTACTGGGGTGAATGATTAACATTGTTCAACATTCTGTCCATCAATTGTTCTTTTTGTATTTCTCACTCTCAAATCTGAAACGCATCAAATTCGTAGACTTGAACTTGCCCTACTTACTATGTTTGGTTCCCAACTCAGCCACTACTTCTTTATATGGTTGAGATACAGACATTTGCTCCATATATGATGTAATGCTTTCAATGCCCGCAGCCAACTCCATAGCCTTGTTTCAAACTTAATTTGGGAGTGGTTACTACAACTTCTTGAACTTTTCTTTTACTAGCATGCTCCACTACATGATCTCTGATCAATTCATCTTCAAAGTCTCTTTACTCACATGCTGATGCTAAAGTTCTCAGAGCACCCACATAACTTTCCACAGGCTCACCAGGTAATTTATGTCATCTGTAGAACTTTATGTCTTTCTAGAACCCGATTTTTATGTGTTTAAACGTCACTTCGAACATTTTAAGTGCAGAAGTATATTCATCTTCCAAATATCCTCTGACTGGCTTGGAAAATGCTTTAGAACTTTCCTAACTTCTCGACCGAAAACAATGTTTTGATAATGCAAGTTTCTTTTTGGGTGGGAATTCATTCCCATCGATAGCATCGAAGTGTGACTCAAAGCCTTCCCTCCATTATTCCCAATCTATGGAAGGATAGTCGAGACTAGGAAAAAACAAAGGTGGAGGAATTATATTTTGCTGAATTTTCCCAAAATGCTGCTAACCTGCCCAAATGATTCACACAATTACACAACTGTTTTCCGTTGATTAACTTGTACAGACCATATAAGTATTATAGCAGCCACCACCAACTTAAACTTAGGTATTGACGTCACCGCTAATACTTAGTGTGCACTTCACTGATGGAAGGTTGTGTTAACATTCCAGTATTGGTATCGGTGTGGAAAACACACACAGTGTTACACTATGGCAATATGCTGAAGGTGTTTGCATCAACAAGTGCACAAAATGCCACAAAAGTACCTGTGCCACAGGTGTTGGAAGTTCCTGATTCTTAGTCACACAGTATGTTTAAGGTGTGCGCATCACTGAGCACACAACACAATATGCTATAAGTGAAGATTCCGACAATGGTTGCAAGGTTTGTGGGAACCCTAGACCATTGTCTCCAAGGCCTGATATCCCAGAAAAATAGAAGTCACTTCATGTCAACATGTTCAAGGTGTGCGCATCCCCGAGCGCACAAAATGCACCTATCCAAAGTTGGAGTAAAATTCAAAACTGTATTGACTGATGTGATTCCATTCCAATATGTTAAGTTGTGTGCATCATCGATGCACACAATGCACCTATCAGGTTGGATAAGATAGCCATCAAGTGGATGTGAATATGTCATTACGGAGTGTGCATGACCACTGTACACCTGCACACTAGATGTGGCCCACTAAGATGGCTGATGACGTACTTCCAAAGCTAAGCCGTAACCTCAATATAGTAAAGTGTTACAACATGTTTGGCAAGTGACATACATGGGAAACTAGGCAGCTGCCTTGGCTTTCCACCCAAGATGACAAAATTATGTAAAATGGACGCCCGACTGACGTAGAACATACGCAGCCAAGCGTTCAACCGCTAGCCTTGCCTCTGCCAAAGATAGCTGCAACGACTTAACGCGTCACGAAATACAGAGACCCTGGCAAGGATCCAGGGATGTGCCTCTGGCCCCATGTAGCATACGGACCCCTCATGGAGCAACTGTAGCACCACACAGATGGAGTTTTCAAATTAGAAGCAAAATGTTCATGTGATGAGGGATGGCTCCTTGGTTTTCAAAGCAGGAACTGCATGGACATGCTCCTCTGACCTACACACTGAACACCCGGCCAGTCAACTCGTTGCCAGTGAAGCTCATACCCAGAATGTAAGTTGCTCTTATTTATTAGAGCTCCTTCATACATGACTGCCATGGAAACAGGTTACACAGCAACTGAGCACACATTCAAAAGGTAACACTCCAAACATCACTATGGTGTAAACTTTCCAAGGATGAGACCTACATTTCAGATGAGAACCCAACCGAATGGTAAACCCCAATTAAGAGGATCTGCACTTTACTAGGGGTGCATAAGAGCGATACATGTTTACTACATTTTCAAAAACTGCAAGGATTAGTTTAATGACAAAATTAGATATCCTTACATTCTTGGTATTGCATGCCCACACTTCTGATGTTCAAGCTGGAAAAATATATTTTCCTACCAGATTTCCTCAACCTAATAGAATGCAGCTATTGTGTTTGCCACACATTTATAGGTATAAATGTTACTTTCTTTAAGAAAAAAAAGTCAGGAATGTGCTGTTTCTGTAAGGACAACCTCCGTGCCTGTCATTGTTTAGAAGTAATTAAAGAAATATTATTTTCTCTCTTTTTGAGACCTGTTTTTTATTTTTCAGGCCCAAATCAGTTCTTTGTTGAGTTACAAAAAGAACAAATAAGCTAAATATTGATTACAGCCCATTTAAAAGCTCAGTCGATTGAGGACTTCCTACACAGTTGTGTGTGTAACTTGCAGTGTTACATGAACAAAGCCTAGCTTCTTTTCCCTCTTAAATTCTTAAAATGATTAATTTTGATGTGCATAATATTGATCGGCGTTTAACAGGAGAATGTATGCCGAGCTGTACAAGAGACTTCTCTTTTGTGGAAAAAAGGGTATTTTCATGTTTATTGTTATTTCAGATAATGGAGATTCATGTTTTATGGTGTAAACTGAAAATGTGTTGTTCTCAAGCATGAACACTGCATATTGGTAGCAGGGACATAACGTAGTCAGTGAGCTTCATGGGGTGAGAATCTCAAATGTCCCAGCAAAAAAAGCAATGGGCCGTAGGGTGAATGGGTGAGATGGCCAGGGTTCGGGATAGACTGTTCCCATAAGCAGCAGGGTCAATTGACTAGGGGGGCCTCTGGGGATGATTTAGAGATTTGTGGACAGGATACTGTGCCACAAAGGTGACAGTACACTTTCTCCAAAACTCAAGAATCCACTCCCCTGAGTTTGTGTCAGGCAAGTGCAAGTTGTAGGCCATCAGAGCAGAATTCACTCATGTCAGTGTAAAACTTCCTCCGATGGAGTAGAGGCTACCAGAAGTAAGCCATCAGGCTCCCTATTTAAAGTGGACGATTGAATGGCTTGTTGACTGTCCGTTACTGCAAGGAATATAAGGTCGGTGAGGGACAGTAAAACAAAAAAAGAATAATGACCCCCACACCATGGGAAATAACTTCTATGGTATGGGGGTCATTAGTTTTTAATTTTTCTAAAAACAACTCCTGCTTTAAGAGTGTTTTTTTACAAAAATAAAAACGTTCGGAAAACGTTTGATGGTTTTTCGGCATGATGGATCTTTCCTATATTGACAGGACGTGCTATAACGGTGGTTCCTGCCAATTTTTAAAGATATCCTCAGGACTGGAGGACATCTATACATTTTGCAGGCAGAGTATAGGCAGCATGGATGGTGTACAGACTTCTGCCACCGTGCCTATCTTCACTCCTTATCCCTAAATCAGGCCCTCTGTCTAGAATGGCACAGTAGGTAAAAAACATTGATTTGGAATGCTACACTTTTGACTGTTGTTAGCCTATTTGCAAACATTTGCCCCACCCCCTTTCGGCCTTTGAGTGCCAGTAGTATGTCTGAAAACCTGAGACTACAAAATATACAAAAAAGTGATGGATGGAATACTTGAATTATTCTTGGCCACTGGTAATTACTTGGGCCTCACCCCAATCCATTGTTATTTTACACACCATGTTACCTCAGTTTGGGCCCAGCGTTTTGCAAAATTGACCCTGGTCCAATTGGAACAGTCCATACTGAACTGCCAAGGCAGGTCCTCTCTGAACCACAACACAAGCAAACCAGGACAGGTTTCACTCTAGTTATTGGCTTATCAGCTGGGCTGAACTTGGATACAGTGACACTTTGTGCAGGGGACCCATGTCTGGGTATACTCATCCTACTTAGGGCGACACAACAATGTAGACAAAAAAGTAATGGGTGGAACGCTTGAATTAATTTCAGCCACTGGTAATTACTCTGGATACAAAAAAGTGATGGATGGAATACTTGAATTATTCTTGGCCACTGGTAATTACTTGGGCCTCACCCCAATACATTGTTATTTTGCACACCATGTTACCTCAGTTTGGGCCCAGCTTTTTGCAAAATTGACTCTGGTCCAATTGGAACAGTCATACTGAACTGCCAAGCCAGGCCCTCTCTGAACCACAACACAAGCAAACCAGGACAGCTTTCACTCTAGTTATGGGCTTATCAGCTGGGCTGAACTTGGATACAGTGACACAGTGTGCAGGGGACCCATGTCTAGGTATACTCATCTTACTTAGGGCGACACAACAATGTAGACAAAAAAGTAATGGGTGGAACGCTTGAATTAATCTCAGCCACTGGTAATTACTCTGGATACAAAAAAGTGATGGATGGAATACTTGAATTATTCTTGGCCACTGGTAATTAATTGGGCCTCACCCCAATACATTGTTATTTTGCACACCATGTTACCTCAGTTTGGGCCCAGCTTTTTGCAAAATTGACTCTGGTCCAATTGGAACAGTCATACTGAACTGCCAAGCCAGGCCCTCTCTGAAACACAACACAAGCAAACCAGGACAGCTTTCACTCTAGTTATGGGCTTATCAGCTGGGCTGAACTTGGATACAGTGGCACAGTGTGCAGGGGACCCATGTCTGGGTATACCCGTCCTACTTAGGGCGACACAACAATGTAGACAAAAAAGTAATGGGTGGAACGCTTGAATTAATCTCAGCCACTGGTAATTACTCTGGGCTGCATCAGCAGTTCAGGCTGCACTGTTTAGATTGTCGAGGGTCAAGACTGATTTGTATGTAGGTGGGTCCAACTGAAGTGGCATGGTGTGCAAAATAACGATGGATTGGGCTGCAGCCCTAGTGGCTGAGATTAATTCAAGCATTCCATCCATCACATTTTTTACAGCTTACTGGAAACCTGAGACTGGTGCAGATTTCAATCCCACTATGGTCATCATTAGTGAATTACAAAAAGTAGTTAATCTGCGTTAATTCAAGGAATATTTATTTTGGGTGCAGATTTACTACGTAACACTGTCACTAGAAATATTTAAGTTTCTGATCCAAACAAATGAACAAAGTAAAACCTCTTAATGAAATCGAATGATGAGAATAATCAGCACAGACATAGCAGACCCAGCACAGGGCCCACAGACCCAAGTGCCAAGCCAAGAATGCATTTCTTTGGGGGATGCCACACCCAAAATACTTCCTCTAAAGACACACCCCTAATTGGGAGCCATTTGCCATGTCCTATGGCACTGTGAGCATGGAACTCACATCTGGGCATATTTACCACACTTAGGGAGTCTGTGGCATAAACAAAGTGGTAGAAATAATTCTTGATTTAATCTCAACCACTGGCAATCACTTACGGTTGTGTTCCAGACCATTGCTTTTGCCCACTGTGCCTTTATAGACAGAGACCCACCTCCTACAAATCAGATGCAACTGAGGTTGCAGTACAGTCATTCATGATAGAAGCTTCCTATCGAAGTCATATATAACATTTAGAATTATAGCTAGGTAATTGTGAATAACAGTGATGGTTTTAAAAGAGATGTTCTGAGTGACATCAAATAGACATTCCAAAGGCCCACCTTCTTCCACAGCACCACAGTCATCATAGGCCTGTTGGAGAAGGTAGAAAGCAGGTGGTGTTTGGCCTGTGCCGACCGCGTTCTCCCCTACCAGAGTGAGTATTGGTAAACCAGCACTGACAGGACAAAACAAACTGGTCTCATTGGTGCCTGAGAGAGAGCTGTTGTCAATGTGGTGCTATCCTGCTGCTCTCAATGTCAAAGTGTGCAGCAGAGCTTTGGGCAAGGAAGGTGAGGGATATCACAGAGAGTGGTGGGTGTCAGGAGATGCAGTGTTGTCTTGGCAGGCCATGTTGTGTAGAGCTCAACAATTACTGCACTACCCCTGTGTATATCTTTGAATCAGGGACAGATGATTTGAACGGCCATATGTAACATAGAATTACAGATGGCTAAGCTATGATTAACATCTGTTTTTGCCTTAGGGAACGCTCTCTGTCTATCTGATGTCACATTGAACCCCCCGGAGAAAAACATCCCCATTAATGAGTGTCATCACAGAAAGTGATCCTGGCTGCAGCAACACTATAATGAACCACCAAATATGCAATTGTATACATTTGCCAACAGATCTCATAAGCTTGGTTAGCTCGGGTCTATAGATGTGCTCTGGTTTTAAATGAAGATGTTTTGCTGTTTTGTAAAATAATGATTTGATTCGCTTTAATTATAACCATCAAAGCCTGATTATTTTGACCTTAAAACACTTACCAACTGGAAAAAAATATCAACATTCCTTTATTTCATTTCCTTTTAGGTTCATCGAACATGGTTACTGGAGAAACGAAAAGCTTCTTCAGCTTTGCAAAATCGGTAAGTATTTGTGCTTTCAGGATACAATATACCGTATTAGATGAACTTACAACGCACCTTCTCCAGAAAATGCATATCATTATAACTAATGAACATGTAAATGATCTTCTAGCAGTCGGTATAACAAAATATAGAGGCACAGTTGAAGTGCAGACCTGTTTTGTTCCCTCCCTCGCATAAGAGTGTTCCTAGGCAAATGGGATAACCTCCTTTTCGAACACTTACCCATCCTTTCTTATTTTACACACAATACCACCTGAGTTTGCGCCCAGCATTATGCATATTGGTTTTGATGTTGCTCCAATAGAAAGCTCAAACCAGAACTGCCAGATCAGGTCCTTCCTGGTAGTCGGGTGGAGCTTGGTTCAAGTGGTACAGTGAGCATGGTGTCCTCGTCTGCGCATACCCATTGAACTTAGGGCCTTGCACTGAAGCATTCGAAAGAGTGATGGATGGAATGCTTGGATTCATTCCAGCCACTGACTGAGATTAATCAATCCCTTTGTTGTACACTTCACTGCTGCCAGACTGAGGACAAGGGTCTCTAGGTCTTGGGATAGGGGGTGTCCTCGTTTGACAAGATGGTGTGGGAGCTGTTCCTAGCCCTTCTGAGTTTTAAATTATGCTTACCTTGTCAGTAGCAGATGAAGCTCACACCTAGCCCTATCTCCCTTATGTCTGTCAAGTCAGGCTGGTTCCAAGTTCAGTGGAAGGGGAGGGACTGACCAGAACTAGTTTAGGGTGGGCTATGGTTTGCCTTCCACCCACAGACTGATACTGGACAAAAACGTGAACCCCATAGGCCTCTTCTCAGAATACATAAAAGTAGAACTCAAAGACATCCACTCAGAATACTCCTGGACCTGTGGATGATTGAGAGGAAGAACTGCCATGCTGTCTGAAGAAGAAAGACTAGTACTGCTTGGCTTAAACGCAAGACCTTACAAGCGGCCCCAAGAGTCAGTTGCCTAACCTGCTGTTTGAGCTACAATGGAAACAACACTCATCCAGGGGCCTTTCTCTCTGTATCTGCTCAGCTGACCAGTTCCAACTTGACATGCCTGCGCCCTGCTGTTAGAGTCTTTTGTAGTGAGTCCTAACTCCCAACTGATGCACTCCCAGTTCCTGCACCACTGGCTGGTGTTGCAGTGTACTCTTTCTATCCCCAAACTGCAAGATGTGGGACTTAAAATGTTTTGACAACTTTCTGCCTGGAGAACCAACTGAGGTCGCTGTCAAAGCTGCAGCCCTTGATTTCGAATTGCAGGTTGGCCGTACCTTGCTGGTTTGGCCTTCTGAAAGATATCCAACCTCCAGAAAGGTTTTGAAATCCGAAGTTAGAGGGCTTCATCAGGACCAATGCTGAGCAGAATCTGATCAGACTTTACATGCTCAGAGCTTTCCAGCCTTCTTCAATGACTCCAATGAGACCTTGCTCTTCAGCAACCTGCCATCGTCGAGCCCCTCTTTGGATCCAGCTTCCAGCTCACCCGAAATGGCCCACTGAGGGCCACTTTTTCTCCATAAAAGTCAGAAGGTAAACTTTCCACCAGGACTTACCTGGTCCATGTATCCAAACCATACTACATCTCAGTCAGCCTTAACTTTTGACTTTGACCCAGTCTAAGGCAACCAGATAACCACGGTTGTCTCATTTGTTCTTTTTGGTGCTCTTTTTAATTAAAAGTTTAAAAATTCATATACACGGTTTTTGTTATTGGATTTTTGTCATTTTGGTGTAATTCTATTTATTAAAATATTCCCTAGTTTTAAATTGGTTTGGGGGTTTTCTTGTGCTGTGTTCTCACTGTATTACTGTTTGAGTGCTACATAAGTACTTAAAATATTGCCTCTAAGTTAAGCTTGACTGATTTGTGCCATCTACCATAGGGTTAAGCTAAAGTTTATTTAGTGACTTTAGTGTTTCACCTTAGAAAGATTGTGAATATTATTTGAAGTGGGTCCTCACCCCCTACAACGTATACTCCAATTACTTACTTGCTCTATGTAGGTCATTTCTTGCTTCTACTTTCATATATAAAATCTTTCTCCAGCATTCAGTCGATCTCAGTGGTAACGTACCACTGTGCTTCTAACACAATATTATAAATATTGTGATGGACTGCAGTGCTTATTTTGTTTCTTACAAGATTACCACCCTTGTTCCCACTGCCAGATGCTGGGGCTGCTGAAGGTTAAGGCTGCCTAGTCTCTATACCACCAAAGAGCTCCTCCACCACCCTACAATTTATGTATCTGTATCTCAACCTTGCATGTTTATTTTTGCCATTTCTTTCTCTAGTTGGCACTGTTTTCCTATCTTTGACTGCCACCTCCATTCTCCCTTGCCCTCCTTTATCTCATTTGCTCTGAATCAAAGTCTAATGATGAAAGATAGGCTCTGGTTCCCACAAATGAGTGCCGTCTCCTACTACTAACAGCTACCATCACAATTTAAGCACTGACTTAGCCACTAATCCCACAAATGATGGTTTGCACAACATACAAATGAAAAACCTCTTATAGTTATATAAATGGATTTGTTTTGTCGATTGTTAGAAATGGGGTTCTCTAGTTGGCAATGGTTTGCACCATTGTCCAAGTAGGGATCCTTCTTCCTAGTCAGGGTAAGGGAGATACACGTCTCAAATAACCCCTGCTCACCCCCTTGGAAGCTTGGCACGAGCAGACAGGCTTATCTCAGAGGCAGTGTGTAAAGCATTTGTGCACACATACAGTAATACATTGAAAACACTACAAGTAGACAACACACCAGTTTAGAATAATAAGTAATCTTTATATAAACCAAACAAGACCAAAACAACAAAAATCCACAATACAGTAATAAAAATATGACTTTCAAAATGTAGAAACAATTCTGTCCATAGCAAACTATGGATGCAACACTTTCAACACAAAGCACCTTAAATGCGTCACAGTCACAAACAAAAACAGTCACAGGGAAGGTGATGGGTCGGTTCCTTACGCCCAGGGAAGGTGATGCATCGTTTCCTTACTTCAGGGGAGGTGATACGTCGGTTGCTTACTGCCACACATGGGAGGTGATGCATCGGTTTCTACTGAAGGGGAGGTGATGCGTCGGTTTCTTACTGATGCCACTGTGTTCTTATGGGCTTGGCACCCAACTGGGGCTGCGTGGCGAGGCTTTGCGTCGCCTGGCAGGATTCAGCGTGGCTCTGCGGCGCTCGGCGCCGGTTCCAGGATCCTTTGCACGGTTTCGTAATGCTTTGCATCAGTTCTTGCAGAGTTCAGCTGCAAAACCCGCTTCTGAGGCCCTTTGACTGCAGGAGGCACCTCAGGAAAGGATAGGACTCACAGATGGCAGAGTCCAGCAGCACCAGCAGCACCAGCAGAGTTGCAGGAAGTCTTTTTTGTCCCTGAGACTTCTTAACAGGAGGCAAGCTCTATTTCAAGCCCTTGGAGACCTTCCACAAGCAGGGGACACAGCATACAACAAAGTCCTTGTCCTGTCCTTGGCAGAAACAGCCACTGCAGGCCAACCCTAGACAGAAAACAGCAAAGGGACAGTACTGATCCTCAGTTTCTCTAGCTCTTCTCCTTGGCAAAGGTTTCTCTTGATTTTCAGAAGAGATCTTTGAAGTCTTTTCTATCTCTGAGACTTCCAACAGGAGGCAAGTTCTACTTCAAGCCCTTGGAGAAAACTCTAACAACAGGATGATGAAAGCACAGCCCAAACCTTTACCTGCACATGACAGAAGCAACTACTGCAGGCCAACCCCAACAGCACACAGCACAGGGGCAGTATTCCTCCTCCAGCTTTCCCAGTTCTTCGTCCTGGCAGGTTCCTTAGTTCAGCAGTAATCTAAAATACTGGGGTCTGGCCCCACTATTTATATAGCAAATTCACTTCTTCTCTTGGTGCAGAGAGGCCCTGTGCTCAGCCAAAAACAGTTCTGTCCTCAATGGTGCAGCTGCCCAGTAGGAGAAGGAGACTGCATTGTCCAAGGCAGACAGGGCCTATTCAGGTGCAAGGGGAATCTCCTCCCACCACTCTAAATGCAGACCAGGCCTAATCAGGTGCTTGTGAAAACTCCTCCCACTACTCTGAATGCAGCCCAGTTCTATTCAGCCCCGCCCTGACTCATTCAGGAAAGGGAGGACACACATCAACGCCCCCACCGGTGGCCATCTGGGAGAATGCACATCCCCGTCCTCTGTCACTACAAAGTCAGACAGTCAATCCACACACCAGCAGAGGCACACAGGATGGCTAAGCACGAAAATACCTACTTTCTAAAAGGTATTTTTAAACACAGAATGTAAAAATCACCTTTACTAAAAGATGCATCTTTAGATCCTGAGTTCAGGCATACTAAACGTTAACTTCCTATCTGGTCTCAATGAGAAGTTATATTTATTAAATGTTATAAATGAACTCCTATTCTAGCCTATGGAACAGATAACCTTTCAATAGTGAAAAACAAAATTGCCAGTATTTCACTATCAGGACATGCCACACACATCAGGGCATGTCCTACCTGTCACATACACAGAACCCTGCGCACAGGATTATCTTGGGCCTACATTAGGGGTGTCTTACATGTAAGAAAATGGAAGGTTAGGGCCTGGTTAGTGGGTGCACTTGCCAGGTCGACATGGCAGTTCCAAACAGCACACAGACACTGCAGTGGCAGGTCTGAGTTACATTTACAGGCTGCTCATGTGTGTGGCACAATCAGAGTTGCGGGCTCAATAGCAGCATTTGATTTACAGGCACTGGGCACACACAGTGCACTGTATTAGGGACTTACCAGTAAATATAATATGCCTATCATGGAATCACCAATCCATCATAACAATTTACAAGGAGAGCATATGCACTTTAGCTCTGATCAGCAGTGGTATAGTGCCCAGAGTCATAAAACCAAGAAAAACAGGGTCCAAAACAGGAGGCTAAAAAGTCTGGAGATAACCCTGCAGGACAAGCCAGGTCTAACATCGATGCATTGCTATTTGTTTGATGTTAACTTTTAACCATTGTTAGCTTGAATGATCGTTTGGTCGAAGAGCACAGACTATTCTCAAGTATAAACAATGCACTGATTAGAACAATGAGTAAACAACAATATTCCCTGCGTTCTATCTAGAAAACAAGTTTTCTTTTTTTTGTACTGTAGTGTAGTCCTAATAGTACCCTGTCATGCAGGACCTACGCTGTTTACGGATAACATATACTGTGGGCTTGGTGGCAAACTGAGTCGGTACACCCCCACCGCATATGTTAGCCTATGGTTTGCATTAGCTAGCTCGCAGTGCCACTAGAATCTCCTGCTATCAGAGAGATTCGTTTTTGGCAACCTCAGAACACAATAACCTCAGACTTGTGGAAAAAATATACTACTTTTCACTCAGTCACTCGTGCTTGCTTATTTTGCTCTCAGAGAGATACAGAGAAGAAATCATTGAGCGTTTTTTCAACAAGAGTTTATTGTACTGTAGTTCTTCTCATGTAAAATAAATGCGCTGTTACAACTGTAACACAGTAGCAGAGATATAGAACCAGCAGTACAGTGAATAAAAAGAAATAGTATTGCTCTACAATTGTGCAATAGTCACAAACATATGCATGAATATGAAATGCATTTATAAAATAAAGTGCGTACTCCTAAGATGCCTGTCTAGATATACCTAAGTGTACCTAGAATGTGAGTAGGTGCGAAAGAGCTAATGAGCCTAAGAGCCTAATAACCTAGAATCTAAGAGCCAAGAATCCCGCTAGGATTTAGTCGAACCCCCATACCTGAATAGTGAGAGTGTGGGACTTTGTCTTGGACTTGAGTTGGACACCCTGCAAGGGATGGTTAGACCACTGTCAGCTGGAGCGATGGAATGCCGAAGCCACAGCGTCTCTGGTCTGAGTGTCAGCCTTGAAGTCTGTGTTCCCTCCTGCTTACTGATAGCAAGAGGTGCTGTATTTATACAGTCTATGTACGTGTGTTACCCATTGTTTAGTATGAGGATGACGTTGGGGATTAAACCTTTGTGCGTAGATGGGAGAGGTGAAGTATGCCCCCGTGGAGAGTGTACTCATAAATTATTCATATGTGCTAAGGATGACGTCTTAGCAATATCGATAGGGGAGAACCCACCCTCATCATAGAACTAGGTGAAAGGTTTAGTCCTTAAAATGCATCAATCCTTATAAAGCGTTCAGTCCCTATAAGGCATTCTGTCCTTATTTGGAGCTATGTCCTTATTAGGCCCGTTCATATGAAATTAAGGGGAGATGATGTAGGGAAAGAGTATGATGTTCTCTAAACCTGTGTCAGGTTACCGATATGAAATATAACAGTGTCTGTTGCTGAAGGACGTGTTGCTATCTTTACCCACTGTCTGGAAGGATAAGATTGCAATGCAGTGCCTCTTAGTCAGTGAATGACAAGGCCTAATTAAGGGTCCTCTCTTTGGTACACAGTGTCCGGTGAAGATGCACGAGCTCTTGCCAAGATGACACATTTCCAATTAGTTGAAATGAACTTTGTACCGTGACTCAATTTTTTTTTTTATCCAGCGCATATTTTTCTTTGTAATCTAAAGAGCACAGTAACCAAAAAGGTCACTTGAGATGTGGTGCTCCATAGTTACATGTATCTTTAACATTTAGATTAAATGTGGCCTGCTGCTTTTCAACCATTTGATATTTAATCTTTTGTAAACGCCAGATTTTTAATCAGTCCAGTCCAACAAGCAAATAATGGAATACATGAAGCATGTTATCATCATATATAGGATGTATTCTTGCTTGAATATGGCTGTCCCTTTCTGTAGCACTGATTTGCACTAGCGTCCCCGGAATTCTGAGCAGATAAATAGAGCTGATGTGGCATGTCATGTTTTATAAGCAGATACTCCATTTTGCCCACTTTGAGCCATAAAAATAAACGACCTTTTGAAAATTCAATATTGCTGAATAAGTGAACTAAAGACCCATTCATAGGTCTGACGTTAGATAATACCTTTTGATTTTACTAAAATTATGTGCATAAGATATTCACTTAATAATCCACTGGTCTTTTTTTGTGCCATTCACATTTTTCTTTCTCACACAACAGCATACAGCATGGGTCAACGGTGAGCCCACTACCCAGTAATTCATGGCATTCTGCACTTTTACAAGGAGCACATCAATACACAAAGTAGTTCATTTCATTGCCATAGGCTACTATGGCAATGTGTGGTTTTGGAGACCCGAAAAATATTTTTGCTTTTAGTCATTGTTGGACTTGGCCCTTTTTACAGGGAACTTTTCGCCTTCCTCCTATATTTTCTCAGACCTGTTTTTGTTGGTTTTATGACTCTGGGCACTTTACCACTGCTGATCAATGCTAAAGTGCATATTCTCTCTATTGTAAATTCATGTATTGATTAGTGACTTCATGATTGGATTATTTGATTTACCTGTCAGATCTTAGTATAGTGCACCATGTGTGCCCAGGGCCTGTAAATCAAATGCTGCTGGTGGCCTTGCAGCACTGGTTGTTCCACCCACAGAAGCAGCTTGTAAGTGTGTCTCAGGCCTGCCATTGCAGAGCACGTGTGCTGTCTGTGACTGCCGTGTCGACTTGGCAAGTGCACCCACTTGCCAGTCGCGAAACCTTTCTTTTTCTACATATCAGACACCCCTAAGGTAGGCCCTAGGGCAGAGTGCATTGTATGTAAAAGGTAAGTCATGCCCTGATGTGTGTGGCATGACCTGATTGTGAATTATAGCCTATTTTGTTTTTCACTATTGGAAGGCTACCTGTCCCCATAGGCCAGAATGGGCAGTTTGATTATAACCTCTTATAATCCTAACTGACCCAGGGAACATGGTAGAATAATATGCCTGAACTCAGAATGATAAAATACATATTTTAGTGAAGTTGGTTTTAGCATTCTGTGTTTGAAAATACCACTTTTAGAAAGTAGGTATTTTCTTGCCTAACCATCCAACCTGCCTCTGCTAGGTTGTGTATTGTATGTCTGGTTTTGTGAGTGACAGGGGCTGGGGGGCTCCAGGAGACAGGGTGAGTCAGCACTAGGTTGAATAGACCTTCTGCATTGGGAGTGGTGGGAGGAGTAGCACCTGGGCCTGAATAGGGCTGTGCATGCCTTCCACATGCTGACTCCACCTCCTGTGGTGCGTCTGATGACCCTGGCCCACATTGACAAAGGAAGAAGGTGTGCACTGGCAGAATGCACCCAGAGCTGGTTTGGATTAGGTACAGGACCCTCTGCCTTCAGAGAACAAAGAGAATAGTAGTATAAATATGGGGACCCAGACCCCAAGACTTTAGATCACTTCTGGGAAAACAAGACAAACCTTTGCCAAGGAGAAGAACCAAGGAAGCTGCAGGAGTTTGGACTGCCCCTCTGTCAGTGTGCTATTTGCTGGGTTGGCCTGCAGTGGTTTCTTTATTGTCAAGGAAAGGAGAAGGAACTTTTAAGAAACTTTCATCATCTTGCCGACTATTTCTCCAAGGGCTTGAACTTATGCTTGACTCCTGCTAAAGTCTCAGGGCTACAAGACTTCACCACCAGCTCCCCTCTGAATTTCCTTGCTGGGAATTCTGTCTGCAGAAGCCTGTGTGTCGCTGGGAGCTGGAAGCGCGACTCAATGAGAAGAAGCGTGTCGCTGTCGCAGCTGTGCCGACGCATCGCCGGGTAAGCGTGTCGCCGCCGTAGAGGCCGCCACCGCATCACCAGAGATGCGTGTCTACACCGCAGTTGCTTGCCCTCGCATCACCAGAGATGCGTGTCGCAACCGCAAGTTTCGCCGTCGCACCACCGGAGAAGCGTGTTGCAGGGCCTGTCGCGGCTAAGAAATTGTTGAGTCGCCGCACGGCCGTCGGGTGTGCATGCATTGTCTTCACATCATCACATCAAGGGCACCATCTTATCGCATCGCACCAGATTGTCACATCGCATCGAGGCGCCATCTTGCTGCATCGTAACCGGAATGCAGTACCAGAATCAACGCATCACCTCCTCTCCGGTAAGGAACAAAACGCATCCCCTACTCTGCGCAAGCATTGAGGAGCGATGCATCGCCTCCCCCGAAGCAAGAAACCAATGCATCACCCTCCCTGGGAACCTTTTGTTTGTTTTGCGTTACGCATCCAAGGTACTTTTGTGAGAAACGTGTTGCATTTATCATCAACTTGAACTAAGTTACTTCTACCATCTTTAAGTGTATTTTGAGTACAGTATTGTGGATTTTTTTCGTTTGTGGTTTTATGTTAAGTCTATATAAAGATCACTTTTTTTATACAACCTGTGTAGTGTTCATTTGTTGTGTTTTCACTGTATTACTGTATGTGTTCACAAATGCTTAATACACTGCCTCTGGGATAAGCCTGTCAGCTCGTGCCAAGCTACCAAGGGGGTGAGCAGGGGTTATCCAGGAGTGTAATCCCCTTTTCCTGACTAGAAGCAAGGGTCCCTATTTGGACAAAGGTGTATACCATTGCCAACTACAGACCCCCAGTTCTAAAAGTAATCTTTTTATATAGACAAGGGCCTGGAGACCTCCCCCTAACAATAAAGGTTACAAAAACCATAATAAAGCTAAATGAGTACTTACCAGGCCAAAAGTCTGGCAGCGAGTGCTAGACCTAGGTGCATATTTATGGGGTGCAACGTGTTTGTACCAAGCAATCCATTGCGGGCCTTAAGTGGCTTGATAAACCAGGAGTAACGCAAAGCTGTGCAAACCGCTGTGCTGCGTTGCTCTGCCCCAGGGAGGCATTCCTTGGGCATTGCGTCGGTGTTTCCACACAACTCCCATAGCTTTTGAAGCATTCACAGATTTACCATCACTAGTAGACCTGGAAATGCACCAAAATGCTACGACTTCTCAGGGGAGGCGCAACAAGGAGAAATATCTTTACTTCTTCCTGTTACTTCCTCTTTCTATGTGTGCTGCATTCTCCGCACACATAGGAAGAAGAATATGCCTCAGGGGATTGTTTTTGTGCACAAAAACAATAAACAATCCTGCATGCAATGCGGGCACTATTGCACAATGGTGCAAGGGTGCCTGCATTGGCTGTAGGCAGCCTATTGTGCACCAGCGCTGGGGAAAACGAAAGAATGTGCCATATTTTGTTAAATGTGGGGCATTCCTGCCCTTTTCTTGTAATGCAGTGCATTGCAGCTAGGTGACTCACTGCGCAGCACAGCATTTCTTTTTAATAAATAGGCCCCTTGGGGAATTTTCCAGTGCTTGCTAGATATGAATGGCCACTTAAAGAGCACCATAACCAAGTCAGAACATTCTAAAACGATTTCTTCCCATTCTTAACATGTTATGATCTATTCTTGGAGTCGGATTAAAGAAAGTACCCTGGGGGTTGGTATGGTACAACAGATTGTTACACCCATTTTGTGTGCTCCAGGGGATTTGGCATTGTTTAGCTTTGGCTGCAGCATCAACATGCTCCTGCACTTTGGATTGCATATTCTGTAGCTAATATGGTGCAGCATCCTTGGGTGTGCCATTTTACATAATTGGTCACTGATATTTGATTACTCCGCTTTTAAGTGTATACTTGGCTTGTGTTAGTGTTTGATCAACTATTATACTTTTTCTTTCTTTCAGTGGTGGCAGGTTGAAAAGGTGAACCCTATCAAGTTATATGAAGAGAACAAAGTCATAGCTGGATTTTCTCTCTTGAATCTGCTTTTCAAACAAGGCCGAGCCACCCTTATCAAAGGTGTAATGGACAAACTTCTAATGCTGTACAATGAGAAGAAGATCAAGCCATTGGTAGACTCACTGTGGGCCCTGGAAGAGGTAAGATGCCATCTTCTCTTATAATTCCCGTCCGGCTTATCAACAATGTGCAATATCTGTATTGGATTTGGCAATGAGACTGAAGAGATAGTTCATCGCCTACTGACTGGGTCCTTGAACAACTGTAATAGGTTTGCAACCACTTGATTGTTTGCAAGGCAAACTCCTCTTTTCATCTTTTAATTAATACCAACATGGAAAATGCAATTGAGAGATCAAAATAGTGCATTGTTTTTACAATAAATCTTTTGGAAATAGCTTACTTTTATCGAAAAACACTTAAATAAAATACTGATAAAAATCATGTTTTAAAGGCATCAGGAAGTGGATACTTTTTTGCTCATTTGATTTTGCTAATTTTTGCTGCTCAAATGTATTATATTACATTTTTTCATACCAACTAACAATGCCTTTAAATGGACCTTGGCACACATTTGCCTCCCTAAATTAAGAAATTTGTAGCCCTCGACAGACATGAACCGAGTTAAAAATTACATACACTGAAGATGTTGGATTTACAGCAATAAAACAGTGGTTATGTGACATTGTGCAGCGCACACAGATTATTCCATATGAAGAATGGGCTTCACCGCAACAAGGTGCCTGAGAAATGGTGACAGAGTCAACTCTCACGATATGAAATTACAAAATGTGAGTGGCCAAGTACAGGTAATTCAACAGAGAGAAATATTCACTAAAGGTCGAATTTACAAGGAAGCTGGTGAGAATGTGCAAAACGTTATCCTAACAGGTCACTCCCACTTTGTAAGCACATTCTTAAAATGCTGAGCAGTTGCAGATTTCAGAGTAGTCAAACACATAAGTTCCACATAAAGAAATTACGCAACTTGCCCTTTTATCAGTATTTACCATAAATTTCACGTGTTTCCACCCTGGAATATCCGTGATACACCCCTGTGAGCATATTTATTCATACTTCAAATCCTGCCGTACAAGTAAAATGTTAAGATTTAGTAAATCCAAATACAAAGTTAAATCATAAAGAATGCATTACCTCATAAAATGCAGCAAATTTGCCCCCCCAAAAAATTATGTAAGATAGATCCGGGTGTTGGAATGCCATGTGACCGCAGTGAAAGTCCTTAGCTCGCTTTCCTCAACAGTGCTACAAAGAAGCAGCTGACACAGTCAGCAAAAAGAGAGCGCTCCCCATTCCCTGCCGTTGAAATGGGGTACTATGCACCATAGCTAAAGTTCTATAAACAACCATCAGTCATAAAGTACCTTTAGGAACACTGATGCATGAATGCATTTTTTGCATCAGTGGTGTTGTACACAAATTGAATGGACATTACAAATCTGAAACCATCATTTTGATCACCCAAGTGCCAAAGGGTAATGCAGTTATTCACAACAATTCAGACAAACTCTTACTGCCTGCAGAGGTGGATGCATCCTGCATATTGTTTTTTATGGAAAACTTATGTTTTAATAATTTTGTAATGCTGAAAAATCCATGGAATTGCTATGAAAGCTTTTTTGAAGTACAGACCCAAGTCTCATGTGAATGTACAGACGTTTTATGTTCATCTTGTACACGTCTGCTGGAGTAAGGGGGCTTCACACAAAATAGATCCAACATATTCTGAGCTATTCTGAGTGACAACCCCAAAATATCACCCTCTTGCAATGGCTCATTTTAATTTTCAAACTTCTTAAATAGAAACCCTCTGATGAGCTTGAATTTTGAAATGCTAGTTATCTCATTCATCAGATTTTTATTTTGTTTTGTTTTTCTACTGTTGTTTTTGATTTTTACGTAAAGTAATACGAGACAGAGGACGTTATTGTATTGGTTTATTATTATCATATAATTTATGTTTTATGGGCACTCTACCCTGATTTCTATTCTACTGTTAATGAAACACTTTAATGTTCATAAAGAAAGTTTTGGATTTGGATTTCTTTTATTATTCACAGACCTCTTTTAATATTAATGGATAGAAACCCTAATATATTTTGCAGGAGTTCTGTCATAGAAGCAAATCCATTTCGCAAATTCTGAATTTGGTAGCGAACGAATGCACATTTTAAATGCCTGCTTGATAATATGCAAGTTATAAATAGAGCTCAAATGGATTTTGCTGTGTGATTAGCTGAGCCATATTTTTTTTATGCGTTTCACAAAAATCGCTAGACACAGAAGGTTTTAAAATCAACCCTTGATGGTATCTTTCAAAGTCCCTTTCTTAGTCAATGAGTTTGTTGCCATTGAACAAGACACTGACACATAATGAAAAAGTATGTTTTCAGCCAGTGAAGAGGAAGGTTGTGGTGGCCTTTCAAATTTTCTGGCCGGCTATATCATCATACAGCGACTCCAGTTCACTGTCCATATTAATCATGGGATGGTATCTGCACTAGTGTTCACCAAAGATGAATTCCTGACCCCCGCTTGTACATAGAATCTTGTAATGGTGATCCCGCTCCCAACAGATTGATACAGTAAACTGTGCCCTTTTGAGTTACTACTGCCTTATGGGTGCTCTGTGAGGGTAACCCCTTTTTGAAGAATAATGCTCTTGTGGTGTCTTTTTTCTCCAGCTACGTTATCTGTGTTTTTTGCAGAGTTCTTTAGTTTGCCTGATAGTTCTCCGATATATATCATAATAGTCAGACAATCTCCCTTAACACTACTACCTTTCTTTCCAATATTGTGCCAGCCCTGTGTGGCTATGTCACAGGTAAAAGCAGCACTTCTGTGGTGAGGTCATTGCAGTGACTAGAGGTCTAAAAGAAATCTGGAGACCTTACATTGAACTGGTAGACAATGAACTCTTGGCTGTGGTTCCCACTTCATTTTTGATGCAACATCAGTGAACTCAGAGACCATAGGTTTCGAAGCATCTTGTAATAAAAATTAATCATAAACAATAAACCAGTGATACATTCAGACAATTGATGTCACTTCACATAATCGTTTCCCACTGTATCTTAATAGCTTTATTTCTTAGGACATCAGAAAGACAAAATGGCTGCAGTCAGCACATCTGAAAGCTTGAAAGGCTGAGAGGATTACTTAGACACAAGTAAGTTAGTGAGTATGGTGGTCTTCCTACACAAGAGTTGATGAAGTAGGTTACTGGGCAGTGATGTGTAGCCCTATTTTTCAGGATGTGCCTTAGAGACATACCTACATCTAAGGATCAAACATGGTCTCAGGTGGTATGGCTACACTACATGCTTCATAAAGTGTGGTTTTGTGTTTCTATATAGCCAAGTATGTTCAGTGAATTCTGCATTATCTAAAGTATGTAAATTATATGATGCTTTACTACATGGTTTGGTCAGACAAAGGGACAATTTGACACTGAGTTTCTGTTCCTAAATATTCTCCTATGAAAGTTTGTTTCCCCTCACATCCAGGCAGGTTTTAAACACCCTTAGGCTTATAATCTGCAGCCTTCAACTCACCAGCCACCCACAAAAATCCAGGTGATGCATTGCAGTCATGTATAAGACCTATTGTTGTTTCACTCATTAAGAGTTACTTGTCTTCAAATCCCTGATATGCCTCCTTTGTCCCTACCTTTTTTCCACTTCCCAGATTGGCTTCTTCCACCAGATGTGCATAACTTAGTTAACCAATAATGTTTTCAATAGGAGAGGAACCATCTCATCACATTCATCAACATTTCACAAAACAATGTCTTTGAGACTTTCACCTCCTAGATGAAGACTCATCCCAGGAGATGTAGGCCCTTATGTACAGTTTGTCAGATGGGATACTCCATCACAAACATGGTTGTTGTCTTGTCTGCTGTATTACAATTGCATTATAGCCTATGCCACTTACAATACGGAATATCCATCACATATTGGCATAATATTTCATCCACCAAACTCTAAATGCAGCCTTTACCCACCACATAAAAAAGAAACAACTCACTGAGCAAACCCATGCTAAGGTTTGTTTCTTGTCTGCTCTCTCAGAAGTCACTGCCCTTTGCTCCTGGGGCAAATCGATCACTTTGCCATCCACATTACATCAAACACTTGCCAACCTGCCACTATGACCAAATAACATGGCTCATCATGGATTCCCCCATATGTACACTGAGGCATGACTTCTGATTTAATTTTGTGCCTAGGTGTTAGGAATAGGATCTCAGTTTGTTTGTGGATCTATCATGAGGAGCTTTTGGGACATCCACATTTGTATACACCGATTCACGGTTCTGCACCCGGGAGTACCTGACGTTGTCCAAGTTAGACGGAGGCTACGAAAGCTATCGTGAAAACTGCCATTGGTGTAGGCACTTCTTCAGAAAGTTGAATAATTCTTCCAATACACGTGATTCATTCATTCTTTTCTGCGGGTGCAGCACCGTGAATTGGTATGGGTGTCCTACAATTCCCAGTTACAATTGGATACACCACCATTTAGGATTGTCCTTACGGTGAGACATATATCTTCTCAAACAAGGGAAAATCCTGTCGCGTCAACATGAGATATATAGGACCCCATGAGGCTTGGACCTTATTGATAACATATGATTGAAACTCTATGATATTCAACCAACTGTAACGATTTTCTTGATTAGGAGTTACTTTTCCATTACAACACTCCTACCATAATTGGAAGAGTAGACTCAGTTTAAATTTTGGGATACTGGGGCTGACACTAGATTTTAATTTGTACTGAGGAAGACCCTATTTGATGATCCTATAATCACACTGTTACCTGGGTCGAAACATCAGCGTAATATTCTCTCATGTCCTGAATCTCTGTCACCATATATATAGAGGCATTGTGAGTTACTGTTGAAATTCAAAAGGGGACAGAGACTTTTTATAGTTGTGATGTTGTCTTGTCTTGTATGAATTTGAAGGTTTATTTCACTATTTGTCACATCAGCCATTATTTTTGTCACTGTCATTACGTTATTATTTGTTTACTATATTTGTCAGCCTATTTAAATATTTAAAAATTCTAAAAAATTATTTTGATATATAAAAAAATCATTTTTTTTTAAAAGACGATAATAAATGATTATTCGTTTGGTCCTTGTGAGCAGTTCAAGGTAATTGAATTATCATCTATAATCTTCTTAAAAAGTACTTTGTTCATAAAAGAAAACTTTTGGTTCTACCCAATGGAGCCATTTGTAGTTTACAGCATTTCACCCTTGGCAGGCAGGGCCTTCCCGACACAGCAACATAAGCCCTTTTGCTAAGTCAAATCTTGATTTTTAAAAATAATTATTATTCGCCCTTTGGGAAGTCCATAGTAGCTCAGCAGGCAGGGTGCTACATATTACAAAGCAGGGCATTTTTCTTTTATATTTAACATGTCCTGACAGTGCAAATTCAAAATTGTCATATTCACTTTAGCAGGGCTCCTAGTCCTATAGACCAACATGGGGTTACACTTGCCCACATGCTAAGTGCTAACTTCCATTTGGGACCACCAAACATAGAAATCTAAGGGATCAAATTAATTGTTACATTAAAGCTGACTTTATTCTTGAAGTAGGATTTAAAGTAACTTTTAATACAAAGGTGAAAGTCACCACTTTCTTGCCCCAATATTCTGGTAGCCGTTGCTGATTAACTGCAGCAATTGCCATCTGAGACAGCCTACTGCCCTACAGCTAGGAGGTGTAAAGCTCTCCCAGGAACGGAAACAAAAGGTCTACTGGAGGGAGAAGGTGTGACCTCCTCTTGAAGGATGGCCCATGTGTCAGTTGTTGTCCTTCCTTCTGTATAAATGTCTAAATGTTCAATTGTCATTCCTGAGATAAAAAAAATTTTTTTAATTGTTTTAATGATTAAGTTTTGCTTTATGTTTATTGATTTGTGCAAACTGGTTTTTATAATTGTCTTGTTTGACCTATTGCTATAAAGGGACTTTTAATATGCTAATAAACTTAAATTGATGCTTTTTAACTAAAGCAAATCTTCTTTGTGGTAACTTTCCAACATTCCATCTGGAGTGATTATAATCGAGTGTGATAGTGTGTAATTGGCAGAATGGAGTAAGTGGATTTTCTATGGTGTAATTCTCTATTCTAGTCCAAAGAGAAAAATCTTTTTGACTACACCGTGTGTGGTAGCTACAGAAGGCCGAGCTTCAAAGGGACTGCCTCCTCTGAAAGGCAAATGTGAGTCGCTTTTTTGCTTCCTCTCTCGCTTGTGTAGATAGACAGGCCGCCATCTCCCTGAGAGGAGGAAAACCTGTTGCATGACCAGTTTTCTAGAAGGGGTGGCTAATTATACTGGACACCCCTCTGGGGAATGCCTTTAGTTCTGAACTAGGGAAGAAGGGTTCCGACATTTTGGATTTGGGCAGAAAGATGCACTGTGGGATTGTTTACTGCCAACTCACAGTAAATCATGTCAGAAGGGGTAGAGTTGATGGGAATGTTAGTCCTATTGGCTAGGGAGTCCTTCTCACCCACAAACTGGACATTTTAGATAAAGGTGGCACCCATGGCTACCAGCCTCAGAACACAGCTGGACTCTGAAAGGACAGAAGAAGGGCTGCACCTGCTAAATTTGTGGACCTGAGAAAGGAAGGCTGCACCAAGGAAGACTGCTCCTGCTGAACTGACACAGGACTTCAGAAAGGAAAAAGGCTGCTGTAGGCTTGTGGAAGGGGTTGGAGTCCCTCAGATCCCTCCCATTTATGCAGCCATAGAACGGATTAGCACTTTTAAGACGCTTTATTGCAGGTAAGGTTACAGGAGATTACACAGTTCGACTTAAGGATATGTAGCACCACTGTCCCACTTCATTCAAGTTTGTCTCCTCTGAGTCTTCGTGGGTGGGGTTCGCTTCTCCCGGTGGGTTGTTTGCGCCGTCAATCGAAAGATGAAGCAATAGGAAAAAAAACACAAGAGAAAAAAAAAACAAGGATTAGGCCATTGGCCTGTGATGCCACACAGGGGAAAAAAAAGGGGGGGGGAGTGCGCAAGCCTTAACCCGTGTCCTGACTGTGAAGTGCCTAGGGTGAGGGAAGCAGGTGGATGTAGTTTTAAGTGCCACTCTTTAGTCCTGTCCACCACCCTTTAAAGGAAAGAAAACGTGCTAATGGCACTTGCCTGAAACCACGACCCTCCAGGTCCGTGGTGGAAGGAGATCCAGCCTCCCCACTCGTCTCTGGAGTGCTGGTCTTGTTCGCGGTGCTCTGAAAGTGCTCTCCCGAACAGCTGCTGGTTTCCTCCTCCTCCTCCTCCTCCTCCTCCTCTCTTGGGGTCGATTGCTCTCCGCCGCTGCTGTTGTTCCCCCTGCTGCTCCTCTCGCTCTTCGCCTCGCTGCTCCTTTTTGTGTCCTTCTCCCCGCTCCTTCCGTCCTCTGCCTCGTCGCTTTCTCTGTCTTCCACCTCCAATCGGCGAACGCGCCGATCTTCTCCCGGCGTCTCCTTATGTTTTCTCTCGTTGGACGAGGTCCCGTCGGAGTGCGCGTCAGTCACTAGAACGCTGCCTCCACTTCCGGGTCGATCATGCGCCGCCACCATCTTGGAAGTCCCGGGCGCGGCGGTGACGGCGGTGTCTTCCTCACATTGCCTTCCCCCTGTGAATGGACGATCGGGCCATTCCGAGATGGGTAATCGGGACAGAAAGTCTACGTTGGTTTGCGACTTCCCTGGGACGTGCATGGTACTGAAAGTGAAAGGCTGCAAGACAAGAAACCAACGAAGGACTTTAGGGTTGGAGTCTTTATGGAGAGAGAGCCAGGTAAGGGGAGCATGGTCCGTAAGCAGAAAACAAATACGGCCTAAGAGGTAGTATTGAAGAGTCTCCATAGCCCATTTAATGGCCAAACATTCTTTTTCAATCTTGGCATATTTAGTTTCCCTCGGAAATAGTTTCCTACTGAGAAAAAGAATGGGTCGTAGATCCCCAGAGTCACCTGGTTGTGATAAAACAGCCCCTAGACCCCTCCTTGAGGCATCAGTTTGTAAGACTAAGGTCTTCCGAAAATCAGGACAGGCTAATACAGGTGCGTTTCACAGAGACTTCTTTATTGTCTGAAGGCTCTGCTCGTGGGTCTCTGTCCAGGTGAAGTGTCTGTTTATGTTTGCTTTCGTGAGAAGATCAGTGAGGGGACTTGCCATGGTGGAGAAGTTGGGTATGAATCGGCGGTAGTACCCTACTAGGCGTAGGAAGGAACGAATGTCTTTACGAGTCTTGGGACGAGGGATTTTTGTTGTCGCTTCCAGTTTGTTAATTTGGGGTCTTATCTTACCTCCCTGTATGTCATATCCCAGGTATTCTATGTGATCTGTAGCGAACGTTGTTTTCTTTGGGTTGAGAGTGAGGCCTGCTTGTCGTAGGAATTGAAGGACCCTTTCTAGGTGAAGCATGTGGGCTTCCCAATCTGGACTGTGTACAACGATGTCGTCTAGATAGGCGACAGCGTATGACTGGTGGGAGGACAGGATAACGGCCATCAGTCTTTGAAAGGTGGCCATGGAGACCAAAGGGGAGTACTTTGAAGTGAAATAGTCCAAAGGGGGTTGAGAAGGCGGTTTGCTCTCGGGCAGCAGGAGATAGCGGGATCTGCCCGTACCCCTTTGTGAGATCTATAGTAGTCATGACCCTAGCGTCACCAAGGCGCTCTATGAGTTCATCTACCCGTGGCATGGGATAGGCATCGAATATTGATATAGCATTCAACTGACGGAAGTCTATGCAGAATCTTATGCTTCCATCGGGTTTGGGTACTAGGACTACTGGGGAGGACCATGCACTTCGTGACGGCTCTATGATGTCTGCCTCCAACATTGCTTTGATTTCCTGATCTACGGCCTGTCTTCTAGCAGCTGGGATGCGATAAGGCCTTAGCTTTATTGGTTGGTTATCTGTAGTGATAATATCGTGCTCAACCAGGTTGGTTCGGCCTGGTACTCCTGATATTACATCAGCGAAGGAAGAACACAGGGTTAGCAATTCCGCTTTTTGCTTCTGTTTTAATTGTTTTCCTAGCTGCAAGGAGGTTTCCCCTATGGGAGGGTCTGGTACCAAGGATATGTCTAAGGTCTTATCCATTGTCACAAGGTGTATGGGCAACGTCCGGGATAAGGACGCTGGGGTTGGTTCATTCCAAGCTTTCAATAGATTGATGTGGTATATTTGTCCTAGCCTGCTTTTGTGGGGTACGGCTACTCGGTAGGTAACCGGAGTGACCTTCTCTATTATCGAATAAGGTCCTTGCCAGGTGGCCAATAACTTTTTCTCGATTGTGGGTAAAAGTATCAACACTCGGTCCCCCACTGCAAATTCTCTTAGCTTAGTACCTCGATCATATAACCGCTTTTGGTTGGTTTGGGATTTTTCCATGTTGGAATGGACTTCTTCCCAAAGTGTTGACAGGGTCTCTTTGAGGGAACTGCTATATTGTAGTAGGGGTTTTCCCTCGTCTTCTTCCCGAGTCCACTGCTCTACAGCCATGTCTAAGAGGGTACGGGGTTTCTGTCCGAATAGTAATTCAAAGGGGGAGAAACCAGTGGATTTTTGCTCGTGTGTTCTTATGGCGAATAATACTAGTGGTAATTGTCGGTCCCAATCCCTTCTGGTTTTATTTACACGTTTCCTCAGTATTGTTTTTATAGTTTTGTTATATCTTTCGACCAGCCCATCTGTCTGAGGATGGTATACAGATGTGCGTATTTGTTCTATCCCTAGTAATGCGCATACCTGTTTCATCAGTTTTGACATGAAAGGTGTACCCTGATCAGTGAGTAACTCATGGGGAAAGCCTACTCTTGAAAAGAAGCTGATCATGGCCTGGGCTACTGCGGTGGTAGTGGCTGAGGTCAACGGAAACGCCTCTGGGTATCTAGTGGCATAATCCACCAACACGAGTATATATAGATGACCTCGAGTGGACGGGAGTAGGGGTCCTACCAGGTCCTGGATAACAGCCGTATGGTGACAGCCAGTGTCCAGTAAGGCCGTTACCTGTTTTCCATTTACATATACCTTCTTCCTATATGCCTTGGAATGGTCTCCCGTCACCAGTACCCTTCCACGAGAGTAACCGACTTCCATAGGTTCTGGGGGTGGAGTCCGGGTAGGACAGTGGCGGACTATATGTCCTCACTCTCCGCAATGAAAACATTGTGGGGTTGACATGGGGCTAGTTCTAGGGGTGGGTTTAGGCGAGGGCTTTTGGAAGGGAGGAGTTTTTTTCTCTGCTGAGAGAGGAGATTGTTTGTTTGGGGCTTTATGTCCTCCTATCGGGGCTCACTGTGTTGATGCTTTAAATTCCAGGGATCTATCATAAGCACAGGCCAGATCAACTGCCATCGTGACCGTTAAATTAGGATGTTGTTTAATCCAAGATCTCGTACTGAAGGGAAGGGCTTCCAGATATTGTTCGAGGAAAATCTTTTCCGTCACCTCCCTCCATGGAGGTGGAAGATGGTTGCAACCAGCGGGTCCCTAAGTCCCTTATGCGAAAATATAAGGCTCTAGAGTTGTCCCCAGCCATCCACTTCTCTTTTCTAAAGCGACTCCGATAGTACTCCTGATCGCATCCTAGATGTTCCAGGATGGCTTTCTTTATTTCTGCGTAACTGGTCGTACCTGCTGGATTTGCTGTTTGGTAGGCAGCTTGTAGCTCGCCTGAGAGTAGGGGCGCTATATATTGTCCCCATCTGTCTGGCGGCCAATAGGCTGTGGAGGCTACTCTTTCAAAGTTTACAAAGAAGTAATCCGGGTTGTCGCCCGTCTGAAACTTCTGAAGAACCGAGCTAGGCACGTTAGGGTGTACTCTGGTACTAGCCATGGCATCTGTGAGACGCAATATTGTGGTTTCTTGTGCCTGCTGATTGGTAGTTAAAAGGGAGGACTGTTCTTTAATGGCTGCATGTAGTGCCTCTGGTTCTTCGTTTGACTGTTTAGTCTGTTGTTCTATAAAGAGCTGTAGGTGTCGTTGGCCCTCTGCCAACTGAGTTATGATAGCCTCCATTGTGACGGGTTGGGTCATCTTGACTAGACCCACCTATCCCACTTCTGACATCACTGTAGGCTTGTGGAAGGGGTTGGCGTCCCTCAGATCCCTCCCATTTAGGCAGCCATAGAACGGATTAGCACTTTTAAGATGCTTTATTGCAGGTAAGGATACAGGAGATTACACAGTTCGACTTAAGGATATGTAGCACCACTGTCCCACTTCATTCAAGTTTGTCTCCTCTGAGTCTTCGTGGGTGTGGTTCGCTTCTCCCGGTTGCTTGTTTGTGGCGTCAATCGAAAGATGAAGCAATAGGAAACAAAAACACAAGAGAAAAAAAAACAAGGATTAGGCCTTTGGCCTGTGATGCCACACAAGGGAAAAAAAGGGGGAGGGGGGTGCGCAAGCCTTCACCCGTGTCCTGACTGTGAAGTGCCTAAGGTGAGGGAAGCAGGTGGATGTAGTTTTAAGTGCCACTCTTTAGTCCTGTCCACCACCCTTTAAAGGAAAGAAAACGTGCTAATGGCACTTGCCTGAAACCACGACCCTCCAGGGCCGTGGTGGAAGGAGATCCAGCCTCCTCACTCGTCTCTGGAGTGCTGGTCTTGTTCGCGGTGCTCTGAAAGCGCTCTCCCGGACAGCTGCTGGTTTCCTCCTCCTCCTCCTCTCTTGGGGTCGATTGCTCTCCGCCGCCGCTGTAATTCCCCCTGCTGCTCCTCTCGCTCTTCGCCTCGCTGCTCTTTTTTGTGTCCTTCTCCCCGCTCCTTCCATCCTCTGCCTCGTCGCTTTCTCTGTCTTCCACCTCCAATCGCCGAACGCGCCGATCTTCTCCCGGCGTCTCCTTATGTTTTCTCTCATTGGACGCGGTCCCGTCGGAGTGCGCGTCAGTCACTAGAACGCTGCCCCCACTTCCGGGTCGATCGAGCGCCGCCGCCATCTTGGAAGTCCCGAGCGCGGCAGTGACGGCGGTGTCTTCCTCACAGCTGCTTTAATCACTTTGTGGTGAGAAACTACAAGGGCTGGACTGTTCCCACTTCTGCCTAGGACCAGTGAGTGAACTCCAAGGGATAGTTGCCTGTCCTTCGGTTAAGCTTCAGGGACACAAAAGCTAAATAAGCCTGGTCTTGCAAAGTGCCCGGCTGACCTGTATCCACTGGACATTGCCTCAACTTCACTGGTGTAGCCCGAGAGATCAAGTCCTAGTCCCCAAGAGGTGTCCCATAGGTCCTGCACCCTTGGCTGATGCTAGAATATACTCTTGCTCCCCACACACTGCAACGTGCAAGTGTAAAGTAAAAGATAACGCTTTTTAGGGAGAGAGTCAAAGACTCATATTATACCACTACTTGCCTGGTTCATGGATAGCCTCGAACAACGTAAAAAACCAAGGCTCTTCACCGGACTGCTTGACTTTACCCGTCTGTCAACATTGAGCCCAATGCCGGCATTGAGCTGCAGAGGACGCCGGCAACCTTACCATCAATGAGAAAAAGAGCTAGAAAAGTTTCTAAGTGTGAAGGTAAAATCTTGACCAGGACCAAACCGGCGCCTGGATCCAACTCGACTTTCCCTGTACACTCATGTTTGAGGCTCATAGTCTACTGCTAAGAGTAAAAGGCTGTGATTTATGAACTTTTTAAAACGTTTTTGAATGAAAAGCAGTGATTTATGAAAATCTTGCAAAAGTTCTAACTCTGGTTCCCTTAATCTGATTTTTGTCATTTAAGTGTCTATTTAAATAATAAAAATATATACTATTCAAATGAAATTGAATTTTGATTTCTATTGTTTTGTATTTATTTCATATTACCTGTTTTGGTACAGGTCAATTCTGTGCGCTTGTTTTCGTTTGAGTTAAGTCTGATTGTTCTGTGCCACAGCTTCCCAGGACTGAGCTAAGGTTTGATTTAAAGAACCCTAACTGGACCTGATACAGAATAATGACGTTATTATTGGGTGAGGTATCACAACCACCACAACTAATAATCCACTTTCTCACAGTAACTAATACGCCGATCAGAAATCCTGTGTCAGTGCTGTGCCCCTCTGGGTTTCCGTGCCTAGAGGACAGTGTGACTACCCAGCGTTCTGTGACAGTATGCGTGACACTTATTTTATCCATTGATATAAATGTAGAACAGATGTTATTACTACCAACTTGCAAACTTTGGTAAACAATTGTGCTGTAGCATTACTTTGATATTTTTTCCTTTATGTACTTTGTTCTATAGTGATGTTGGGCAGTGCATACTGCTATACATAGAATAATTGAAACTACGCCATTTCTTTACGGGAAATTATGCTGGCTGTTTATATATGCCTGCAGAGTAATGGTGCTGTTACGCACTCAGCATGGCTTGAAAAAGGGTACTATTTTATGAGCTCTCCTGCAAACCTACACCATTTTATGTGGGGCAGTAAGGTTTTTTTTTAAAATAATTAACTGAAATCTGTCATTCTATAGTCCATCTTTCTTAGTCTATATACAGACCCATCTCCAGTGCTTAATTTGTAAAGTAATAAGTGCCAGGGCCCTGCCCAAGAGGCCACTGCAGCTTGCACCACCCATTGCTGCGTCATCTATGCCAATGTCATTACCAAAACAACTACAACGATCTCTCTCGCCTGCAAGTGCGACAGTTCCGATTATTCTAGCTCCCCAAAGCTAAAGGAATGGCTGGGGAGCAGGTATTAGTACATTTTAATGTATATTGTACTCAGAAACAACCAAATGTTCTGCTCAACTCTAAATTAGATGAGCGGCGCCACCATGTGGCAGATTGTCATAAGTGTGGTGATAACAATTAAGTGCTGGTGCCTAGCACCGGAATCCACCGGCTCAGATTAAACACTGCGCACCTCTTTTTGACATCGAACATATTGCTGGCAATCTAACCCTTACTGTCTTCCGTGATTCCCGCCTCCTTACTAGTGGTCCATAATAGTCCATAACATGGTGCTACTGAGCAGAATACTGTTTGCATGGCCTAGATCATATAGGAAAGGCGTTTGTCAAAGATTGCTCACAGATAAGACAAGTATTCAGTGCGCGTGCGCAAGACAGAGGGAGACGCAGTAACTGGGTCACAGAAACAAACAGAACTGCTGTGGTGCCACTGCTTCTAACTGAAGCTGACATACAAAATAACGTGCGATCGAGGCAATAGCATTTACCAATATTAATTGTTGTCCCTGTGTTTTTCAGTGTTTTAACCGGCCATTCGGCCAATGTTAGGCGTATTTGTGCTCAACAGACATCAGCTTCTCTAGGCTCAATGTTTGGTATAGCAGCGCACGAAGGCACCTAAATGAGGTCTCGCTATATCTTGCCAGCTATTATATCCTTTGTGTAGTCGTCAGCCCAAGAATGCGCTGCCCCTGCTCCGACGCGCCTGCATATGTTTTGCACGAGGGGCCGCATCAGAATCGCTTATTTTAATCAAATGTAATTTTTGTAAAATGATCTTTCATGAATGTGACGCTTGAACAGTAGACCTGTGTCAGCCACCTTGTTTTCATAAAGACATTTTAAAATGTTGCCTATTGAGTGAACTTTCTTGCTACTAAAAATTAAAAGAACAAATGTGTATTGTAAATGGTTCTCAATAACACACATTGAAATGCAAGTGTTCGAAGGGTACATTTTACTTTATTTTTTAAGCAGAACCGTAGCAATTTGGTCTGGAGCTTTGACTCAGTAAATTCCTTTGCTTGCTCTGTTTTTTTTTTTTAATTGTTAAGATGTGGCTGGCCAATTCAGCGGGATGGGTTGTGTGCATTCTTGGTTGCCTGGCGACCAGATTACAGAGCTGAGAGAGCTGATACAGCAGTCATGCCCTGAGCGCTGCCCCTGGCAGCAGCATGCGCCTTCCTGCGAGAGCCAGCGTCGTATTAATATATGAGAAACTTTAAAGGAACAGGAGCTTGAAAACGGTTTTTAGCCGTTGAGATGAAAATCCTAAATTGGACTTTATTTGATAAAAAGTGAGATCTCGCTTCAGAATCAAAAGCGGCATAAATTGCAACATTTTTTTTAGACTCATTTCAGAAGCTTTTTTATGTTTACTGATCAACTTGGATAGAATCTCAAATAGGAATGGCAAACTCCCTCAATACCAGTTGTGCGGAGTGATGTCGACACTGGAGATACCAGCCTTCTTCATAGTTTACCACTTAAAACCAATACTTTTCAAAATCCATTTTCCAGGAGGAAATTATGCTCAGAAAAAGGCTCAGAACTGTAGAACCACATGCGGTAAACCACCTGGTATTTTGGGTCCGACAACTTGTAGGTACCAGTAGCTCGGGTGAAGATACTGTCTGGAAATGGTAACTCTGTGACTGACGTTTCCACCTCCAATTACCGGCTAACTCGTACTGGGCTTTTTTGATAGGTTAAAATAAATAATGCACACACAGAAGGACGTGTTTAAAGAGGGGTATGGGAGTGAAAGGCAAAATGCACCATATAAAAAATAGTTCTTGTTTTTCTGGGTGCTATTATGGTAGTCCATAATTCCAGTACTCAGCTGATTGGGGCCCTTGGAAGGCATGATCGTACTTCTCCAAAGCTGGGTAGGGTAGTTTGATGCCAATAATGAAACGTATTCCCATCAGTTCATTAATTTTAGCTTATAAAGCAAATCACCTTCATTTTCCCTACTTTTTTGTGCTATATTCGCAAAGTATAATCAAACTTGTTGCCTTGCTTCTCATCAGGATCTTTTGACAGTGCCTTCCACCTCATTTCTCTGAAAAGGTGGTAGACCTCCTCATACAACTACCATTAGAGAGGCGCTCGCTGCTCCTCCGCAAGAGTGCTGACATTTGGCTGTGCAGTCTGTCGGCCTCTGGCTCATGTTCTTTTTGTAGTTAGCCCCAGGAAACGTTGGCATCAGTGCCCTCTATAAATACCTCTGAACAAAACTTACCTTAGGTGGAAGGATGAAGTGCTCCAGAATAGAAAAATTATCCGAACAGTGAGGTGGCGATCGGAGGGTTTGCAACATTAAGGTGGTTGTGCAATTTAATACTGTTGATGAGGTCTGAGATATAACTGGATAGGGCATATATGCAGGAGCAGCCTGTGCAGGTATGAGCGGTGGGCCGGGTTGGTGGGGAATTCGACAGATGACCACAAGGGAAAATTAAACAAATACATTTTTTCCCTCATTGTCGTCTGTCGAAATCACCCCCCCACCAGGACCCACTGCCTCACCGCTCTTACCTGCACAGGCTGTGGCTGCATATATGAGGTGAGAGCAGCCTACAGAAGGTTATAAGACTAGACTGATGTATTTAAACACCAATCCAATGAATTAGCCTCTCAGTCAGTATGAGGAAGTGGGCTGGATGTGGAACATTATCTACTTTATAGTAGGCACATTTTAAGATTCTTTCAGGAGTTACAGAGGGAGACTAAGGATGAGGTCATTGCAGGGATCCGTTTTCTGAGGAATAAAATAGCATGTTAATCGGGATTTTGGTGATATCAGTAATGAGGGGGGTGAATGTTTTGCTGTTCTTGAGTAGGTTGTCTGAAAGATGAAGGATGTTAGTATTGAGGTGAAGAAAAAGGGAAACCAAATAATTTTTTTGTCAACATTTATCCAGTGATTTAGGCCACAGGGAAATGACAAAATGAAATCAATGTGGAAAAGTTTTTAGAGAAGTGAGTGAGGGAAAGTAGATAGTATTAGTCAAGGTAGGGTTGAACTTTTGTCAGTGATATGTAATTAGGTGCTAAAATAAGGAACAAACCTCTACTAGAAGGTAACTAGAAGATTTAGCTGGCGTCAGACACTTAATGGGTGGTTATAGCACCAGAACAAGATATAGTATCCAAAAATATCTATGCATAATATTAAGAACCTTTTAGAGGGACAATGTTTTCGCAATATGATCACCTATAGCAGATGAGGTCAGCGCTTTAGGTGTACCATGACTCTCAATAGAACATCCCTTACATTATCATTCTTTAAAAGTCAAGATCATTCTATCACCAAGAATTGACTTCAGATGACCTTCTTAGGGGGATATTCTCAAGAACGTGTGTCAAATATCGCAAAATTTGCTTAACGCAACTTTGCACATCGCAGTCTATCGTGGGAAAATAACACAGTATTAACATTGTATTCTCATCCCGGCGGCACCATGCGATAGTCTCACGATAACGCGCCAAATGACCGCGTTAAAACGAACGTGAGGCTGAAAAAATGCGAAACACGAACGTGGAAAAAGTTGGGATGTGGCTAATCGCGTTCCAAAAAGCAGCGAAAACCAGCGACAGGCCTGCAATTTCCATGCGTCATGTGGGAAAAAACACTGAAAAACACAAACAAGATAATACAACCTGCCTAGCACCAGGGAGGAAGCAGGAGCAAGTACAGAGGATGACCAGAACCCCACAAGCCCCCAGGTGGACCTGCCTGGGATCTCGGGATCACGGAAGGGCAAGAAGACGAGGAAGACGAGGTTCAGTCCACAGGAAATCAGGATCATCATCACAGATGTGATAGAACACCACCCACAACTGTTTGTCACCCCCAACGTGCATTGGCAAATAAAAATGCAATATGGCAGGTCATCCTGGACAAGGTGAATGCAGTCGGAGTGAGGAAGAGGACAATTGGAGAGGTCAAGAGGTGCTGGAATGATGAGAAGCGCAAAACCAAGAAGAAACTCGCTGACAACCAAGAGGCAGCATAGCAGACTGGAGGTTGCAGTCCAGCGGAACACCAGGAGATGGAAGAGATGGAGGAAATGGTGTCCACAGCCATCCGTGGAGAGGCGGTGGCAGGAGTTGAGGGTCCGGACACTGCTCGACATGACCTGACTCAACAGCACCAGGGTGATTTCCGAACAGGGACTGGGGATGGGGGAGATGGGCACAATGGCACACATGCACAATTAAGTAGAGCACACTGTACACCCACAATGACTCTAGAGCATGTCCCTGATCCAATTGGCCCAATGCAGAACACATACAAACAGCAAGCTGTCCCCCCACACACCACCAATCCCACAACCAACCCATGCACACGTGTGAAAACCAGCAAATCTGCATGTCTGTGAGTCACACTGACAATGCAAGTGACACTGCATGAAGAATAGCATTGTTGCAGTCCAATTATCATGACATGCTGCACACATCCGGAAATGAGCAGGTCACACCCTGACACATCCACGTGCACACACAACCCAGAAGGCAACAACACATCTGTGGATAAACCATGCCCAAGAGCCCAAATCAGCCAAGTCTGCAACATCTCAGCACTGTAGGAGCACAGAAGTCAAAGGCACACTGCCCCAAAGGGATAAGGGGCAGCAAAATCACAGCTGCAGGGGTGACACCCCCAATGCAGCGCACACACATAGCAATAACAGCACATCAACATTGACGACAATGTGGTACGAAGTGCAACACTTTCACTGCAGAACAGAAGACACAACTGGTTCCGTTTGTGCATAGAAACTGGTCAATCACATCTGACAGAGCAGGGAACTGGAAGATGATATTGTACGTGTACAACCTCAAATCCCTGATGTAGTTAAAATGTCCATTGTCCAGCATGAAATAGTCAGCTACTCCCAAACTGTCACAATGCACATTGTCATGCAGTCTGTATGAAACATGTACAATTCGTCAACATACATGGAACACACTGTCAACCAGCATCTCCCCTTTACATCGCAGAGGGACAATCAACAGCTCCTGCAGAGCAGACCAGACCAGACATCTCTTCAGTGATGATGAAGAGGACCCCTTGGCCATCTGCCCGGCACCCTCCAACAGCTCGTGGACAGCCTCCCCACCCCACCCCCAGGAGCAGTGCACCCCCTGCACAGACCACACAGCAGGAAGCACCCACCACCACGACTGGCTCCCAGCACCTCACCCAAGAACACATGGCATTCCAAGACTGCCAGAAGGAGGTGGCTGAACATATGAGGGTGGGGTTCACCAACATGGCAGCCAAACTGGATGACATAAGTGGGTGTCTGAGTCATATCAGGGACCACTTACACTAACTAACGGACACCCACAGTTCACACCATGATGTCCAACAATCCATGCCCGACACTGTTGGAGTCATGCCTCTGCGAGGAGAACAACTGCCTACTCAGAGTGCCCTCAGTGATGTCAGCCGAGAGTGGGCACGGATGATGAGGATAATGGAGAACATGGAGCATATGCGTGCGGAAAGAATGGCGGCCACGGATGCACACTAGTAAAAAGTTGTATCTTCCATGCCCTGCAGATCCTTCATCATGGCATTGCTGCCAGTCGCAGATGAATGCTGCTGGTACTTCCACACACACATCTCCGGCCCCTGATGTGTCAGTGGCACACTCTGCTGCGGACCACACATCAGCACCCACATGTCAGACAGATGACATAGAGGACGAAGATGCGGGTGATTCCACCTGTGAAGTAGTACGAAGGAGACAGTAGCAATCCTCTCAGTCATATGCCCTGTTTCATCTTGCTGCTGCCCTCTGCATCATGCCCTGTAACAACACTTCCCACTTGTCCCCCGAAACACTCTGCGACACTCACCTTGGGCCTCGACATGGACTGCCATATTCTGTTTGCTCAACAATGACACAGCAGTCACACTGCGGACTGTCCTCTACCTCTTCCGATTTACTTGTCATTCCCTAAATGATTCTGGCTGGCCAAACCCTGGTCTACAATGTAATGTGGTATTTACATGGCCATGTACTGCTCCAGCTCCGACAACCCGAACAAATCTGAATAAAACATTCAAAATGACACAGATGTGTCATGCCCATAATCGATCAAGTTTGAAAGTATGGATGAATGTAAGGACATTGATTGAACAAAAAGGTACACCCTGGGAAATGAAAGCAATGTGCATGTGTGACCGTGACACACATAGGCAGTGAGATGACTGGGAATGTGTGCACTAGCTGTGGCCTCAATGCACAGAAACAACACTCGTGCACTTTCACAACTTGGCCCCACGCAATGTTGGGAATAGGGCTGTGTATGTAATGTCTAAGTCAAGGGCAGGCCTAAAGTAGTGTCCCCCATCACATTTGACAACAGAACATCTCTTCGCATACCTACTCACACTCAAATGGGTGGACACAGCCTGTAGTGATGAATCACATTGATACACATGGCAAGAAGTTGGGCACCATGCTTACATTGCTGAAGACACGTAAGAGCACAGGTCTATCAGCAACTATCCCAACCACAATGTCTGGCTCACAGAGGTGAAGCTGGCAATAGGGACTCACCCCTCAGTGAAATGTGTCTGTCAGTCAGTCCCTCACTGTGTACCGACAATGCTCATTGAGGCACACAATTTGTCATTCTAATCAACACTCATCACAATTGAACACTAGTGAAGTTGCGTAGACTTATTTTGCATGTGGTTGTCAGTACAGGCAGGACAAGGGCCACAACATGCAGACCAATGCATCAGACACTAACAGGCAGCATTCGGTCACGGTACAGTTCCACGTGACAGCCATTGTGCAGGTGCCCAGGATGTCCTGCCATTGCGTTGGTGGCTCTTGTAGTACCGGCACACTTCTGACATGCGACAGTTATGTAGATGACATGCCACAGCTCGGAGCAATGAGTCGTATGTGTGTGCAACATTTGGACGCATGGGTAGTTGTGTACGTAAGGCTCAAGGGCATTCCATGCAAGAGTACCTCGAGCCAGGATTTCTGTGTCTGTGGTGTGGATACGTTGCTCTTTCACTCACCTTGGGCCTCGACATGGACTGCCATATTCTGTTTGCTCAACAATGACACAGCAGTCACACTGCGGACTGTCCTCTACCTCTTCCGATTTACTTGTCATTCCCTAAATGATTCTGGCTGGCCAAACCCTGGTCTACAATGTAATGTGGTATTTACATGGCCATGTACTGCTCCAGCTCCGACAACCCGAACAAATCTGAATAAAACATTCAAAATGACACAGTTGTTTCATGCCCATAATCGATCAAGTTTGAAAGTATGGATGAATGTAAGGACATTGATTGAACAAAAAGGTACACCCTGGGAAATGAAAGCAATGTGCATGTGTGACCGTGACACACACAGGCAGTGAGATGACTGGGAATGTGTGCACTAGCTGTGGCCTCAATGCACAGAAACAACACTCGTGCACTTTCACAACTTGGCCCCACACAATGTTGGGAATAGGGCTATGTATGTAATGTCTAAGTCGAGGGCAGGACTAAAGTAGTGTCCCCCATCACATTTGACAACAGAACATCTCTTCGCATACCTACTCACACTCAAATGGGTGGACACAGCCTGTAGTGATGAATCGCATTGATACACATGGCAAGAAGTTGGGCACCATGCTTACATTGCTGAAGACACGTAAGAGCACAGGTCTATCAGCAACTATCCCAACCACAATGTCTGGCTCACAGAGGTGAAGCTGGCAATAGGGACTCACCCCTCAGTGAAATGTGTCTGTCAGTCAGTCCCTCACTGTGTACCGACAATGCTCATTGAGGCACACAATTTGTCATTCTAATCAACACTCATCACAATTGAACACTAGTGAAGTTGCGTAGACTTATTTTGCATGTGGGTGTCAGTACAGGCAGGACAAGGGCCACAACATGCAGACCAATGCATCAGACACTAACAGGCAGCATTCGGTCACGGTACAGTTCCACGTGACAGCCATTGTGCAGGTGCCCAGGATGTCCTGCCATTGCGTTGGTGGCTCTTGTAGTACCGGCACTCTTCTGACATGCGACAGTTATGTGGATGACATGCCACAGCTCGGAGCAATGAGTCGTATGTGTGTGCAACATTTGGACGCATGGATAGTTGTGTACGTAAGGCTCAAGGGCATTCCATGCAAGAGTACCTCGAGCCAGGACTTTTGTGTCTGTGGTGTGGATACGTTGCTCTTTCATTTGCGCTGTTCGTAGTGTGGGAGTCAACATCATCTGCTATGGTATCTCTCTTGGGGGGGGGGTGGCAGCATGCAAGACCAAGGTCGGAGGTGCAGATGTCCTTCCGCATTATGTATTGCGACAAAGGTGCTTTCATCCCTAATGTTAGTCCGACAACTGCTTGCAGTCTGGAAAAGTGATGCTGCTTTCGTGCTATGAATGAGGCTAGGCCTTAGGCTTATGGTGCACCACTGGCGAAACACACACAACAGTTGGCATGTATGATCCAGAAGCCCGAGTGGTCTTGCGCTCCTCGTACAATCCCTTTGTGCGCGGCCGCCCTCTGGGTGCATGCAAAATTGCAACATTATCGATTGTGGGCCGTGTGGGGCTGACACGGTGACAGAGACACACGCATCAGTTGGTTTCCTGTCCAGCCTAGAATTTAACCGCACCCAGAGCCCAGGGATAATTATTCACACCCCTACGCTAGCCTGGCATACGCCGACCCAGCCCACTCGGCTTACGTATAAAGGGGGGACAACGTCGCTACATGTCCCAGTTCTTCCCCACTGCCAGAGGTGAAATGGCTGCATCCGCCTGGCATATCACGGGACTCAATCATAGAGGGTCCATGACTTGTGTTGCACTGAGTTGGTGGCACTGGATGCACTGCGGCCGGCACGGGCCTACCGCCACGAGACAGTGACTTTCAGTGCACTGAGGTAGTGGCTCTGAAAGTCCTGAGCGGGTGTGCAGCCTGCAATGATGTGCCGTCCTGGCGGTCCGGACTGGTAGGGATTTGTGCGAGCCCTGCTGGACCGCAGTGTAGGGCTGATCCAGGTGATCTCTGCCATTGTTTAATCAAGACCCAGAATCAGGTGTGTGACCTTGAGGCACGTGGTGCGGGGCTGCATGATGTGGAGGCTGCCAACATCGTGGGGCCCGGGCTTGGAGTTTGCACCGGCACGTGGTGGGCCCTCTTGGCGGCACGGCATTGGCGGAAGGTGAGCAGTGAGGCCTGGTTGCACAGGGGCGGCCAATCACCGCTGGGCGGCAGGAGGGGCTGGTGAGCAGCAGACTGTGTGCGCAGGTGTGGGCAAGCGCTGATGTAGACTCCGCCATTCATGATTCAGTAATCTGTTTCAGATAAGGGACCAGGTGGACTGCAGTGTGTACCGGTAAGTGGTTGGAGACACACCGGTGGCAGCAGGTGAGCAGTGAGGCCTGGGTCCGCAGTGTCGGCACCCTCTCTCCCTCTCCCCCTTTCGCCGTCTCGCTCTTTCTCTCTCTCTTTCTCTCTCTCCTCTTTCTCTCTCTCTTTCTCGCTCTCTTTCTCACTCTCCTTCTCTTTCTCTCTTTCTCACACTCTTTCTTGCTCTCCTTCTCTTTCTCGCTTTCTTTCTCTCTCTTTCTCCCTCTCTTTCTCTCTCTTTCTCTTTCTCTCTCTTTCTCTCTCTCTCTCTCCCTCTCTTTCTCCCTCTCTTCCTTTCACTCTCTCTCTCTCCCTTTCATGCTCTCTGTCTTTCTCTCTCTCTCTATGTCCTTGGATGAGGGCATGACACACTTTCTTATCTTTAAATTTGTTCTTACAAGCTGTGACTTATAGATTGTCCAGAGAAGACACGCCATGACTCTTCCACATAGTTGTAGTTGGTTCAATTTGAATAAATTGTTTTGTTTTGAAATTCAAAGATGAATGACTGATTCGCCTTTTTCTGACCACACATGATTGTTGATTGTTGTGATTGTGCGACATCAGGCGAATTGTTTTGTTCCGGATTTTATACAGTCGGTGTGATATCTCTTTGTCCGGGGGTGGGGGGGGGTTGCCCGGTCGGGGGGGGGGGTCCTGGGGGTGGTGGCGGTGGGTGTTGTGCCCCTCTTGGGGCTCTGAGCTGCATGATCAGTGGCTCCATGGCATCTGTTGTTCAGCAGGTGTGGTTCTGGGCTGGGCTCCCCTTCATGGTGCAGATTGTCGTCTGACTTTACACCAGGTAAGAGCAGGTGTTAAATCCCTGCTGCTAATGCGTTAGTTGCCGGTGTCATCTGTGGCGATGTTTTTTGCGGCTGCTATCAACGGAAAACTGGTGATATCAGCTGTTAGCACCAGCTTGTGAATTGTGCGATGAATTTATCACCACATTGGCGGCAATAAAGTGCCGCTAACTCTGCGATAGATCCTTGAGAATATCCCCCATAGTGGACTGAATGACAGCATGTTCACACTTGATTTAACTCAGAGATTCAAGTCTCTTCTTTGTGTACTTCAGACTCCCTCTCATAATCAGTAAAAGTCTGAGAAACAGTAGTGAATTACCTGTCTCCAAACAAATGACATTCAGACTGCTAGAACCTTTCAGTAGAAGTTCGGTGCAAAAAGAATAAACTGCCCTGAAGAAGTTGTTAAAGAGAGGATCTCCCTGTCAGTTTAAACAACACACATGTAGACACATTGACTTGCAAGGTCATGTAGAATATTGAAAATAATCGATTAAATAGGGATTTTTTAAACAAAGCTATTTACCCTTACATTCCTAAAAATAGTTACCACAGTATATTTCCCAACATCTCTTTGGCTTTCAAAACTGCATGATCACTCTGTCCTAACTTGCATTTTCCATCATCATCACTCAGCTATTGTTAAATAATTCTTTGTAAAATTGGATAAATATTTATTTGGCCATCTCCATCTTGTGAAAAGGCAAGTCAGAAGTTTATTCCACTCCATCTATAAACACAATGTTTGTAGAATCAGGTTAAGGAAATGGGGCAGGGATTGCAGCAGATAGTATGAGCACTCCAAGTGAATTAACTAATAATAATATGTGTATGAAGACACTTGCCTATATAAAAAATACATGAAATTAAAATTGAAGCAGCATTTACATCACAATAAATCAAGATTATTCAAATTCCTCACTGATCTCAAAAAACGTCCCAGCACCACAGCAACCATCAAAAAGAGCATATTGACTAGCAGGTCAATAGTATGTCTCCTATAAATCCCAAATTATAAAAACAAAGCCTTTAAAAATTTATGACGCAACCTTAAAATTACAGACAATCCATTAAAATGTATGTACTTGTAAATTTCATTGTCTGTTCACATATACAAGTTCCCCTTTTTTAAAAATTAAAAATCACCACTCAGTACCCCTAAAATGGGATTACATCCTTATCTAAGCTTTAAAATTTAAGACTGAGGAGTTTGATCCGGTAAACAAAATAAATATGGAAACTTATCAGAATTACCCAGAGACTGCAATGTTAAAGTAATTAAAGATTTTTGAGGGAAATGAGTTCCAGGCCTGTGCAGCGATGTAGGAGAAGGATCTTCCTCCAGTGGTGGTCCTGTGGATCCATAGGATGGTGGCCAGGGCCTAATGGCCAGAGCGGAGATGTCTGGTGGGGGTGTGGAAGGAGAGGTGGTGGTTGAGGTATGCAGGTCCGGTGTTGAGGTGGGCTTTATAGGCATGATTGAGGAGCTTGTAGGTGATCCTTTTGTTGACCTGGAGCCAGTGCAAGTTTCACAGGTTGTCAGTGATGTGGCTGCGGCAAGGGATGTTTAGGATGAGTCTAGCGGAGGCATTTTGGATGCTCTGCAGCTTTTTTTGGAGTTTTTGATGGTGCTGGCATAGAGTGCCTTGCCGTAGTCAAGCCTGCTGCTGAAGAGTGCGTGGGGGACTGTTTTCCTTGTCTCGATGGGGATCCACTTAAAGATCTTTCGGATTAGGTGGAGCATGTGGAAGCAGGAGGACGAGACAGCTTTGACCTGGTGGTTCACTTAAAGTGAGGAGTCCAGGATGATGCAGACGTTTTGTGCATGGTCTGTGTGTGTGGAGGCTTCCAAACACTGCGGGCCACCAAGAGTCATCCCAGGCACAAGGGTTTGGGCCAGGATGAGAACTTCGGTCTTGTCCGAGTTGAGCTTGAGGCAGCTGTCCTTCATCCAGGTGGCTACTGTCTTCATTCCTCTGTGGAAGTTATTGTTGGTGGCTGTGGGTTCGTTGGAGAGGATCAGCTGGGTGTCATGGGCATAGGGGACGATGTTGAGTCCGTGGTTTCTGATGATGGTTTCAAGCAGGGCCATGTGTATGTTGAAAAGGGTGGGGCTCAGGGAAGAAACCTGTGGCACTCTGCAGCTGATTTCTGTGGGCTCTAAGAGAAAAGGTGAAAGACTGACTCTCTGTGCTCAGCCGGTGATGAAGGAGTGAATCCAGTCAAGGCCTCTGTCGCGGATGCTGGCGTTGTGAAGTCTAGCACAGAGGGTGCCGTGGGACACAGTGTCGAAAAGCATCTGAGAGGTCCAGGACGTTGAGAGCTGTGGTTTTGCCTCTGTTGAGGAGGATGCGAATGTCATCTGCGATGGCGAGGAGAGCAGTCTCAGTGCTGTGGTTGCTTCTGAATCCAGATTGGGAGAGGTCCAGGATGTTGTCCGATATAATGAACTTGAAGAGTTGGGTGTTGATGGCCTTCTCAGTGACTTTGGCTGGGAAGGGCAGCAGGTTCGTCGGGTTGGCAGATGGTTTCTTCAGTAGGATGTTGATCTTGGCGTTTTTCCAGTCCTCAGGGAAGGTGGCGAATTTGATGGAGCAGTTGATTGTGCGGCAGAGTTCGGGTGCAATGGAGGTGCTGGATGGGTGGTTGGGGCAGGGATACGCGGGGGCTCTGGAGTTAATTTTTTAAGTGTGATAACTTAAACACTAGGGTCCGGATTCACAAAGGCAATCTGAAACAAAAGTCTAACTTTATGACTTTTGGTGTGCACAGAGGTAATGTACGAGTTGTATCTTTATGTCCGCAGTTGGCCATAATCTCTAGCTTGGGCTGTACTCTCCGCACCTGGGCTGTATTCCCCAGCTGGAGCTGTACTTTCTGGCTTGGGCCAGATGAAGTGTAATCAATGGGCTGGAATGCAATTTTATCAAAAAGGAACATTAGGAACGTGTGATAAATGGTAGAGGAGGTCTGTTAGAAATGGGATTTCTGGTTGGCTAGGGCTAGCGCCAAAGCCAGGCAGAAACCACCACTCTAGTCAGGGCTGGGGAGTTACACGCCAAAGATAACCCCTGCTCACTCCCTTGGTAGCTTGGCATGAGCAGTTAGGCTTATCCCGAAGGCAATGTGTAAAGCGTTTGCGCGCGCACCCAGCAACAACACCCAAGGCCCACCACAAAAGAAACTCCACACAAGGTATTATATAAAAATAGCCTTTGTATTACACCAAACACATTAGATAATATTCACACAATTTACACTGTGCCAACTGGCACGGGGCAGAATTTTACAAGGGACTATTTACATGGGGCAGGGCCTCATGGACCACTGTCAGGAATAAGCACTTTGTAGAACTTAGCACTTCGAACATAGGACACTAGTACATGTCCTACCTTTCACATACACTGCACCCTGCCCATCGGGGTACCTTAGGCCTACCGTAGGGGTGGGTTACATGTAAGGAAAGGGAAGGTTTGGGCCTGGCTAGTGGGTGCACGTGGCAGAACAACATGGCAGTTCACAACTGCACGTGCAGACACTACATTGGTAGGTCTGAGATACATTTACAGGGCTACTCATGTGGGTGGCACAACCAGTGCTGCAAGCGCACTAGTAGCATTTGATTTACAGGCCCTGGCACTCACCGTGTACTTTACTAGGGACTTATGAGTAAATCAAATATGGCAATCATGGATGACCAATCATTGCAGTGGCGGTTCCTGTGAATGGGCGGAAGGGCTTTGTTTTCTGGCCCATTTGTGTTTGTTTTTGTTATGCCAAGAGTGAATAATAATATACTATTCACTCTTGGTATAACAAAAGGGGCCTTGCCACGCCTCAGTGCCTCCCCTATATGTGACGTACTTAGGCTGCAGGCTTAAGCTCTGCAGTGCCTGTGACTACACGTCAATCAGCTTGTCACTCCACCCTTTCCCAACTCGACACAGAGTTGGGAAACTGTGGGGGGAACAAGCAGAGGGAAGCCTGGTACTTGCGACCTCCTGCTCCACTCTAGTCAGGGCTGGGGAGTTACACGCCAAAGATAACCCCTGCTCACTCCCTTGGTAGCTTGGCACGAGCAGTTAGGCTTATCCCGAAGGCAATGTGTAAAGCGTTTGCGCGCGCACCCAGCAACAACACCCAAGGCCCACCACAAAAGAAACTCCACACAAGGTATTATATAAAAATAGCCTTTGTATTACACCAAACACATTAGATAATATTAACACAATTTACACTGTGCCAACTGGCACGGGGCAGAATTTTACAAGGGACTATTTACATGGGGCAGGGCCTCATGGACCACTGTCAGGAATAAGCACTTTGTAGAACTTAGCACTTAGAACATAGGATATAAAATTACTGTAGCACAAAATAACACATGTAGCACACAACCAGTAACTACTGGTAACAGGTAAGTACCACCTACGCAACCCTAACCACCTTAGGAGAATGTCACGCAGGGAACCAGGACCTCACTAGCACCACCTGTACTAGGGAGAATAACCACCTAAGTATCACAATACATTCAGAGGTGTAGGTTAGGAACAATAGCGCAAAACTCACATTAGCCACCACCTGTGGCAGTCCCTAGGCCAACTGGCCTCGTTGGGGCTAGGACGCCCTGAGTCCCAGTGTCAGGGGCCTAAACGGAGCAGCTGCCCACGAAGTGCTGGGCATCTGTAGGACAATGATGGGGCCAACGTTGGAGCCTTGCAGGCTCTGGCCAACTGACTGTCCCCTGAGCCCCTCTGGGCTCTAAGCAAAGGACTGGCCCCTTGGAGCCTCGCTGGGCTCAAACAGCAAAGGACTGCCCCCTAGAGCCTCCGTGGCTCTGAACCAAGAATGCCCCCTGCGTTGGAGCCTTCACGGCTCTTAACCAAAAGTGGGGGCCAATGCTGGAGCCTCACGGGGCTCGTGAAACGAACTATGCGGGCCTCGTCGTTGGAGCGCACTAGCGCTCTTTAAGTAAGCACACAACTCACATACATACATACATACATACAATGCCCCCGTACGTTGGAGCCTTCTCGGGTCTCTAAAACAAGCACAGCACTGAGGAGAGACCGGCGGGGACACCCACACTTACCGGCTCTCCGCGGCGTCGTCCTCCCACTTCTCCGGGGCCGGCTGCACTTCGGCCGGGTAGCAGCGATGCTGCTGCCTCGTGGACTTGCTCTCTCTCTTCTTTTCTTTGGGAAGCACAGGGTAGGCTCCCGTCCCCTTCCTCCAATGACACCCTCACTTCACCCGGGCCCCCTCCTGGGACCCGGGACTCGAATGCGGAGCCTACCGGTTTCCAACCCACAGGTCAGCACGTCCCAGTGCGGGATGGGCTCCCGCCTGGGTTGGGGGGATGCGGCGCTTCTCTTCCGGGCTTCAGCCCTGCCCCCACTAAGGCTGCCGGGATCCACTTCCGGGTCGCTGCGGGCAGCGCGGCGGCCCCGGGTTCCCGGCGGCTGTGGCAAACACGGGGTACGCTCCCGTAAAAGGTGATAAGACTGCGGGGTGGGCACCCGCTTTAGATCTCGGACAAAATGGGGGAATCCCTATGTCGGGGTTCCCCTCATGAATTATCGTAGCGCTGCTGGCCACAATGAAGGCGCTCTTCAGAGAAAGCGCTTCTCGATGCTGGGGTCCCAAATAAAGCGCTCCTAGCGCTATAAGTCAAATAAAAGCGCTTCCAGGCGCTATGGGGAGAATAAAACAAGAAAGTCCAGCAAAGTCCTCCTCTGTATACAGCAAGGCAGGGGGGGCAAGGCTGGGCCCAGAGCCAGCTCACTGGGCCTCCAGGCAGGGATGTAGTCCAAGTGGCGGTCCTCTGGCCCAGCGACAGCAGCAGCCCCCTCAGGCAGGATCCTGGAAGAGAACACTTCTGTGGGGACACAGCCCCATTTTTATACACCTTTTCCCTTTGTTCTTGGTTCAGGGTGAGGGGGAAAACCAGTTGCAGCTGGTTGGGGAGCACCCTTGATGTGCTCAGCCCCTCACTCTATTCACTGGCAGGGCTAGGGTCATCAGTCGCAGCACAGGGGGCGGAGCCAGCATTGTGTGGGGAAATCCCAGCCCTATTCACAGGACCCAGGTGCCCCACTCCCTCACATTACACATGCTGATCTCAACACTCACCACCGGGGCAGACCCATCCAGACTCCTGGAGCCAGGCTCACCAGCCAGCTCCAGCCAATCACGTGTCAGCACCTTTACAGCACACGCACAGCCATGTCTAGAAGTGGCACTTCCACACTAGACACATACATGCTGCATACATCATTGCGCAGCATTCGATCACACGAGTCCGCACATACCAGACTCGACCCTGCACACCCCACGCATCAGGAACTACCAGGGGCACATACATTCCCCATGCATTCCTATGGGAGGGCAGGCCTATCTCACCACATGCACTCAGAGTGCACACGCACTTTACTCTGGGACACAGGGAAAGTGCGCAGAAACCAAAAATCACTACCACCAGGTCACCAGTAAAAGCAAAAAGTTTAGGGGTGAACCTGCCAGAAGGGCCAAGTCCAACAAGGTCATGAAAATCAATTTGGGCAGTGAGAAGGGTGTGGCTGGACACTACATCTGTAGACAGTCAACGTTGAGGGGAGTGCAAATTGTGGCCTACATGTACCATGATGCAAAGGAGCAAACTTTTCTGGGATATGATGTAGTGTCCGGCCACACCCTTTTCGAATTACACAGTATTTCACTATCACGACATGTCACACACACTAGTACATGTCCTACCTTTCACATACACTGCACCCTGCCCATCGGGGTACCTTAGGCCTACCGTAGGGGTGGGTTACATGTAAGGAAAGGGAAGGTTTGGGCCTGGCTAGTGGGTGCACGTGGCAGAACAACATGGCAGTTCACAACTGCACGTGCAGACACTACATTGGTAGGTCTGAGATACATTTACAGGGCTACTCATGTGGGTGGCACAACCAGTGCTGCAAGCGCACTAGTAGCATTTGATTTACAGGCCCTGGCACTCACCGTGTACTTTACTAGGGACTTATGAGTAAATCAAATATGGCAATCATGGATGACCAATCATTGCAGTGGCGGTTCCTGTGAATGGGCGGAAGGGCTTTGTTTTCTGGCCCATTTGTGTTTGTTTTTGTTATGCCAAGAGTGAATAATAATATACTATTCACTCTTGGTATAACAAAAGGGGCCTTGCCACGCCTCAGTGCCTCCCCTATATGTGACGTACTTAGGCTGCAGGCTTAAGCTCTGCAGTGCCTGTGACTACACGTCAATCAGCTTGTCACTCCACCCTTTCCCAACTCGACACAGAGTTGGGAAACTGTGGGGGGAACAAGCAGAGGGAAGCCTGGTACTTGCGACCTCCTGCTCAGGTGCGAAGTTTCAGTGTCCTCCAGCGCCGGAATCGGAAAAGAGTAGCTGTACTACAAACGGGACCTGAGAAGGAAATAAGGTGAGCAAAACGAAAACATTTTAAATGTTATCTGCGTATTGGTGAGAGTGGTTGTCTGTGGGTGAAAGTGTGTGTCTGTGTGTCTGTGAGATAGAATGTTTGTATGTGTGATCAGTGTGCGTGTAAGAGTGAAAGTTAGAGTCTGCATGGAAAGTCCTGGGGGATTTTATCAAAGGAATTTTCCCACATTTTTGCATTTTGGTTCACAAAGGCTAGGGAATGCTGTTAGCCAACTCGCAACTGGCATACCATGAAACTGGAGAGGAAGAAAAATGAAAATATTAGACAACAGCCCTTCTCAATGTATGCAACCACAGTCTGGCACAGTATTTCCTTATCCTTCAGCACTGCCCTAATCCTGCATTAATTTAACAAATGGTTATAGACACATCACCACACCCTTTCTCAACTCGTCACAGGGGGGTGGGTCGTGGGTCCCACCCTGTGATGAGTTGGGAAAGGGGGGGTAGAGGCTGCAGGCAGGAGGGAAGTCGAGGAATTGAGTCTGCGCAGTTTATTATCAAGACTCTAGAAGACACACTGCACAGGCTTGAAGTTCCGGCTTCCCGCTTTGCACTTTGAGGGAGTCCATTTGAGGTCCGATGTGAGGCGTGTATGACTTTCAGAGTCACTGTCTGGCAGCCAGGAGTAGGCTCGTGGACCTGGTGGCATGGAGCGCAGGTGGTGTACACTGCAGGTACATGTGTACTGAAAACTTGTCAGTACTTTTGTTATCGGGATATTCATCATGCATGCCCTTTATATGAAATACTTTTTTGTAAGAGGGCTGGTGCTTCAACAAATGAAACACTTTTTTGCAAAAGCACACACTAACCATATTGGTCAATTTCTCCTCCAACTTATGCAGAATAGAGATTTCGCTGTTCCTGTTTCTAGGAGGGTGTAAGGGTGTAGGCGCTAGTATTGTGTAGGAGGACTGATGTGAGGGTAACTGAGTTCTTACTGTGAGGGGAGTTGTTTGCAATGTTTGGGCCAAGGCAGGCCAGTGGGGGGAAAAGAGAAAAGCAGCAAGACTCCTCTCTGTAGGTGGTAGGTAGGTGAGCGCTCAGTCAGAGAGGTTGAGAGTCGGGCCCTGTCAGACTGTGGCTGTCTGCTTGACAGTCGAGCCCTGTTAGTTGGCTTTTCATCTGTACAATTCAAGGGTTACTCGGCACCAAATGCAAAAGACTGAGTAACCGTGTTCAAGTCTTGGTGCTAGTCGCTCAACATCCTGTGATTCTGGGCAGATCACTTAATCTCCCCGTGGGTAAAATAAGAAATTAATTGCCCTAACGGCTAGGGTGGTTGACCTCGAATCTGGGGAACCGGGTTTGAGTCTCAGCAATGACGCTGAACATCCTGGGTTTCATGGCAAATCACTTAATTTCCCAGTACCTAACAAAAATGAATGTGTCCTCATGTAACGCAACTGGTGCTATGTAAGGCGCTCTGATATCCGATACTGGGTCAAGTTCGTGCGATATAAAACTCTGTAAAAAAATGTTTTAAAAAATTGCCACAATTTATACAGAGAGCATATGCACTTTAGCACTGGTCAGCAGTAGTAAAGTGCCCAGAATCCTATAGCCAACAAAAAACAGGGTCAGAAAAATAGAAGGCAAAAGGCAAAAAGTTTGGGGATAAACCTGCCAAAAGGGCCAGGTCTAACAGCATGTATGTTGTTTACCAATTCCCATGGAATTTCTTCTGGTCCCTCATCTGAATAACTTCCAGCATCTTATTTCATCTCTGGTTATGAAAGGACTCTTTATTACTATTAATAAGATCCTGCAACAGTTCACTTATTTCGTCAGAATTTACGGACCTTATGCTTCTTTTAAGATCTACCTGATTTTTACACAATGTTCTTTTAAGCTTCCTACAGTCATTGTCAAACCACTACGGTGATGATTTTCTGAATAGTGTAAACCCATTATTCCTAATTGTGCTAGCCTGAATCTGAATACGTACAACCACTTTATCAATGAGGAAGAGAACTACATAGATGTATCCTTAAACAATGAAAGAGTTGTTATATGACTGAGATCCCAATTGTAATTCACTCAAAGCCTGAAGCTGTCTATCCCCCAGGTTTTTTATTTTCCGGGAAATCCGAGTCAAACACAATTATTTTGTCTCATGTAGTTGCTTTGTACCCACTCACTTTCCGAGTCAATTTTTCACACACTACTTAACATAAGGAGACCCCTACATAATATCCCTTCTCCACGGGCATGGCCTGGTTTCCCAATATATACGAAACCATCAATGTTCAGGTTCTCTTGTAGCCAAAGGATAATATGGTAATCGCATAATACACACTCGAAAATCCCCATTGTTATGCAGTTCTGTAAGCCACATTGTTATGCAGGTTTCTAAACCATGTATATTCCAGCTGTAGAATCTGAGATTGCGAGGGAATTCTGAAACCTATGCAGCCGCATTATGGTTCAGGCCGATTTCTTTGTCAACAAGGTTATGGAGCAATAATAATGGTTGGTTAACTCTAACCTACTTTGTTGGACCTTATATGTGATTCCAGCATTTACAAAATCGATGCGTAAATTTCAGTTTCTAATTCAAGATTGTGACCCTGACTTATACCTCTAAAGTTTAAGATGTCTGTTTCTGCTTGATCCAAAAAATCAATGGGGGTAGAATGGACTGTTTGTCCTGTGTAACCAGGGTCTATTCAGTTGTGGATCCTTCTTTAAAAACTCTATATCTGTACACAGGCGTCAGGCAGTATGTCTTGATTCTCTGCCTTTCAGTAGAGTGTCAGGCTGACAGCATCATCATAGAGATTAGTTAGTTATGCTGACCTCCACTTGGAGGTTAGACCAACTGGTGTTACAGTAGGGTCCAGAAATCAATTGATGAGTGATGGTGCTCTAAGTGAAGTGAATTAAAATTCCCCACACCGCTATATGAGAAGCTTTTATTAAAGAAACAGTGGGTTGTGGAAAATTAAAAACAAAATGGTGTGTGCGTAGATCCAGTTACTAATCTACTGCACTGTTAGTGGTCGCTTGAGGTCGACATGTTTCAGCTTCTTGTAATCTTGAGGCTTTCTTCAGGACCAAATAATGCGTAGCGGCATGTTGTAGCGGCTACTGGGTGGTTAACTTACCACACTTGAACTGTCAAGTCAGGTCTGACATACCTGCAACTAAAAAAAGAAAATGCTATCGTACATTTAACTTCATCTTAACAAAAAAAAATTATATTGAAAACGCAAAATGCCGATGCACATCTTTGCGCTGTAGTCTAGCACGTTTTCCAGTGAGGAGATGGCTCACTAATTATGTGAACTCAGAGGTGGCAAAAAAAGGGGGAAGGGTTGTTAAAATGGACTTGGTTTGAAGTTAAAAGTACTGAGTGGTGATGGAGGATTCATTGCATTCTCACATGTTGCTCGTAATAAGGCACTATTATGGTATGAATACAAAGGTGGTACTAGAATCAGAGTTGGGAATTTGCACAATGGATGAGGCATCTACAAAATGGCGCAATGATGATATGTTTATAAATATTTCTAAACCAGGTTGCTAGGAGAAAGTTTAATTCTCCATTATATAGATGAGTTTATGAGCGAAATCCCAATGGTAGCGCTTGGTTTAGAAAGGGTGCGGTATCAATAAATGATCACTCTAAGTCATGGTAAACAAAAAAAGATTTTAAGCGCAACAAAAGTGAAATTGAATACTCAACCGTGGTGAGTCGCTATATACTGAACGTTTGGTGTATGAAATAACCAATATGGTCGTTACTTACGACGATAGTTATCTTTTATTCTTTATAAATACCTTAACGTTCCCTAATCCGGGCTTCCTCGGAGTCCCGGTGAGCTCGCGCGGCCTGCTTCTGTTGGATTAAAATAAGGATTAGTTATACCTTACTTGTTTGATTCCTTTAACCCTGTGTTCGCCAATTTTATGCTCACCGGTCCGTGCTCGGTCGCAACTTGTGCTTTGCTCTGTATGTGATGCCCCCGGTGACGCGCACCCGCATAGAGCTCCCGTTTATCTGTAGGAGTTCAATGGAAATGGTAGAAAGACTATAGGGATGCTATTGTTTCTGCTTGATGTCATCATAAATGCATCTGATTTCTTACTAAACCACTGTGGTGTGATAAGGCCCCAATTCCATATTTTTTCCAACTTATACTTCTGGACCCAAGTTTATTGTTAAGCTCATCTTATTCAGACCCTCTACTGCTTTCTATAGTAGGAATGAACATTCCACTGTTGTAGCTTCTCTCCCTCCCTCTGTAACCTTAAATCCCACAGCTTTCAAATTGGATGAAGTGATATCTATTGAACTTGGGATTTGCTTAAACAACAATAGCGATTTTGATCTGTTCAGAGGACCAAGCTTTTTTGCTTTTTTCCCTTTAGGGATGAATCAAATACCAGGTTACATTGGCTACATCCGTCTGAGACCCGTTTTCGAAAAAAATTTACATTCTGATTTTCAGAGACTTTAACTGGTGGCTGCTTTCCCTTCAATTTCCGATTAATTTCCTTATCACACTTAGGTTTCTTATCTTATTGCTTATTCATTAAGGGCATTATAGACATATGTCCCTTAGCATTCTATTTAAAAAAGACCTTATTATTAAAGCGGTCACCTCAGTGAATATTGTTTAACTTTATTTCAAGTATATTTTAGCAAAGTTTTGGTGGCTGTCTGTTTTTGTTGTTTTTTTTTGCATATGCCAGCATAATTAATTATTGAATTAATTTTGAAGTAACCTTCGCACCAACTTTCGAAGGCCAGCCTTGTTGGATTTCAAATTCTCGTTACTTGTTTTTGTCTACTTTAGTGTCCGTTTTCTTTGAAGGAGGAAGCAGCGTTGTAATATTCTTGGCGCAGTCCTGTGGAAGGTTGTCTGTAGCATCAGATGTGTTGTATATGAATTATTTACATCCTACCAGCCTGAATGCGTGGAGCATTAATATGTGTTAGGGGTTTTGTAATACGTTGCTTGAACAAGTTTACGTGTTCTGCTTTTCTAATCTCCCTGCACATATGCACTAGATGAAAATAGAGAGATCAGGGATCTCCAACCTTTAATAAAAAAAGTGCTACTTATGTTCAATAAAAATCCTCCCGAGCTACTAAATTTATTGGAGATGTAATAGTAAACACTCAAGGCAAGATTACATTAGTGACCACCATATGCAAGATTATTACCTTAATGCAGCAGGCAAGGTTGTCAGCAATGGTGTAAAAGTGGTTTGTCAATATGGAATGCCTCTACTTGTGTAAAACATAACAGCCATAACTGCAATGTGCATAGCACCTAATTAATAACATTAGCAATAGTCTCCTAAAATTAATAATATCAGTAAAAAGTCTCCCCAATGCCATTTTTTTTTTAAATCACTCAAATATCAGCTGTAAATATATCTTGGAAATTCAGCAATTAAATTTACCCAAACATCAACAAACACATATTTTAGTCTCAAAATATGTTTTAGAATTATGGTATTCATACACTATTTCAGCCAAGGAAAAACAATGTAGTTCACAGGGCTGCCCACAGAAGAGCTTCTTACAAGCTACTTGATGGAGAAACCTGACAGATGTACATACAGTGCTTAATTTGAGCGTGCGGCTTTTGGTGCTCCGCACCAGCACTTTGTCAGCACTGGCTCTAGTGACAGTCCACCTCATGGTGCTGTATGTTTAATTTCGGGATAAGTGCAACAACCGTGTTTATTAGGTCAAATCGCATGGAAAAGTAATAATATTAGCCCTCACACCATTATTATAGCTTTGTGTGGCCTGAAATAGTCTGAATTGTCACAGTTATAGGCGTGTGATGGTTAGGTTTATGTTGGTACAGTCATTGGCCGTGCTGGCAGGGGCAATAGTGATGCAGGCTGCAGTGGAATCTCGAGAAGGGCTCCAGCACTTAATGTTTTACAAATTAAAAGCCCTGCGCACATAGCAGCACTCTCCAAGCGCGGTGTATCTGCTGCTAGAAACACCAAACATGCAAGACCAGCCCTAGCTAAGCTCATATTTTAGAACATTAAGTTGTGAGCTGGGTGGAAGCTTGCTAAAGCAAATTAGCAATATATTTCATCCCACTTTGCCACATATACATTGAATGTTTGGATCCTGATATAACCAGGCTCTGAATTGTTCACCAAAACCCATGCGAAATATAGCAGCTTGCAAGTATTAAATGAGGGTTTTTTTCATGTGCTTCTTTTTTGAGTTTGAATCGTGTGAAATAAACTATAATGTTGCTCAAAGATCACGTCCTAAAGGTAGCGCTTTGAAGAGGTACAGCATGGCGCACGGCTCTTCCAGCACTGATTCACCTGAGATTGCTGGCAGAGAGTCAATGGTAGGAGGCAGATCGCGTGCTGAAATCTCTACCAGCGCTGCTCAGTAATTGGATAAAATAGAATCCAACGCTACAATTTCCACTGACTCCTTTCCGTGTTCCGGATAACGTTGACTTACACAGATTAATCTATTCATTATAAAGCCCCATCCATAAATCCCATTTGAATGCCTACCCTCCAGTGGTTCAGATTAGAACAACAAATGCAATGCTCTGGTACAGAAGAGTTAGCTACAGAAAAGAGGGTTCAAGTCAACGCAAGGCTGCAGATAAAAGCATCTTAATTGGGATTGTGTGCTGCTCACACAAAGCTGATTAATGGATGTGCTCTTTTTGATGTGCATCTGATGCCTGGGAAACGGCTGGCTTCTATGTGACAGCAGAAGAGGTCTAAAGGTTTTAATGTATGTCCCATGACCCAGAAATCGAGAGATAGAGAGTGTGAGACAAAAGTGCTAATGAGCCGGGGTCTTGTAAAGCTGTTGTATTTTTTTGTTCAATCCCAGCATCAGGGGAGCCAACTTCCAAATTTTCCTAAGAGAAGGGCGTTGAGAGGAAGGTGTAAGCTATAAGGCATGACCTTTGACCTCAATGACACTCCGAAATTGTTGTCATATCTATATGTCAGTGGACATTTACATCCTCAAACTCAGCATTTAATATGCATGAATTATAACAGACATTCATATATCCCACAACAACAAGCAAAATCTAAAGGCATAGTTCTTTAAAAAGCATTAACAAATTGTTAAATCAGAGCTTGTATAGCTGCCCACTTGTGACTCATCTAGATTGATTTGAACCCCTGCGTCTTAGTTATACACCTCGCATAATGTAGATTAGGTAACTAAGGGCCTGATGTAGGGTACGGTGGATTCACTGCCGCTGACTAGAGGGTACACATGTTGTATTGCGATGTTGTCAGATTGCTGTTCAAAAGACCACCGAAGCACTGTCGAAACCAACAGCCATTCACAGACTGCCGCGGCATCGGTCGGGGGAAAGCAGCTGTCATAGGACGGTACAGAGAAGTTTCACCGCTGTCTGAATTACAAGCTGGCTTTCCAACGAGCCGACCATGGTGGTGGGACTGCCTGCGTCGAGTAGCTGGATTCGAAGGATTTGGGGTGCATACTCACCCATTTCCTTTCCTTCCCTTTAGTCTTCAATGTTGGTCTCTTTCTCCAGGCCCTCCCTTCACAGCAGCATCTTGATCCCCCAAATAAATGACCCTTTTGGAACTAAAATCCCAGAAAGTCAGTTTTGCAATATTCACCCATTGACTTAACTGGGCACATATGATCTAGATTCCAGCAATAGGTAGTAGGTATTTATTTACATGTGTCATGCATATGAGTACATTCAACTTGTGCAGTCAAAATATACACACATGCATCGATAAATATGAAAAAAAACATTCACTGCTGTCAGAAAGTCTGCCATCGGCCCATCAGGAACATTGTAATACGGCAGACGAGAGACCGCTGCCGCAGCGGTCTTCTTAGGACTGCCACGCTACGGTACGGTAAGACCGCCAAACTCATAATCAGGCCCTTAATAATTATTTGTCTGGAGTACACTATGTTTATTAATACTATATTTGTATACTCTATGAATGCCAGTTGCTGCAGAGTAACTCCAGTCCATTTGAGCCTATCCTGAATGTTTCCACCAAGCTTGATGCTTTTTGAGACATGCAGTTTTGCTTTTATCATTATAATAATTGGCAAAATGATGTTGCTTAAAAGCCAGGAATGGCTAAAGGTATTCAGCAGGATGTGGGCCAACTTTGCATCTAGTAACATTGCCTGTGAAAAAAAACGTATAAAACATGATTGTCCATGCAACATTTCAAATCGTTCCAGATGAGCTGTAAAATAATAGCAGTAGACTATCTAGATGTATGTCACGAAAGGTAACTTTAACTCAGCCTGCACATCACCTCTGTCCACTGAGCCTTCCTTTGGTAATGGCCACAATAAGCAGGCATCTGGCAGTGGCGAAACACATATGTTCTTTACCAGGGCTTGAGAACCTCATTCCTCTCACCTTTGGCAGGCAAGAGCAATCATGCCAGTGTGATGCACAAATGTTCAAAGATAAACAAAAAATAAACCATCTGCAGTGTAACGTGGTTTCTTTTCTTGTAGATCTGTGGGAGGGGGTGGTTGTCTGCATGACCAGGGGTCTGGAGCAGCTGAACTCCTCTCTATCAACTTGCAGTTGTGTGCATTGGAGAGCAAGGCATTTTCTGGGGCCAGTGAGCTCATTGAAATATTTCCATGGGGGGCAGACTAAAGAACATGAACTCCTGTGAACTTGACACACTTCCACTGGGTCCTCATTTTTAATTTATTTACAACATTTGCATAACTGACTACTTTTGATATCTTATTATATATATACCGATAATTAATTGACAAAAACAAATGTTAAATTGGCATGTAGTTAGGTGACAAAGTCACACACATTATAACATTTAAAAAACAGATAAAAATCAAATTCACCATTTATAGTTTAGGTAGCTATCAATAGCTTGTGACCCTGCTATTCACTGCTTATGCCTTCATGTTTTACATCATTTATGACATATTGTTAGATTTGAGGGTCTCTACTTGGCAGAGGTAGATACCCTTTTCCAAGTAGGGGCCCTTGCGTCTAGTCAGGATAAGGGGGTACACTCCTAAAATAACCCCTGCTCACCTCCTTGGTAGCTTGGCACGAGCAGACAGGCTTATCTCAGAGGCAGTGTTTAAAGCATTTGTGAGCACATACAGTAATCAAGTGACAACACTACAGATGGACACCACACAAGTTTTATATCAAAAATAAGTATTCTTTATATAGACTTATCACAAGATCACAAACGACACAAATCCACAATACTGTACTCAAAATGGTAGAATTAGCGTAGGTCTCTTAAGATGGTAAATGCGACACTCAGAGTTCAATGTACCTTAAGATGCGTAACGCAAGACAATGAAAGTGCTGCAAAGATGGTGATTCGTTGAAGACCTGGTGCTAAGAAACAAAGATGGCGCTTTCTTCTTGATGCGACACGCTTCCCGGTGATGCGGCGGTGTCTGCTGCGATGTCGATCCTCTTCTCTGGCAATGAGCCGCGACAAGCCCTGCAACACGTTTCCCGGAGATGCGGCGGCGTCTGATGCGACGTCGATCCTCTTCTCCGGCAATGAGCCGCGACAGGCCCTGTGACATGCTTCCCAGTGATGCGGCGGCGTCTTCTGAGACGTCGATCCTCTCCCCTGGTGATGCGAGGCGCTTCGGTGGACCTGCGATGACTCAACGATTCTTCTGCAACACGCTTCTTGGTGATGCGGCGGCGTCTGCTGCAACGTCGATCCTCTTCTCCGGCGATGCGAGGTGCTTTGGGTTCTGAAGCGGCAGCTTCAGTTCGGTGACACGCTTCTTGCTCATGAGTAGCGCTTCCAGCTCCATGCGGCACACAGTCCCTCAGAAAGCCTCGCAAAACAGCAGGCACTTCCAAAAATCTCTTGGGGAGCTGGTGGGTGAAGTCTGTTGTCCCTGAGACTTCAGCAGGAGGCAAGCTCTTTTCTCAAGCCCTTGGAGATCCTTTACAAGTTGTATAAAGTACACAAAGTTCCTTCTCCTCTCTTTGGTAGTCAGGCAACCACTGCAGGCCAATCCCTCAAGCTTAGGGATAATCTCTCCTCAGTCTCTCTGGTTCCGCTCCTCAGCAAAGGTTTCTTCTTGTTTCCCAAAGTGATCTAAAGTTCTTGGGTTTGGGTCCCAATATTTATACCCAGTTTCTCTTTGTTCTCTGAAGGCAAAGAGGCCTTTGCCTAGTCCAAACCAGTTCTGGTCAGTCCTAGAGGACTTTGTTGACAAGACTCCTTCTTTCCTTTCAGAGTGCAGGGCAGAGACATCAGGTGCACCACAGGAGGTGGAGCCAGCATTGTGGAGGGAAGTCACAGCCCTATTCAGTTCCCAGGTGCAACTCCTCCCACCCATCTAGATGCAGATCTCTCTATTCAGCCCTGTGCTGACTCACCCTGTCTCCTGGAATCCCCCAACCCCTGGCACTCAAACTCCAGGCAAGGAATACACAGCCTAGCAGAGGCAGGTTTGGATGGTTAGACAAGAAAATACCTACTTTCTAAAAGTGGTATTTTCAAACACAGAATGTTAAAACCAACTTCACTACCAGATGTATTTTATCATTCTGAGTTCAGGCATATTAAACTCGAATTTCTACCATGTTCCCTGAGCCAGTTAGGATTATAAGATGTAATAATCAAACTGCCCATTCTGGCCTATGGGGAACAGATAGCCTTGCAATAGTGAAAAACGAAAATGGCTGTAATTCACTACTAGGACATGCCACACACGCCAGGGAATGTCCAACCTTATACTTACAATGCACCCTGCCCTTGGGCCTACCATAAGGGTGTCTGATATGAAGAAAAGGGAAGGTTTAGGGACTGGCAAGTGGGTACACTTGCCAAGTCAGCATGGCAGTACCAGATTCGCTCTTGCCAAGTCTGGCCAAAGTATGCGAGAAGGTTGTTACATCTCAGCTCACCAGCTATGTAGAGGTGTCTGGCTGGCTTCAGCCAGCTCAATCTGGTTTCCGCGCATCCTACAGTACAGAGTCAGCACTGTTGGAGGTGACAGAGGCGATCCGGGAGTGTCTGGAGGCCGGCGGGAGAGCAGCCTTGGTTATGCTTGATCTCTCGGCGGCATTCGACACGGTGTCGCATTCTTTGCTCCTAGATCGCCTAGTGGAAGTTGGTATTTCTGGATCGGTGCTGTGCTGGATTAGATCCTTTTTTGAAAATAGGCCGTAGCAGGGTTGGCTTCCTCCTTGTGCCTCCAGGCCTATGCAGCTGACCACTGGCGTTCCGCAGGGGTCATCACTCAGCCCTCTCCTTTTTAATATCTACGTGACTCCACTGGTTTATCTTGCGGAGTCACTAGGGGCTAAGGTGATGGCCTATGCGGATGACACTCAGTTTTTGTTTTCCTGGAGGAAGGGCGATGACTCTGTTGTGGCGGTGCAGCACTGTTTGTCCTCTGTGTTTCACTGGTTGGCGAGTGCACAGTTGAAGTGCAATGAAGGAAAATCTGAAGTGCTCCTGTATGACTCGTTTCCAGTGGACTTCAGAGTAAGGCTGTGGCCGTCTGATTTTCCTCGACCCACCATAGGTAAAGGTACTGCAAAAAACCTTGGTGTCTGGTTCGACGAAAACTTGAACTTCTCGACACAAGTGAAGAAACTGGCAGGGACCTGCTTTGGCTCTCTGAAGATCTTGAGGAAGTTTCTCCCCCTTCTACCTGATAGTGCCAAGGAAACTGTGGTTCGGGCTCTGATCTTGTCCCGATTGGACTATGCCAATGCTCTTTTGGTTGGCAGTCCAGGATACCTTACAAGGAACTTGCAAGTAGTCCAAAATTCAGCAGCCAGACTACTGCTGGGGCTTTCTTCTACTCTTAGTGTTCAGATCCATCTGCGTAACTTGCACTGGCTCCCAGTTGAATCTCGACTAAAATTCAAGATTCTGTCCATTGCACATCGGGCTCTTTATGGGCTAGGCCCTATTTATCTTCAGAAGAGACTTGCCTTTTATAAACCTAGCAGGCAGCTTCGCTCGTCCGACCAGCTTTTGATACAGACCCCCAGGTTCAATCGCCAAAGGCTTGGCGGGAGCTCATTTGTCCGTAAAGCCGGCTCGGCCTGGAACAGGCTACCGTTGGCACTCCAGGGCATTCAGGACCTACAGCTTTTTAAGAATAAACTCAAAACATTGCTCTTTTAGCTTCTAATCTGTCTGCAGTCTACTTTTCTTTTTTGGGGCAAGCGCCGGGACACTTTGAGTAGCCGTGCGCTCTATAAGTTAAACATAACATAACATAACAGACTGCACACAGGCTCTGCAATGGCAAGCCTTAGACATACTTTAACAGGCTGCTTCTGTGGGTGGCACAACCAGTGCTGCAAGCCCACCAGCAGCATTTGGATTACCAGCCCTGGGCACTCCTGGTGCACTGTACTAGGGTCTGACCGGTAAACCAAACCAGCCAATCATGAAATCACTAATCCATACATCAATTTACAATAGGGAGCACTTGCACTGTGGCACTGGTTAGCAGTGGCACAGTGCCCAAAGCATCTAACACTAGAAAAATCACAAGAGGCAACAGCAAAAAATGGAAGGGAGACCCACGTCAAGGTGCCAGGTCTAACACATATAAAATGATATCATTGATGACATCACTTATGACATCCCAAATGACATCACGGATGACATCATTTAAGCTACAACTCCTCAAATTATTCCATAAAGCTATAGATCATTTCAGAAAACAAAGTAGGTAGTAAAGGGCTCACACACATACACAGAAAAGATTAACTGTGTAAACTGTGAGTCCAGCCACTCACCTGAAATCCAGGGTCATCAGCAGGGGCGATGACAGTTCCTTAACCTACCCAGAACACCTCTCAGCGCTACTGACAATAACAGGAGCCCTGGCTGGTGTCCAGAGAGGGAAGGGGATTGGGACGAGAAACAAAGAGAAGAGATCACTACGTTCCACCACCTGGACCATCCAGGATCCGAGTTCTGGTAATGCAGGCGCAACACTCATCTACCTAGAAACAAAATGATAATTACTAACTAAACAGACCTAAGGATCCCTCCCCAATGTCCCATATACCTTTTGTTAATGTTTCTAAATTACCTCTCTTTGTGTAGTGGTGAATTCAGGTAAAAAGGGGTGATTTTTAAAAGACTTGTATGGGAACAGAACTGCTTCTATTAAACACAATGTATACATAACATATTAGACTAATATGCCAATAACATGATTTGCACTTAGTATGCTCTCAATGATTGTAAATCCCACCTGCTTATGTTATATTCAAAACATAAAATGAGTCTGAAGTCTGTTTTATAAGTTGTTCATAGCTAATTAGACATCAAATGCCTGAATGGGTTAATGATTAATCAAAGTCACAAACAGTATCCTAAAACTCAGCCAGAAAAATTAGTGCCAAAAGTCAAGAATTGTTATCAAGCAACAAAGGATTAAAGCGTTTTGAACACAGGACGTGATATCCTGAACATGCAGTGCAGTCTAAGTGGGAATCACAAAAATGAACACTTAGCTTTAAGTGCATGATGTCCGTACTCCGTTCGAGTTCCTTTTCTTTTATTTGAGCTGACTCAAAGAACGAAGAAGGGAATCCCTCGAAGATGACGATGAAGCGATGCAGTAGGCGAGGGCAGAAGAGGAGTTCCCAAGTCACAGCTGAGAAGCAGGATGAAAGCCAAGTGATGCGTGTGAGTTGGGTGTTGTCTGGTACGTTGTAGCAATATGCTTGGCAATGTTGCTGCTCACGTGCTCAGCCAGCTGAGCTGTCCACTCTCAGTGTGGCCCTGGAAACATAAAAACAACGCTGGTGTACATTTTCTTAGCGCGCATCGTTTTTTAAAATTTTGAAATGGTGAGTGTCACCAGAAAGTGGCATAAATGGCAGTTCAAAATTAGGAACAAGGTTTCTTGATACTGCCAATTTTACAATAAGCATTGGCAAAACCTTTCAAGTAATCTAAGCACCAAAGTATGGTTTATTCAGTGAATATTAATAGCACAAGTCTGTCCTTAAATACATATTGCTGCATGACTAACATGAACCCCATGCAGATGTTGGCAAACAATACAAGTTACTCTGTTTCCTGCAAGACATGGATTCCTGACAGACTATGTGTACATGTCTGCATGTATGAATTTTAAATCGTAATACCGTCTGGAAACAAGTGTGACTCACTGTGGTAAAAGTTATATGGTGCATAATTTAACTACCAGTAAATTTTTATGTGAAGACAGTATTCCATTTAAATAAGGTAGAGAAGTGCAACTAGCGAAGGCTAAAAAAAACATTTTCAAATAGGTTATGGCTTAATTCGAAATCCTATTGCCAATATATGTCAGAAAACTTAATACTTACAATACAATATTTACCAGTGGATTCATTTGCACACGCTGATGTTAAAGAGTTGTCATACAGTGCTATCAACAATTTCTATATGAACTGGAGATTAAAAAAGGTGCAGATATTTATTTCCAAAAGTTCTGTGAAAATTATGAGACCTTATACATTGTTCAAATGCATAGTTGGTTCATGCGGAGCCCACTAGAGGGAAATAATGGATTTAGAACATACTACAATAACCAGCATGGTATGAGAAAATTACTCAACTGTGAGGCCCACTTATGGGCAAGGATTTAATTAGCATGCAGCCTCGAGTGTGCTTGGAAATGTCCGCAGGATTCCAGTGATGCCTATGATGAAGGACCTGGGAGCTCTGAAACCGGACAGGCAGAAATAAAATCAGGAACACAATGCCGGATTCCCTGCTATTAAAGAGTTTAGTTGAATTGCTGCTGTCAAGTGCTTCCTTGGTTTCTTGGACACACTATATCTATATCTATATATATATTACCTATTGGCGGTCGCCAGTAGGTAGTTATAGTTAGGACCTATTATCCATAGAAAATACGCAACATTCTATTTGGAATAACTTTGGCGCCGGTTGATGAATCTTCACGCAATTTTCAAAACTGGTCGGGCGCTTCGGTCCACTCCTATCCTGAAAGTCTCGGGGTGATTCATCAAGCAGGGGCCGAGAAAAAAGGGGGTCCCAAAACATGTTTTCCCCATGCAATTTTCCATAGGAACCTTTAATCGCAGCTACAGCCCGAACTGCTGAACGGAATTACACCAGTCGTGCCTTTTGGTTAAATGGTGTAAATCGGTTCAGTGGTTCCTGAGAAAATCAAAAGTAAATTCACATATATATCTGGGCGGAACCTAACCACACATCTCATATTGAGATCTGATTGTCTGTCAGCACTTCATCCAAGAAGTGTTGGCAGCCATCTTGGGACCAATATACATGATAGCACCTCATTAAAAAGCATTGCAGTTAATAGAAGGTTTTAAGACTTTAGTTACATTATAAATCATTTGTTACTCATTTTTGGAATTGTGGTGTGTTCTAAGGTGAATTTACCATGTGAAAAAGCCTTCTGCTGGGATATCATGAACCATGTTTGAGAGAAAACTATTTTCTCATGCTTTTCCCACAGAGGTTTGGAAGGTGATCTATAAGCTAAACTGAGAGCATATTTTATGTAAATTCACATTATCTAGTCATGTGAGAATGAAGTCTGACATTCTCAGTAAAACATGTACATCCAACAAGGGCAGAGACTGACAGTTGATTCCTTTGGGTTCTACTGCAGCTTCCCAGAGTGTTCTAAAGAACAACTAGAGCGCTAACAGTCCTACTTATGACAAACGTATTGCACACCTGAAGCCATCTTGATTGGAATAAAGTGGTAACTCTTAAAACATTTAATTTAAAAAGGAACAAAATGAGGGGGTTCATTTTGCCATAGAAAGTATGATTAGTGCTGCAGAAAGAAAAATTAGGGCACATTTTGAGTGACTTCTCAAATCCTCTTCTATTTCATCAACAAATTCTGACATGCAGACTGAAACATGCACTTTGAATACCAGCAGCAGACTTCCCTGGTGAGCAGTAGCTTTACTACAGTAATCTAATGAGCAACTAGAGTGCTAACATTCAGAATTTATGGCAAATGTGTGACACATCTGAATGCCTTCTTAATGGAACCAAAGTAAACAAGCATTGAAAATGCAATAGGTCTCGCCCTCGTTTAAGTTAAAGCAATTCTGTTTGTAATTAGGTGGGTTTTTAGCTTTGCTTTTATTAGTGTTTTTCAAACGTTCATGCATATGTATGCATATATGTATATGTATATGTATGCATGCATTTATATTTGTATTTATATAGATATGCAGATTATGTATATGTTTATATATGTATGTATATATATACACATGCATATATATTAATGCATATGCATATATATATGCATATATATGTGCATATGTGTGCGTGTAGAGAGAGGTGGAGAGAGGTAGAGGTGTAGAGGTAGAGAGGTAGAGGTAGAGAGGTAGAGGTAGAGAGGTAGAGAGGTAGAGAGTAGTAGAGAGATAGTTAGAGAGAGGTAGAGAGTAGAGGATGAGTAATAGAGATTAGAGTAGTAGAGAGTAGTAGAGAGTAGTAGATAGAGTAGCAGAGAGTGAGTAGTAGAGAGTAGTAGAGTGAGTAGTAGAGAGTGAGTAGTAGAGAGTGAGTAGTAGAGAGTAGTATAGAGTGAGTAGTAGAGAGTAGTAGAGAGTGGGTAGTAGAGAGTGAGTAGTAGAGAGTAGTAGATTGTGAGTAGTAGAGTGAGTAGTAGAGAGTAGTAGAGAGCGAGTAGTAGAGAGTGAGTAGCAGAGAGAGTAGTAGAGAGTAGTAGAGAGTGAGTAGTAGAGAGTAGTAGAGAGAGAGTAGTAGAGAGTGAGTAGTAGAGAGTGAGTAGTAGAGTGAGTAGTAGAGTGAGTAGTAGAGAGTAGTAGAGAGCAGTAGAGAATGAGTAGTAGAGAGTAGTAGAGAGTGAGTAGTAGAGAGAGTAGTAGAGAGTGAGTAGTAGAGAGTAGTAGAGAGTGAGTAGTTGAGCGTGAGTAGTAGAGAGAGAGAGAGTAGTAGGGAGTAGTAGAGTAGTAGAGAGTGAGTAGTAGAGAGTAGTGGAGAAGTAGAGAGTGAGTAGTAGAGAGTAGTAGAGAGTGAGTAGTTGAGTGAGTAGTAGGGAGTAGTACAGAGTGAGTAGTAGAGTGAGTAGTAGAGAGTAGTAGAGAGCGAGTAGTAGAGAGCAAGTAGTAGAGTGTGTGGTAGAGAGTGAGTAGTAGAGAGAGTAGTAGAGAGTAGTGGAGTAGTAGAGAGTGAGTAGTAGAGTGAGTAGTAGAGAGTAGTAGAGAGCGAGTAGTAGAGAGTGAATAGTGGAGAGTGAGTAGTAGAGAGTAGTAGAGAGTGAGTAGTAGAGAGTGAGTAGTAGAGAGAGAGTAGTAGAGTAGTAGAAAGTGAGTAGTAGAGAGTAGTAGAGTGAGTAGTAGAGAAAGAGTAGTAGAGAGTAGTAGAGAGTGAGTAGTAGAGTAGTAGAGAGTGAGTGGTAGAGAGTAGTAGAGAGTGCGTAGTAGAGAGAGTAGTAGAGAGAGTAGTAGAGTAGTAGAGAGTGAGTAGTAGAGAGTGAGTAGTAGAGAGAGTAGTAGATAGTAGTAGAGTAGTAGAGAGTGAGTAGTAGAGAGTGAGTAGTAGAGAGTAGTAGAGAGCGAGTAGTAGAGAGTGAGTAGTGGAGAGTAGTAGAGAGCGAGTAGTAGAGAGTGAGTAGCAGAGAGTGAGTAGTAGAGAGTGAGTAGTAGAGAGTAGTAGAGAGTGAGTAGCAGAGTGAGTAGTAGAGAGTAGTAGAGAGAGAGAGTAGTAGAGAGTGAGTAGTAGAGAGTAGTAGAGAGTGAGTAGTAGAGAGTGGTAGAGAGAGTAGTAGAGAGTGAGTAGTAGAGAGTAGTAGAGAGTGAGTAGTAGAGAGTAGCAGAGTAGTAGAGCGTGAGTAGTAGAGAGTGAGTAGTAGAGAGTAGTGGAGTAGTAGAGAGTGAGTAGTAGAGAGTAGTAGAGAGTGAGTATTAGAGTGAGTACTAGAGAGTAGTAGAGAGCGAGTAGCAGAGAGCAAGTAGTAGAGAGTGTGTAGTAGAGAGTGAGTAGTAGAGAGTGAGTAGTAGAGAGAGTAGTAGAGAGTGAGAAGTAGAGAGAGTAGTAGAGTAGTAGAGAGTGAGTAGTAGAGTGAGTAGTAGAGAGTAGTTGAGAGTGAGTAGTAGAGAATCAGTAGTGGAGAGTGAGCAGTAGAGAGTAGTAGAGAGTGAGTAGTAGAGAGTGAGTAGTAGAGAGAGAGTAGTAGAGAGTGAGTAGTAGAGTAGTAGAGAGTGAGTGGTAGAGAGTAGTAGAGAGTAGTAGAGTGAGTAGTAGAGAATATTAGAGTGAGTAGTAGAGCGAGTAGTAGAGAGTAGTAGAGTAGTAGAGAGTGAGTAGTAGAGAGTGAGTAGCAGAGAGAGTAGTAGAGAGTAGTAGAGAGTGAGTAGTAGAGAGTGAGTAGTAGAGAGTAGTAGAGAGCGAGTAGTAGAGAGTGAATAGTGGAGAGTGAGTAGTAGAGAGCGAGTAGTAGAGAGTGAGTAGTAGAGAGTGAATAGTAGAGAGTGAGTAGTAGAGAGTAGTAGAGTGAGTAGTAGAGAGTAGTAGAGTGAGTAGTAGAGAGTGAGTAGTAGAGAGTAGTAGAGAGAGAGTAGTAGAGAGTGAGTAGTAGAGAGAGAGTAGTAGAGTAGTAGAGAGTGAGTGCTAGAGAGCAGCAGAGAGTAGTAGAGTGAGTAGTAGAGAGTAGTAGAGAGTGAGTAGTAGAGAGTGAATAGTAGAGAGTAGTAGAGAGAGAGTAGTAGAGAGTGAGTAGTAGAGAGTAGTAGAGTGAGTAGTAGAGAGTGAGTAGTAGAGAGTAGTAGAGAGAGAGTAGTAGAGAGTGAGTAGTAGAGAGAGAGTAGTAGAGTAGTAGAGAGTGAGTGCTAGAGAGCAGCAGAGAGTAGTAGAGTGAGTAGTAGAGAGTAGTAGAGAGTGAGTAGTAGAGAGTGAATAGTAGAGAGTAGTAGTAGAGAGAGAGAGTAGTAGAGAGTGTAGTAGAGAGTGAGTAGTAGAGAGTAGTATCGAGTGAGTAGTAGAGAGTGGTAGAGAGTGAGTAGTAGAGAGTAGTATCGAGTGAGTAGTAGAGAGTAGTAGAGAGTGAGTGGTAGAGAGTTGTAGAAAGTAGTAGAGTGAGTAGTAGAGAGTGAGTAGTAGAGAGTGAATAGTAGAGAGTAGTAGAGAGTGAGTAGTAGAGCGTGGGTAGTAGAGAGTGAGTAGTAGAGAGTGAGTAGTAGAGAGTAGTAGCGAGTGAGTCTTAGAGAGTGAGTAGTAGAGTAGTAGAGAGTGAGTAGTTGAGAGTGAGTAGTAGAGAGTGAGTAGTAGAGAGTAGTAGAGTAGTAGAGAGTGAGTAGTAGAGAGTAGTAGAGAGTGAGTAGTAGAGAGAGAGTAGTAGAGAGTAGTAGAGAGTCAGTAGTAGAGTAGTAGACAGTAGTCAGTCAGTGTCAGCCAATGTCAGTCAATGTCAGTCAGTCAGTGTCAGTCAGTCTGTCAGTGTCAGTCAATCAGTGTCAGTCAGTGTCAGTCAGTCAGTGTCAGTCAATCAGTGTCAGTCAGTCAGTGTCAGTCAATCAGTGTCAGTCAGTGTCAATCAGTGTCAGTCAGTGTCAGTCAGTCAGTGTCAGTCAGTCAGTGTCAGCTAGAGCAGCTCTGCTGACCTGGTTCTCTGGCTCTTAAGCAGCTCTGCTGACCTGGTTCTCTCTCTCTAAAGCAGCTCTGCTGACCTGGTTTCTCTGGCTCTACAGCAGGTCTTCTGACCTGGTTCTCTAGCTCTAGAGCAGCTCTGCTGACCTAGTTCCTATGCTACAGAGCAGCTCTGCTGGTCTAGTTCTCTGGCTCTACAACAGCTCTGCAAACCTGGTTCTCTGGATCTAAAGCAGCTCCGTTGACCCAGTTCTATGCTTCTGAAGCAGTTCTGCTGACATGGTTCTCTGGCTCTTGAGCAGCTCTGCTGACCTGGTTCTATGGCTCTAAAGCAACTCTGCTGACCTGGTTCTCTGGATCTAGAGCAGATCTCCTGACCTGGTTCTCTCCCTGTAAAGCAGCTCTACTGACCTGGTTTCTCTGGCTCTACAGCAGCTCTGCTGACCTGGTTCTCTGGCTCTAGAGCAGCTCTGCTGACCTGGTTCTTAGGCTCTAGAGCAGCTCTGCTGGCCTGTTTCTCTGTCTCTAAAGCAGCTCTGCTGACCTGGTTCTATGGCTCTAAAGCAGCTCTGCTGACCTGGTTTCTCTGGCTCTACAGCAGCTCTGCTAACCTGGTTCTCTGGCTCTAGAGCAGCTCTGCTGATCTAGTTCTTAGGCTCTAGAGCAGTTCTGCTGACCTGGTTCTCTGGCTCTACAACAGCTCTGCTGACCTGGTTCTCTGGCTCTAAAGCAGCTCTGCTGAACCTGTTCTATGGCTCTAAAGCAGTTCTGCTGACATGGTTCTCTGGCTCTAGAGCAGCTCTGCTGACCTGGTCCCTTGGCTCTAAAGCAGCTCTGCTGACCTGGTTCTATCCCTCTAAAGCAGCTCTGCTGACCTGGTTCTCTCGCTCTAAAGCAGCTCTACTGACCTGGTTTCTCTGGCGCTACAGCAGCTCTGCTGACCTGGTTCTCTGACTCTAGAGCAGCTCTGCTGACCTGGTTCTTAGGCTCTAGAGCAGCTCTGCTGACCTGGTTCTCTGGCTCTAAAGCAGCTCTGCTGACCTGGTTCTATGGCTCTAAAGCAGCTCTGCTGACCTGGTTCTCTGGCTCTAGAGCAGATCTCCTGACCTGGTTCTCTGGCTCTAAAGCAGCTCTGCTGACCTGGTTCTCTTCGTCTAAATCAGCTCTGCTGACGTGGTTCTCTGGCTCTTGAGCAGCTCTGCTGACCTGGTTCTATGGCTCTAAAGCAACTCTGCTGATCTGGTTCTCTGGATCTAGAGCAGATCTCCTGACCTGGTTCTCTAGCTCTAAAGCAGCTCTGCTGATCTGGTTTCTCATGCTCTAGAGCAGCTCTGCTGACCTGGTTCTCTGGCTCTAAAGCAGCTCTGCTGACCAGGTTCTCTCCCTCTAAAGCAGCTCTGCTGCCTGGTTCTCTGCCTCTAGAGCAGCTCTGCTGACCTGGTTCTCTAGCTCTAAAGCAGCTCTGCTGACCTGGTTCTCTCCCTCTAAAGAGCTCTGCTGACCTGGTTCTCTGGCTCTAAAGCAGTTCTGCTGACCTGGTTCTCTACCTCTAGAGCAGCTCTGCTGACCTGGTTCTATGGCTCTAAAGCAGCTCTGCTGACATGGTTCTCTGGCTCTAGAGCAGCTCTGCTGACCTGGTTCTCTGGCTCTAAAGCAGTTCTGCTGACCTGCTGACCAATCGCGCCCATCACGTTATATTAAATGTATATGATGTAACTGAAAAACACGCAGCCGTCGCACACTGTATGTGGATCCTTCACGACTTTTCTAAAATGACGGCTAGAATCTGTGCACCCACCGTGATGTGTACGCTTTGAGTGCGCGACTCCCCAAAAAATTTGGGATTTTTTTTTTTTTAAAGAAAATAATATAAATATATGAAAATAAAATATGAAAACAAAAAAATTATCATTATTTCAGTTTGAATAAAAAAAATTGTGCAATTTTTTCTAAAAATATATGTTATTTAATGAATAAAATATTTATAAACAGTTAAAAAACTGTAGAAAATCCGTACAAAAAAATAGGTATAACTACTATCACACTTAAAAATTAGCATCTAAAAAACCTTTGTAATTCACTGAAAAAAACTATAGATTTCAGAGACGTTATAGTTAGAATTTAGCACTTAAAAAGGCTTTGAAATTCACTAAAAAAACCAATAGGTTTCAGAGACGTTATAGTTAGAAATTAGCATTTAAAAAACCTTAGAAATTCACAGAAAAAAACATAGGTTTCAGGGGTGTTATAGTTAGCTGGCCATTTCACTCGTACAAAACCATAGAAATTCCTCCGTTATAGTTAGTTCTGCTAACTATAACACACGCGCCCGCAATGCACTGCTGATAATGTCACATATTGCATCATTCCTGACATGGTCAGTGACATCACTGATGACATCACTGATGACATCTCAAAAGACATCACTGATGACATCACAGATGACATCATCCACGTGACAATCTGATACACCTCATTATACACTAGTATAACCTTTCATCACTCACTGTAAAATACAGAGTACCATATTTGAAACCATTGGCACACCAATACCAGTTACTACATACCCACTCACTTATTCCTAAGTCTACACACACAACTACCCATTCAACAACAGAATCATTTATACATGCAGTCACTAATTAATAGAACACTATCAAATGCACTTATACACATATATAGACATTGACACATCAGCAGTCATCTTAATAGGTTATGCAGCCATCCTACTCACTCATGAAAAAAATTATTCACACTTACATTTACTCACTTACACAATTATCCAAAAACACCTCATTTATTCAAACACATAGTAACTCATAGTTAATATGTTAAAAAATCACCATTACAATTATACACTCATTCATATAGTTACTCTCACAATCACCGACTCTTACACATACTTATTTATATACACCAACTCTCACATACAATGCCTTTTATTTTTTTACTTTGTTGAAGATGTACAACTAAAAGATATATTCGCTCACCAACACACAAATAAATACACCCAGTCACCCAAACAACTGTTTCCACATGCACTCTTAAACCTATACACCTAGTCAATCAACCATTCACACATCTATGCATAGAGTTACACACACCCCATGCAACCACACACAAACTCAGTGTCCCATACAAATACTCACCCAACTAATAAATAACTAATATACACACTCATGTAGATAGTGACCAACTGATGCACCATGTTACACAACAACAGAGACAGTGATGCACACATTCACATAGTTTAGTTACTAATCCATGTATCAAGTGAGACACTTTTAGTTACTCACTTAAACAGACAGTCAGACAGCTACTAAATCCTCCATCCAGACAGTTATATATCCACTCAATCTTCAATACAGATTGGTATATATATATAATACATATTTACATTTCAAACTAAATCACATTCACTGGATGATGTCATCAGTGATGTCAGTGATGTCATTTGAGATGTCATCAGTGATGTCATCAGTGATATCACTGACCATGTCATGAATGATGCAATATGTGACATCATCAGCAGTGCATTGCGGGCGCGTGAGTTATAGTTAGCAGAACTAACTATAACGGAGGAATTTCTATGGTTTTGTACGAGTGAAATGGGCAGCTAACTATAACACCCCTGAAACCTATGGTTTTTTCTGTGAATATATATATATTCACAGAAAAAACCATAGGTTTCAGGCACGTTATAGTTAGGAATTAGCATTTAAAAAACCTCAGAAATTCACTGAAAAAACCATAGGTTTCAGGGGTGTTATAGTTAGCTGGACTTTTCACTTGTACAAAACCATTGAAATTCCCCCGTTATAGTTAGTTCAGCTAACTATAACTCGCGCGCCCGCAATGCACTGCTGATGACGTCACATATTACATCACTCATGACATGGTCAGTGACATCACTCATGACATCACTGATGACATCTCAAATGACATCACTGATGACATCACTGATGACATCATCCAGTGAATGTGTGTTTTTCTGAAAATTAAATATGTTTTATATATGTATATCTCAAGGTCGATGGAAGAATAAATGGGTATATAAGTGTCTAAATGGATGATTTGTTTTTGAAAAATTGATTGTGTAACTGACTGATTAAGTGTATCATAGTGAATACATGGCTTAGTGAGTAATGTTTAAATATGTAAATATCTGTATCAGTCTCTCACTTTGTGTATAAGTGGCTGCATGGGTTGGTGAGTAGCTACATGGGTGTCTATATAGGTTATTAGTTGGTTTTTTGAGTATCAGTCTGAGTGTCTGCATGGTTCGGTGGGGGGTATTACGTAGTGCATAGGTGCATGAATGAGTGACTCACTGTTTGTATGTGTTGAACACAGCATGTGTGCAGGACTGTATGGGTGGATGAGTGTGTGTATGGGTGTGTTAGTGAGTGAATGACTGTCTCAATAGTGTCTTTATGAGTAACTACATATGTTTTAAACTAGTATATGTGACTATTGGTGTATATATGTGAGTATATGTGAGAGTGAGATATTGAAAGAGTTCCTGTATGAATAAGTATGTGTTTCTATATGTGATTGTTTAAAAGAATAAGTATGTGTAAGTTTCCGTAGAAGTAAGTATGGTGGTGTGTGTATAACTGTATATGCAAGTAAATGTATGTTTGATTCTTTATTAGCATGAGTGACTATGTGTGTGAGTAACTCTATGGATGAGTGGCATTGTGTAACAGGATGTATAGGTGTATGAGTACATATGATGAGTGAGTACATGTATGAGTGACTGTATAGGACTGTTGGTGAATGAGTGGATGTGTATGTGGATCTTAGAATTACTGAAGAGGTTGTTGTAACTGGTATTGGTATGTCCATTGTTTTGAAAATGTTAGTCTCTATTTTTGAATGTGTGTATCAAAGGTTATATTAGGGTGAGAGGAGGTCTGCCACTCTATCACAAGGATGATGTCATCAGTGATGTCATCAGTGATGTCATTTGAGATGTCATCAGTGATGTCATGAGTGATGTCACTGACCATGTCATGAGTGATGTAATATGTGACGTCATCAGCAGTGCATTGCGGGCGCGCGAGTTATAGTTAGCTGAACTAACTATAACGGGGGAATTTCAATGGTTTTGTACAAGTGAAAAGTCCAGCTAACTATAACACCCCTGAAACCTATGGTTTTTTCAGTGAATTTCTGAGGTTTTTTAAATGCTAATTCCTAACTATAACGTGCCTGAAACCTATGGTTTTTTCTGTGAATTTCAAAGGTTTTTAGAATGCTAATTTCTAACTATGCCTACAGAGATAGGACATGTGAAGAAAGAAGAAAAAATGCACAGAAAGAAACAAAAGAAGTACAGAAAGAAGCAACAGAAGTCCTCAAATACGAGGATAAGTGCAGGAAGAAGGATAACGTGCAGAAAGAACAAAAAGAAGAGCAGAAAGAAGCCTTGTTGCAAAATCATCCTGTACCCTCAACTTTTTCAGACGGATACTGGTGGTAACTGAGTCTGACTAACCAGTCCTAGAGCCAGTGCTATGTTAAAAGACACTTAGAATACAGTGAAAACACCTACATACACTAGGGAACATTATGCGTTGGGGTCCCCCTGTGATTAGCATGACCTCCTCTGTAAGCCCCTAGTATATAATAGGGCATGGAGATTAAAACTACCTCTTAAAACAGGCCACAGGGCGTTTTTGCACACGTTAACTCAGGCCCCGTCCCCTCCATTCACCACTGTGTAAACACGCCCTGTGTCCATTTTTAGTTGGGAGATTAAGTTCATTTGAATCCTGAGGGTCCCTAGGGTCTAACTAGCCCACTAGGTACCTCCAGTAAGTGCCACAGAGCTGCGTTGCAGAGAGGTGTAAAAAGTGGCACGGCCTGGACCACCTCTCTGCAATGCAGCTCAGTGGCGCTTACTGGAAGCACTTGGTGGGCTAGTTAGCCCCCAGGGGCCCTCAGTAATGAAGGGAAATTATATCCCCAATTTAAAACGTGCCATAGTGCGTGTTTGCACACGTCACCTCAGGCCCCGTCCCCTCCCTTCACCACTGTGTAAACGCGCCCTGTGGCTGTTCTAAGTTGAGAGATTAAGTCCCCTTGAATCCTAAGGGTCCCTAGGGTCAAACTAGACCACTAGGTACCTCCAGTAAGCGCCACAGAGCTGCGTTGCAGAGAGGTGTAAAAAGGGGCTTGGCCTCAGAACACCTGGCTGCAGCGCAGCTCCCTGGCGCATACTGGAGATGCCTGTTGGGGGCGCGTTTGCAGAGTGCTGCACGGAGGGGGCATGGCCTCCGGCACGATGCCAGTCTTTTATTTATTTTAGTTTTTTAAGAAGGGGGGCTGTTTGGTTCCCCTTCTTATTCTAATTTATTGGCCCTGATGACCCCATCCCCCAGGGCCAGTCTCCTAATTATATTTTTTTGACCCCAATCCCCAGGGCCGGCCACTGTTTTTTATTATTTTTAAAAAATATATATTTATAGACACACCTAGGACATGCTGGACAAACCGTACGTACCTATCACCATGACGATTTGCGTGATATTCATTAAAAGGCGACTATGCATGCAATGAATCCACGTGGAATGTATTTACACCACTAGTGAAGCTCTGACATGTCTGATGCCCTACCGTGCCTAATCCTGGTAGACACCCTTGTCGTTTATTTATACAAACATGGGTAGCTATTGACGGGCACATTTAATACACATGCACACCAAGCCATTCAAAGGGGATTCGACAAAAATTTGACCAAAACTATGCAAGAAACCCCCCTCACGGTTAATAAAACACACATCCACTGCTGGATGTGTAATACTTTTTATTTTACTCTCTGGAAAGGGGACGAACATCACTTGAGAGTCACAGCGTGCTCCTGACAGAGCCCAATGCTGTGTTACACCCACCATTGCCTGCCGAGTGCCACACACCTCTGTGTTGTATTCCACTAGCTAGTGCATATGCTATGACACTCTCTAGCCCATGTGCACTGTAACACCACCCCGTGAATATGTCATGCCACACTTGTCTTCGCACGGGTTATATTGCCCCATCTAACGTGCCTTTCTCGATGCCTATGTTATAACGCACAGTGCTATGCCATACATATTACAATCTGGGATCCATATCTTTGTCACAGTGCATATGCAACGTTACACTCCCCAGCACATATTTTATATTACAACTTTAGAGACTAGTTAGGTTACACAACACTGCCCTGTGCATATTACACTCCAAGGCGCATATCGCATAGCACGCGCTAGTGCCTGTGCTATCTCGCGCTCTCCAATGAATCTGTCATTGCGCACAATGTATTGCATATTATATTTCACGCCCGGTTCATCTTATATCACACTTTTTGGTGCATAGTTTATACCATACACTATATCTAGTTTTCATTTTCAATCGTGCTCTCAGAACTATGTTCTATATAACACTGTGTTCACCTACCCTTTTCACGGGCATTACATTTTGCGATAGGGGGTGGAGGGTCAGGGGGTGTTTCTGCCAAGTGAGCCCGGAATCACAGTCACAAACGTCCTCTTCTTTCTGAATAAAAGTGAGATTATGCTGCATACTTGTTCATATTTTAAGTAGTTCGCACAGACACAATGTTTTAAAAACAATAAAGTTCCTAATACCCGCCTTCTCTGAACAGTTAGCTTGCTGCCCCATCCCCTTCCTCCCTATCCTCTGTTGTGTGAATCCATGGACTAGCCTCCTCCCTCCTGCCATGCATGGTCTGATGTGCTGCCACTGCCCTCAATTTAGTATGATGTACCAGTCCACTCCTCCTGCCCTCCATTGCCCAATTCTATGCCCCATCATTGACCTCCTGCTTAAACTTTGTGCTTAGCTTGCTGCCCCTATTCTCCTTCCCCCTGCCCTCCGATGTCTTTGTGCATGCCCCTGCTCCATCCTTTTTGCCCACCATGTCCCATGGACCTGCCACTCCTATCTACTCTGAGTGTTCTGTTGAGCTGCCACTCCCCTCCCACCTGCCTAGCATTGTCAGATGACTGTAACCTGTCCCTGCCACCTCCACCCTGCCTGTCCACATGCCATGCCCCTATCCTCTTCCTCCTGTCCTACATGGTCCATTGTACTGCCACACCCTTCTGCCCTCCCTGGTCTGTTGTGCTGCAACTGCTCCTCCTGCCTGCCCCGTGTGGTCTGTTGTGAGGTCCCTTCCCCTGAACTTTCTTGTCTGTGCACAGGTCCTGACCCTCCCTTCTATCCTCCATCGTCCTTTGTGCATGCCCCTCCACCCTCCTTCTTGCCCATCATAGCCATTGTGCTGCCACTAACCCTCCCACTTGCCATGCATGGTCTTCTGTGCTGCCATGGCCCCTCCCACCTTCCCTGTGTGGTCAGTTAGCTGCCCCTGACCCCCTCCCACCTTCCCTCCATGGTCTTTGTGTATGCCATCACAGTCTCACTGTTGCTCTTCATGGTGTGTCTTGCTTCTAGTGCCCATCCTGCCTGACCTCCATGGCTATCTTGCTGCTCCTGCCCTGCCCCCTTGCCCCCAGCCCTACTCCCTCCCTCCTGGCTTGTCTGTTCCATTGTAATGCCCCTGATCCGTCCCTCCTGCCCTTTATGGTCTGTTATGCTGCAGCTTTCTCTCCTGTCTGTCCATTATGGTCAGCTAGCTACCATTGCCTCTTGCCCCTCTGTTCTCTGTTGTCCATGTGCATGGTCCTGTCCCCTCCCTCTTGCTTTCTATGGATTGTTGTGCTGCACTCCCGTCCTGCATGCCCTGTGTGGTGTATTGTGCTGCTGCAAACCCTGATGCCTGCCCTGCAGGGTCAGTTTGGTGCACCTCTCCATGTCCCTCCTGTCCTCTGTTATCCAAGTCCATGTCCCTATCCCATTTCCTTCCATGATCCAATGTACCATACTTGCGAACATTTTGAACTTGGTAAGAGGGAGATTTTGAAAAAAAACTGGGGTATTGATTTTCCCCTTTGAGTTACATTGAAAAAGAGGATATTGTAGACAGGAGACAGATCAAATAAAGCCCATTTGAGCTTAAAAACATTGGACGTTTCCTGGCTGAATCGGGTCTGTTGGCATGTATGGTTTTACTACCATTGCCTCTTCCTTCTGCCCACAATGGTCTATTACATTGCCACAGCCTTGAAGGAGGGTAGATTTTGTATCACAGGGGGCCCCTGGCCCGTTCTGTCCACACCTGAAGTATGAGACCCTTGTCCTTGCCCTGCCAGCTGCATTTGTAGGCCGTATTAAATTGACCAGCGGGTCCTGTGTTGCTATATAATTATCCTGAGACATCCTTACCACTCAGCCAGCATAAAACCCCTGTGTAGGCCCTTCTGTTCAATATGTAGGCCTCTTTGTTAAATTGACCATAGCTCTGCAATTTTAGTGTATAGCAGTCTGAAGGCAGGTCTGCGAGGCCTTCTGATCCAAACTAGTAGCCCCCACCCTACCCGAGTGCTCCGTGCTCGGTATCAAAGTTCAACATCCCCCTGAAGCTGTCGACATACAGTAGGCTGCATCCTGGACTGGTACTTGCTTCCTGGGCAAGTTTCCCGCTTTTAAGGAAGTGGCAACCGCAGAGCGTCAAGTTAGGAGAACTGAGGAGATTTTATACATGAATATATTGAATTCCCGTACAATACCCATTATTTTCTGCTTGCTCTATGGAACTTACGATAAGCGATTGGCCTGAGAGACTGACCTTTTCACCCAGTCCATTGTCAGCATTAAGTGGGTAAATGACGAAATGTCTGGTAAAATCTGCAGACGAAGCTTTTGGGTAGCATACGTAGGTAGATGTAGCGTGCAAAGGAGCCCACAAAATGATATAAAAAGGGAGCACCCACAGATATCGACGGACTACCTCGCCGTCTGTATGTAGGTTAACAGGCAGTGCAGGTTTTCCCCAAGAGCTGGGAGCTCTTGTCTTCCTTTGCTTAAAATGTCTTGCTCTGCTTTGCTTGAAGTATCTTATTCTATTTTACCTATATGAAATGTCATGTTATGTTTAACCATTGTTCTCTTTACTTTTGCATTTAAAAGATTTTGTATTGTAATTGCAGGAATGCTTGCTCTAAGAGTAAACGTGAGTGTTCCTAGGTAACATTTTCCTTGGTGTAACTTTTTCCCATGATGCATTTATAGATGTGTTTTCTCTCTCTCTCTGTCAGTACATTAATTGAGATACAGAGAATATTATGACAGCTGTATGATTATCTGGATTCTGTATTTTGTACTTTATGTCTCTATTCTGCGGTTTCTTTGAAGTTGCATCTTCTCATTAAACTTCCATTGTATTCTGCCTCCAATTCCATGTCTCATATGTCTGTTTTCTTCATTTTTGGAGCAAGCGTTCCTAGGCACCCCGGCTCAAATTAAGGTGCCCCTTTTGTCCCTGACTCACTCTCCTGCTCAGTTCTGTGGTGGCTCCCGGGGATCTGGGGACCGCCCCTAGCTTCCTTGACCCGTAATAGATCTTCCCTCCAACAGCCTCTCTTGCAAGTCCTGTATTGTTGGTTTGTTGCCCCTGCCCCCCTTTCCACTGCCCTCCATAGTCTGTTGTGCTTCCACGGCCCTTCCTGCCTGCTCAGTGTGGTTAAATTGTTGCCTTTGCACCCTCCTACCTGCCTTCAATTTTCAGAGTCCGTGCCCCTGGCCTCTGCCTCTCAACAGTATCCTAATGAACAACTAGATTGCTAACATTCTATATTTATTACAAAAGTGTGGAACGCCTGACATCATCTTGATGTAATCAAAACTGTAATACCTAGAGCATTTCCTTTAGAAATTACATATATGAGAGGGTCTTATTGGCATCAAAATTATGGTTAGTGCTCTAAAAGACTAAAATAAGGACATATTTTCTGAATTTTCAAATAGCGACAAAGCACTTTTAAATTATTTGTTATCTTTATGTTTTTTTATCCAGTTGACCACTTGATTAAATGTTGCACTTAGGGGAGAGGATGTGGTGTTACTTCCAGAACTGCAGACTTTGCAACTGGGGAACCAGGTTGAAGTTTCTGCTTCAGCTCGACATTCTGTGATTCTGGTCAAATCACTTAGTCTCCCCATGTCTACAACCAAAATGAATTTGTTCTTGTGTGATGTAACCAATGCTCATGTAAAGCACTCCAATACCTGACAAGTCTGCACTATATAACACTGCAAAAACACAAAATAATAAGTGTTTTGCACACTTCTGTCATTGGGCTATATTTGGGCTACATCTGGGTGATTTTGGGCTACATTTGGGCTCTTTTGTCTCCGGTGGCCATCTTGGGAGATTTATTTGTTATGAAGTTTCCTAATTTCCTCATGTACTGCAGTCTCCTCAGTAGGAAATGCTTTCAGTTTTTTACTTTGATTCCATCATGAAGGTATTCAGATATGTCACACATTTGCCATAAATTCTGAATGTTAGCACTCTAGTTGCTCATTAGATCACTGTAGTAAAACTACTGCACCATGGAAGTCTGCTCCTGGTATTAAAAGTGCATGTTTCAGTCTGCATGTCAGAATTTTTTAATGAAATAGAAGAGGATTTGAGAAGTCACTCAAAATGTGCCCTCATTTTCTTTCTTCAGCATTAATCATAATTTCTATGGCAAAATGAACCTCCTCATTGTGTTCCTTTTTAAATTAAATGTTTTAAGTGTTACCAGTTTATTCCAATCAATATGGCTTCAGGTGTGCCATACTTTTGTCATAATGAAGACAGTAAGCGCTCTAGTTGTTTTTAAGAACATTCTGGGACATTCTGTCATTGGGCTATACTTGGGCTACATCTGGGTGATATTTGGGCTACATTTGGGCTCTTTTGTCTCTGGTGGCCATCTTGGGAGACGTATTTGTTATGAAGTTTCCTAATTTCCTCATTTACTGCAGTCTCCTCAGTAGGAAATACTTTCAGTTTTTTACTTTGATTCCATCAAGAAGGCATTCAGATGTGTCACACATTTGCCATAAATTCAGAATGTTAGCACTCTTTTTGCTCATTAGATCACTGTAGTAAAGCTACTGCTCACCAGGGAAAACTGCTGCTGGTATTGAAAGTGCATGTTTCAGTCTGCATGTCAGAATTTTTTAATGAAATAGAAGAGGATTTGAGAAGTCACTCAAAATGTGCCCTCATTTTTCTTTCTGCAGCACTAATCATACTTTTTATGGAAAAATGAACCCCCTCATTTTGTTCCTTTTTAAATTAAATGTTTTAAGAGTTACCACTTTAATCCAAGCAAGATGGCTTCAGGTGTGCCATACGTTTATCATAAGTAGGACTGTTAGCGCTCTAGTAGTTCTTTGGAACACTCTGGGAAGCTGCAGTAGAACACAAAGGAATCAACTGACAGTCTCTGCCCTTGTTGGATGTACATGTTTTACTGAGAATGTCAGACTTCATTCTCACATGACTGAGAAAGATAATGTGAATTTACAGAAAATAAGCTCTCAGTTTAGCCTATAGATCACCTTCCAAACCTCTGTGGTAAAAGCATGAGAAAATATTTTTCTCTCAATCATGATATCCCAGCAGAAGGCTTTTTCACATGGTGAAATCACCTTAGAACATACCACAATTCCTAAAATGAGTATGGTACCATCAACAAATGATTTATAATGTAACTAAAGTCTTAAAACCTTCTATTAACTGCAATGCTTTTTAATGAGGTGCTATCATGTATATTGGTCCCAAGATGGCTGCCAACACTTCTTGGATGAAGTGCTGACAGCCAATCAGATCTCAGGATGAGATGTGTGGTTAGGCTCCGCCCACATATATATATTGATTTAAATGCTATTTTCTCAGGAAATACTGAACAGATTTACACAAGACCTGCAAAAGGCACTTCCTTGACCTTATGGCTACCTCTCTGCCAAATTTCAAGTAATTCTGTTCAGCCGTTCAGGCTGTAGCTGTGTCTAAAGGTCCTATGGAAAAATGCATGGGGAAAACGCGTTTTGGGACCCCCCTTTTTTCTCGGCCCCTGCTTGACGAATCCCCCCGAGACTTTCAGGGTAGGAGCGGAGCGTAGCGCCCCACCTATTTTGAAAATTTCGCGAGGATTCGTCGACCGGCGCCAAAGTTATTCCAAATAGAATGTTGTGGATTTCCTATGGAAACAGGGTCCTAACTATAACTACCTACTGGCGACCGCCAGTAGGTAATATATATATATATATATAGAGAGAGAGAGAGAGAGAGAGAGAGAGAGAGAGAGCAAAAGAGAGAGAGAGAGAGAAAAGAGAAAGAGAGAGAGAGATATGCCTAAACAAGGATTTTCAATTCAACAGGTCTAGCATTTGCAAGAGTTTATAAATATCAGTGCATTTTATTTATATGTTAGTTTTCAAAACAGATTAAAAAAAACATGGTCATTTGCAATGCCAACAGCTTAAACTCTCGCAAATACGGGACCTATTTAATTGCTTCCTGTTTCTATCTGGGCTGCTGGTTTCCAGATGGCGAGCAGCACATAACTTGGCTTCCAGCTGAAGAATCTTTGCGCTGCTGCCATGATTGAAGCTGAGGGAGGAGGCAGCTGCAGCCGAAAAGAGGGAGCAAGTGGTAGCAGGAGGAGTCAGCTGCAGTGAGTGGTGCCGATGAAAAGGAAGGCGCGTCTCATTGAAGTCTATTTTTTTTCAATATTGAAATCTTTAGGTAAGCTGCGTAGCACGCCAACTTAAAGCCCTGCTTTATAAAGGCCTAAAATATTGAAAAAACAGACTTTGGCGTGCCTCGTCTTTCTTTTTCTTCGTGGCAGCTCACTGAAGTCTATTTTTTCAATATTGTACAATTTTGGAAAGCAGCGCAGCACGCCGCCTGTGGTGTGCTGCTTACTAAAAGCTTACAATATTGAAAAAAATAGACTTTGGCGAGCTGCGCCTTTCTTTTTTTCAGTCTATTTTTTCAATATTGTAAGATTCTGGCTAGCAGCACAGCACAACATCTGTAGCAAGCAAAGTGGGTATCTTTGCAGAAAAGAATGTTGTGCGTGCAGTAAGAGAAAATTATTAAAGCATATGTGTAACTACACAAGTAAAAGGGCCAGCCCTCGTGGGAGGTTACAAATGTTGAAAAGGTGGTACTAAGGAGCGACTAGCAAGTCTGTTAATGAATCAGAAGCCAACATTTACTAAGGACAATGGCATAAGCCAATGAAAAATATGGGCGGGAGTAAGCAGAGCTTCAAGTCCATAACTGAATACAGCATGTCTCGAAGAGACCTAAAAAGCACATTTAAAGTGCAATTATTTCTAAAAATGTACAAGTTACTGCTGGAACCATAATCTGTTATTCACACTCCAGCCATGCAAACCATAACTTGCATGCCAAATACAAATCTGATTACCTCAACCTTAATGAAACACCTATATTTGCAAATATTGTAAATCATCTTACAGATGAGACTACATATCACATTACCATTTTGGCAGAGAAGACTTTAAATGTACAATCAGTTATTGATTTAACTATGTTTTGTTGTTTAATTACATTTTGCTCTTCAGTTTTGTTATTTATTATTATATAAATATTTCGAGGTCATATTGTGCAGCAAGAGCTGGCCGCAGAGCTTGGCCTGTGGCCAGGACCGACACGCCACCCTTCGATGGCAAGCAAGCCCCACTGTGCATAAAGTTCAGCCGTGCACAGTGGGGGTTGGACACGGAGCCTGGCCTTCAGCAAATTCCTGTGCCCATCCCACTATGGAGAGCCAACCCCCACTGGGCACGGTCGCCATGTGCCAAACTCTTCACAGGTAACTAAACCCCCAATGTATACAGACTTCAGTTATGAACAACAGAGGATGACCACAGGTCCTGGCCTCCAGCCAGGCCCTGCTCCCAACTCTCTCTCTGTGTGGCCATGTTCATGTGTGGCTGTGGGACAAGCACCACAGTAGGCCATAGAATATTTTTGCCCCTATTTCTCTCTTCTAGATTTGTAGATTCACTGATGAAAAAAACAGAAGATCATATGTATAGAGCAAGGGAAAGGGACAAAGGTTGATGTCAGTGAAAATTCTAAACTGTGTGTGATGTAGCAAGCACTTTCTCAGTGGGCATTCATGTTTAGAATAAGACAAACAACAATCAAGTTTTAGAGAAATGGATGAACATGAATTAACTTGTTTTCTAAAGTTCATTTCATCCTACAGCATACATAGTACTTATGCAGATGTGGAGAGTGTAATATGCTATTTACTACCATCAATGAGGGTGCAGTGGGGCTATGACTTCAGTATACCGTGATGCCCTTCTACCCCCTTAACAATTGTAAAAAAAGGATTTAACCAACACTTAATGAAATGGATTAAATTTGAGCTGGTTGGTAAAATCACTTTGAAGTGTCCTTGGGATTATTTAGAGTTTGTAGAGATGCTCCTCAAGATCAAGTCATTGTAACTTGCAATCTGTGAAAGAGTAAGCAGTGTGTGTTGCATTTTTCTAATGTCAATTTAGCTGTATTGTGGTAATAACATGGAATGTAATTTTTATGCTGAACAAATGAATGTATGTTTACAAGCACAGTTGCTATAAACATTTTTTTTGGGGGGGACACATTTGTTTTCACTGACATGGCTTAATGCATTTAGGACAGTAATAAGGCCCAACACTCGCTGTTTTTCTACTTATTACCCACTTTAATATCTTTTAAAGGGAATCTTACACTCTTGAGGATAGGACCCACTATACCTCCTTGGGTAATCAAGTGATCTTCATCAAGTGTATTGTTCCTGAAAATGTCTGTGTATTCAGTTGTGAAAATGCAATTCTTGATTTAATTCCATTCTGTAATGTAATCATTGTAGCAAAAAAATCAATGTATACGTTGTATCATTTTTCTTAGAAATCTATTTCATTTCACACATTTCCAGTCCTTTTAGCATCATACAGAACGTTTGAACTTATTTGATGTTAGAAGTCCTTCATGTAATATATCCCAAACGATATCTGATGTATTTATTTCCCCAGAGTTTGTTGTTGTTATAATCCTGATCTTTTTTTTGCTGAGTTATTTTCAGTTGTTCACTTGTTTGAGAATCAACCACAATGCCTGATGTGTTGATTTCCCAAGAGTGTTTTGTAGTCAAAGTCTCTTCAATAATTATATTATAATGTGGTATGTGTATTACTGAATTATTTCCAGATGTTCACTTGTTTGTCAGAGAATATTATTCTTACACTTTCACATATGATAGGTCTACCTAAGCGGAACACATTGTGTTTGTATCCTTTGGTTGCAACGGCTTTCACAATTAAGGGGCCGATTCCGATCCGGGTCGGAAGGGCACCAAACGCGATCTGGCTGGACAAACTATGAGCCGTACGTGTGTTTTCCGGCCGACTCGTACAGCTGTACGAGCGAGCAACTAAGATGCGAGCTACGTGAAATTCACCGACCGAGTGGTTTTCGTGTCCGAACCGCTCCGTACGGCTCGGTCGGAAGCTAACCGTGGCGTGCAATGGATGCGATTTACGACCGAGCCAGTACGATGCACGCGTCGGACAGCCTGTGCGAGCCAGAGTGTCCGGCTCGCAAAATGTCCGGGTGGTTGCTTTTGGGGGTCTGCGTCGGACCCCCTGACACCCGCAGCCCTATGACTGAGACACAGGGGGAGACCCAAGGGCCCCCCCAACACAGGCATGTACGATGCAGATGGCACCGACACATACCCACTGTAGGGGGCGCCCTTCTGCGAGACATACCCATTCAGTCAATGGGAGCCCATGTACGCGTCATATGACCGGCTCCCATTGACGTCTATGGGAGTCCGACCGAACCGAGTCCAGCAGCATACGGCCGCATCGTACTCGCTCGGTTGGACTGCAGGCCTCCGGCTCGGTCGGAAAACACTCTGGATCCGGCTCTGTCTGAGTGCTTTCCGACCTGGATCGGAATCGGCACCTAAGTGAGATCACTTAATAGTGCTGCTTAATATAGAGCTCTAGAGAAATTACTTTTTCTTCTCTGACATTACAGCCTTGATAAAGCCCCAGGCCTGCAAGCCACATAGGGGGAGGAACATGCATTGGCTGATTCCCGCACAAGGCAAAAACTGTAAATAATTCAGTAATACAAATAACAGGGTAATAATGTAATTATATCCTTTAATTCTGAGATACGAAGGGATTGTGATAGTAAACTACCTTGTATCTAAAGAGTGCTCGTGTCCCTTTTCTTTTACCACAGTTAACTACAGCCTCAAAGTCTCACTCTCGAAAACATGACCTCCACACAAACTAGATTTACCTAATCTAGCGAAGGAACTACTATAGGGTAGACAGTGACGGGTTAATTTGACAAACTATTAACACCTAAGATATTGACAATTACCATTAAACTACAATAAAATGGGAGACCTTCTTATATCAGTCGTTCACAACACTCTACCACGACATCTTTCAGGGAATATATGACAGGCTTCATATGATCAAAAATATATCCTTAACTCACTCAGTGTAGATTCTGGTTAGCTCATAATATAGCCTTATAGACGCCGTTGCGGGCTATACCGGGGGACTATAACAAAGCAGCAGGACTTTATTAGCTGGTATAGCCCTGCTACGAAGGGCTATAAGGCTATTAGAACATTCTGCCACTAGTGGGCAGAATGTTCTAACAAAGAAAACAAAACCTTCAGGGAGCGCAAGGGGATTCAAATCCCCTCAGGCCTTCCAGACATCAAAAAATATTACTGGGCGTCCCATCTCGTAGCTATAAACCAATGCACATGCAAACCGCAGGGTGACCCTGCATTCCAGATTGACAAGTGGCGCCTACCGGTGGTTATTTCAAAGGGACGCTGTATTCACTTTCGGTACAACAAAAACTGACAGGACCCACGGCACACATGCTACAAGTGTGGAGGGCGGCAACAAAGTGCCTGGGTTGAGAGGAAAAGATTACGCAGGCCACACCACTCTGGTACACCGACCAACTGGGCAAGTTGATTCACACAAAGGGCTTTGACCGGTGGGACCTGATAGGAGAGTGGGGGACTTGTGGAAGGCGGGCGACATGGTTCTCTTTGCCCAGCTACAAGTGGAGCACGAATTGGCGGACACAGAGTATTTTAGATACTTGCAAATTAGGCACGCTTTGTTAGCCGTACTGCCCAGGGGGGAATCGCTACCTGAATCCTTAAGTATAGGGTATTAGATGGGGATCTGCCAGATAAAGCCATATCACTTATCTGTAAAAAATGAATCAATAACACTGCAGACCCGCTGCTCGGGCTAAACTGGGATTACAATGTAGCAGGGCTTGACGACAAAGAATGGACCGCTGTTGTGGCCTCTCCTAGAGAAGTGGCCATTTCCTCCAGGCTCCGGTTAGTGCAATTGAAAATACTGCATAGGTCCTACATAGCCGGCCTGTTGCTGGTGCGCATGGCATATAGTGCAGAGGGAGGGTGCTCCAGGAATTGTGGGCAAGTGGGTTCTTTCATTCACATGCTCTGGGCGTGTATGACTATCCAAAATTACTGGTTGGCGGTTGCAAGCCCCATTGAGGAAGTGGTGGAACAAAAGATTGATTGCAATATCAAGCTATGTATGTTAAATGTCTGGGGTCCGACTGACCTAAGTTCCAAGGAGCAGATATGGGTGACTCTGGGACTGATGGTAGCAAAGCGAAATATAGTACGCAAGTGGAAAGTGAGAGACCCACCGCATATAGCTGATTGGAGTAAAGATATGGATTGGTGCATGATTACAGAAAAGACCATATATGAAGCCAGGGGGTGCCCCACCAAGTGGACTCAGGTCTGGGAGAGTTGGAACACTTATAGGGGAGGGATATGTGAGCTCCCGCAATCGAGAGACAAAATTGGAGTACTGGGCCCAAGAACTGGGGAAATTGTGATTACTATATTGCTTGATTATGTGCTTATGTATCACATGCCGGCCTTGTGTTATAATTTTGTCATCATTGATAATGTATGCATTCCTGCTAATTGTCAAGTCCTGTTTTTCAATAAAAAAGAACTGTATAAAAAAAAAAGTTTGAAATTAAAAAAAGAAAAGCCTAGCGATTCTCAACGGAAACAGAAATTAATGGTAGATTTCATTAACGCTCCAAAAATGAAACCAAATGAGGAAAAGGAGCTGGATGACACACTTGCTTTAAAGATAGTGCAAGATTTGCAGCCTTTGTCGATTGTTGAAAATGCAGGGTTTGAGAGATTTCTGAGGAAGCTCACTGAATCTCTGATATTCCTTCAAGAAAGACTCTGACATATACCATATTACCGAAAATGCCAAAACAAGTCAAAGGTGAACTATCCTTAGAGTTAGCAAAGGCAAATCATGTTGCTGTAACTTTTGGTATGTGGATATCACAAGCAAATGAATCATACTGGGCATTAACTGGTCATGTCCGTCAACGTGCTGGCAGCAGGAAGAATTTCTGTTTGGCAGTGAGGTATTTCACAGGGAAACACACAGCTAAGTATTTAGTAGAACAGATTTATTCCCTTCTTCAGGAATGTGGTATTACTGTAGGAAAAAATATGTTCCCTCACTACAGATAATGGATCTAATTTTGTGGAGGCAATCAAACTTCTTGGCCTGACAGACAATCATATCAGATGTATGGGGCACAGTTTGCATCCTATTGTGACCAAAGCAGTAAGAGATGTTAGATCTGTGGACAATATTTTTGAAAAGTGCCGTGCTATTACTCAATTTTCCAGAAATAGTTATGCTGTTGCTGATTAATTGAAAGACATGCAGACCAGAAACAACTTACCTGAAGCAATACTAAAACTGGAACTGGTTACAAGGTGGAATAGCCTTTATGAGATGGGAAAGAGAATTTTTCAGCAAGATAATGTGATTATTGCGGAATTGGCCAATGCAGCATGGACATTTAAAAACTGTGCTTGGTCAATTCCATAGGCAGTAACTGCAGCGTTCGAAATTTTGGAGCCATTTTGAATAACTACAGAAAAATTATCTGGCCAATCATATGCTGCATGCCCCTTGGCAGCAGTAGGTAGCGCGCGCAGTGAGGCTACAAGCTACCAGGCACTCGATCTTACACTTTTAATTCTGTATAATTGTGTTTATAACGTGTTTTTAAACTTTGCGCTCTGAATTAGTACTGTACTGTGCTCCTACCTGCATATTTGCACTTCTTGTTCTTTCTTACTGCTGTGCCCGGTCCGTCACAGCTTTCTTGGTGCCGGTTGAACGAAGGGACGCGACTCCTCCCCCAAATTCCTTCACTTCCTGCCACTCAATAGGGTATTTAGCCCAGATGGGGGCCCGGCCACGCAGCGGACGCATGCAGCGGGCGCGCCGCTGGCGCACCGAAGCAAGCCCATCTGCCCCCGTCCGTGACTGGAACGTGGCCAGCGCCAGACATGCTGCCGGTTGGGAGGGCGAAACAGCCGTACACTGTTCTAGGGATGAATTGCTGTTATACAAAGGTTCTGTTTGCCTCGGGGCTCACCAGATTGACCTTGCAATGGATACATCGCCACATAGAGTCGTACATGTGGTAGGGAGATTAATAACGCCGTAGGCCTGCAGAGGAACAGTAGCACTGGCAGAGTTGCCCCCCAGGGCGCAGTGATCAGGCATACTGAAAGAATTAGGGCATGCCTAGTCAACTGTAGATCTCTGCCCAAACATGCTGATGATGTTTGGTTAGTTTTAGCTTCGAATATTTGGGACGCCATGTTTTTAACAGAAACTTGGCTAAATGCAGACTCTGTGGCAGCAATAGCTCTTGCCATCCCGCCAGGTTTTAAAATGAGCTATGCTGATAGAGAGGGCAAAAAAAGAGGGGGCGGGGTGGCCATTATCTTTAAAGACTCGTGAGAGCTAGTTTCCTCTGCCCCACTCTACATACAGGGCATAGAAGGCCTCAATTTTTGCCTCCAAATTAACCCCTCAACCTCTTTTTCTGGCATTCTTATTTATAGACCGCCTGATTGTGCAGCGAAGGTATGCCAGAATCTCGGCAATTATATTGCTCAAAATTCACTAATACATGCAAATTTTATGGCCCTTGGCAATTTTAATCTGCATGTGAATGACCCCAGCTGCGCACAAGCAGCTCAGCTGATCTCTTCCTTGGCAGGGGCCAACCTTATGCAAATTGTATCTTCCCCAACGCACATAGCAGGCCATACCCTAGGTTTAGTTTTTTCTAACATCGCTTCTATAGATATGGAGATTCCCTGCCCACTGGTTTGGTCGGATCACTGTTTGATTCTTTTTTTTGTTAATCTGGTCAAACCGGGTCAGTTTAAGGGTAAGCACTCCATATAAAACGAAATTGGAAAAACTTGACCGCTGCATCTCTAAGTCCGATTCTACAGGAAAATCATCCACCTCTATCTTCAGACCCCAATGCAGATGCCCTCGCTGTAAATCAATGGATCTCCGCAGCTGTGGAGTCCATTGCTCCGGCTAGAGTTGTGAAGTCTCTTAGACATTCCCCCTCTGCACCATGGTTCTCTGACTCACTTAGAGAAGTCAAAGGCAGGTGTAAACGCCTGAAACGCCAGTGGAGAGCGAGCTACTGCGAACTGGCAAAAGTAATTTACAAAAATGAAAGAACTACACAAGCTGATAAAAGTAGCCAGGAGGAACTATATAGTCACTAGTATCCACAAGGCAGATCACTCTAGTGAAGAGGTTTTTAACGTAGTTCACACCTTTTTAAGCCTATAGCATTAGAGACTGAAGTACGACCCTGCCCCTCCATGTGTGAAAAGATTGCAAGTTTCTTCGACAATAAAAATTTGAAGGTTTATGATTCCTTCTCAACACCAGTGGCAACTGAGAAATCAGATAGGCTGGTGGGGGTTGCGGCAGAACCCTCGCTTACAAACTTTGTGCCAATTTCGCAGCAAGATACATTGGCAGAAATTCAAAAATGCAGATCAGGTGCCCCAGATGATCCATGTCCTCCTAAACTTTGGAAAGTGTTGTCTCATTCTCTTATTTGTGCGCTATCTCATATCTGGAACATGTCCCTTGAATCCGGCGTTTTCCCAGACAAGTGGAAACATGCTACCCTTCTCCCACTGAGGAAAAAACCTAATGGAGACCCCGGAGATCTTAATAATCTTAGGCCAATTTCATTGCTGCTCGCACCGGGTAAAATGTTAGAGAAGCTGGTCCAGCTCCAGCTGACTAACTTTATTGAGAGCCAGGGCTCTCTGCATGACACACAATCCAGATTTCGGGCGTGTTTTAGCACAGAGACTGCTCTCCTTGAGGTGGCTGAGTCAGTGAGAGGGTCGCTCGATTCAGGGGCATCAGAGCTGCGGGTGCTCCTGGATCTGTCTGCGGCATCTGACACAGTCAATCATGCCTTGTTGGTTCAGAGATTATGGGACATGGGCTTTGGGAGGAAGGTGCTGGCCTGGCTGAAATCATATCTGAGCCGTCGCACTCAGAGAGTCGCTCTACAGCCATTTGAATCAAAGCCTAAACACCTTTGGTGTGGTGTTCCTCAGGGCTCAGCGCTGAGCCCTCTGCTTTTTAATCTGTACCTGGCCCCGCTTTTTTCTCTGATCGCCAAGTGGGGGGTGAAGGCGATCTCTTACGCTGATGATACCCAGTTGTTTTTCCCTTTTCTAGAGCAGACGGCAGATGCCTCTGCGAGGCGTGCTGGATTTAGGTAGGGACTTAAGCTCTGACCACTCTCCGCCCATATTTTTCACTGGCTTGTGTCATTGTCCTTGTTAACGGTTTCCATGCACAGTTTTGTTACCTTTTTCCTTAGCCCCACTGTTTTTAGGTCGAGGCTGGGCAGCGCATGCTCTGCTCTGCGAGGCGTGCTGGATTTAGGTAGGGACTTTAACTCCGACCACTCTCCGCCCATATTTTTCACTGGTTTGTGTCATTGTCCTTTGTAAACTGTAGATTTTCATTGGTCAATGGGCTCAGTAGTTCCTCCTTAGTACCGCCTTGTTTATTTTGTAATCTCCCCTAAGGACTGGCCCTCTTATGTGCACTATTTCCTTAAATTGTTTTCACCTGCCTGCTGTTGCAGGCAAGACACCTCTCTCCTAACTTTTTTTTTTTTTAATAACACGGCAGTGCCTTTGGTTTATTTGCCGCACCGAACGCGTCCTCATGTTTTTGTTGTGTACTATTTATTCACTTTTGTTGTTGTGTGCAAGCCCCCATGCCATGCTTTCGCCTTAATAGAGGCCACACCCACTTATTTACTCGAGCAGCATCTAAAGAAAGGTCTGCAACCACTTAAAAAATCAAAACCGCGGAAAGGGGCACTTTTACAAAAAAAAAAGCATTTGTTTGACAACTTGGGAAACCAATGCTTTTTTTTGTTTGGTAAAATCGCCCCATTATGCGCTTTCACTTAAATGGCGGCCGCATCATTTTCTTTAGACGCGGCTTGTCTAAAGAAGGGGGCACTGCCTCTATTAACATGAAAGCTCAGCATGGGGCACTTGAACATAGCAAAAATAATTTGCAAAGCAATAGGTCTCGCATTTGCGACAATTTAAAGCTATTGTAATTTACAATGCCAATAGGTCAAACTCTCATAAATGCGAGACCTATTGCATAGCAAATGCTTGTTGGGTTTGTTTCAGCATTCGGTTTAAATTGTTGGTGAAGTCGGTTCATAAGTAAGCTAAGCTGTGCTCACCTCGGAGGTCCACATTTCTAATATTAGCAATAAGGCGTGATTGGAGGAATTAATTGCATGTCACTTCACTTGGGTAACATTGTCATGTCATATGAGTTAGCGTTTTTTTGTTACTTTTTTGTAATTGTTTTGTACGAGTTCACACCGAGCTGGTTTGAATGATCACCCATCAGTACTGGTATGATGTGTTATGGGGCTATAATTGGCAATGGTTTCAGCACTTTCTAGTGATTTCGGGGGGGGGGGGGGCTCAGTACATGCCCTAGCACAACATTTTTCGCCCACCTCTTTCAAAATCCACCAGCCGCCCCTGATGTTGCTATAAGCAAAATCGGTCTCTGAGGTCAAACTCATAAAATCTGCTTTGTACTCCCTGCTTTGCGAAAGCCCGTCTGGGCGGTAGAGCGTTCTCAGTGAGGACGGCCAAAATGTGGAACGCCCTGCCTGGAAACCTCCACCAAGCTGATTCAGAGACCTGCTTCAGAAAAGCGCTGACGACATGGCTCTTTAGGCCTGACTAGGCTTGGGAGCAGTGCTTGGACCTCTATGCGCCTAATGCCTTCTGTTAGAGCGCCGGGACACCTCTGATTGAGGTAGCGGTTTGCGCTTTATATGTTTCAATATTATTATTATTATTAATATTGGTGATGCCAATACTAAATGGAATGCAACTATCTCTGTATGAAATAATGGAACAATATAAGATGTACATGACATTGAGGGTGCAACGTCAGTGATGTTGATGCTGCACTTCCGCAATAAGACAGAACCTACAACAGCCATGAATCTGTAATCTGATTGTTCTGTAGAACAGCAAAAGGGCTTGTATATGTTTGATTTGAAAACATTGAAAAGCCTGGCATTTTTGGTAAGGCGACCATATTGGTTCCTAGATTTAAACATATGGTTTTCGAGAAAACATGTAGCCAATATGCATGTTCAGGAACCAGAACTAGAAATTCAGCAGAAGATGACTAGAATAACTTCTTTCACAAAAGATTCTGAGTATGGGACTCCACCATCCAAAAAAAGCCAGGATCTGACATCCGGGAAGCGACTGCAAAAAGAAAAGAGGAATCGCAAAACAGTCAACTTTATCTGAAGTAGACAAGTACCTTGCAGAAGATTTTGAGGATCACACAGCTTTTTATGATGGTGGGTCAATTTGACAAGATATTCTCTCCTTTCTCAATTAGCACTGAAATATCTCTGTGGTATTGCAATCTCTGTTACCGGTGAACAGATGTTCAGCAAGACTGGTGACTGGTGACATCATTAGTAGTAGGCGGACAAGCCTAAAATCTGCACACTTTAATATGCTGACCATGAGTCAAACAAACTACAGGATTGTGGCTTAGTTGTACACTTATTTAGCACAACATACGTCTTTTCTGTGAGTTACATTTTAATGCTTCCCATGCTAATTTTTATTTCTGGGCTCAGCTCATATTTGAGTCCTTAGAGCCAAGCCAGACCCCTAGCTTGGCTATGGTTCGCCCCATGAATTCTTGGGTTCGCCCAAGCCAGACCCCTTGCTCGGCTCTGGTTCGCCCCATGAATTCTTGGGCTCGCCCAAGACAGACCCCTTGGTCGGCTCTGGTTCACCCCATGAATTCTTGGGCTCGCCCAAGCCAGACCTCCAGCTCGGCTCTGGCTTTCCCTATGAATTCTTGGGCTCACCGAAGCCAGACCCTTAGCTCGACTCTGACTCACCCCATTAATTCTTGGGCTTGCCCAAGCCAAACCCCTAGCTCGGCTCTGACTCACCCCATGAATTCTTGGGCTCGCCCAAACCAGACCCCTTGCTCGGCTCTGGCTCGCCCTATGAATTCTTGGGTTTGCCACCTCTAGAACATTTGCCTCAAAGCGGGCAAGACAGTGGACCCCTGGGGGGAAAACGTTACATGATATAATTTAAACACATGGACCCTTTGTAAAAATGTTGGAGTTCAAAATTTCAGTAGTATGACGGCCCTCGCATAGAGCAAGTAAAATCCGTAGCTTTCTATATAAATATGCATAGAAACTGAGGAAAAAGATGTCCTCCAGACCTTTGTTTAATGGTTGAATCACCAAGAGAGTGAATACATTGTTTTCTAACAGTGCTTATGAAAGCCCAGCATTTTCTAACACATTTTTTGGCTTATTAACTACATTTTCTAAATGTAAGCAAAATATATTTTGCACTTGCAAATTCAGGTTAATGTAGCTCAGTTTAATGCTGTAACTGATGTATCACCTCTTCAAAAAGCCTCCCTTCTGGGTCCAATTAATGATTGACAGATATGCACAAACAAATGGAAACATTCAAAACATTTACACAGGGAAGTACAGCACTGAAAAAACACGAAGTGTCAAAAGCAAATTAATTAGCTGAAGAAAGCTTTCTTTGCTGTTAAAATTGAGAACAGAGTTGAGATGGTTAATTTGGAAAAGCCAGTTACTTGTGTGGAGCAAGAAAGAAAATATTGTGAGGTTACATGATGGATGCTATGTTAAACTCCTATTTTGTTATTAATTGATTATGTAGAGACAATATGTACTTCATGTTCCATTGATTTAACCGTATTGACACCGTGAGAAACGAGTTAATTAATTGTGACAGTGGGGTGTACGCAGCCACCTCATCCGATACTCCACTATATAGGGATTAGCGTGTATTCACATCTGGGATGAATGTAGTGCAAAACTAGATACAAAAAATAAAGCGCTGGACTAAGGAGCAGATGGATGCTTTATTTAGTATGGTAATGTGAAAAAAGTGACCTCAGATAATGAAATAATTGTGGGGGGATTCAATGTGTAGCCAGTTTTGGTTTACCGGTCTCGTATTTTCTGTCCAGAGTGTTTAGACCACAAAGGATTATGCTGATTAAAAATAGTCGGAGCTCGGATATGTTACATTTCACTCTGTTCTACAGGGAGGAGTGAAAAATAAGGGGTGGCCTGATGTGGGAATGGAGGTCACAGACTGTGAGAAATGGCACATAAAGTATGGAAAGTACGAAGAGAGGAGCATGGGGCCCGGTATGAGGAATGAGCGGTGTAAACCCAGATGAAGTGGCCGTGCTCCAGAATGTGGTCAGGGACCCCCGAGTCTCCCATATCTCATTGGCATTGGTCTGAATGGGGGTCTCCTGAGGGGTTGGGAGCCCTGGGAGGCTGGGATCTCTCCTGCACTGCAGGGACCTGCGCTGCACCCATGAGGGTACATCATCCTGTTGCGGTGGTACATTAATGATTGTTGATGTTAGCTGCACGGAGCAGGTTAAGCGTGACTTTCTCCATTTACCGAGTCAGGGCATGCGGATAGGAGAGGATGGGATGTTTTATCTCTAGCAGTATTTCAAACACGCATTTAGGAACAAATTATTTTGTGTAATTAGGTGTGTTTTTGTAGAATTTCATCAAGATTGTATCCCCTGCCATCTACACATCAGAAATCTGGTTTGTTGATAGTGGACTTTAAAGGAGCAGGCAGGCCTACACCAAGAATTAAGTTAATTTACGTTTAGGCTTATCCTTATGATGGAGAAAAGAAACGTATGTACTTGCTGTCTGGTTAATTCTTAGATATTTCTGCTGCACGACCCAGCATTTTAACAACATTTCTATTGGATTAGAAAATATCATGAATAAAACAATTGAGTAGCCAGCTGAATCATGTCTTAGAGATGGAGGGAGTGTGCTACTGTGGATGCATCAGGAATTATTGCAGTGATGATGATCGGTGGATTCACTGAGCCCCATGAAGTGATGGAGGGAGTGTACCACTGTGTGTACATCAGGAATTATTGCAGCGATGATGATCGGTGGATTCACTGAGCCCCATGAAGTGATGGAGGGAGTGTACCACTGTGTGTACATCAGGAATTATTGCAGCGATGATGATCGGTGGATTCACTGAGCCCCATGAGAAGACGAGGGAGTGTGCCACTGTGTGTGCATCAGGAATGATTGCAGTGATGATGATCAGTGGATCACTGAGCCCCATGAGAAGATGGGGGGAGTGTGCCACTGTGTGTACATCAGGAATGATTACAGCGATGATGATCAGTGGAATCACTGAGCCCCATGAGATAATAGAGGAGTGTGCCCCTGTGTGTGCATCAGGAATGATTGCAGCCACACGATGATCAGTGGAATCACTGAGCCCCATGAGAAGATGGAGGGAGTGTACCACTGTGTGTGCATCAGGAATTATTACAGCAATGGTGATCAGTAGAATCCCTGAGCCCCACAAGATAATAGAGGAGTGTGCCACCGTGGGTGCATCAGGAATTATTGCAGCGATGATGATCATTGGAATCAATGAGCCCCATGAGAAGATGGGGGTAGTGTGCCACTGTGTGTGCATCAGGAATGATTGCAGCGATGATAATCAGTGGAATCACTGAGACCCAGGAAGTGATGGAGGGAGTGTGCCACTGTGTGTGCATCAGGAATGATTGCAGCTATGATGATCAGTGGAATCACTGAGCCCCATGAGATAATAGAGGAGTGTACCACTGTGGGTGCATCAGGAATGATTGCAGCGATGATGATCAGTGGAATCAATGAGCCCCATGAGATGATGGAGGGAGTGTGCAATTGTGGGTGCATCAGTAATAAGTTCAGCAATGATGATCAGTGGAATCACTAAGCCCCATGAGATAATAGAGGAGTGTGCCACTGTGTGTGCATCAGGAATGATTGCAGCGATGATGATCAGTGGAATCACTGAGCCCGATGAGAAGATGGGGGGAGTGTGCCACTGTGTGTGCATCAGGAATGATTGCAGCCATGATGATCAGTGGAATCACTGAGCCCCATGAGAAGATGGGGGGAGTGTGCCACTGTGTGTGCATCAGGAATGATTGCAGCTATGATGATCAGTGGAATCACTGAGCCCCATGAGATAATAGAGGAGTGTGCCACTGGGGGTGCATCAGGGATGATTGCTGCGATGATGATCAGTGGAATCAATGAGCTCCATGAGATGATGGAGGGAGTGTGCCACTGTGGATGCATCAGGAATGATTGCAGCTATGATGATCAGTGGAATCACTGAGACCCATGAAGTGTTGGAGGGGGTGTGCCACTGTGTGTGCATCAGGAATGATTGCAGCGATGGTGATCAGTGGAATCACTGAGCCCCATGAGATAATAGAGGAGTGTGCCACTGTGGGTGCATCAGGAATTACTACAGCTATGATGATCAGTGGAATCACTGAACCCCATGAAATGATGGAGGGATTGTGCCACTGTGGGTGCATCAGGAATTATTGCAGCTATGATGATCAGTGGAATCACTGAGCCCCACGAGATTATAGAGGAGTATGCAACTGTTGGTGCATCAGGAATGATTGCAGCTATGATGATCAGTGGAATCACTAATCCCCATGAGATGATGGCGGGAGTGTGCCACTGTGGGTGCATCAGGAATGGTTACAGCAATGGTGATCAGTAGAATCACTGAACCCCATGAGATGATGGGGGGAGTGTGCCACTGTGGGTGCATCAGGAAAGATTGCAGCGATGAGGATCAGTGGAATCACTGAGCCCCAGGAGCTGATGGAGGCAGTGTTCAACTGTGGGTGCATCACTAATGAGTGCAGTCATGATGACCAGTGTAATCACTGAGCCCCATGAGATAATAGAGGAGTGTGCCACTGTGGGTGCATCAGGAATGATTGCAGAGATGCGATCAGTGGAATCACTAAGGTCCATGAGAAGATTGAAGAAGTGTGCCACTGTGGGTGCATCAGGAATGGTTGCAGCGATGGCGATCAGTGGAATCACTGAGCCCCATGAGATGATGGAGGGAGTGTGCTACTGTGGGTGCATCAGGAATGATTGCAGCGATGGTGATCAGTGGAATCACTGAGCCCCATGAAATTATGGAGGGAGTGTGCCTCTGTGGGTGCATCAGGAATTATTGCAGCAGTGATGATCAGTGGAATCACTGAGCCCCATGAGATGATAGAGGGAGCGTGCCATTGTGGGTCCATCAGGAATGATTGCAGCAATGATGATCAGTGGAATCACTGAGCCCCATGAGAAGATAGAGGGAGTGTGCCACTGTGGGTACATCAAGAAGGATTGCAGCAAAGATGATCAGTGGAATCAGTGAGCCCACTGAGACAATAACTAGCAGTCACATTAGCACTTCCAGTGGCAATACCACTAGCATACCTCCCTCAGCAGACAAACATTTATGGCATGATGCTTTGAAAGCGCCAATTACGAGCCTCAAATCACGGCTTTGAATTTCCCAATCAGTTAGGCTAGTCCGAGGATTGCTAGCTAAATATATCAACTTGAGAGGCACCATGACAGTCCTCTTATGTCTACTGAGAACCAGTCATAGGAGTTCTTCACAAATATGTAATTTAGCAATGTCCAATGAAGGAAAGAAACTGCGTTCTTTGGTAGAGAAAGGCCTTCCCCCCACCAAGATCCTCACTCATTTGCAGTTTCTATTTGTAAACATGAGAAAATTGACCCCGACAGTGGCAACAAGTCAACTGAAGATGGTAATTGGGTGTAGGAACCAATAGCAAATATGCAGAAGCAAATGATATACGAAAATACAGGGGCACATAAGGAGCTGCAAACAGTGATAACCGAACACCAACCACACCATAAGCAGTAAATAAAAGGGTAAAGGTTAAATCTCCCTATGTAGGACTCGGAGATCACCAATTAAGCAAATTAAAGAAGATAACTGCATGAGGACAATCTGAGGAAAACCAAAAATCAAATTTGGGATGTTTTTGCAAGACAAAGAGATGTGATTCGTCGCATCTATCTGCCTCCCCTTCAATGCTCTCTCTATGTTCACTTCATGCTACTCCCTCCACTTCCTAAGCATCCAATGTGCTTCTTGGTCTGATACCTTTTTCTCTCATAAATTACCTTTTTGCTATGTTTGTGATATGTAAAGTGCCCTGCTGCCTGTAGCTAGGTCTGCACTCTCTAAATGCCTGAAATAAATAAAAGTAACATTCAAATAAACAGGATCTTGTGTTCTATATCCGTTCTTTTGAATTTGCGCAATAGAATCCTTCTTACAGTTTCCATAACCTTTTCATCCCACAGCTTATCTAGATAGGGTTCTGATTTATTGTTTCGGTCCTCTCGTTTTTTGTCTGAAAATCTCAGCTAAGTTATAAGTTGCAGTGTGCCGGCTTATATAACCAGTTTTGTTAGTGTCCTCTACAGCATACCAGCCAGTGCTGTCCTTATTTCCAAAGAAATGTTCTTTAGTGTTGAAATTGATCATTTTATCTCACTCTGGTTTGTTTAAAGTTGCACAGCCTCTAATGGCAAGACATTTGCCAACGAGAAAGTCTATATCTTGTGCAAAAAGCATTCAGTAAAGAAAACAAAATATAAGAAATAGAAAAAATTATTTATATTGTTTAATGTGAAACCATTACACGTAGATGTATTGATCATGAGGCTTGGACTACCTGGAATAGGACAGATTGCTTCAAGTGATAAGTTTAATTTAGAAAGGAGTGGATGGTAATTGTAGGGTTGGGATGCCTATAGAATGTGTAACTACCCTACTAAGTTTAGCTGACACAGCAGTGATGTAACATTAGTCCCTGCAAACCTTGTGGTGCGGGGAACCCCCGAGCTCCAAGGGGCCTCCTCTGGCACTGTGTGCGGGCAGCGAGCCCCTGGCCTGAGAGCTCCTGACTGGGTCTAGAGTGTGGAGGGCCCACCCTCCATTTATTTGGCTGGGGGGCCCCTAAAGTTTCGTTACACCACTGTTGCACCCTCCTGCAATGGTTTGCCTCTTACTGCTCCACCTGCCACCAGCTGATCCAGAGGGAGCCTCCCAATCAGACAAAATGTCCAGTCTCCTGCAGAGTTCACCAAGGATCACCCTTCCCTATTCAACATCTCCATAAAACACATGGGTTCCGTAGTCATTGACAATAGCAACAAAATCGATCAATATGCAGATGGTGCACATTTTCTCAGAATCTTTTGAACTCATGACATTCAGTGACTCAAACAAAGAAAATTACCTTGAGCTAAAACAGGATGTCAAGACTCTACCATAACCCAATGAAGACTGACTTCCTGCAGTTTCCTAATGGAAACACACTGCCTTTTAGGGGTTTGCTGTTAAAAAAAAAACACTGAAAAATATCTCAGATTTATCTTTCTCAGATGTTTTTTTCGAAAGGACACACCACCTAGAAACCCAAAAATGCATGGTACCAGCTCTGTCTGTGAAGAAAGTGATATCACTGGATACCTAAAACAGACTTTTGAACAAGGGAGCAAGTTTTCATACTCTGCCCCCTAGGCTGTGGCAATGTACTGCACAGCAGACTCCCTGACACAACACTTGCTCCTCCAATGGCAAGCTTCACATTGCAATGCATGTAAGAATGGGTTTGAAGAAGTTCAACCACATCATATCAACACTTATGGAGCTTCTTTATCACCCCGTCCAAGCCCACATCATCTTCATGTTTAGCTGCATCACCTGCAGTGACAACAAAACAACATGTAGGCATACTCAGCTAAGAAACTTTCCACCTCAGGTAGACAGCATCACGCCAGGAGCCACAACATCGCTAGATTGGAATTGAAAACACGCAATCCATCTCCAGACCTAGGACTCGGTACAACATCCGATCTGCTTGGACTCTCCTGCAATTCAGAAAAATTGGAGACACAACAATTCAGAAAAAGCTATAAGCATAAACAAAAAAAATCACATTTCAGAAAAATTGGAGACACGATTCAGACAATGCTATAAAACTCTTAACAGAAAAATTTAAGACACAATTCAGGCAACGCTATTACCACAAACAAAAAAATCACATTTCAGAAAAATTGGAGACACATCAATTCAGACAACGCCATAACCATAAACAAACAAAAAAGACACATTTCAGAAAAATTGGAGACACAATTCAGACTTCGCTATAACCATGAAAAAAAAATCAAATCACCTTCCTAACTTTAAATCGCTCAGGATCACATCCGTGAAACCTTACCTGCTCTTCTGCACTCCTTTTGTGCACCCCTTTGCTTTCTTAGCTAAGCTTGCGCTGTACATGTCCCACTACATGTATAAATGCAAACATACAATATTTATTTATTTGCTCAGTGTATTCTACAGCCAGCATATGGTCACTTCACACTACCTTTAAATTGCTCTACCAATATTAGATGTTTATCTTGGAATGCTAAGTTGCAGATGACAAAATAATATATTTTGTTATTTCATGTAACGTTGTGCTATGTTATTGGATTCAAATATCAAATTACCGGCAGTTCCATTTTTAGGTCTCGGCTGCGAAGGCTGCGCTTGCGCAGTCTCGCTCCGAGATTTAATGACTTGGAGAAGAGGGGCTTGACCCCGCCCCTCTTCTCCCCTGTTCTCCATTGGCTGGCCTCTTGAATGCTGGCCAGCCATTGGAGAAGAGGTCAGTCATTCCTATTAGGCCCCGTCCTTTTCGGATCGGGGGGCGTGTTTTTTGCGAGAAGTCTCAGGGAGAAGACAACAGCAAAACATGCCCCCGAATCCGAAAAGGACACTGCGTTTCTCCGAGGCATTTGTGCTCTGCCTCGGAGAAAGGCGGTGGTGTCTTCCGGTCGGCTTGTTTACATAGAGTTGGGCGCATAGCACGAACGTCGAGAGACAGCTACTGCACGCGACTTATCCACGTTCCTCCACTGACGTCACCATAATTTCTTCAGCCTGACAGTCAACATTGGTACGCTCAGCTTCAACTCGCTCACACTGCCAGCCGCACCTTGGTTTAAGCACTTAACTGGGCGCCAGAAAGTAAGGAGACTCAGCAATATGCTTCTTCGAATCCATTTGAGTTACGAAAGGTGGTTCTTTAGTCCAGAATCGGTAGTAGTTAGTTAAGGAGCCCAGGTCTAACGTGAAGTAGTGTCTGGGGCGGTTTCCGCTCGTCTGCACTTTTGTAATGAGGAGAGATGCTTCAAATAAGGGTTCAGGTAGCACGCATGTGCGATGACGTGCACAAATGTACGATGACGTGCACAAATGTGCGATGACGTATGTACTAAGAATATATATATATGTACACACATATATATATTTATTTTTTTAACTCTTTTTTTATTAATTTCCGGGCATAATAAAATCACATGACATAAAAACGTATTGCTGTTCGTTGGTACAAATTCCGTTGACATTTTGCACATCATCAGTAACTGTAGTACAAGAAACAATTCTTCTGACAATTCATACTTCCTGTTCCTTCCCCCTCCTTCTCAGTCGGAAGAATATATCTTTTTTTAGTTAACGTTCTAAAGGTAGCAGACACCACTTGTGTCAATAACTGCGTTTTGGTAGATTTTCTGGCTCAGGGATCCACACGGTCGGGCCGATTCTTATTGATTCGTTGGTTTACGGCCCGGTACGGTCGTGTGGTTTCGGATTGGTGAATTGGTTCTTAGACCCACGCAGTCGGTAATTTTTTTAGTTGATTCTCTCGTGCTCAACCTTCTGCGGTCGGGCAAGTTCCGTTCGTTTCCCGTGTCTCGGGGCCGCCCGCGCACCCCGTTGTCTGGAGATGATGGCGGAGACTCTGCAGCTTTTTCTTCGAGGAACAAAACGGGAACCAGAGGAAGAGGAGGAGGAAGGACAGGGAGGCAAGAGGAGGCGGAGCGAGTGGGAAACCGTAATGGGCAGCATGCAGATACAGTGAGACAGGAGGGGAACAATAGGTATTCTGAAGGTCGGGGGCGCCGGAATGGGTATTGAGGGCCACATTACTGGATAACGGGGACAGGGTTACTGGGGGACTTCGGGGATGGGTTATGAGGGGTTGTATTGCTGGGTGACTTGGGGGTCTGGGACACTGGAAGACTGCCCTGCTGGGCAGCGTTAAAGGGGCATGGTGGATGCGCTGTGTATTGGAGTCTGATGTCGTGGGGGTGGGGGCTAAAGTGCTGTTGTTGCCCGATACCTTCCTAAGTATTGTAAATGAAATTGGGCATCTCTCATGCAGTGTTGGTGTATTGACAGGACAGTGTGCCTGAAAAACAAAGAGGGGAGCAGTGTTGAGGTTTTGGGGTTTGTAGTGTTGGAGTACTGCTCAGCACAATGCTGGAGATATTGTGAAGCTTTTTTGCTGGGGAATAAAGATGTTTTTATTGGAAAACTGCAGCTCGGGTAGGAGGTCCGCAGTCATGTTATTGGGAGTGCAGTGCTGCGTTTTGGGGGCTGCAACACTGGCAATTTGGAGGCTGCATGGTAGGTTAATTAAAGGCTGCGGTGCTGAGTTTTATGTGGGGCCTGGGAGTACTGGACTGGGTGTGGACACCGGACTGCAGAGTGTTCATGGGGGCTGCGCAACCTGGGTTGTTGTGTGTGCATGTGCGGAGTTATTGTGGGGGCGGCCCTAGTGTCGGTTTTTAGGTCTCGGCTCAAAGGCTGCGCTTGCGCAGTCTCGATCCGAGATTTGATTAAGCTATTGACATTGTAAATAACAATGCCGTTTCTTTAAATGTTTTAAAAACAAAAAACATAAACAAAAAATAATGTCATGAGCAATGCCAATAGCTCTAACTTTAACAATGCCGAGACCATTGCATTGTAAATGCTTGTTATTTTAAGCAGCTGCGGCCGCTGCACGTAAGAGCGGTGGGGCCAGGTGAGGGGGGATTTCGAGAGACGAACACAAGGGAAAATATATTAATTTTACCTCGTGGTCGTCTCTCGAAAGCCCCCCTCACCTGGCTCATCCGCCTCACCGCTTTCACCTGCATCGCCCGCGGCTGGGTCACCTAAGCGCTAATAAGTTATTTTCGTTTTGATACGATTATCTTATGTTAATTGACTAAAATCGATTACAAAAAAATGAAAAAGGCTGGTGTGTGTATAATGTTTACATGGATAATCAAGACCCATCTATTACCAGGTCTTTCTTCTTCGGCCTCTTTTATGGCGAGCGATGCCACTTACGTTTCAAACCTCGTAAAGCGGGTTATTCTTCTTCTTTATTTTAATGTGCCTAGAGGCACGGTTGTGCACTGAGATTGAATCTCAATGCAGAGATATATAACCCCTTGTGTTCATGTTTTACTATTTAATGACAGTTCAGCAGTACTTTGCGTCACATCAACTTAGAATGAAATATTTTTCCAAAATTACGGTTTTGCACTTCAGTTGATGTGTACAAGGTCCTTTATTGAAATAAATTGACAGATTGTGACATTCAAGTTGTTTAACAATCCGAAAGCAGCATTCACTCAGACGAAGTGAATGCGCTCTTTGCTCATATTAAACATCTGCTGATTTAAATTCCGAGCAGCAGAGCTCTGTCTCAAACAATTGCAATTACGGAAGATTGAGAATTATGTAAATGGAATATTTGGTTTCGAAGCAGATTATCCAGAAATCTGCAACCAACAAGGTACTCTCAAGTTGTAAGCAACACATTTTAAATGAAGACTGACACTGAAAAAATATATTTTCTATTATTTCAAATCATCTCAGTTTTGTAAATTATGATGTGGTTTCGGAACTGAAACCGTGCTGAATTAGATCGCTATTGCTCCCAATTTAGCTTCCCCGAATGTCCGTGAAACGTTTTCTATAATAATATGTGAGAAGGGGTTGCTATTTGTAACTCTCTCAATCTTTTCTTTTTGTAAGTTGACATTGCTCAAATTCAGAAATCCACTAACATTAATTTATTCTAAATATTCAGACCAATGCAGGCCCTCATTTATGAGAACAGACGCATCAGTGTGATGAGGCAGCGATGCATCAGAAAAGTTGTGCTGCGGTACACTAGTTTAAAATGCTTTGGATGCGTCATATTTACAGTTTGGCGCACCATGGCATAAGGTCCCATGGACCAGCGTAAAAAATTATGCTTTCATGGGACGGCTGGCACAAAGAAAACTGACACAAGTTCAGGCAAAGTGACTCTAGGCTGATTTGCTGGTCATAAACCAACGCTTACATGCTACAAAGCATGTTAGCGCCACGCCAACCCACTCTATGCAATTCTACTCTATACTACTCCTTTCTATGCCACTCCACTCTAAAACTCTGTACTGTGTGCAACGCAACTGTATTCTATGTAACTCCACTGTATGCTATGGAATGGCACAACACTCTATGCCACTCAACGCTATGCTATTCCACTTTACGCCACTCCACTGTATGCCACTCCTCTCTACACTATTAATATGCCTACCACTCCACTCTCTGCTATTCCACTGTGCACCCCTCCACTGTACGCCACTGTATGTCAGTTCACTGTATGGCTCTCTGCTCTACACCCCTCTACTCTACACCACTCCACGCCCCTCCACTCACTCTATGCCACTCTCCTCTACAGCACTCCACTACATGTATTCCACTCAACAGCCACTCCACTCTACACCATTCTACTGTACAACACTCCACTGTATGCCACTCTACTCTCCACCACTCTCTGCTACTCCACTCCATGCCACTTAACTATACCCTATTCTATGCCCCTGAACTCTATGCTACCCAACTCTACACCACTCCACTCTATGCTATTCCACTCTATGGCACTCAACTGTACGGCACTGTATATCACTCCACTCTATGCTTTTCCATTCAATGTCAATCCACTCTATGCTACCCAGCTCTATGCCACTCCACTCAATGCCACTCCACTGTACACTATTTCACTCTATGCCACTGTATACTTCTCAAGTCTATGTCACTGCATTCTATGGAACTCCACTCTACCCCACTCCACTCTATGCCAGTCCACTCTATGCTATTCTACTCTATGCCACTCCACGCCACTGCAAAGTGCACCACTCCACTTAATTCCATTCCACTCTGTGCAACTCAACTCTAGGCCATTCCACTGTATAAAACTCAATGTTATGCTATTCCTCTCTAGGTCACTCCACTGTACACCACTTCACTCTACACTATTGCACTGTATGCCACTCCACTGTATGCCACTGTACTGTACGCCACTCCACCCTATGCTACTCCACTGTATGCAACTCCACAATATTCCACTCTACACCACTCAACTCTACACAACTCAAATATATGCCACTACACTCTGCAGCACTCCACTATACACTATTCCACTCTACACCACTGTACTCTATGCCACTCCACTCTACTCCGCTCCACTCCACTCTTTGTCACTCCACTCTATACCACACCACTCTACACTATTCCACTCTCTACCACTTAACTATATGCCACTCTTTGTCTCTCCACTCTACGCTATTACACTCTATGCCACTTCACTCTACACCACTCAACTGTATACCACTCCACCTTATTCCATTCCATGCCAATGGACTCTACACTATTCTACTCTACACCACTCCATTCTACGGCACTCCACTCTACGCCACTTCAATCTATGCTATTCCACTCTACCCCACTTCAGTCTATACCACTTTACTGTATGCCACTCCATGCCACTGCACTCTACGCCACTTCACTCAGCTCAACTCAATTCCACTCAACACTATTCCACTCTACTGCACTCTACTCTATGCAACTCCACTGTATGCCACTCCACTCTACGCTATTCCACTGTACCCCACTCAACTCTACCTCACTACACTCTACACTGTTCCTTTCTCCTCCACTGCAATCTATGCCCCTCTACTGTATGCCACTGCAGTGTAAACCACTCCACTGTAGAATATTACACTCTACACCACTCCACTCACCTCTCCAGTGCTTGCTATTCCTTTTTAGAGCACTATACTCTACACCACTTCGCTCTATACCACTCCACTTTAAATCTCTCCACTAAACACCACTCCACGGTATGCTTTTCCACTCTATGCCACTCCCCTCTATGTTTTACAACTCTATGCCACTCCACTCCACTCCACTCTATGTGTACGCTACTCCATTGTATGCCCCTGCACTCCACAACACTCTACTCTACACTATTCCACTCTACGGCACTTGACTCTACGCCTTTCCACTCCATGCTATTTACTCTACGCCACTCCACTTTGTGCCACTCTGCTGTATGCCACTCCACACAACTCTAACCAATTCCACACTAAGCCACTCCACTGTACACTATCCCACTCAACACCACTCAACTTTATGCCAGTCTATACCACTACTCTACAATATTTCACGGTACGCCATTCCACTCTGTTATTCTGCTCTCCACCATTCAACTGTATGTTACTTGACTTTACTTTACTCCACTCTACACCTCTCCACCCAAAGCTATTCCACTCTATGCCGCTCCGCTTTCAACCACTCTACTGTATGCCCCTCCACTATACACCCCTTCACTCTATTTCACTCCACTCTACTCTATTCCAATTTATACCACATGATCCTGTACGACTCTACACCACTCTACTCTATGCTATTCTAATATACTCCACTTCACTGTATGCCACTCCACTCTACGATACTCACTGCTCGATGCTACATTTTACAACACTGTCCTCCTATGTACTCTATAACACTCCACTCGACAACACTACACTATCGATTTGAAACACCTTTTTGTTAAAAAATAAAAAACATTGAAATTCAATGAAAAAAACAAAGGTTTAACCCCTTGTGTGCCCCGCCCTTTCCCCGCCCTGTGCCGGGCGTTGAATTAGCGGGCGGGGTTCATGACGAGATAGTCTCGTCATGGGCACAGCGCAACCGCTGCCCATGACGAGACCATCTCGTCATGGGCACTCAAGGGGTTAAACTTAGTTCTAGTTAGGAAAACATTGTTTATTGTTTCTATACAAATCAAACTCAAACTGCACAAACATTAATAATTCTAAAGTTATAGTTGTACCATAAATGTATAATTTAAGCACCAACTTTAAATTACTGTATCTTGATCACCTCCAAACACAATGTTGTCAACTCGATAGACACACTAAACTAACTATAATTTGCACCTTTATGATCCACTGCTTAGGCCTCTTCATATTACATCACTTTTCCATTCATCTGCCACCACCTTTGCTCTTTGAGACCCTCAAACATGATAACATACTCACAGAAAATGGACTCTACTCATTTACTACAGACAAACCCTATCCACATTATATTGTCTTAGCAACCACTACAAAACCCCACAGACCTCACCTTTACAACCTTCTTCCCCAACTACCAGACAATGGCACCTTCACTCTCACACAAAGCACCACTCTGTCCTATGGCACTAGCAAAGCTCTGCTCTTACAGCACTGTGTGCCTGTAGCCTATCTCCAATAAATGTCTAGGGTGGGTGACAGCTGCACTTTGTGCATTCCCTCTAGACAGCCACAAGCACAGGAAGGTTAGGTGTGTCTGAGTACTCATCTCCATTTTTATGGCTCTTTTTGAGCTGGACGGGAGGGAGGTGCTGACACTTACACCTGAATAGGCAGTATTATGTCCCCACATAAAGGGCTGATTACCCCTAGAGCTGGTCTGGAGCCCCGGCTGGGAAGAAAGGGCTTCTGTGCACTTCAAAGATCCTTATTTGAAGTGACGCCCCACTTCAGAGGCACAACTGTGTATTAGTACCGGGGCTCTGACCCCACCAGATCAGACACTTCTGGACCTGTAAGGAACCTTTGTCAGAAGAACTGCTGTGCTGCTAAAAGGACTATCACTCTGCTGTACTGCTGATCTGGAAAACCTGATTTTCTGCTGTGCTACTCTGTGATCTACTACTCTCTGACCCTGCTGTGGGAGACCTGGACGCTATCTTGCAACTAAAGTGATCTCCAAGGGCTTGTTGGTTTGCCTCCTGCTGCTTGAGACTCAGGGCTATCAAAGTCTCTAAAAACACATGTAGGCACAGTGGTATGCGCTTGCTTTCTCCAGCTACGTAAAATCAGGAAAATCAGCAGGCTACTGTCCCAAGCTGCACTGGTCCAGGTGGTGATAGCGCTGGTCCTGTCTCGGCTGGACTACGCTAAAGCTACTTACCTGGGACTCCCACTCGGCCTCACCAAGCGACTTCAGCTGGTACAGAACCAAGCGGCACGACTAATACACAAACAGCCCAGATAGCAACACGCCTCCCCCCTCCTCAAAAAACTGCACTGGCTTCCTGTCTTCCAACGCTGCACCTTTAAAGTCGGCTGCCTAGTGTTCAAGTCCCTAAACGGACGCAGCCCCAAATTCATTAACAATCTTATCCCCTGCTATACCCCCACCCGGAACCTTCGCTCAGCCCAACTCCACCTTTTGACGGTACCCACCTACAAACTGAAACGCCAAGGGGGTTGCAGGTTTGCGACTCTAGCTCCATGACTGTGGAACTCTATCCCCCTGGAAATTAGACTCAGCACCAACCTGCTCAGATTCAGAAAATCCCTCAAAACCTGGTTGTTCACACAGGCCTATGAATAATTCGTTCTGGACTGGCAACCTCTAGTTCTCTCAGCGCCATGAAACCAACCGGTGTACGAGCGCTCTACAAAACACTGATAAGATAAGATAAGAAGATGGCGCACTGGTGGTGGGGTGATGAGGTCTTCTTTTGTCCTGAGGACCTCAGGACACAAGTGGACTTCATCTCCTGAGCAGGGGGCGTGGCCTTTGTCCACCTCTCAGCAACCCCACTGTGTGGGGATTACTGGAGGTAAGACATAGGCTAGTTGGCCCCTAAAGGACCCCCAGCAGTGAAGGGGACTTCAATCCTCATCCAAGAGCGCGCGAGGGAGCGCGTTTGCAGAGTGGTGGGCAAAGGGTGCGTGGCCTGCTATGAGAACTTAGCAATCCTGCTGTGTGGGACTTATTGGAGGTAATAGGAGGGGTAGTTGGCCCCCAAGGTTGTCGTTGGAAGCCAACTACCCCTCTTGTTACCTGCAGTAAGTCCCACACAGTGGGATTGCTAAGACTTCTAAGGAGGACATGCCCCCCTTTCTCCAACACTCTGCAAACACACCTCCTGACAGACTACGGGATGGGGATGAAGTCCAATTTACTCCGGAAGGACTTTGGGGGCCAAGAAGCCCTCTTGGTATCTTGTCTAAGTCCTATGCAGCGGAATTCCTTAGCGCTTGTCGGAGGCCCAGCACCCTTTCTCCACCACTCTGTAAACGCGACTACTAGTTAAAGTAGCATTTTTCTGCACCTCTGATTTGGAGGTAGTTTTAACCCCCCTGCCCCAATATGTACTAGGGACTTACAGAGGAGGTAATGCTAATCACAGGGATACCCCAACTCATTGTGTTCCCTAGTGTATGACGGTGTTTTCACTGTATTCTAAGTGTCTTTTAGCATAGCACTGGCTCTAGACCTGGTTAGTCAGAGTCAGTTACCACCAGTACCCGCCAGAAAAAGTTGTGGGCACAGGATGATTTTGCAATAAGGCCTCTTCCTGCTCCTCTGTTGGTTCTTTCTGCACATGTCTTGCTTCTTCCTGCACTTTTCTTCATCTTTGTGGACTTCTGTTGCTTCTTTCTGCCTTTCTTTTGCTTCTTTCTGTGTGTTTCTTCTTCTTTCTTCACATGTCCTACCTCTGTAGGCATAGTTAGAAACTAGCATTTAAAAATCCTTTGAAATTCACTTAAAAAACCATAGGTTTCAGGCGCGTTATAGTTAGAAATTAGCATTTAAAAATCTTTGAAATTCACTGAAAAAAACATAGGTTTCAGGCATGTTATAGTTAGAAATTAGCATTTAAAAAAACCTTAGAAATTCACTGAAAAACCATAGGTTTCAGGGGCGTTATAGTTAGTTGGTCATTTCACTCGTTCAAAACCATAGAAATTCCCCTGTTATAGTTAGTTCAGCTAACTATAACTCGCGCCCCCGCAATGCACTGCTGATGACGTCACATATTACATCACTCATGACATGGTCAGTGACATATATGAACTCCACAGCTCTCAATAGTGGCCCATCTATAACCAGAATCACATATTTACATATAGGCAAATCTTTTCACACTAAACACTATACGTGGATAATTAGTTGCATGACAAAACTCTGGAAATACACCACCCTGTAAACATTAAATACTCTTAGGAAATGCAAGTGTCAGTAAAATGTGAAATATAAACAGTCACAACATTGCTTTTCTCAGTCTGAGAGGGCCGTGTTTGTTTTTGCTGGCTGCAGTCAGTAGTGGTAATATGGGGGAGCAGGACATTTACAGATGGGGCACGAGACCCAGCAGCCCCCTCTTCCACTCTAGTGACATCACTATCCATTTGCATGGGGCAGTGGCCTCATGCAAATTAAGGAACCCTTTGTCTTTGTGCATTGTAGCATCCTATATGCACCGAGACAAATACCCCTTCAGAACGCAAACTGATTCAGTGCCCTGGTGGTGCCTTTTAGAAGAGAATAGTGAAGTCCTAAGAACCACCAAAGTCTCGCCCTGCAGGCTGGTGCAGTCACTGACTGTACCTGCCTGCATGGGGATCTTTGCTTTCTTTGAAGTGCAGGCTGGTTGCTGCCTCCGCTGTTACAGGCAGACTGGCGGCTTCAAATGGCCTCTCCGTCTTTCACTGAGGTTATGTTTCCAGGGCAGCACATTTGTTGTGATACCTTGCACTATTTCACTCTGGGCCTGGTGCACAGATTGAAGAGGGCACCACATTGCAAAGCGAGACACTGTGTTGTATCCATAATACTGCCTCAGGCTTAGAAAGGTCCAGTTAGCTGCACAGGTAATAGAAAGAAAATTTGCTTCAGCTTCCGTTAAAATTGTTCTATTTTTGTACATACCAAACAGAGCGGCTTCAGCCTCCGGCAATAGCCTCTTCTCAAGTGCCTGATTTAGAGCCAAAAAATTGCCTCCCAGAAAGGCCCCAGTCTCGGACACAAAAAGAAAATGTGGGGCCAACCCCCTTCTCCGTCGGCCTGACACCGAAAACACCTATCTTCGGCATCCGAATATCTTTTCTTCAGTGCACTCGGGGTAAGATAGGCCAACAATCGGGATAGAAAAGCAATCCTTTTGTAGTAGGCTGCTCTCAGAGACTTACTTCTCCTAAAGGCATAGGGTTTCCCATTCGGGGATAGAAAAGGTACATTGTGTTTCACGGGCCAACTTTTCCAGATGGTTCTCAATCAATGGAAGTTGACCCTGATTTCGCAATAGATGATAACAATTCTCTACCCCACTTATTTTGGCCCCAAAGAGCGCTACCACCAGTTTATTTGGGGTATCAAAAATACCTTTCATACTTTTACCAAAATAAACAATTTGTAGGTATTCAAAAAAGGTGGGCCTCCTCTGGCTCCCATCCCTCAATGCCACCTCTTGCCAAGAGATCATCCTATTCTGTATTGAAAAGTCACTTAGCGCCCCAAGCCCGTAACTTTCCCAGTGCTTCAAGTGACCTGCTTGAATTTGGAGGCCGAGGCTCTTAACATTCTTGTAACTTTAAATACTGAAACCCAGTAGAGCCTGTCATTTAAAAAAAAAGCCTGGAGTCTAAAAGAATAATCCTTAAGTGTCTTATACCGTGTTTTTTTCTGTAATTTGGAGGTTTTTAGGAATATTAGAATCTGAGAGCCGGTTTCCTGTACCATTTAAAAAATTTTTTTAAATCTCTAACACACTTTGAGCCCATTAGACCCGCCAATAGGTCCATAAAAGCAGCATCATAGTACATTTTTAAATGGGGTAAAGCCAGACCTCCTTGCTCAATCGTTAATTGAAGTGATGTAAGTTTCACCCTTGGGGTTTTCTTTCCCCAAACAAACTGTCTAATTAGGGTTTCTATTTCTTTGAAAAAACATGTCTTCATTTTAATAGGAACGTTAATAAATAAAAAAATAAGTAATGGCAATACGGACATCTTGATAAGGGAAACCCTACCCACTAAGGTAATGGTAAGTAACAACGACTGATCTAAAAGTCTCCTTATTTTTTCCAGCAGTCTCACATAATTCAAATCATATAGCTGTTGGTGTTGATCAGACACAAATATCCCCAAATATCTAATTGGGTCTGACTTCACAGCTTGCGCCCTGAGATAAAGTGGAAGAAAATTCATATCTGAATTTAAAAGCAGAACTTCAGTTTTATTTGAGTTTATTTTATAGCCCCCAATTAACTCAAATTTACAAAATTCCCTCAATACCGCTTCCAAATTATAATTAGTAGGCTTCAAGTATAAAATGATGTCGTCCGCAAAGAGTTTTAGTTTGGCCATGTCATGGATTGGGGCCTTGACTGCAGCATTATTACGTATTTTAATAGCCAGCGGTTCTATAAAAAAGGTAAAAAGTAGGGGGGAGAGCGGGCAAACTTGTCTGGTTCCCCGGTTAATCTGTACTACACCTGCCCATTTCATAAGCACTACCTGGGCTTGAGCCCCCTGGTGGATATTATGTAGCAGTGCAATAACCTGAGGGGGGAAACAAAGTTGGCAGAGTGCAAAGAAGAGGGTATTCCAATTCACCAAATCGAATGCTTTCTCAGCATCGACCATCGTTATACAGGCCGGGATACAATTGGTGTTACAAAAATCCAGAGCCTTTATTAAAAATTCGGTATTGGCTGCCATAGATCTCCCTGCTATAAAATCTGCCTGATCTTTGTGAATTACATCCTGTGCCGCCATTAAAAAACGCTCAGCCCATACCTTCATAAAAATCTTGTAGGCTGAGTTGAGGAGGCTAATAGGCCTGTATGAGTTTAAGTCTTTCGGGTTCTTATCCTTTTTTACCTGGCCCCCCTTCATAATATGATTAAAAAGTTTTTGCATCTGTGGAATTAATTCTTTTGAGAAAATATTATAAAATTCTATTGGGAACCCATCTTCCCCACACGCCTTAGCCCCGGCCGTTGCCTTAATAGATGCCCCAATCTCGGCGGTTTTTATCTCGGACTTTAATTGACTGATCCGAGGACCAGGTAATCTTGGAATATCTACATTCTCAAAATACTCGTGTATCATCTCCTCTTCCACCTGATACTCAGTGGTGTAAAGTTGCTGAAAATGCTCTAGAAAAATCAGTGGAATCTCTTCCCTATCAGTTACTTCCAATCCAGTCTTAGGATCATTAACCTTAAATATCAGAGATGCCTCCTGTTTAGCTTTTTGTAGAGCTGGCCAGCAATTTACCGACCAGCTGACTATCCTCATAAATCTTTTGTTGGAAGGTTCTCGAGCTGTTGATCTCTTCTAAGACAAAAAAGTCTCTCAAGGCCTTTCTAGCATTCTCCAGCTGCTGCTGTGGACATGACCGGGCCCTCTGGGCATAAGCCTTCTCCACTGCTCCCTGCAATTCAGCTATTTTCGTCCGCCGTGCACTAGATTGGGCGGCCGAGAAGGAGATTATTTGCCCGCGTGCTACGGTCTTCAAGCCCCCCAGATCGCAAAGGGTTCGGCCGTTTCTGCATTGATCCTAAAAAATACAGAGATCCATACTTTAAAATTCTCCACCCATTCCTGATTCTGGAGGAGAAGGCGGTCCAGCTGCCACCTGGGTCGCTCTTCTCTCCCCACGCCAAGTTTGAGGTCAAGCCCTACATAAGCGTGATCCAAGAAAGGGTTTGTCCCAATGTCTACCCTTGAGACAAGGAGGGATCTAGATGTTAAAAAAAAATCTAATCGAGAAGCAGTCTGATAGCGGTGTGAGTGACAGATAAAAGTTTTTTTATCCAAATTAATACTCCGCCAAGGATCTATTAATTGGTACTCGTGTCTAATAACCTCAAAGATTTTTTTCGTATTTGGTTTTAATTGTTCTTTATTTTTATTTGAAGTATCTTTCTTTAAATCCTGTATGTAATTAAATTCCCCACTGATAATGCTTTGCCCCGGTGCCCCCCTTAAAAGTTCATTAGTCTTAACCAAACTTGAGGCATCGTCCGTGACTGGTCCATAATAGTTTATGAAGTATAGAATCCTCCCCTTCAACTTAGCTACTACCCAAAGCCATCTCCCCTGTGGATCGCGTTGGATTTGTTCAAATTCCCATGGCAGTTTCTTTCCAAAATAAATGGCGACCCCTCTCATGGCCAAACCTGAAAATGCAAAAAACGCATCTGAAAAAACCCGGGGTATATATAATTTAGGTGAATTAGTTTTCAGATGCGTTTCTTGAAAAAACAAAACATGGGGACTCAGTGAGGCGAGCCATCTAATGAACCCACCGTATTTTTTCTTATTAAGCATTCCATTAACATTGATAGACAGAGTCCTACATATATTAGCCATTTCTAGTTCTTAGATAAACTTTTTGATAGCTCAGAAAAGGAACTTGAATACACCTCTGTACATACCACTGTCTCCAAATTCAGCGGTTGTACTGGTTTTTTTTTAATGCACTGCAGAATGCTAACAAGTTATAGTGTTTCGACCTTTTATTAATTGTCAACACTCTTTTTTAGCTGTCTTATCTGTTTTTTTTAACTTTTACTTCATCATTCATAACCTTTGTGATTTTAACAGATGCGTTTTAGCTTCTTCTTGTAAGTGAAAGCATTTAACATGAAGTCGGAATTGTTGTAAGAATAAATCATTGAAATATCTGTACAAACACTGTTCAAAATTACTTTATTTGGTAACTGATAAAGTTGACCATAAAAGTTCATGGGGGCAGATTTATGTTTGACTTGCGCCTCATTTACGCCGCCATTGCGTCACTTTTGTGACGCAGCAGCGGCGCAAATCCTGCGCCATGGTGCGGGGTATTTACAACGTGACGCATCTGGGAGATGTGTCACGTTGTAAAGCCCTGCGCCACATGTAGGCGTTCCAGGGCAGGTGGGGGCGTTCCGACGCAGGAACGCCTCCTAAAAGTGGCTGAGTGAAATCTACAAGATTTCACTCAGTCACTTTTGAGCCCATGCTTCGTCAAAACCCTGCGCCTGCTTGAAGCAGGCGTAAGGATTGACGCAGCATTGTGCAGATAGGGCCCCCCAGAGCATTGCTGGAGCTGCGTCGCGCTTGCGGCGCAACTCCAGCAATGCGCCACTTTTACGGCACAGATGCGTGACGCATCTGTGCCATTTTTGCCCCATGGTGCACCGCATTATAAATGCGGCGCATCCATGGTGGCGAAGCTGGGGCGCAAAATAACTGGCGCATCCCTGCTGATATGCAGGGATGCGTCAGTTATTATAAATATGCCCCATATATGCCTAAATCATTACAGTTTACAATACCAGTTCCTACAATCATTAGAAACCATGTCAAGAACGTTACAAAATAGATTTGCGGTATTTAAAAACATGTTTTAAAAATACAGTTACTGAAGCGATAATAAATTCATTGTCTAGCGACTGCAGAAACCAAAACGCTGATTGACATTGTCTTAGACCTGAAATATCAAATCTCATCATTTCGCAAGAATAGACTATTTGTACACCAGGAGATGCATTGCACGTAACTTTATATGCACTGGGACGTGTTCGTCTTTAGTATGTCACAGCAGCCTCGCCTAATGTATTATGGTTGGAAAGGTGCCTGGATCAACATGAATGCACGCCAAGGTAGAAACTATTAGTTGTATGTAAATATCAATAAAGTGCTCCGAGAAAGTGAATTGTTAGTGTGCAAAGTTACAAAGTATTCCTGTTTCCATCATTTGAAAGATAGGTTGAAAACCACAGACAGCATGAGTGAGAAACAGGTGTGACAATGCCCTGACTCAGGTCCTCATTGCGAGTGTCCTGGTATTGAGATGTATTTTCCCAGTATTGACTGAAATTATGGATATTTTTAACTACAGAGAGGTGAAAACCCAGCCCTCTATGAGTAGGACCCTGAGTACTGCTAAGAAAAAGGATTTCTGAGGGAAATTACGTGTTCCACTCCCCTGGAATTTTCTGGCAGCTTTCAGGAACAGAAATCTCTGGCTGAAATGTAAAAGAGCTTGTAATTCCCATGGAGTTGTTAACTGCTATTACTGGACTCATCCGTATTAAGAAGCCACTCAGAATGCAATTAATAAAGAGGGAACGTTTGCAAGAGATCATGGATGGCCCAGTAGAAGTTTATTCTGCAGGGAGTAGAGTGATAGAGCAGCTTTCCATTAAGTACAGATGAATAGACGTGGTCATAAGCAAGGAGCAAGCATGCTGATACTTAAGAAATATGTAAAAGGTACTAGAACTTTAGAATGATGACAGATCCTTTGAACATAAAGTAGCAGCAGCAGGCTATAAACTCTGATATAGTTCTGTTGCTGTCCTAATTTACCACCTCTGACTTCTCCCCTCCTCTGCAGGATATGTTAATTCCACAGGCGACTGAGTGAGGCAGAGGCTGTGGGGAAGGATAAACAGTGAACTTTCCCCTCTCCCTTCTTCTGTGCTTGATAGTGTCACTGGAGACGCAGAAGAAAAAAAGTATATACAAGAGGTCTCGAATGCTCGACCTAAAAAGGTTAATTATCCTCAGCTCCTCTCATCTTCCTCAAATCTGCCAAATGAAGAAACACAGGGGCATATTTACTAGGAATAAGAGTAGGGCAGTTCAGCAAGTCATTTTGCAGCGCTGCCCTACGCCAATTCAAAAGGATAGAAATGGGCCGTATTTACAAGATACAGCGCATTTCCTGTCCTGTCCTTTCAACCAGCACAAACATTGCAGCCGTGTGCCAACACAGGTTCCCTTGCACCATGGTGCAAAGGTGTCTGTGTTGTTGGCATGAGTGTTTTTGGGCAGGAAGGGGCACCATCCTGCACAAAAACAATCACAAGTGTCATTTTGCTTGTTTTAGGTGTGCTGCAGAATGCAGCGCACATGGAAAGAGAAAAAATTAAGAGAAATGTAAACATTTCTCACTGTTATGCCTGCTCTGGGGAGGCGTCAGTTTTTGTTGCTGCCCCAGATTTACGCTATGTTGTTAATCTGGGGCAGTGTCAAAATCCATGGGTGTTGCGTGGGAACACCCACAGCAACACCCATGACACACCTTCCTGCCACAGTGTATGGCAACGCAGCGACTTGCGCTGCATGGCCTTACACCTTATCTACAAGGCCATGAAAAGCTGCATAGGGTGGCTTTGCGTGGCCTTGTAGATATGGCCTGCACTGAGTGCCACCGGAGCGTCAAAAAAGTGATGCTCTTGTGGTGCAAAGGGCTTGTAAATATGCCCCACACTTTGGAATAACTGAGGGAAACTCACAGGATAACTTCAACCTCCCTTCACAGCTCCTGCGCTCAGTGTTTGACAGTTACTGCTGTGACCCTCCACTCAGCAGTAATTGTTAAACATACATAGCAAGAGCTGAGAAACTAGAACTCAGAAGCATCAGAACGGTAAGTGGTTTTTGACACCCTGTGTCTTCTAGGAGGCATATTAGAAGATTTAGCCCTTATTTTTTAATAGACTTATAGTGCATTGTAAAAAGCTATAGTGGTATTTAAAGTCTTGCCTTTGGCATGGGCCTATAGCACTGGAGCAGCCCTTTAATGGCTGGCAAAGCCCCCTATGGTGAGCTATTAGGCTACAACATATCTCAGATCTGAATTGTGGATGACCACCTGGGAATGCGGACATGGAAGACAGTAGTAAATTATGCCTTCTGAAGTATGGTTCATACCTATACATGGTATTTACATAAGGTTGCTCACCCTGTTGTTTGGCAACAATTTCAATAATTTAGCATAGGAAAATAAAAAGGCAAATGGCAATAGGTGCCTGGCATATGGTTCTACAGGATGACAGATAATGGATATGCCAGTGCAAAGGTCTGAAAGTGGTTGATAACACATTACCTGCATGCTACCATATCGGAAGCCGGTATGTCCTGAGTGGTCTATGATGCACTATGATGCACAAAAAAGGATCACAAGAGAGAGTCCTATAGTTTTATTAGTAATGTGCTGTTATTAAAATGATCTACTTTAGAAGGTTTGAAGTTGTAGATAGAGTGTTGTATATCAAATTAGCATTGGCAGAACATTGCCTAACATAAATATTGTGTCCTAACTATAAATATAACCCAGTTGATGTTAGTTAAAGAAAATCCATACCCAATAGGATGATCTTTTCAGCTGCGATACATAGGAGCTGATATTAATGACACAAGATATTTCCACATACAATATCTTAACTTACAACTGTATACACATGTTAATGCATTGTGCTAATAGTGATATATTGCAATGTTGATGACATTGATTTATCTAGTTGATATATTGTGAAGACATGCTATGACATTGTGATTGTTTGCTATGTCAATTAGTAGTCATTCAGATATAGCTGAATGAGTGTAGTTGCCCTTCTAGCAATCATTTTTGTGACCTGTATGTTATATACTCAATTCTACAACAGGCACTAAATCCCCTGAGTTTTGTCTTATGCGCTGAAAATAAAAGGTGAATTAGTATTGGGAGCAACTCGTGGAGAATAAAGCCGCCCGTATTAAAATTAGGACCTCATTATCAGTGTTCCATTAACATTAGCAGTAAAGTTTTACACACCTGTTAATCTGATGTTTTTAATGGGGTCAAATATTCCAGCTTATACCTGTAGGGCTTTGTCCTCCATAAAATTGCCAGAATATTGGATTTACATGAGGGAAATGACACAGAAATACTGATTCCGTAATATTATTCTGTGTTGTGTAGGTGTCTGTACTGGGTCCCCATATAAATATTGTTATGCATGTTTTTGATTCAAGCTCTTAATATTGTCCTTTACAATTGGTGGCATACAGTAAATGGCAATAGCAATTAGAAGAAAAAGCTGCAGAATATTAATTAAATGGAACTGGATTGTATGTCAGGACAGGAGGCAAGTATTGTGCATCTTCTTTGCTCTTTATTCCACTCAGCGGCAGTGTAACAAGCTTCTATTACCATCAACATGAAATTACAGGGCATTTTTATAAAAAAATCATGCAGCGCAGTGCTGCGCAGCTAGTCACCTTGCATCGCTGCTTGATAGGGAAAGGAGAGGAATACATCGTATCAAACATTATTTGGCTCATTCATGTCTTTTTCCTGTGCTGGCACGCCATATACTGCCTAGCACCAATGCAGGCACTCTTGCACCATGGTGCAAGAGTGCCTGCATTGTAAGCAGGATTTTGTTTGTGCAGGAAAGAAGACCTTGCGCCAAAATCCATTGGTAGATATGTGGGAATACCCACGCTCCACACTCCACCCATGAAACTCATCCCTGGGGCAGAGTAACGCAATACAGCCGATTAGTGCTGTATTGCGTTACTCTGTATTTATCAAGCCATGCAAGACCACGCAAGATGGCTTTATGGGGCTTGATAAATCCGACTTAGGCTTGCGTCACCCTTGCACCCCCTTGCATGGTGCAAGCACGACGTAAAACCAAATAAATATGCCCCTACATTTTCCATAATAACACAGGAAATTCTTACATAGATAATTGATCAGAGTCCAGCAACAACCCCACATAATCAGCTTTAAAGACTCCTGCATGTTTTTTCTTCACTGTTCATCAACTAGTAAAGTATACCTCCAATTTTCTCTCTGACTTATTGCCCACCGTAAAGCATGGATTTTCTCTGTGTGTTTCACTACTGTAGTATCTGAAAATGCACCTGGCCTATGCACTCAAGCACAGAATATGAAGCACTACTCTGTCCTACATAATTCAAGACTCTATAGTCTGGAGAAAGTTAGGCCTTGTAAAAGACTTGAATAGGGAAATAGCATGAGAAGGATCCCTATCAAGATGGGAACATTGGAATAATGGTGCTGGGGCTAATGAGTAGGAGATTGTGATTGAGAAAGAGAGAGCTCTTTTCTCTAGTGGAAGGTTTCCCAGAAACCTTAGATTGGACAGCTCACAGGGTTTTGAAATACGGGGAAGAAATATATCAATGTTGGGTGCGTGCCACCCTACACCTCTCTAGAGAAAAGGAGATAATGTGATTCCTAGGATTGCAGTACCCAAGATGCTACAGTAAATTGCTAAACCAGCAAAGGCCATGAAGAATAAGGTGACCCACATCATCCTGGAAGCATTAAATCAGAAGAGGGAAGCTTTGCATTCCAGGATGCACTATGTGTGCTCTTTACCCTCCACCATTTTCCCACTACCTAGGAGGCTTAGAAAGACAGTGCTTGCGGGGACAGTGTCAACTCAAATAATGTGACCCCATTCCAAGGCACAATGATACATTACAGTATACTTTCCCTAATGGTTTGGATGATGAGCCTGCTGGATGACGTTTGTGGCTTTGTTTTGGAGGATGACAAAACTATGGTTGACATGTAGGAATCAGACAATTTGCACCATCATAGGTCCTTGGCATGGGCCCTGCAGAAAAGGTTTCCCAGTAGGCCCCTAAGCTGTGGAACCAACTGGTCAAAGAGGGAAACGGAGAGTAGAATGCCCATGCTCCTTTTTGAAAGACAAGGTGGTACTCACCATTGTAATTGATGTGAGGATGGCTACGTTTCACATGAAGTTCATCAAGTAGCCCAAGAAGTGAATAATCTGGCTATGGCAAGCATGACCTGATAATCTCTGGACACTATGTGCCTTCGACAGAGATCCTTGATAAGTCCTGGAGGTCAAGAGTCCTGGTGAACAGTCTGAGAATGTCTCTGGCTGTGCTTAAAGGGCAATCATCTTCCTTGGAAATGTTAACTGCACCCTGTCATCAAAATAGACTTCTCATTCGGTTGGACCCCAAGTTGGGGGACCAAGTCTCTTAAGAGGTAGGCCCAATTACACAGGGAGGTTTATTTTGAGAACTTTTCATAATGGAGTTGAGGAGGTTGGTAATAATCACTTCCCATGATAAGGCACGAGCAAGGAGTTTTCAACAAAGATTTTCTCAAGCTGTAGTGGCAAGTGTCATGCTAGTGGCTGCCTCTTCTTACAAGGCTCCCTGAAAGGGCAAGACTTTACAAAATCTGGATAGTGGCAGGACTAGAAGGAGTTTACTGGTTTTGTCCCCTCCAGAGAAGAGAACTAAGGCTGAGGGACTAGCAGAGGTTTTCATAAGGTTTTTAATGCACATAGAGGATATTCAGGTAAGGATTACACTTTTCTCCCCATGAACAAGTAGGGAGGAGGTTGGCAAAGTTCCTCCACTCATCAAGGATACATGCATACGGCAGGTGGTCATGGAGTTTTGGAGAGAAATGTATAAATCCACGACACAGGAGGGAAACTTGAGACCTCCTATTCTTTGCTGGGTGGGGGGCGGGGGGATGTGGACAGAGGATTTCATTTTGACAAAATACTGAAAAAATATTGTGGTACAAAAATATCGTGCCAAGAATATCAGGATGTGGAAAATTTCATCAAAAGTAATATCAAAGGTAAAAATATTGTTTTAAGCATTATCATTATGAAAAATATTGATTTAGAAAATATTGTTGTTTGTTATATTATATGTAATTTATTTTAGTGTGTTTTATTGTCTGTTTATTAATTTTTTTAATTTGTATTTTAGTAAGGTAATTGATTAATTAATAATATGCTGCAATTTGTGTTTTTAGTTGTAGTAATGTATAAAAATAATGAACTTATCATTTTTTTAAACTGTGGAATATTTGGGTTTTAGGGGATGGGGTGGGTAGAGTTTTAAAAAGTAGATACTTTAACATAAACTTTATGTTAATTATTTTAATGAAATGCAAACTCATTTTTTAAAATACATAAATTATTTTTTTATAATACGTTTTATAAATATGAATGTATAATTAATTAAGTATATATCAATTATAATAACATGAAAACATTATTTAATTGTGAACATTAAAGTAAATATTTAAAAAGAAAAAGAAAGAAGTGAATTATTTTTCTAATTTTGTTAGTAAAAATGCAAGTTTTTACATTTTTTAAAATAAAATGTACTTAAAATATTTTGTCATATTTTGTTGAAAAGTTTTATTTTTATGATCGTTGATTTTGGATTAAAATTTTATTTTATGTATATTATTGTAGAAATAGCAGTAAATTATTTAAAAATACATTTTTTATTACTAGTGTTAAACTTTTTTTATAATTTCAAGTTCAAATTAATATATATGTTTTTAGTTTTGGTTAGTGTTTTTTAAAGAGGATTTTAGTTCAGTTTATATATTCGTAATGTTGTGTATACAATTTTTAGTTTGTGGCATCTTGCATAAAATGTTGCATAAATTCATTGTAGTGGAAATAGTTAATTTCTCTAATTTTGTGTCCAGCACCTTTCCCAAATTGGCTTAGATTGAAGTGGAAATAGTAAATTTCACTCCTTTAGTGTCCAACATCTTTCCTAAATTGGGTTACATTGGAGTCAGAATAGTTAATGTCACCAATGGCATTCAGTTAGTCTGAATCCGATTCGGAACCCATCTTTCTGACCTATTCAGAAAGCCTTCCGACTGACCGATTTCGATAGTCGGAAACCATTTGGACTTTCTGACTCGGTTCCGAACGGCATTTGTAGTAACCAAATCGTTCAGGTCCTACTCGTACGGGTCTACAGAGCGCATTTCCGACCAATGTATTATGATGTCTGACTTAGACAGCCTTTCCGAATTGGTTGTTCTGACACGGATCGGCTTATGGAATCTGACATTGGGGGCCCATCGCAGGCCCCCCTACAACCAGGGCCCTCCGAATGGGCCCCTTGGGGGTACCCATGGGACCATGTTTCAATACCATGCACAGTGTGGCAGGCACCATTCGGTCAGAAACCATTCCAAGACCTAAGAATGCTTTCCAACCAACATCGTAATGAGGCCCTAAGTGTCCAACAGCTTCCTCAAATTGGTATAGATTGGAGTGGGAATAGTAAATGTCACCCTTTTAGTGTCACTTTCTTAAAAATGGTTTATGTTGAGCTGTGATGATTTAATTTTATTATTTTAATGTGAAATACTTTGTTTAAATTGTTTTTGTATGCAGTAGAAATTGTTTCTGCTATTTAATTAGGGCCCGATTATGAATCCAGAGGTCCCAAGACCGCCATACCTGTGGTGGTGGTCCATCCACTGCCTCCTCGGTGGCGTGACTGCCCGATTACATGGTTGGCAGTCAGACCACCACAAGCCTGATGCCAAACTACCGCCAGAATCCTGGATCCTGATGGGACAGTGGTGGGGAAAGCGGTGATCAATTTCGGCAATGCCAATGCCACATCGCCATGCTGCTCATGACCTGCTTTCCCGTCGATCTGTTCATGGCCGGGGCCCCACCACGAAAAAGGTCAGCGGAAAGACAACGAAGGGGCCCCAGATTGAATTTGCCTTTGATGGGGTTATGCATGGGGGCACATGTTGTACCCTGTCTGTTTGCACTATCATGTGTGCATTGTGTGTCATGCATGATGTGGTGCATGGTACCCAGTGCACCAACGTGCAAGCGGTGCTGCCACGGCACCAGCATATGTTTTAGGCTCTTTCTTTGAGCAAAAGCATTCTGCCGCCGTGGCACCACCAAAACAACATCGCCAGCCCGAGAGTTTTAGTGTAATACAGTGGTTGGTATGCTGCCGGCTTGATGGTATTCTCCTGTCGGCTGTGACGGGGGTCCGGTGATCGGACCGCAATACTCAGAATTAGGCCCTCAGTATTGTTGGTGTTTAGTCATATAATAAACCTTGTTAGTTGTATGTTTGTAATAAATAATATGATTAATAACATATTGTTATATAATAAAAACAAGTACTTTTTTTTATGTATTTATGTTTTCAAGGTTTATTTTAAATATATCTTTATATTGTTAAACATATATATTTCAAATTAAAAATAAGTATTTGTGTAAATATAAATAAATAAAACATTTTAATACATTATCTTTATTGCATACAAAATTTAAATCATATTTAAATTGCATTGCGTGTTGCATATTTTCCACTTTTTTCCATTGTTTGACATTTTTTTTAACTTTTCATACATTACTTAATATACATATTTTCAATATCATTTTAACATATACGTTTCTCTAGTATATCTTAAATATTTTATATGTTATATACTATTATTTCATATTTGACCTGTTTAACATATTCAATATTTTTAAACATTTTTAAATGCATTTGTTCTACATTTTTTCCATTCATTTCTATGGGGAGACAGTGTTTATTTTAGTTTCATGTAGCAGACATTTTTTTTCCTGCTACTTTTAATTTTGTACTCTGTGTAATTTTTAATTTAGTTTCCGGGACTGAGGTCTTGGTAGGGTGCTGCTGTTCTTCGGATCTCATAAGTCCTATTTTAAAGTTTTTTTAAGGATTTTGAGGGTAGGCGTGGTGCAGGGGGACATCTAAAGGTTACCTAAAGTGTTGATTGTGGGTTTTTATATATTTAGGGCGTCATTACAATGAGAACCGGAAAGCCTCCAAACACAGATCAGAGGCTTTCCATGTCCCATCGTGGGTTTCAATTTCGACTGACGCATTACGATGCAAGCAGTTGAAAGTGAAACCGACCTGTCATTCTCTCTGGCTTCCAACAGGCTCAAAGGTCTGCCCGTAATCCCTATGGACTGCGTGTCCGCCGTATTCGATGTCAGTTTCCAACAGGCTTTCCATGTAGGGCTTTCCGACATGGAAATCTAGCAGGGCCCCCTTCACCCTGCAGGCTCTGTTTGGGGGCCTTGGGGCACAGCCCCACTTTTCATCCCTGCCATGTGTAGCAGGCACGCTGAGGTGCCTGCTACATGGTGCAGGGATGAACAGACCCTCCCAATTGTCTATCGGTGCTTGTGCTATGGCTGGTTTGCAGCTGCAGCACAAGCTCCCATACACCAATTGGATTATGCGACCGCACCATGTTCAGTCACATCGTAATAAGGTATGGGAAACCACCGACCCATATCGGGCGGTTTTCATACCAATACAGTCCAGTCAACATCATAATAAGGTTGTATTAATAGTAGTTTTTTTCAGTAGTATGTAATTTGAGGTTTTCGTACAGTGTTTTACCAATGTTTAATTATGTTATGTTATATTATTTTATGTTATGTCTTTTATGATGATCCAGTGTAATATATATGTATTTTTGAGAATGGTACCTGTTTTGCAGGTTGGTTTTATTTTTCCTTTACAGATTTCTGTCAACAAACGTGTCCTATCGGCTGTGGGAGTTAAAGTTTTTTTTTACGGAAATCACTTTTGGTTTTTATTAAACGAATATTTTTAGCTTTGATTTCCTTTTTTGGGGGGTTTCCAGGAGTGTCTAGTTTATTAAACACTTTTTCAGTTTATTAATGGTTCCTACATACTTTGGATTGCTTTGTGGGATGTCTATTGGATTTGTTTAATTTTCAGATTTTTTGGTGGCTTTTTGAACAAAATTTTCTCCATTTTTGGTGGATTATTATTTTCGACTATGCGGATACAAAAGAAGATCTGCAGCTACTGAACAGGAGGTTATATTTTATTTTACTATTCTGGGTGGGAAATGTTATATTTTAATGTTTGTGTAAATGTTACATGATTCTTATTTGGAAATATTTGGTTTATGTGTTTTATTTATTTTACCTGATGGATTGCGTTTGTACTTTGAGCTTTTTGGTTGGTAAGGTTTACATTTTTTATGTAAATAATATTTACATTATTGTATTATCTCGTATGATTTATTACTGTAGTTTTATTTAATGTTTAGACTGTAGTAATAAAATATTATGTCTATTATTTAAATTAAAATGATTTGTCATCTTAGTTTAGATTTTGTGGCATGTTTTGGTGACTTTTGTAGGTTAGTATTTATTTTTAATATGCTTTTGGCTATTATTTCTACGTTATCTACTCCTTTGTCGTTTCAAGCAATGCAGTCTGCCTAATCAAGTGTCTTCGAAATAATCCATTAGGAGCTTAGTTTGTCTTTGTTTTGTCGGTAGAAAGGGCTTTTTATTTGTTAATTGTAGTGGTGAGCTACCTTTGTGACAGGGACACAGGGACATAGGTTAGTATTATCCTTATTTTATTTAAAAGGTGAATAGGCTTTTTATAGCATATTTTATACTTCGTGAAGATTGTTAGAGGTGTGTTAATAAGCTTTGATTGTAATGGTAGTAACAAGCTTTACTAAATGTAGGGGTAAATATTTAAAATTATCTGAATCATGGCTTGATCAAAGTCTATGATTATATTTTGTAGGCAGTACTTATTTGTTTTATGTTTAATGTGGTTTAAGAGTTCATTGTAAGGGCTGTTTTGTTTACTTGATAGTGGGGATATATGAAAGGGTTATTTGGGTTTTGATAATCCCCATGTTTGGTGTATATCAGAGTCAATGGTTTGGGACACATTTTGAAGGTCCCAGCCATCATCCAGGTTTGACAATATTTTAGTTTTAGTAAGTTATTTGCTGTGTATAATATATTAATAATAATGTTGCTCATTGTCTACATTGTCACATAAAAGGAAATGTTCCTCATTAAGTGTCATTGTTAAATGTTCAAATATTTCTGTGTCGTGGTATATTCTAGAGGCAGGAGGAGTATCGCTGGTGGCTTTTTTAGTTCGGGCAAGTAAACATTTTATAGTGGGTATAGGGGTTGGTTGTCCTGTGATGGGCTTGGGGACTTCCAGTAGTATATCTTTTAGGACTTTGGGTGTAGGTGCCAGGGAACTAGTGCTTGCCTCTCCTATATCCTGTAATACTTCCCTTACATCAAATTCTGTCACATTTGGGAGGTGGTTGTGTCCCCTTATATTAATTACAACATCATCTTTTGTAGTGGACCTCCCATAGCATGTACTAGAATAATATTTGATACATACATTTCCAATTCACATTTTCTGCCGATGCACTTTCTTGGTTGTAGGTGTATCCCATGTGAATAAGTAATTGCTTTCCATTCTGGATGTTATATTTCGCTTGCTGTGTCTTTATATCTGAAAGTAGTGTATTAGTCTAAATAAACACAATTGTAATAGTTTATACGCTTGTTATATACATATAAAATTATTCAGCTACTTTCATTTTTTATACTTACAGATATGCTCCTCTTAGTTGTTTCCCTTTAGGGGTTGAAATGTGAAGCACTAGTTTCATTTTAAATGTTTATTTGTTGGTAGTTCGTAGAGGTCATTAGGTTTATTTTTATTCACTATAAGGGTGAGTTTGTATTTTTTAATATTTTTTGTGTGCTTTGTTAGATCTTTTTTCTGGTTTGTGACAGGATGTTTATCTCTTTTGGAAGTCATACTGTTTTCTTTCAGGAATTACAGGTAAAGAGGTAGAAGCTGGAGAGTGTTTTTTTAGATTATTTGCTATTTCACAATTTTAAGTTTATTTATCAGTTAGTTTTAGTTTAAATATAAGTTTAAAAATATGTTTAACTTATTAGTTAAGTAGTTGTTGAGCTGTGTATATTTCTATTTTAAGGTTCTGGGTAGAGAATCTGGCAGAGTTTCCTCATCTTGCAGTGTTTGCCATTTTAAAAGTATTTAATTTAAGTATTTAATTGGTAAAATGTGTGTGTTAGATTGTTGATTTAATTGTTTGCCTGATTTAAATGGTTAGTTTAACTGTAACTTGAATGTTTTTTTATCAGTTATGTTCTTCTATGATAAACACTAATGTAGGTTTTATTTATAAATGATATATGGTAGCTTTGAATATAATTGTGTGTGTATATACATATATACAAGTTTGGGCCACTGCATGCCCAGGTGATTCTCGTCACTTGTGGAGCGGGTGGCCTGCATGTTAATGACTTTGGAGCACTTTGCAGAAGCAGCCAGAGTTTGCCTGGGTTAATTAAGCCTGACACGATGGAGTAACGATCACATTACGAGCAGGTACCAATACAATGGATTTGCTTTAATGAACATGAGGAAGCACATTTTCACAACAACACACAATTTAATTTTTTTTACTACAAGCCCCACATGGAATTGATTCCTCTTTAAGCCTGAAACTGCATTCCAGTGCGATTGTTTGTTGTGATTACGACATCACTAAAAAGTGACTGAAAAATGAAAGAAAAATATGAAAGGACAAACGAGTGCTCAATAATCCAACATAATGCATTGTGGACCAGGTAGCCCCAGGAAGTGGAAAAGAATGTGATCAGTAACCGATTCAAATACTTTACTATCAAAGACATTTGGGATATATTTAATAAGAGTATGGGATATATAACAAAACTGATTACCCACGTTTTTGGACATTTATTCACCCAGCAATTTTATGAGTAAGGCATCTACTTTACTGAGCATGTTTGTCCTTTTTCACGGTTTTGGACATTTGAGTATTTAAACAAATGAACAACTGTTCCCCATTTCGGCATATGATTAAGACCTTACAGTCGAAACACGTAATGCTCTAACTGGTACCTGCTGGAATAAAGAACTGTGTTTTACTTCACTCCCGACTGGAGGGCTTGCTTTCTCAAGCAATTAAGGCAGTGTGAGGTTTCATTTGGAATATATATATATATATACATACTGCCCGGAGAGTTCTTTAAACTACGCAGCAACAAGCATTGACTTATTCAAAAGTATAAGAAAACTGAAACTCAAAAAACATTTCCTCCTACAGAAGCAAAACAAGCAACAGCTTATGGACAGCCAAATATCTCCGCCATTCGATCTAACAGCAACTGACTGGCCAACTTTATGAACAATACAAGAATTGGCCACAGAAAGTAATGACTCAACTCATAGAGGAGAACGAAATACCAGCCAGTCAGAATAACAGAAATGCGCAACCCCATTTAAACCACGATCGACCTTTACTCCCATAACTCTTCGTGATTCAATTGATGTATTCAATGAACAGGTCACCTTCAGCATTAAAAAACTTCACCATGCAGCAAATGTCAATGCGAAAAGAAAAAGTAACAAACAAGAACTACAATACCACCAACTAATGAACAAACTGAAATATAATAAGAATATAATCATCCGAAATTCCGATAAAGGAGGCAACTTGGTACTTTGGTTTGGGACAAAAAGGAGTACATTGCAGAGGCCATGTTACAATTAAGGGATAGAGAATGCTACCATCGTTATGATCATCAGAATTTGAAAAGCATGTACAATTGTTACAACATGAAAAATTCAGGTCTGTTGACCACTGATGAATATAAATATATGAAGAATGATAATCCCGTGACGCCCATAATGTACTTCATTCCAAAAGTCCATAAAGATCCAGGAAGGCCGATTATATTAGCTCGTAACAGCCTCTTAGAAAGAACTTCAGTTTACGTTGATTATTTCCTTCAGACGCACGTGAAAGAACTGCCTTCGTATGTGAAGGACACCGGAGATTTCCTTTCGAAGATCAGAGATCTGTCATGGCAAGATGACTACCTTTTAATCACAATGGATGTTACATCTTTATATACATCCATTAGGCACCAGGATGGCCTTAAGGCACTAAGATATTATCTTTCACGTAGAGGTTCTGATTTTGATCAACATAATGCAATGTTAGTTAACATGGTGGAGTTTTGCCTTAACAACAATGTGTTCATGTTCGAAAATGCACTGTACCAGCAACAACGAGGAGTGGCGATGGGGGCCAGCTTCTCCCCTAGCTATGCCTGTCTTCACATGGGATGGTGGGAGGAGCTGGTCCTCCGTAAAGAATTTTTGAGCAGCATGACAAAGAATGTCATAAAATGGTTGAGATATATAGACGATCTTTTTGTGGTATGGCATGTGAAGCAGAGACATTCATTCAGAATTTAAATGTTAACAATTTGAACTACAACTGTACATTTTCTGGATGTTGCGATCTATATCCTTAATGTGCAGGTGCATACCACACTACATAGAAAATCCACCGCGGGCAACTCGGTGCTACATGCGAGCAGTGCCCACCCTGATCATCTAATTCATAGTATACCTTTTGGTGAGATGATTCGGTTGAGGAGAATATGTAGTGATGATAACGATCTGAAACATGCATAGGCATCCAGTAAAGCAAGATTTTTGGCTCGGGGAAACTCTCCGAAATGCATAGACAATGCCATTCAGAAAAGCAATCAGCTAAGTCGGGACACCCTTTTAAATAACCAAAGCAAGCCAGAGGTGACCAAGAAGGACAAAGAGGGATCATTCAGATTTATATTTGGGTACAATAAACAGGATTAAAACATCAAAAAAATCATAGATAGGAACTGGCCTATAATATTGGGGGATCCAGTTATAGGGCAGAAGTTACCCAGAAAAGCTGCTATAACTTACAGCAGAGCGCCCTCCATGAAGGATACCTTGGTGCGCAATGACTTAGTACAGGTAAAGGTACTTGACTAAGTCAACGTCATGGCTTCTTCGACTGTAGAGCCTGCAAGGCATGCCAAAATGGTATCAATGCCACTTCCTACAAAACCCCTTTCAATCCTATAGAGATTCCGATTACCAAGGCCCTAACGTGCAAAATGAACCATGTGGTCTATGTGCTGGATTGCCCTTGTAGTCTCCGATATGTTGGCAGTACTATTCTGCAGGGACATAAGAGGGTACTCCAGTACATCAGGGCAATAAAAAATCAAGATCAGTCCTATCCTGTGGCCCGACATTTTGGTGAGCTTCATAATGCAGGTCTGACTCTTTTAAAATACTTTCTTATTGACAGTGTTCCGAGCAGGAAAAGAGGGGGTGACCGAGTTAGAGCCCTACGTCAATTAGAGACAAAGTACATTTTAAACCTCGATACCAAACACCCCGGGGGCCTCAACCAAACTGAGGATCTGTATACTATCCTCTAATACCATATAGAGATGATCTAAATAAAGAACAATAAACACCTATGTCAGCTGAGATAAACATCAATTAAATTTAACTAAGAAGTCAATGTAAAAAGTAAATATATCCCTGTAAATATTAGACATTAGTCCATGCTGCCGCACACTTTTAAAAGTTCAATGTACACTTACACACGGTGTTTTATTTTATTTTAGTCATTTAGTATGTTTTGTTTTTTAACACTAGCACGTTGCACTTGACACTAAAAAAGTATTTTTGCACTATTTGAACATTCCAGTCGATCGGTTTACATATGAACAGTTTACATTGAACAGTACTGTAATTATAGCTTTGATATCTTTCCAAGCTATTGACGGCTGATGCCAATAGGTATTTAAACCTGGACATCAGTGTTTATCATGAGTAATGAAATTACAAGTTTGCACAATGCCATGGTAGCGTTATAACAGCTTTTTAGTTGTAAATCTAATATTGTATGTCATTTGTATTCTACATGTTATTTTAAGGAGACAAATGGCAAGTTTAAAAAAAATTTATTTAAACATATACTTTGTTTAAACTTGACGTTGAAGGTCCCGGTGTAACATTGATAACTATGTTGTTTATGTCTATGGTCGAAAACCATGTGATGTTCAAATGCACTGGTCACTTTAAAAAACAAAAAAACGTAAAAAATGTACTTAAGCATTCACGCACCATGCAGCGCGTCATGTGATCAAGATCCCTTGAGGATCGAAACGCGTCATGCTGGTGATGTGGTGCAAGGGAGCAGAATAAACTGAATTGCACCTACTTGTGGTCCGTCCTCCGTTTTTTGAAAACGTCGGGAGAAGAAACGGCGTAAGGAGTGTGTTTCATATATATATATATATATATATATTCCAATTGCGTCTGTTTGTGCTCAACCTAATGTTTTATTAGGGCAGAAGGAGGAAAAGGGAACACAGTTCCATCATCTGCGTCAGGGACCTCAATGAGTGGATGGTCATTTACCACTCCGAGATCATGGCATTTACCAAGTAAGAGAGTTAGGGTGGTGAGGCAGGCTCTAAACAAAACATATTTGATGGTTCCTATCCCTCTTTGCAGATTTCCTCTGTTATATGATACTTCTAACTGTATGAGATTATGGCAGTCCTCTTTGTATTTCACCAAGCTGATGTGACTGGTTGCAAGGGTCCTGAGATATAGGAGGATGCGATAATTTGCCTGCACAGTATGCTTCTGATGGATCCATGCCCATGTGTTCTGCAGGCAAGTTTCAGCCTGGTGGTCAACATTTTATACAATCTAGGGCTGGAGTTATTTTACATTATTTCCTGGAAGACAGATTGCAGAGATGGTGGAGTACATGCTTGGTCCTCAGAAGCTGGTTGCAAATTAGAAATCCAGACACAAAAAATGTTTGAGTACATTGATGTTGGATCAAAGATGTTTATTGGTTCCATGTGAGGTATACTTCTGCACATGCAACTCAAATGTCTATCTCCCCAGTTATTAGATCTAGAGCCTGAACTCAGGGCAAGAGCAATTGATTCATTGTTGCAACAGTGGAAAAAGGTGAGCAACTATGCTTTCCATTTAATTGTGACCCTGAGGGTGGCCCTGAGCCAGAGAGCCAACACAATCCTGACTACACCACTATTGAAATCTCAAATATGGTTTCCAGTTGTGATGGAACTTTTTGGAGTTTTTCCAATCCTTCTTTCATGGTATCCAGATCTTCAGATAGATCATCTTTCTGTCTGATCATCAATAATTGTTAGTTGAGGGTCCTTTCAACTGATGGCATGGAGGATAACAGGAACAATGGTTTGTCCTGTGACTTTTGGCGTATGACTTGTCACTTATTTGTTGAGCTAGGGCAAAGAGTACAGCTGAAAGGTACAGATCAGCCTGGAGATGGTGGGCATGTAGGTTTTGATCCATTGGGGGTGAGCTTGTCCAGTTGCTCAATTTCTTTCGTCAGAATCTGTGATATCGGGGCTGTCATAAAGAATCATAAAGGCTTTCAGATTGGTGATTGCAGCAGAGCATGAACTGGTACGTAACTCCCATTTAGGAGAACACTTGCTTGTTTGACAACTTCTGAGCGGGATTTATCAATCTCATACTCCAGATCCAATCTATTCCAGGCTGCATGATGTGGATAAGATCATAAAGTTGTAGCTAGAATAGTTGGAGAATGCATTCCTTACTATGGAGCAACTTTTGAAATTGGTCATTCACTAATGCCTAGGATCAAACATCAAACAGGATGTTTCATCACGAGAAGAATAAAGTCTCACACTCATTCAAATGCCTGTCTGGCATTTCCACACTTTATCAAGTAATGTGTGGTGCAATGTAACAAGCCTTATGAAATGACGACTGAAGAATTATGCCCTCTAGTTTTCAGACACACTCTTGATTCCCTTGGTCAGTTTGGTGATGCAGGTGGGCATGAGCTTTCCTTCTTTTGGACTCATTTGGCCCATGGAATCATGCCCTCTAACCTTGAGTTGTGGGAGCTAGACCAAAGGATATCATGAAGGTGGCTTATTGATTGACAGAGCTGACTTTTAATAAATTGTACTTCAACCCAGTTCCGAGCAGCCGCCTTAGTAATCAGTAAGATTTGAGCATGCAAAATCCTGACCTCTGGTTCTGACATGGAATGTAAAATGTTCTCAATTTTGAGAAGGAAAGTTTCAGTTTTCGGAGGGACAGAGGGGCAAGGATTTTCCTACCCATCTGTGTCTTTTGTTGGTAACCCACACTGTTAAATAGGGTAGAGAGAAAGTAAAGAGTTTATGATTCGATGGATATGGTGAATTGTGTTAGGCTTAAACTGTTTAATACTTTGTATGTTTTAATCAGTACTTGGAACAGAATACCTGCAGGGTTGGGGCTAAGAATGAGCTGAAAGTTATCAGGTGACTTCATGAAAAGAAAGAGGATGTAGGAGTCCACAAGGCTGATTATCATAGATTCATCCGGGACTCTAATTGTTTTTCTATATTCCATTTTCCTGTGTTATGCTATGAAAGGTAGTTTCACGTTGATGGTTTATGCAGATTGTTATGTAACTGCTGAGTAGAATAAAGAGGAAAGAAGCTGAATAATCCTCACCTGAAACCATCCTTCTCAAAAGCTAGGGGCATTTATTTTCCTTGTTAAAGTGCTGAAGTGGTGATTGATGATTTTTTATCTACCAGTGTTCTCATGTTCAATACTTTAATTTAGTCTGGTAATTACATTTGTAATGATTAGGGTGATAGGTACGCCTATCATAAATTAAAACCCTAATGAATCCTGATAAACAGGTCAAGGTGAGCACTGTTTAATTCATTAAGCTTCATTATTTTAAAAGAATGCTAATGGCATTGAGTTTCACAGGTATGCTTATGTTAAGCAGAATTTAGAACGGATCAAGTGACAGATTATTTTTGTCAGGTTATGCTGTTGTTCTGGTATTGCATTAATCATTTCAGTTGCAAGTAATAAGAGCGATGCAACATGTTACCTTAGTTTTAAATAGAAAGATAAATATGGCTGGACAGTGCTTCTGCACGTCAGAATTGATAAGCGGAGCTTGTAGTGCTCAGGAACGCATATCACATCTGCAGCCAGTGCTCAGCTGGTTTGCTGTCATGGCAACATTTTGCAAATCTGCTTACCAGGACTTGAAGTATGGCAGAAAAGAGTCCTCACAGATAGCCTAACATGAAGCAGGAAGAGGTGGGATGTCAATTTAATTTTGTCGTGCATTGGCTGTAATAATTACTGTTAGCTGTTCCCTGCATATCCACAGCTACGCACCGACCTGTGTAAGCAGTAGAACATTAATTTTTCTTGATAATTAAAACAATTAGGATATATAACGCATAATCATGTAATATGATTCCATATTTCCATCGAGGGGCTCTGGTGGGATCAAGAAAGGTTTATATATGTCACAAGAGACCCGAGATGCCAATATAGGACCATTACGTGTTACCTATTATGCATCTTCTATAATACATGTTTGTTTTGGGGGCTCCATCTTAAAGAAGCTGTTTTTGTCATGGCGCGACTAGAAATGGGAACTGAATGGAATTAAATTATTAGGCTTATTTTTCATTTATTAGACTGACTATATCACAAAATTATGGATGAATGGCATTCTACAACATAATTTGGCATATATATTACATACTTTGCAGATTGCACCACTTATGTTTCTAGCTCAAATGGATGAGAATAATACTGTCAGAAAATGTGCCACATCATTTGCCTTTTTTGCCGTTTATATACCCTCAACTTATGATTTAGATAATCATACAGTATAATCCTAGAGACCATGACATTGGTAAATTTCTGAAGAGTGGTTTGGGGGACTGTCATTATGATGATTATACCAGTATTGCACAGGGAAGTACTACCAATATTTTGGGGATACCTGTGAAATTTGGGTTTTATACCTCTTCATTTCACACACCAAAAACACCTGACCACATTATAAATAGACCATGGCAGTGAAAGTAATTGTTGCCTAAGAAAACATGTTTATGTAGCACACCTTTATTCATACTTGAACATTCACACATTTATTACAACAGTGTTATGATAAAATCCCAATGTATTAACAGAGAACAGAGTATCATGAGACTGACATGGCTTACTGCTGCATAGATTGCAAGTTACAATGACTTTACATAGGGAACTAACTCTCCTAATAGTCACTAGGCCTATTCAATGTTATTTTATATCATTGTACAAATGTAACCTCTTGACTCTTGCTTTTGGTAAAAATTATATTTTAAAAAACACATGAAAACTCCTATGGCATAAACCATACATGCAGGTGCGAAGAGTGTGGTTATTATTGTGGAAAATGGGGAGCTGCATCATGATCCACTTGAGGATTCACCTTTTATAAGTCATGGCCCTTCCCCACTTTGAGCAGTAGTAATAAATAACATTACACTCTGCACTTATGGTAACATGAATTCCTACAATGCAGAAAGTCAGCCTGAATAAACAGGCTGACAAAACTTCATTTTCCAGAAATGATACCCTAAAGCATACCTTTTCTATGAAAATATAATGTTTTTGTGAATAGGGAAATGTAGCAAAAGAAGAGTGTCTGGAAAAAAAAAGGACTGTTAAGGGGAGAAACCCAGAGGGACCCCTGCACCCCCTAAAATCCACAAAATGCAAATCAAATAGAAGAAACAAAATTGTGTCCAAGAATATCTTTCAGCAGGTTGGTTTCCTCAGTTTGGTGTGAGTGATTCTAAAAGAATAGTTTGACAACAATGGTTCCACAAAATAAATCAGAACCATTTTCTACATGCTGGATTTTCATTGAGATTTACACACAACCACAATTTTACTATGTATGTGTGTGTGTTTTGACATTGGTGAAAGGAAAGTTAGAATTTGGAATGGTTTAAGGGCATTGTGTTGTTGATTAAGAAATGGGGTGGGCTTCTAGGAGAATATCTTTTTTAGGTCGAGCTAGACAGAGCATGCGCTGTCTCTTCGAGACCTGCTGAATCAGTCTGTGAGCTTCAAGTCCATCCCCTTTCTTGCTTTTGCTTTTCATTTATCTATGTCCGTGCCCTCCTTTCTCTCTTCTGTTCCCCCCACAGAGCAGGGACTTAATACTGTCTCATTCAGCTATGGTTCTTTATGTGTTCTTTGGGGGACTATTTTTTTCTTGGTTTCATGCTCTGTTACTCTTTGTCTATGTTTAGCTTCAGCGCCCTAGCTGCTTATATTGAGATATAGCATTCTTCCCCCACCTCCTCTTAATGCCACAGTTGTGTTACTGCTGCCTTTTTTACTGCTGCCTCCCCCACCATGACTCCCACTACTTGCTTATTTTTCTTGAAAAGCAATTGACAGGATTGATCCTGTTTTCACCCACTTGCCCCGTTTTTGTAAAGAGACCTGTAAATCATGTCATCTAGTCGCATTTGCGGTGCATTCAAAGTCTGAAGTCAAATGTCAGATGCTGTTTTATGGCACTTATTTTCTTTCTCTGACTTCAAAGTTAAAGCATTTCCCTGTTTTGCTTGCACATCACCAAACCCCCTCCCCCTTTGCGGCTTAAGCCATGCCTGTGTTGCTTGTTTGTGTTCTCTCCTCGGTGCCTCAGTGAAACTAGAATAAAGCCCATTTCAAGGTTGGTGCACTGTGTTTACCTTCTCTGCTGTGCAAATACCTAAATCATTTACTGTGCAGGATGGAGACGTGGTCTATGACTCCCCCTCCGCCGGGCTTCAGCTGCAGTTTGAGAAAGGTATCGGACATCAGGACAGAATTTAAACCACCAGAATCCCGGTGAATTAAAGACATATTAGACTGAGCAGATTTTAGATTCTAAATGATTTAGACAGCACAAATTCCTAAAGATTTTATAGAACCCAAAATCATGAGGCTTTTCAAACTGTCTCAAAGCAGGCACCAACTGCTGGCTTCGATAATGCCTCCACTGACAGACAGAGTCTTGGAAATTTTTGTTCAGAAAGCTACAAGGAACTCTTCTTCCTTTCCTTTTTGGTGACAATCTCAGAATAGGGAAATCTACCTCCTTTGTCTTCTTTTTTCACAAATGTCATAATTCGCATCATTTTGCCTTCCCATTGATGTGAAAGAACCAGCACACTTGGTTTATGGCTGTGACCTGAGGCAGACTGGCAGATAACTTAAGTAGGGGATTTCTGAATAGTCTCTTAAACTCAACTATGCTCAGCCCTGTTGTGTGTCCAACTGGCCTACAGCAGCACTGCCTATCAGCTTTCCCTGGACAGTGATCCCCCTGCACCTGAAGCAACAACAGGCACTGGATTTCAGAAAGCAATGAGGACACCTCTGATTCTAGTCCCTCCACTTCTAACCTTCTAAAAAGACTTCAGCCCCCTATTGCTGACCCTGATGCTGTATGCTGATTTGTGTGGTTCTACCCTCCCAACCTCTGACCTTCGCAAGTGCCATCACCTACTCCTTGTTCTATGTAAAGCACTCATTATGCCTCAAGCTATGAAAGGGCTCATAAATCAAATAAAAAGAAATACAATGCAATCTCAGTTCTCCACAATTTTGGTCACGTTTGACGTTCTTCTCTCTATATATGAGACAGGGCAATCTTTGCATTGTATGTTGCTTAAAAGTACAATCCGATGAAAGGAAAATGCACTGTTCTCTTTACTCTGTCCTGCACTGCTAGTAATCACAAAGATAGGTATTCCAGAAAGTTCATTTGTGTTGTTGACGTCAGCTTGAGTTTGAGCCCTATTGTGACATGATTGACCGGACATCCCCTGTAAACTCACGTGAATAGAACACTTCAAGTAAGGTATTGAGCAGCAGCGACTTTAGGGAAGTGAATTTGTCCAAATCATGTGAAATAAGCGTGAGCATTCTGATAAATTTGGGGTGCTGAGGTATAAGAAACATAGATGAGAACAACAAGAATGGAAATAAACATAGGGTGTTAAGAGTCCAGCAGTGAGGGGAGAAAATCCCTGTCTGCCATTCTTTCATGAAGGCTTACGAGAAGTTATTCAGACCTATGATGTCCTAATACCATAGGTTTTAATCCGTTTACGGGACAAACAAAACTCCACACATATGGTATAGAAAATTTGGCTTCCAGAACACAGACCCACCCTTAATAGCCTGAGGCACACTGGACTGGTGTGACTACATCCTAGAACTCCTTTTCTTTGTCCCTTCTGGAGAAGGCTGGGCAGGGCCCTGCATGGCTGTAGACAACTCTTCACAAGCATGGCCACTTGTCCACCAGTAGATCCCTTTGACTGGACAGGCCTAGGCTGTACCCAGGCTTTTTTCAACCCAGGCCCATGCAGCATAGCCCAAAGGAAGGATATTGCCTCTGTACATTCACAAGCCATGGCACAGTAGAATGACAAGTCCTTTCTCGTCTCTTGCTAAAATTCTGAGGCGTGTTAGTTTAAGGCAGGAATTCTGAGCACAGTAGCCAGAGGCCACTGGAATTGTGCAGCAGGGAAGGGCCAAAATATGCTGCAGGGCCACTGGAATTATGCGGTATGAAAGGGACAAATGATACAGCCAGAAAAGGCAAATTATGCGACTTAATGCAGCACATTTTATGATTATAATACTTCATTATATTGTCATTTTTACACTTCTTAACACTGCCTGGGCATTGGTTGCACCTCATTAGTACAAGTTTAACCCCAAAGTTAAGCAACCGGAAGGTGACCAGTAAAACTTTGCAAAGAGCCTTCAACTGCGTGGCAACATGTGTCGCTGTTCTTTTAGTAACTTTTGAACATTTCAGTTAGACACAACAATTTTAACAATGTATTGCATGGTATAATTATGTGAAAAACGCTGCAGCCACACAATTGCATAATTCCGGTTACCTGGACAGTAATTAATGGATGGGTATTCTGTGGCACTTGTGCACAGAGGCTAAAAGGGAAAAATTATATGAACATCAACTATGGTAAAGTGAATAACGGGTATGCAGTCTGCTGCCTAATGAGGACTCTGGGCACAAGAGTGGACAGATGGTGTCCTGATTTCAAGTTGTTTGGTAACCACTCTGTATAAAAACCTCTTGATAGTTAGTGAAATCTGGAAAAGTCTCACCACATTAAAGTTTCTATATTTGAAATTTGATTAAATATTGATGGCTAACATGATAGCAATTGACCTTTCAATAACTACCAGTACTGAGAGAACTTAAATACGCATCAAGTTCATGCAATAATGTGTAAACAATTGGGTCTTAAATGGTTGAAGTTAAATACACCTAATTTTGTTTAATTTATTAGTATAAGACGCCATTGAACCCATCCCTGATTGATAAGTCTGGTTCATAGCAGCCGAATGTCCTGGTCCATTTGTAACATGCAGTTTCAGTCCATTCTTTTTCTTTGCGTCATGGGACTGGTTGTACTCGTTTTACAATCAGATAAACAAGACTAAGGAGGCAAAGAAAACAAGCATTTGCAATGCAATAGGTCTCGCATTTGCGAGAGTTTGAGCTATTGGCATTGTAAATGACAATGCCTTTTAATTATGTGTTGGTTTTTAAAACATAAATAAAAGGCATTGTCATTTACAATGCCAATAGCTTAAACTGTTGCAAATGCGAGACCTATTGCATTGCAAATGCTTGTTTATTTATAGTGTTTGTTTTTGCTAGCAAGTAGGGCGGCGATTTTGTGTAGAGTGGCATGGACTGAGAGAGATGAATTGATAATAGGGGAGGAGTGAATTGGAGAATTAGAAATCAGATTTAGCTTGATTGGTTTCCCTTCAGTATGTGCGGATAGAGAATGGTTGTTTTGTAGTTTGTCATCTGAGATAAATTAGATGATAAGGGTAAAGCCTGTGTGACTGTCAGAATTAAGGTTGAGGTCACCCAGAATAATGAGAGGAGATTACAGTAAAATGTGTATAAAGAAGGAATCAACATCATCAATAATGAGGCAGTCAGTCAATATGAAAGTCTAAGAACAAGCACAGCATGTGGTGGAGTGGTGTTCAAAGCAAGACGGAGGAGATTTGGGCACTCTGGTTGGAGGAATATATTGAATATGAAACATGGAGCGCACCTGGGATACATGGTACATGCTTATGGCCCATAAAGGAGATCACATTGAAAATATTGCAATTTAAGGGGATTCCTAGAAGTCTCTTATGTTCCTCAACTGTAGACCATTTTACATTTATGAAACTCCATGTTATTAGAGAAATATTTCACTGATGTTTCTTTGCTCTACACTTTACAGAATTGGTCCTGCTTTTTCAGTATTGTGTTATATGTTGCTCTTTGTTGTTACGTTTCATAAATGGAGAATTCCATGGGTGGTACATCGGCATTATCTTGCAATAACACATGGGTTTCATGCAAATCTCTATCTACAAACATTCATAGACAACGATTTGCACCAAAATCTTATGCCTTAGCGAGGCAGGAGTAACAAGGACAAATGTTTTCATTTCTCCTCGTTTTTCCTACTTTGCATGTGTGCCACATTGCACTACACATACAAAACAGGAAAACGTTTTACAAGATAGGTTTCAGGGCAAAACCTATTACTTACAAAACGCATGCACAGCACTACATTGCATGAACTTTTCCTAAATCTGGGTCTTAACATCGTTTAATGGATTTCTTTATTATTTTTTAGTTTAAGATTAGATAACAATTTTTGATGAACATATTTTCATCAGCCACCTATTTTTGAAGTTTATTTATTATTTTGCTCTACCAAGGGTTTGCAGCACCTTCCGGAAATGAAGGAGAGGCAAAGAATAAACACCTAAATGGTCATTACTTTTGACATTCCTACATGATTAATTGCTGAGGAATTATAAATCGAAAGAGCACATTTATGTACTTTTTCAAATACTCTTTTTAACTACGTGTGGCTGCTGTTCTCATTCTCTTGTCATTGTGCAAACTTCTGAAATTGGTGCCACCAGCTAGAAAGCTGAGCAGATCTGACTAAGACTGACATTTCCAATATTTATTTACATTCAAGTGCCATCAAGGGATTGTTGTGACCAAGGGCCTGATTTCGATATTGATGGAAGAGTTACTCTGTCACAAATGTGATGGATAGCCCGTCCGCTGTATTACAAATGCCATTTTATATAATTTACGTTGTGACAGAGTAACCCATCCAACGAAATGTAAATGAGCTCCTAAGAGTTGAGGTTTGTTTATTGTGAAATGCCCTTGTGTTTATTAAATGCTTAAGAATAAAGCTAGGTTTTCTTCTTTTGCAAGAAATGGTATGTCCTATGTTTCCATATTTCAGAGCATGGACGTCATCACCCATTTAAGTTGGTGAATACTATTATGATGTAACATGAGGTCTGTGCCCTGAAATTGAGAGATATATCATTTGACCATGACTCAACCAATAAGACACTAGTGAAAATCGCCATGATTTTCATATGTAAACCAGGTTAGGAAACTCTGAGTAGTTCCCTACATTTAAATGGATAGCTGCTTTTTTATACAAAGCACAACTACATCTCCAGCAACACATTTAAGCCCTCAGTACGAGTGTCCCGTAAACGGTGTGATATTTGTCTCACCTGATAATATCTGACTTCACAGAGCGAAAATGTATTGGGTGCTATAAATATCACTTGATCACAAGTTTTTGGGGAATAACATGCGGATTTTGGTGCTTACCACACCAAAATCCACAAGTACTGACCAATGCCAGGCATTTTTCCCTGATAAATTTCAACAGGTTGACCTATTGAAATTTATCAAGGTAAAACTCTGAGGGGCAGATATACGAGTTCTGGCGCATCTCTTCAAATCAGCGGGGATGCGCCATAAAAGATGCGACATGCAATTCCCTCCCTGCGCCTCCACAAATGTGCCGCATTTAAAATGCGGCGCACCGTGGCGCAAGGATAGGGCCATGCATGTCGCATCCTATGGTGTAAGGGCGGCGCATTGCTGGTGTTGTGTCGCAAGCGCGACGCGGCTCCAGCAATGCTCAGGGGCGCCCTATGCCTAACATGCCGCGTCACTCCTTCTGCCTGCTTCAAGCAGGCGCAGGGTTTTGACGCAGCATGGACGTAAAAGTGACTCAGTGAAATCTTGTAGATTTCACTGAGTCACTTTTACGAGGCATTCCTGTGACGGAAAGCGCACCCTGCGCCGGAACGCCCACATGAAACCTAACGCAGGTTTCATGTGGCGCAGGGCTTTACAACGAGACGCATCTCCCTAGATGCGTCACGTTGTAAATAAGGCGCAACGTGACGCATGGTTTACGCCACCGCTGCGTCATAGAAGTGACACAACGGTGGCGTAAATGTGGCACACGGGGCTTGTAATAATTATCACACACCTCATAATTCCGACTCCTATGCAAACATGTTTGCACAAGGATCGTAATATAGCCCAGGTCTTGCATTCAGGTCCCAACCTGGCACATCTCATATGTCTGTTTTATAGCAATATTTAAATCACAAGGTAACTTCAATTGCAAGCACAAAAAATTACTTTTGCCATTTTCCATTTTGCGATAAAGTCTTCAAGCATAGTTGGAAAACAAGAATGGCTTTAACCATTCTAGGCAAAGTATTACAGCTGCTGAATTTTGGTGGAGTTAAAATGTCTCAGAAATGTATTGGGGGTAATTTATCATATTGAAATCAGTGGATACTTGTTTGAGTCAATAAAAGTATGGACTAAATATTTATTAACACATCATTAAATCATATCTGCACTGTGTTCTAGTATTGTGGTACGCTTGTCCTGAGAAGGATATCTTACTTCCATCGCTAGGCAGTTAATTAGAGACTTCCTGTGGTGTGCATATCATCTTCTTTGGAGTAGGTAATAAATAAGTACATTGGTTTCACAATGACGCTGATGAGTTACCTCTATTTCTCATGGGAAATGCCCCATGTATGACGTCACTGTGTAGACGCCTCCACAGAACACACTCCTTACACGTCAACAAGTCTCAAGCAAACCACGTATGTAACTATAATCAGGAGCTGATCCCTGACCTACCAACATTCAGGAGTCGTGCGACCTAATATAGATGCAATAGCTGGGCGCAAGTACCATTTCTTCTGTATATATGAGAAGCCACTACATTCCCAGGTAGCAGACTTAAGGAGCTAATTCCAGTACTTTATGTTGGCAGTGTGTGGTGAAAGGAACGCCTGTGCATATTTTTCTAATAGGGGGATTCCACCCCTTTTAGGAAGTAGGTCAATTTCTGTAACTGTTCACATGTCCCCTGTCTCAGAATTGGTGATTGGCGCAGCTGGGGAGTGTGCCAGCACTTGACTGTTTTTGGTTTTCAAACCACTGGCAAATGAGTGTAAACATTGTTTAATGTTAAACTTAATATGAAACATAGTGTTTCTTTCACTGGTGATTTAAGTGTGTGTAAACAACACCACCTTCTTCTTTTTTTCTGTGTATATAGAGTGTGCATTGAATCACACACAAAATATTTGCACATTGTATAATGACATGAATTGAATAATGTTTCATATTACCTATGTCCACAGACCCTAGGAGTTCATTAAAATCTTCAGAGTACATGATACTGGGAAATGATGGTGAAGTAAAATAAAGTGTGTGTATGATTAGAGTGAGCCTCTATACAAACTACTACAAAATATCCATGATACCTTCAGGGGATCTGTATGGTCCTGGCAAAACCCGGATAACTTCTTGAGCATACACTAACTATCTGAAATATGTTGATGCAGGGATGAGGGAGCCAATAAGTGAAACTCCCCACTACACCCAGCCCTGCCTTTGAATCTAGCCAAAGATTAATAAAAGGAAATTACATTTTTGAGCACCCTCACACCCTATTATTTTAACCTTTCCACAATTGTCAGGTTCCTCTAATAGTCTGAAATAGGACTAACATCAGAGTGCTCCCTTCAAAAGTGGTGTTGAGCCCGTCCAGCAACAATAATTGTGCTGGACATAGCACTTAATGATAAATCATGCCACGCACAGTGTGGGTGAGAGTCCATTTTCAAAATAAAAAACTTTTCTGTCTGGTGAAGATAGGTAACATAGGAGTATATTCCTACTGGGAGGACCTCTCTTTAGCATCAACATTAAGCTTTCGGGGAACTGAGTTATCTGTCCAATACCTTTTTCCCTCTGCTCTGTCTGGTTTAGGACTATTCCTATGAGTCACCAGCCTATTCGATACCAATCAGTTGTGTATGTCAGTTTCAATATTCCAGTAACTAGAATAAAGTTTTCATTGCACAAGATATAAGAACAATTAGCATATACTTTAAGTGGAGGCTCTGGGCATCATTCAAGAGAAAGGATTGGTCCAGGGACAATAACTTTGATTGATCCTTCAGGGATTTTGGATCACTCTCAGAGACTTGGGGCTATCTCAAAGCCCAGTATTTGTACTGTATTATTGACAATAGGTCTTTGACAGCAGACAACTGAAGATGTTGGTAGGCAAGATATAAACACTAGCACATAGTGAAAGAGTAATTTGGGACAGCATGCAGCAGTCCATGGGATCCAATGGATCACTATGTGCTGCTGCCCATACCAACAACTGCCACTACCAGCAAACATTTAGAGTATTCAACCAATGAATGATTTGCTGCCGCATAAACAACCACAAACCTTTAATATGTGTACGTCTCAAATGCAAGCAAGGGAGAAAAAAGCTGCACTGCCAAACCCTTTTCTCCGTGAGCCATAAGGAAATGCATCATTTACACTGTGGATTACAGAGACACTGTTGATATTGTCACATTTGTATATTGAACATGGACGTTATTTAGGGTTCGCAGTTCCAACCTCTGACTTGTGCCTTTTCTACCCCAGGGGCTACCCTTGCAACCCCTGTCCTCAGGTTTCAAAGACAGCACAGTTTTCTTGCTAGAAATACATTTGGTCTCTGTAAAACATCAGCCGCTCCGGGCTACACTTGACTGGGAATGTACATAGTTGAAACCTTGCATCTGTTTCAATTTCTCCTGTAAAGTATGGTGTTGCCTGTCTACATTCCCTTCTAAGCCTTCCATCCCCCAGGCTCCACCAAGCGCTACTTATCTTGGCCTGCAGGTTCAGAGTTTTGCTGTGTTTCACTGGACTTGACTACATCAGAAAAGTAACAAGAATTGGCATAGCCAATAGGTCTCACCTTTTGGATGTGAATGCAGACCTACTAGCTTTGCCATTGTTTTTTGCCAATATTGTTCAGCATCAGCAGAAAAAAGTAAAAGTGTGATGTTGTGCTAATAAAATAAAAGCAGCACTGTGCTAGGAACAGAACACTAGTAATGGGATCAACAACCAACAGAGCGGGAGGTCTGGGAAGGATGGCAGCAGCAACAGGGGAAAGAGGGGGCAGCAGCAAAGATGCAATAAAATACGGGCGAAGGAGCTGAACAAGCACCCACAGTGTAACATGAGCAGGAAAGAAATACAAAAATAGTTTCCAAATGATAAGATAAACAACCAAAGCGTAAAGATACAGTACTTGGTCCCTTCTCCGTGGGAGGAAATTAAAGACAAAAAGGAGGGACAAAGAGGAAGGATTGACCACTAGCAAGCAAGGATTTTTAAAGGACACAGAAATAAATAAATGAAAAGCAGTGAGCGGGCTGTAAGTCCACAAGGCATATACAGCAAGTCTCGAAGCTCGATCTAAAAAGGAATAGCGCTGCTGGTCCCCAGGTGTGTTTTGTGGGTCTAGGAGCTGTATTGCCTGGTACTGTTAGAGCCTTTGTGACATGCACAGTAACTGCTTTCAGATTTGTTTTTCCATTTGCCATAGGAGGCCTTTACATTGAAATATTTATTCATTTACAGGCCCATGACCTATCCATAGCCTGAAGACTTGAAAGTTCTGTTTTTTAAGGTAGCAGCCCTAGATACTCCTGCAGCACTATACAGTTCACAAGTTTATAGTTTCCTTAGGTGCATGGACATTGAATGGGTGGTGGCTATAAGTAGCATTTAAGATTTTTGTGCGTAGGCTTCCTGTCCTCACAAGGCTACTTACGACCCCTGACTATTAGGTCTGGAACACTGGACTAGCGTGGACGGCAGCAGTGGTGGCTCCTCGTGGGAGTGCTGCGGGGTGGTGGGGGTGGGGTGGGGGATGGGCAGGGTGGGTGGTAGTAAACTCCAGCTTACGGCCGAACGGAGATAAGTAAATAAATAAAACAAATTACATTACGCATGCTGCATCGCCGATTGCGATGCAGCATGTGCAATGTAATTCGTTTTATTTATTCATTCATTTACTTAACTCCCTTCGGCCATAAGCCGGAGTTTACTACCCCCACTCTGCCCCTCCCCTGACGCCTACCTGTTTGGATTCCGAAAAACGTATGATGTTGCTCGGGTAGCACTGAAACGATTTACAGCCAGAAACGTTCGCGTTGCAACAGTGTCCCTCTACCCATTTGTGTTTGATGAACATGTCTTGATGACTTAAACTTCCATCTTATTCTCAACCACTATGATTTGCCGCTGTACTGTTTAAACAGACTTATCAATACCTACTGCAAGCTACTGCTAGTTGGAACTTACGCCTGCCTCTTCAACTGACAGAGACCTACCACTACACGTCCTGTGTTTACTTGAGCACTTTTACCGGATATCCGAGTCCTGACCTCCTTGGTCCAGAGATGAAATACTAACTTAAGTTACTCATTCCTCTGATTGACGCCATTTTAAATCCGCTCTATCAGGACTTACGCCCCAATCTATACACGTATCGTCCATGTCCCCCTCGATTTATCCATTCTGTGCCCTGATGAAGGTGTGACCCCGATTGGGGTCTTACTCTGAAACGCGCGTTGGCGCCCATATTTCTGGCACTCCTGCATTCCATCTAACCGTGTGTCTTCCAACCTGGATGATATACTTGTTCACCTTCCATTCGACCCTTGTGATGGAATTGTGCCAACTTTGATTGTTTTATATTAATTGATTTGTCCTGAATGATTGTTGGTATGTGTGTGTTGAATTTGGAGTGGGACATGTCACTTTTTTGAATTGATCAACTCCGTGTATTGTTTGCTTTTTATCTGTTGGATTTTTGTATCCAATTTTATGTTAAAAAAAATAATACAAAAAGTATCCGATTATTCAAATTTTGTATTGCATGTTATGAAAAAAAGTAAAAAAGAATAAAATAAATCAGAAATGTACATATTTTTTGTTTATCACTTTACTATGTCACCTATTGTACTGTTATACACCTAGTGTCATTTTATGTATGCCTTCAGCCCAAATTAAGTGCTTTTTGATCTAGGGACCTATGCCTTAGGCCCATCCATATATACATAAAGGGGTGGGTGTTGTCGCTTATTTCATATTGACCTCCCCTGCCCCACCCCACCATCCCGCAGCACTCCCACAAGGAGCCGCCACTGGACGGCAGGAGTTTTATTGTCTGCTTTTCAGCTATGCAAGCAGGCAAGAGTCCCAAAAGCCAGCTAGCCTCTGTTGTTGTTTAGGTTGAGATTTCAAATGAGAGAGAAAATATCACTTTCCCTCATTTTATCAATGTTTTATGTAAAAATGCTATTCACGCCACTAGGCACGTAGGGTCTCATTTACAAGAAAGTGCTGCAGAGCGGCACCGCAAAACCTTTGGCTGTGCCACGCTGCGGCCCTTTCAAAGCACAGTGATGCGATATATTTACAATGATATGTCGCATTCCTGTGCTCTCCCCTGCGGTGGCGCACAATTAGCTGCCATGCGCCGACACAGGCACCCTTACACCATGGTGCAAGGATACTTGCTTCACAGGGATGATTGTTTATGTACAGGAAGGCTTCCCTTCCTGCACATAAACAATCTGAAATCGCATTTTTCAACTTCTATGTGTGCTGCATTAGCACACATAGAACTTGCAAAACGTAATTTTTTTAATGATTGTTTATGTGCAGGAAGGGACACCTTCCTCCACAAAACCAATCATAAGAGGTGATTTCCTCGTTCTATGTGTGCTGAATAATGCAGTAAGCAAAGAAGGAGGGTAAAAACTAGGAGAAATGAATACATTTCTACTTGTTGCGCCTCCCCTGGGGAGGCGTAGCATTCAGACGCATTTCCAGGTTTACAATTTTTTGCAAATCTGGAAATGTGTCAGGTTTCATAGGTGTTGCGTGGGACACCCACAGCAACACCCATGAAACGCCCCTTTCACGCAAAGTGCTGCATGTAAAGGGGCCATATTTACAAGGACAGGAAAAGCCAAGCAGGATGGCTTTTCCTGTCCTTGTAAATATGGAGCAGTACAGAAGTGACACACCGGTGGCGTAGGGGGCTTGTAAATAAGCCCTGACATGTGGAGACATAAAGGAAGTAGTAAAGTGGTAGAGCACATGCGAACGTGGCAGAAATGAGAAGGTTAGACAGCTAAACAAAAAAAAGGTAGAGAGAGAGTGAAAGAAAATAAGATAGACTTACAGGAAGAAAGAGATTGATAGGGATAAGGAGAGTGAAATAAGGAAAGAAGATGAGATGGGGATGGAAGACTAACAAAGTGGGAGAGACAGACGTAGAACACAATAGTGAAACAGGGGATAGAGGGGTAAGAAATGAATGTAGAGAGAGAGAGATGGACTAAGCTAGAGAATCTGCTCTCTGGGTGCTGCTGGCCTCCTACTGAAACACCCCACTATGCTCACCCTCTACTCTATAGTTGTGCTTCTCTTTGAATCATGATGCTCAGAAAGATGTGGCCCCATAACTCAGAGGACCAACAGCTAAACCCTTCCCTTGTGGTTAGTGTGTTTCTTGTTTGTCTCGTGTCGCCTGGGTACAAACAAGGACGAGCCTAGGCTGTAGATTGGGAATGCGAGGAGGAATGTTGACCTAACCGAAAGTGCATTTGCCCTGGTTTCAACCTGGAACAAAGAAATTGGACATCTCACTAGGTCAAGTCAGAATCCGAACCTTTACTACGCACATTCAATTTGGGTCCTATTTGTGTGGTACTCCGATGTGGCCTAGTTAGTTTTTGGAGTTCTGTGACCCCCATCAGTTCCCACTGTGATGGACCCATTGTAAATTGACTGTCTTCACAAGCTTCACTTTCAGGGGGAAATGAATGATACAACTCTGAGTAGTAAGGAGGCAAATCCGTGGTTAATTTGTGATAAAATATGTGCTGGGGGTCTCATCAGGAAGTAGCTTCCACCAGACCATTGCTCCTATTAGCGCTGCCTATACCAGAACTAACCAAAACCCTACAAGTCAGGAGAGCATGTTGCATAAGGGCCACAGATGCCAACTTTGGAGCTGGGGAACCAGGTTCGAGTCTTAGCGTAAGCTCAACATCCTGAGATTCTGTGCAAATCACTTAATCTCCCCAGTCCCATGAAACTGAATGCGTTCATACAAAGTGCACCTTTGAGTGGAGTTCGTGCTATAAGCGCCAGTGCTGAAGATTAAGTGCTGGCGCTGAGCACCTGATACCACCGACTCAAATAAAGCGCTAAGGCAAATCAAACAAAGTTTACTTCACTGAAACCATACATAATGTTTTGTACCTCAGGATGTTTCTAGATGGCATGTTGTGTGGCTTCTGATTTGCAATGAGAGTGTAGAGCTTCCGAAATGAGCGGAAATCTGCATAAATTTTGGGATAAGGTACCGATTTTCTCGTTACACTGTTTTGGCTCCTAATTCGCTAACAGAAAATCCATCCACATCCTTGTGTGTGCTGCCCTTCACATACTCCTAAAAAGAGCATAAAATGTGCCAACATTCTGGTAATGAGCCTCACAGATCCGCAGGCAGTCACTTTCCTGTCTAAATATTGATGATCAATCACACTTCGTGCAGTTATCAGGGACTGAAGATGTACAACCGCTAATTATTCCAAACACCACTGACAACTGCAAGCAGGAAGGAGACGAGAGGTGGGTGAGGGGGTGGCTGATGGGGGCTGCGTGGTGCCTGCTCGCATTTCCATTAAACCCCCTCACTAGCGTTGCACTGCGGAGCAGCTCATCAAAATGTCTCCTTGTGAAATATTTTCAGCAGCTAGTTGTGACATAACTGCCTGCTCAATGCATATTAGCTCTGTCCACTAGTCAACTCATGAAAAATAAATATGTAGTGATTAAATTGTTTTCTAGACATGATGCACTTGCTTGCTTTATAGTGTCTCTTTTCCTTCATGCTTTAGTGTCTCTTTGTTTTCTTTATTTTTTGCTAAATGCGTCTCTTAAACTGCAGGGTGCTGTTGTCTGTTTGCCTTTTGGTCAGATCTGTGAATTGTCAGCAGCAGAAATATTTCGAAATATCTTAGCACCTTCTAATGCTGGCCTGTAATGTAAACCGTGTTGTACTTCCACGGAGTGAAAATGTAAGTGTGAGCATGATGGGCATTTCTATTACGCAGATACGAATCGTAACTGTTCGGTGCTGTGATGCTCGAGCGCGGTGACGTATCTTTAGCTGTCGCGCTGTTTTGGTACGAAAATATTGTGAGCGTTTGCGTGCGCTTTGTGACGCGTGGTCATAAGGAAAATATCTGTCTGTGTTGGAAGTGGGGGATTGCGACAAATGAATCAGGGTGGTGCATGTGGGCAGAGGCGCAACTAGAGCCAAATTTCGGGGGGGGCTGAGCAAAAATTTCGGGGGGGGGGGGCTGAACTTTAAGCAATAGGCAGAGTGGAGCTGCAGGGGCTCTTAGAAGGATGAAACACCAGCGAGGCCTCATTAACATGCAAATGGTCTTTTAAAGACCTGTGAAGTGCTCGGGTGCGGCTGCTTTTTAGGTCTCGCTTGAGACAGCGCTTTAGCGCTGCTCTGGCGAGACTTATAGTAAGCGAGTTTTGGCAGTGCAAACAGTGGCTTTTCAGGCCTCCAAATACAGTGCATGTGCGCCGTCCGGGCGCGCGCACCATTTGGAGGCCTGAAAGCACTCGTTTGCTTTCACTTTCGCGGCCCCTTTGATGTCCCGCACCACTGTGCCCGCCCCCACTCCCCCCTCCCACTCCCTCCTCGTCAACTTCAGTGCGCGCTTGTTTATACAATGCAGCCCTGCTCTCCGCTCCCCCGCCTGGAATGCGCTCCCCCCGCCCGTTTCCTCTTCCCATATATTTGTTTCTGTCTGCCCACCCCTCACTCTTAATCTCTGCCTAACTCTTTCTCTTTCACACTTGTGTGCTTTGCATGGATGCGGGCAGAGAACAGTGGTGCCAGTTTAACAAATAGCGTTGGGGTTGGGGCTGTTTTTTGTTGTTGTTGTTAACAGCCCTTGTAAATAACATAATTACACGCAGCGGCTTATTAAATTATTTACTTCGCCTCGTGCATCTTCCTCCAAAGATAAGCAGGCGACACCGAGACAGCCTCATCACAGCTAACTCCCCACCGCGGTGCATAATTCTTTATTGAGGCATATTCAAATGTTTGTGTGCCGTTTAAGCAAAAAAGGTCTCTCCCAGACGTTCTGAGCTAAACATGCAATTTAACGCTTCAGGTAGAAGCGTTCAGCGCCGTGCATCCTTTACCAACAACAAAACAAAGCGCACATGAGTTTTACAGATGTATTCTACGAACTCTTCTCGTGTCACATTAATTTTGACAAAGTGTGCTGCTTCCTCTGGGCTCAGTGTAGCGCGCGGTGCGAGTGTCAGTCTCCCCCTCCTTGTATTTATAAACAAAGTTTTACTTACCTTGATCAAAAAATGGGGTTAGGTTTAAATGCCTTCTATGGTGGAACAATGTGCGTCTCTTTCAGAGCAGCCTAAATGTTTTCGGAAATTGCTTTCGCCTAATTAAGGGGCTTATATAGACTGCTATAAGTTTCAGGACCGCGAATGAAGTAGCAGTATATGAGAGGGGGGGTATACATTTATTAAGTACACTTTTATTGTGCGTTTAGCTCGGTGCCTCGCTGCAGACACAGCTCTGGAAATAAAGGTGTTTAATCTCCCCTCACTGACGGAAGAAAAAATAGCCTGTAACTGATCAAACAGTCAATGGCGTTGAACCAACAGTTTATGGATTGCTGTTTGTGCTACAAAATAAAAAATAAATCACTTACAAATACGCAGATTCGTCGGAGGCGCTGAAACTGATTTGAACCACAGACCAGTTCTGCAAATACAGTACCGAGCCCAGTGCTCACAGAATATGACCCGCATGGCAGACTCTTCCATACCATTCGTCTTTTATTTTTAAATTTTTAGAGGGGGCACATGAACCACGCATGTACAGGAGCAGGGACTATGGCTAGCGCCTCCCAGAATCTCAGAGGTCGAAGGACTTGGATATTTCCTAATTTTTTTTTTAAAATCATACTGTCAGCGACACGGCTCCAGAATGGATCCCAGCAGCATTGCCTTGCAGTGCCAGACGGTGGCTGCGCAGCCAGGGTGACCCCCCCGACACCGGCCCCTGTGAGGGGTTGTGTTCGCACTCTCCAATATTGGCAGCTGGGGTTATTGTACTTGCCAATGCATGCTACTGTAAAACCGTCATTAGTGCCCCCAACCCTCAGCGGGTCTTGTATTATTGATCACTGGCAAGGACAGGTCCACACTGGGATCAGTATTGACTAACTCGGAGTCATCATTTGCCCTGCAATAGGTTAAGCATTTATGCAAGTTTAAACTATTGCCATTGTAAATGACAATGCATTTTATTTATGTCTCAAAAACAAAAAATAAAGAAAAAGCATTGTCATTTACAATGCCAATAGCTCAAACTCACGTAAATGTGAGACCTGTTGCATTGCAAATGCTTGTTTGCCCTGGAAGGTGTCTCATCCCGGGCTGCCACACACGACGGGGGGGGCTGAAGCCCTGTGAGTCCAATGGGTGTTGCGCGCCTGCATGTGGGTGGTGGTCATGGAGATATAAGGGGTGCTTGTAGCCGTCAACCGGCATTCGTCACCCGGACCTCAACCTGTGCCTTGATTACTGCTACCAGCAGGGCTTTAAGTGGACCGGGTCTTACCCGTGATCAGCACCGGCAGTTTTAAAAAGCAGGTGCTGAAACTGGTCCCTATCGGGCTCTCCATTTTTGCCCTCATTGTAGGGATTTTTTTTTTTAATCTGCAGCGGTACCACCCTATACGGTCTGGTGTAACTTCAAAGTGCCTCGTTATAATTAATTCACAGCCTCATCAAATTAGACTGAAGCATGTTCAATATTATATACAACGAAGTCATAGTTTATCTTATGCAACTAACAGCCATTGGCAAAGTCAATAGTCCTGGCTTGTTGTAGGTGTACTGTTACTTGTTGTATCATATATCTAGATGCAATGACAGAAGCAGCAAAATACCAGTTGGGCAGCACACTATGCTAAGCACAGAGTGTTTTTAAGCCACACCCTTAATTACACCGACCACACCCCTCTGAGAGAACCCCCAGTTTTGTCATCTCACTTAAAGCCCTGGCTACCAGAATGAAAAAGGATGTAAAAGTGTACCTTTTCCGTGTGGCTTTTCTTTTTGTGTGCCCAGGAACCCTCTTTTCTTACACTAACTACTCATGTAAATGTGGCTTGCATCCTGATAATATTTTATAATGCAACAATTACACAAATGTTGGATATTCTTCTGCTAATAATATATGAGTGATTTTCTGTGTTGGTGGGTGCTCGGGTTCTGTTATCTTTATAAGTGTTTTTTAGCTCATTTCTGAATTGGCCACAGTGTTTCACATGCTGACTCCTGCCTGAAGCCAGAACGCATGCCTGTTTCTTTAAGACGCACAAAAATAGCAGCGCAGCTCAACGGTAGACACACACATAAAAAAAAATACCTTTTTAGATTTTTTGGCTTTAAGTGGTTTTTGTCGTTCAAAATCTAAATAGGCGGGAAGGAGTAGTGCAGAGCATGCATTGTGCAGCTCTACTGTGGCTCACTAGTACCCTTTGGATAAAAACTGAATCAGAGCCAGTCTCGAGGATTGCTGAACATGTCTGCCTCTAAGAGATGTATTACCTATATGGCATTCTATTTTGACACTGAAATGTTGTTTGCTTTTTGTTTTCAACAATATTGTTGACATTTAGTTCATTTTTTGTAGGAGACAGGGGTTTGCAATGCAAGTGTACGTGCATGCTAACTAAACATGAACAAAGCAGTGGCTGTATAATAATCTGCAATACAATTTGTTTACTTCAGATTTAAAGGACCTTCAAATTATCCTTTCTGCAAATTTAGAAACATGGTATATATTGCTATTCTTTCTCAACACTTACAAAGGATTGATGCCTCCACTTCTTCCTGGGCATGATCTCTTCTACTGCTTGAAAATAGAACTCTGTTTTGGGTCACAAAACATAGAAGCATTAGTAAAACCATTAGGTCTGACTTTAATGTGCTAACACATACAAATAAACACGGTTCTCCAACAAGTAGCTACTGTAGCTCTCCAGCTACCTTCGAGTAGCTCACCCATGTGCAGTCCAGCTTAATAAATTAGAAAACTTTTGCTTGGTTGAATTATTATACATATAAAACATTGAAATTATACAACACTAATAATATTAGTAACTCTCAATGCGTTTTATTGAACATAAGCAGCTTTCAGTGATGATAAGGATGGAGACCACCGATGTATGCATTCTTATTAAAGCCATACCTGTTGGCTTTGCCAATGTTTGTCATAGACTGAGATCCAAATGGAACTTTTCCAAGAGAAAGGAGATCTGGCTATCACCATGTTTCCACTGAAGACTGACTGAAATGGCAAACCTCCTGGTTGATATTTCAGCATAAGATTTTATAACCCATCAGGACAACCTGCTCACAAAATCCTCATAAAACTAACAATTGACCAAAGTCATTCTTAACGAGGGTCCCCACCATGCTTACTGCATGCTCAGTGTGAAAGTGGGCGAACCTTGCTCCAATATGCGCTCCCCTACTTGAAAATCTGAAACACTAGACACTGTCACTAAAGGTAAACAACCTGGGTGCTATCCAGGAGGATCTGTCTTCCAGCCTATCTTGGGATACTGAGATACATCCTTTGAATGTGAACTAGTGGAGTGAATGACCATGTTGTTGTGAGTGGTGTCTTCTATCCAGTATTAGAAGGCAGGTAGCTCCGGTAGATTAGGAATCCTCAATGCTAAATTTTAGGAAAACACACTATTGCATTTCAAACCACTTTAATGGATTTGGATGGATAAATGGAGCAGTTTATGGAATTGTACCTAACTGCATTCATATGTCTTGGTCCTAAGAGAGGAGAGGAGAGAAGTTAGCCTGGAAGTTCAGGATTGACTGTTCCCATGAAGAGCAGGGTAAAGACAGGTTTGCATATGGCTGGGTCCAAACTGGGGTGACATATTGAGAAAAAGAACGATGGATTCCACCCAGATCTGTTGACCTGGGGTAAAAGATTAAAAGCTTCAGAACTCTTTTCATCACCTTGTTGTGTTTGCTGTGTTCGCCGCAAGTTGCCAAGGGTATGCTCGGACGTGAGTCCCTAGCTTGCTGTGCCATTGTATTCAAGCTAGCCTGGATAATGATGGGTGATAACTTGAAACCGGTCCCAGGATGCTTGTTTCCGGTCCAGGGAGTACCCGGCCTGGTAGTTTGGGCTGGACTGTTCCCATGATGAGCAGGGTCAAGACTGATTTGTATATGGCTGGGTCCAAACAGGGGTGGCATAGTGAGCAAAAGAATGATAAATTCAACACAGATCTGTTGACTGGGGGTGAGTGGTTGAAAAGTTTCAGCACTCCGCCCATCATCTTTTTGTGTTTGCTATGTTCACCCTAAGTGGCCAAGGGTATGCCCAGACGTGGGTCCCTAGCTCGCTGTGCCATTGTATTCAAGCTAGCCTGCCTGATGATAGGTGATACCCAAAACCCGGTCCCAGGATGCTTGTTTCTGGTCCAGGAGGACCTGGCCTGACAGTTTGGGTTGGAATGTTCCAATGAGGAGCAGGGTCAAGACTGATTTGCATATGGTTGAGTAAAACTGGGGTAGCATAGTGAACAAAAGAACTATGGGTCCAACCCAAATCTTATGACTGAGGGTGAGTGGTTGAAAAGTGTCATCACTCCTTCCATCTTGTTGTGTTTGCTATGTTTGCCCACAGGAGCGGCAGGCCAGAAGAAGTGCTTCTGGCTCCTGTTGAAGAACGTGGTAGTGTAGTCAGCACAGGAGAGCCAGTGGGGGCAGCTGGGAGCAGGCTCCATCAGCTCCTTCCATAGAGGTACCATGCATGCAGAGTGCCCGGGTGTGGCCCGGCATCCTGAAGTAAAAGAGGGCAGTGTAAGGCTGAAGATAAGCGAGAAAAAAAAGAAAACGCATCATGGCTCTCCCGGCTCAGCGGGAGAGCTGATATTTATATGTTTGCTTTACTCACAAGAAGTGCCCCATAATGCCCTGTGGAGATTGCCTCTTTTGGCTTCTTTTTGGCCTTGTTTTCAGCTTGTGGTGGCCCCAGGATAATAGGGTAGCCACTAACAAATTCCAGAAGTGCAGGGGGAGCTGCAGGAGCAGCGCAGCCACCCCCAAAATATATTTTAGGAGTCCCCATCCTAAGTTGGGTGGGACTCCAAAAGAATAACCTGCCAGGATTTTCCTGGTATTTTTAAGCACTCTCTAGGTTATAGTTTGTGCTCTGCAGGTAGAAGTGTTGTGCCCTCTAGGGGCAAAGTTTTTGGTTGCAGTCGCTGTGGCCTAAAGGTACTCAAAATAAGTTTCATGTTGTGCTTACATCCTCCAGTGATGAAAGGCTGTAATTGCACATATTGTGATTATAAATGTAATGCCCTTTAGTGGCTATGTTTGAATGACAGTATTTCATGCTAAAAGTTATTATGAGTATATGCTGCAGACACCCTCTAGGTGTGAAAATTTGTATTGCACATGTTGTTACTATAAATGTAATGTCCTTTAGGGGTTATGCTTTAAATGCGTTATTGATGCTAAAAATTATGCTGAGTACACAAATCACCCACAGATGCCTAGACAATAACTCTTGTGAATGTTTTAATGATGTAATGATTCTAACAAGAACTACTGTTTAAAAGTTTACATGCTCCTGTTCCAAAGTATACATGCTTTATTGCAGCTATTAAGTGCGCTCATTCAGAGTTATATTCAATTATTGTATTTTAATACAAGTGGATGCTTTAGCATGTGATTTGTTGATGTAAATTACTTACACCATGTCATCAAGAAATCAAGAACTTTTTCCATCAGCTTATGTATAATTTTAAATTTCTGCATAGTATTGAGTAGTGTGTGTGTGTAATAAATGTACTCTTTCCTTTTTCAAAACATAAAGAACAGTCTGGACAATCATTTATTGAGTGTAATTATTGTATATCTGTGAATGGTGATTACTAGCCCACATCCCCTTCCTTGAGTAGGCCTTGGACTGCTCTGTTTCGCTACCATGAGACAGACAAGCACTACAATGGGGTGTTTGGTTGCCAGTGGAGGACACATTTGGACCCATTACTTGTGCAGGCCACCCAACTAATAACCCATTTTCTTATACTAGCTCTATCTCGCTCAAATCTCCCGCTAATCACTGGCCAAACCCTAGCCACCACCTGCAAAGTATCACCTCACCACCTCACCCACTGCATTTGGAGAGGTAAAAGATTTGGGACTGTGGACTTTGGACCTCGGTCTTGGAATTTGGATTTTGGGGGTAAAAAAAATTCTCCCACTGGAAAAGAAATCGGAAAAGAAGTGTCGGTGATCGTGACCATAAGAAGCAAGCATGGCTGCCCTTTAGCAGGCGGCCGCAGCAAGTGTGTGCCCCTGGCATCTTGCGGAGGTGGCCTGAATAGTTCAGGTGCAGCCAGCAACTCAGCCTTGAGAGCCCCGCTTGCCTCCACCCTTGTTCCAGCCCATCACCGCCTTTGCTCCAGCTCGCCACCGCCTCACCGCTTCACATTAAACATCTTTACACCTCCTTAGTTGAAGTCCTAAAGCAGGTCTGACAATGACTCCAACGATCCCAACGACAACACCCCAACTCGAACTTACTATAGACCCACTCCAGGTTAAAATTGCTGTGTTTAGCCGACAGACTACTATCATCAGCAACCCTACCAATAAACAGGAAAAAAAATGGGAAGCCAGGGTGCAGAATTGGAGATATCAAAATCATTCCTCAGCTGCAACTCGCAGTCCCAGTTACCTGGCCAACCCACCATCTATCACCCATCATCCATCACTCATCAGTTTCCCAGTGGGACAGTTAACCAGCAAAACAGCAAAACAGCAAAACAATTACCAAAGCAAGCACCGTTCTTACAAACGAATAAGCCCTAAAGACGAGCAACCACTAGGAAGACGTAGGGTCATTTTCAGTAGTAAAAAAACCCTTATAATGAGATTGGGGCGAGTAAGGAAAGCTCCAACAAAGCCTACCAAAAAAAGCGCAAAGACGAAGGCAGCATCCTCCATGGCCCTCATGCAAACTCAGTCACCTGCAAACTTAAATTTAAAATCAGTTTTCGACTTAGGATATGATCATCTGACCCTTGACAAGCCGGAGCCAGGCCAGACAGAGCCCACAAACTCGACGATAAAAAAGGTCTCATTAAGAGATTACATCAGGAATTCACATGTGGCAGAGTGGGCTAAAGAACGGTGATGGATCAAACCCAGATCTGTTGACTGGGTGTGAGTGTTTGATTGGTTCTCATGCTCCGTCCATCACCACCCCCTTTTGTACCGCTTTGTTCGCCATAAGTTGGCATGGTATGCTCAGACGTGAGTCCCTTGCTCACTTTGCCACTGGATTCAAGCAAGCCTGGCTGAAGACGGCTGAAATGCCAGAAACCGGTCCTAGGAAGCTTGTTTCCGGTCCAGGGAAGGCATGGCTTGGCAGTTCGGGCTGGACTGTTCCCATGAGGCACAGGGTCAGACTGATTTGCATATGGCCATGTCTGAACTGGGGTGGCAGAGTGGGCTAAAGAGCGGTGATGGATCAAACCCAGATCTGTTGACTGGGTGTGAGTGTTTGATTGGTTCTCATGCTCCGTCCATCACCACCCCCTTTTGTACCGCTTTGTTCGCCATAAGTTGGCAGGGTATGCTCAGACGTGAGTCCCTTGCTCACTTTGCCACTGGATTCAAGCAAGCCTGGCTGAAGACGGCTGAAATGCCAGAAACCGGTCCTAGGAAGCTTGTTTCCGGTCCAGGGAAGGCATGGCTTGGCAGTTCGGGCTGGACTGTTCCCATGAGGCACAGGGTCAGACTGATTTGCATATGGCCATGTCGAACTGGGGTGGCAGAGTGGGCTAAAGAACGGTGATGGATCAAACCCAGATCTGTTTACTAGGTGTGAGTGTTTGATTGGTTCTCATGCTCCGTCCATCACCACCCCCTTTTGTACCGCTTTGTTCTCCATAAGTTGGCAGGGTAGGCTCATACGTGAGTCCCTTGCTCACTTTGCCACTGGATTCAAGCAAGCCTGGCTGAAGACGGCTGAAATGCCAGAAACCGGTCCTAGGAAGCTTGTTTCCGGTCCAGGGAAGGCATGGCTTGGCAGTTCGGGCTGGACTGTTCCCATGAGGCACAGGGTCAGACTGATTTGCATATGGCCATGTCTGAACTGGGGTGGCAGAGTGGGCTAAAGAACGGTGATGGATCAAACCCAGATCTGTTGACTGGGTGTGAATGTTTGATTGGTTCTCATGCTCCGTCCATCACCACCCCCTTTTGTACCGCATAAGACAACAAGCATTTAAATTTTGCATCTCTCCTGCTACTAAGCAATTAAAAGTCCAAAGAAATCGAGCATTACGCCTATCTAGGAAGAGCCTAGGCGACAAAACCAAATTTATATCCTATAAGCAAGCCCAGGTAGCCTTCAAGATCGCATTACGCAGGGAAAAACAAGCGGCTTCGGATCAATTTTGGCTGATGTTTATCCACGAAAGCAAGAATCCCAATTCAAAGCAGTTCTGGTCTCTTGTACACCTGGTGCTACGAGGTAGAAGTGGTGACGGTAATGCAAACATCAGCACAGACGAATGGAGCCAATTCTTATCAATGCATTTTAAAGGCCATTACACAAAGGATGACCATTCCGAAGCCCGCAGTTCAGACAGCCCGGTGACTCCATGTTTAGAGCCCAGGAGCTCAAGACGATCAGACCTCAGTTACTCATCCACGAATGTGCCAGAAGTGCCAATAATCAAGGGCCCGGGAAAAAACAATGACTTACCGTCGGAGTCCATAGTGTCATCGGATGAGTTAAAAAACAGGATCTCATGTTCCATAAGGAAAGCCAGGGCCGAAGGAGCTCCAGGGCCCAGCGGTCTTCCTCAGGCCATGGTTATATTTGACGTAGACTTATTGTCAGCTTACCTGACCCCCCTGTTTCTCCATTGCTGGCTAAACAACACCGTCTCAGAGTCCTGGCGAGGTGCTATCATTCACCCTATTTACAAAGGCGGGAAGAGAAATGACCCTAATAATTACGAATGATAGCACTCCTAGATGTTGAGTCCAAGCATTATGCCAGAATTTTATTAGAAGAGTGGCAGGCCTGGGCCAATACAAAAAAGCACCTCCCTTTTAACCAGACTGGATTTGTGGCCAACTCTGGCACAACACCTAATTTATTCACCTTAACTGCCCTGATGGAGAAAGCGTCAACTCAACAAACCCAGTTGCATTGCTGTTCTGTTGAATTTAAAGCAGCCTTTGACCGTGTACCCCGGGCCCTACTCTGGCAACAATTAGAGTCCTGGGGCATACCTCTGACCCTTTTACATGCTATCGTCCAACTCCATTCGGAAACATGGATAAGAATGAAGCTGGGCGAAGGCTCCCACGTGTCCAGGAAAATCAGCACTAAATCGGGTGTAAAACAAGGCTGTGTGCTGGCTCCACTCCTTTTTAACTTGTTTATATCAGACCTATCTCCGTCACTAGATAGTGTCAACTGCCATCCCCCCAACTAGACTATTGTAATGGTTTTAACCAAACAATAAAGTCTATTGCACACCTTCCATTTTCTTACACCATGTATTACTTGTTTTGGGGAAGGAGGAGGATTTGGCAAAGAAAGTTCTTAACCTACGATATCAAAGGTAAACATGCCATACCACACCATGTCTAATATACTATAACGTATAGAAAAGCTACATAGCATAAAAGGTTTCCCTGGAGGTATAACTGCACATCAAAAGTGTGCTTCATGCTCATGTCATGATATGTTGCAAATCAAAACCAAAAGGCACCAGCACTTGTGAGACTTCACCCATCCAGATGCAGAGACCAGGAATTCTGCCCATTGTGATAAACATCCCACCCAAACACCACTGGTTGCTCAAAAACAATGCTCCAAGGTGGACATATTTAATATTCGATATAGGTACAATTATTTTCCTGACCATGATCTTGCTAACATGACTGTTTTGAATATTGGGGTCCAGTGGCGGCTGGTATTCAACGGCGGTAGGGTGGTGGGTTGTAGGGCGAGGGGGGATGAAGAAAAAATAAATAAACACTTACCTGTCTGCCGCCACCGCCTCCTCTCCCTCTACACCCGCTTCAATGGCAGAAAGCACCCGGCTCCCAGCCTCCCGATAGCCAATCGCAACACTGCAATGCCATAGATCAGCTCTCAGCTAGGGAGTGGGAGGCTGGGCATGTTCTCCATTCAGGCTGTAATCCAAAGTGCGCATGACGGTTTGACTGGCCCGAGACAGCCAGTCAAAGCGGCGTGCGCACATAGAGTGGGCAAACCACGCCTCCCATGCCCTGCTCCGTGAGCAGAGCAGCCCCACCCCTACCCAGCTGAGCAAGGCGAAAAATAAAATGATAACAATGAGTTATTAGTATTTTATTTATTCCTCTTTGACCTGCTCAGGGGGACGACTCTCCGCTGCCTTAGCGGAGGAGCCGCCACTGTTGGAGTCTCCTCCGTCTTGTCTATGATTGAAATCCACACCGTCTAGTAATTCCATATAAATGTTTAAAGACCACTTTGCTTAATGGTCGACCAATATCTAAACACTCATAAAATTCATAAATTTGTCTTAGAAAATATTTTAGAAATTCTATGTGCTAAATAAAGAAAGAGGCCAACCCTCTACATTAAATTGCTTTTTGAATGGTACACAGTTCCAAATAATCAATAATCAAATAAATAGCGCAGAGCACAACATGAACAAGTTCATATCAGCTTTGATCAGTACATTTTATTGTATCAATAATTTTGTCAAAGTATAAAGCTACCCTATACTGATATGATACTTACAATATACACAATCTGTTCCATAGATTCAAGTTTTATATAATCAATATACAAAAAGTGATTAAACCCATCCAAACATAAAGAATGAAATGTAAAACATTAAAATGCAATCTGTCGTCTACTTTCAACCACAAGCACACCACACTTTCACTAAAACAACTCAAAAGCTGGAGGTGTCGGATCAAAAGAATATATTAATTATTCTAATAGTATTTTATACATATATAGGGTCTCGTTTCTTCCTTCATCATAACAATAATTCTTTCAGGTAAATGTTTCACTTGTTTGTGAACATTCCTAGATCTGTCAATGAGCATTTTGGTACACAGCAGTCACATGTCTTATGACATAACATAACATGTGATCTTAGGCTCAGTACGCATAGGCTAGCGTCAGGCGCGGCCGGTGCAGGTAAGAGCGCTGGGGCTGTTGGATGGGATGGGGAAGTCGAGATACAACGGAATAGGGAAAATAAGATAAAAAAATAAATAAAACCACTTACCTTGCGCTCGCAATGCGGCGAGTGCAAGGTAAGTGGTTTTATTTATTTTTTCATTTTACTTTCCCTATTCTGTCGTATGTCAACTTACCCTTGCCCCGCCCCTGACACCGCCCCACCCCACCGCCCCATCCCACCGCCCACCTCTCTTACCTGCACCGGCCGCACCTGCCTAGCATAGTCTCACTGAGCAAACGTTGTGCTTAAGATGTTCCTAGAATAAACCTAGACTCTGAAAAACTGATAGATTTGAACGATGCAGCACTTTTTATGCCAAAACAATCAGGCAATTGACATGTTTTGAGAAATATAGCACACTATTTGCTGACGTGTTCTGGTTTTAATGCTGAAATCAGCAAGGTCACCTCGCTGGCCGCACTTAGATTGGAATCTGTTCGTTTTTTGACTGGCACCACCAGTGTTTTCTACTATGCAACCGCTGCCAGCGGGGGTATACCTATCAATAGTACAGCAGGTGCAGTAGCACCCAGGCCCAGATATCTCAGGGGACCTTTGCACCTCAATTATGTCTGTATTTCCCTAAAGTGGAAATGGGTGGCCCTTTTGCATGCTTGCATTAGGGCCCCAGGTATCCATGTTGCACCATATTTGCACAGTATTTTGTTTGTCCATTTTTACTAAGGAGTGGCTATTTCATGCTTTTTGCAGCCAGTTGGCTTATTAATATACACTTTTTAAATGGCAGTGACAGAGACGTTTTAAGGCATGGGCAAAGTGGGCTCTGGTCCAAGGCCTCAGCCTCTCACGGGTCCCCTGATAGAGCCAACTCTGTTCTGCAGAGAGTCTTGCCCTGATGACCTTTTAATAATTCTTAAACAGATGGTTTTAAATACCGTTTTCCTTTCCTTTATTTTTAATGTGGGTGATATGTGAGAATCTATTACAGCCATTGTGCAGAAAAATGTGTTTATGTTTAGTGTAACTTCCATACATTTTTTCTTTTAGATCAAAACCGGATCTTACATATGAGAAATGGGAGGGTGTCCCAGAGATGATTTGCAGTAATATTAGCGAGCTGCTGCTATGCTACAATATTGAAAACACACAACACTATCCTTGAATATCAGGGGCCGTATTATAGATGGTGCCCTGGGGACGCAACGGGCGTTTGCGCGCCCCCAGGGCACTTTGGTATTATAGAAGGGGACGCAGACGCTTTTGTGTCCTCTTCTATAATACCAATAGTGCTGGTGCACTTAAAGAGCCAGCGCTATCAACAGAGGGTGGACCCTCATTTGCATAGGGGCGTGCCCTATGCAAATGAGGGGATTCCATTGACTCTGTGTCCGTGCCATAGTACAGACGCGGGCGCGGAGTCAAAGTAGCCCTCAGGAGGTGCACTGACAGTGCGCCATTTAAAAGGTGGCGCACTGTCAGTGTGTCTCCTGACAGCAGCCCTCTGCATGGGGAAAAGGGGGTCCCATTGATCCCCAGACATCCCCTTGCAGGCGAGTGCAGTAACTGACTGCACTCGCCTGCAAGGGGATCTCTAAACCCCTTTGAAAGTGCAGGCAGATGCCGCCTGCACAGTGAAACAGGGAGCGGCTGCTCCGTGTTTTCACATGAATGCGGTGCCCTGGAGGCAGCGCAAGTTCACGGCTGCCCTGGGGGCTGCGCATACACCATAATGGGGGCATTATCACTGCTTGCGCCCGGCGCACCGTTTGAAAAGTGTGCCGGGTGCAAACAGTGACAATGTGTAATACGGCCCCAGATGTAAACATTAAGAATTTGGACAAGTGTCCCTGTATGCAGTCAGTGACCTGGCCAAAGAGGGCATAAAAGAGCTGAAACTGGATCAGAAATTCAAAGTTGTCCCTAAAATACGTTTGGCCAATGGCCCTTAAAATCCTTAAAATGTCCCCAGGCAGTGCGTTATTTCAGGAAAACAAAATCTTGTGATCTGCCATAGGAGTTGAAAGCAGTTCAAAAGCAAGACAAGAAGGAAGGACCACTCACTGCTCGTTTCAACAGCACTGATCACCCATTTCAAGGACATTGAGAGAAAGTGCAATTAATTAGCAAGGTGTTACATAGAAAGTTCTTACTTCACCTGCAGATAAGTGGGGCTTATGCGCATACTTCTTAAAATCTTTTGACCATCCTGGGGTTATGGGTGGGATGTGTTTAAAGTTTGGGGACATTTTTGTAGGGTGCAGGGTGTCTGGGTAGTCCTGTTTTTATGAAGCAATTATTTTAGTAATGGATAGGTCTTTAGGTTCGTTTTACAGTGTGAACAGGAACGTATGGATGGGGTAGTGAATTCATATTTAGACAGATTCTTCCAGGGTGTCTGGGTATTTTTCTTTTTAAGGGACAGTTTTCATTTTCTATTTTTTAAGGTTCAGGGACAGGTTTTTGAGAAAGGGGTTGTTGTTTTTAAATGGGGATGGGTGTGTTAAGTTAATTAGTAAATACTAAAGATATCAGTAATATCATGATAATAAACGTAAAATGGACACGTTAAGGAGAACACATTTTGATTAAAAAAACTTATGATTATTTTTTAAATAAGTAACATTTATCTTTTAAGAGTGTTTTTCATTTTTTTAATAACATTTAGTTCAATGTATGCATATATACATTTTTAGTATAGAAACAATATATGTATAAAAAAAAGTATATATTTTAAACAACTTAACATTTTTTATTTTTTTATCCCACATGCTTCCATTATTTTTCTATTTTCACCAACAACATTTATTTTGTTTGATGTTTTCTTTAGGTTGTTTTGTTTGCTCAGTTGGTTGAGCGTCACTGTTGAATAGACAGGGAAAGGTTTTAAAGGTGCCATCAATCTTCCAAATGTCTCTTATTTTAAGAGGTAGTAGTTTATGTTGTGGTGCAAAGAATAGTAGTTATTTTTGTTAATTTCAGTTGTCGTAAAGAAGGAAAAGGTCATTAGTGAATTTTACTTTAGGTTTTCATGAATGGAAATATCAAAAGACGCATTGGATTGGGGAGGCGATCTCTAGACATTTGCCTGTTTCTATCAGTAATTTTTTCTAGATATGGGATGCTTTGAGATACCTCACCCTATTGAACCTGAGGACTTTCAGCATGCGCTGGGAACCACTTTTGTAAATCTGATTTTCTGACTGATACATACATCTAAGGCAGAGATAGAGTGGTTATGCTCCGAGGTTTTAAAAGCTCCCCAGAGTAAACGTTCTGCTGATGCAACGGCCAAAGAAATGATTGACACACTTCCAGTGATCCCTGGGATCAGTATGTTTTTTTCCTACAATAGACACACCTCATGTGGATTCTTAGTGTCTATTTTCACTTTTTGATGTAACATACCTGCTGGTGCCATATTTTCCACTGTTACTTTTTTGATTGGCCGATAAATAATTATATTTAAATTGTGCATATCTTCAGGTATTATTTTCAAAATAAATCTTTGTTTTAATTTTCAAACTTCTGTGAAAATATCAATGTTAGTACAAGCCTTTAGGTTCCTTATTTTTGAAAAATAGTACTAGGACATAGATTGCCTGGTGTGGGTTTCCACATATATTTTCTGGTGTTTAGGCTTTTAAAGTAGATTGTAAGAGAAAAAATTTAAAATCTATACACTAAGGGGTATATTTATGGAATAGTGGCAGAGTGCAGTGCAGCAAGTCTCCTTGCTGTGCTGCATGTGTCACTGGGAAAGGGCAGGAATGTACCGTACTTAAGCTATATGGCGCATTCCTGACATTTCTCCCTGCTCTGGCACCTTTTTGGCAGCCTAGCGCCAACACAGGCACCCTTGCACCATGGTGCAAGGGTGCATGATTGCATCCAGGATTGTTTTTGCACAGGAAAGAATACCTTCCTGCACAAAGACAATCCTGAGAGGCATTTTACTCTTTCTATGTGTGCTGCAGAATGCAGCACACATGGTGTGGAAGTAATGAGGAAAAATAAAAATATTTCTCCTCATTATATCTCTCCTGGTGTGGCATAACTTTTTGGAACATTTCCAGATTTACAAGGTCTTGTAAGTCTGGGAATGCATCAAAAACTATGGGAGTTGAGTGGGAACACCCATGCAACACCCTTAGAATGCCTACCCAGGGCAGAATAACGCAACGTAGTGATCCACTCTGCTTTGCATTACTCCAGATTTTTGGAGCAACTCATAGGCATGCAAAATGACTTAAGGTTTGCATCGCTCTTGCACCCCGTTGAGTGGTGCAAAAGAAATGCAAACCGGGTCATAAATATGGCCTTAAACGTTTTTATTCAAATGTGTGAATAATATTTGTAAAACTACATATATATACGCTTACTGTTTTTTAAAAATTCATGTGGCACAGAAGTTTCTAGGTGCTTCTTTGATTTGTTTTCAACAAAAAGGTTTCCTTTCTGAATCAGTGAAAAAATGTACTAAAAAGTGTGACAATGTATTTTGTGTGCATAAATTATTATTTTTTTAATAGGTACATTGGTTTAGGGTAATTCCCATCTTGTTTTGGGGATTGTGCCTCTTCCTACCTCACATCCCTATTTATTTATTTATTTTCAAAGTAGATGAACTTAAAATAAAAACATTAACATTTTAAATGTTTATAATTTAGTATTTTTATAGTAACCATGATAATGGTAAATTGCAAAGAGTTACATTATATCGTGTTGTACAGACAAGCATGGTAAAACAACTGATATTCGTGCTGTTTGTGCACAGCAGGCAGCAATGTACTGCATCCATTCTATGTTGGGAGGCTGCTGCAGTCTGGAGAGGCTGCAGGCACTACTGATGTGTTTACTGTTACAGCAATGTCCATGTTGTCATACCGTACTCAATCACTATGACTGCTTTGTTGTTTGCAGCTTTGATTTGTTTTTCAACACCCTACCTGCCCAACATTTGAAAATCACTGACCTTTGCAAGTGTTGAAGTTACAGTATATACTTTTTACAGTATATATATTTTTTTTAAAAGGCTAGGAAAAAGGAAACATTTGTATGTGGTCGCTTTTAAATGAGAGCCATAGGAAGAAACACTTTACCAATCATTCACTGTGAGGGTGTTGAAATGTGTATGTGGTCATAGTGGTGCTCCAGATGGGCAAGGGCATCACCAGACGAGGTGCCTTTGAGATTGAGTGGCTGCAGGGGAGCAGAAACTCCCCCACTCCCTCCCTAGGAACATTTTCAGTTTTGGAGCATGATGCCCCTAGTCACCCCTGGCACATACCCGAGGTACAGTATAAGTATTTTAATCTGTACTCTGAGTTTCTACGTAGAACACATAGGCTTACCACAGAGAAAATACCTTTTAATGTACTGTCCATGTAGGGATATGGTATCAGTAACTTTCTACATGTGGCTTACATAAGGATGACTTACTAATATTTAAAGGGGTAGCTCTTTACATGTAAAAAAGATTATTCTTTTAAATACTGCTTTTAATGGTTGTAGTATATTATGACAGCAAAAAACAAGATACTATCCAAGCACTCTGTCCTACCTCCATCATTATCCTGCAGTTTGCTAAGAAAATACACTTGTACACATTTGCGATTTAAACATGCCAAATAAACAACATTTACTCCCATGATGTCATACTCCAAACTTCTCAACACTGCCATCCACATTGACATGGCTATTTTAACAGGTTTTACACTGCAGCAGTCAGACTAAAAAGGTGGACTCGAAGCCATGTTTTCCTGTGTCACACTAGTGGATGGCACATTCTCTGCTATGGTCCACAGATGACTTTGTAGCTTTCTATGCCATATTAATATTTTCTACACCATATACTACGGTCTTATAAGAAAGTTAAATAAGCCAACCAGGGATTAGTCAATTTCTATATCTGTTATGGGTCAGAACACACACACTGGGTACTGGGCAGCAGTGTACAGCGCCTAAAACCAGTGATTCAGCAGAAAAATAAACTGTGAGTGACCACGCAAATAGGCACATTTTCTTGCATAAGTAATAAGTGCAAATTTACAGTAAGTTCCAGGATTGATATAATTGGAATGAATGGGGTGAATGCAGACCGTGCATGACATGAGTGATGATGAAACTTTGATCCCTTTAAATCTATAGGAAGACTCCTCTTGCTTTCATCAACAGCCTGAAGTTGCTGTACCATGAATGGGTTGAAACCTCTGCCAACTTAGATGTTAAGAAAAGCAGATGAGATTCAAAGTGTCATGTGGTCACAATAGACCAACAAACGCACAGTCCCACTGACAAAGTATAAGCCATACGACATGACACCACCAACGTTCTAGCTTGGGTTTTTATTTAATGGATCACCTGAGTAGTTTTCTTTTGTGTACCCAAACACCCCTACTCACCTACTTACTGGAGACATCCGTGGTGTTAGGGAATAATTCTCCTCAGCTCAGTGCTTAATTTATAAAATATTAAGTGCAGGTGCTCAAATTCTTTTACGAGGCCCCACCCACTTTTTCCAGCTCCGCCTGCTTCCTCCAGAGGCTCCACCCACTTCCTTTATTGGTTCCACCCACATCCACAAACCTCAATACATCATAGCCACCTCCTCATATCTTCATGTTCCGCAAATAGCTGAAGACCTGGCTCTTGACATAAGCACCTACGGGACCTCACACCTACACAGCTGCCCAAGTGCCTGGATACCCTCTCAGGTGATTAGTGTGATACACAAAACAATATATCATAACATATTGTAACATATGGGAAGCCTCTGACAACTTAAAAGTGAACTCACATTAGAGAATGTGTGTAATTCTCAAAGTGCAGCTTTAGGAAAGATCATTAGAGTACTTGAGGCAGCTTTGCAAACTAAACAGAATGTGCTTGTACTGTGCTGTTTAAAACATAGGAAGGTGTGAAGGAAGAAATACATTAAAGAAGGCGGCAACAAATGCAGGCAGGAAGGAGAGTACTGGAGTGAGGAAATATATGAGTAACGGATGAAAGAAGGAGGGAATAAGAAAAGAATGTGAAAGGAAGAAATGAAGGAATAGCGGGGAAAAGAAAATGAATGATGTGTGATGGATGAATAGAAAGAAGAAAGAAAAAGAGCAAGATAAGCATAAGGAAGAGTTGATAAGAAAGGAGAAAATTAAAGAAGAGGTGAAGGAAGGAGGAGGAATAAAGAAAGTAAGGAAAGAATGGAGAAAGAAGGAATAAATGCAGCAAGGGATAAAGGATGGGGATTGAATGAGGGTGTGAGGAATCTAGAATTGAATGAGGGTGTAATGAAGCAAGAAGCAAGAGGGGAAGGAGTCATGGCTGGAGGTGCAGAGGAAGAGAAAAGGGGGAAAAAGATGGGACGAATGAAAGAAAGAAGGTCATGGGAATGGATACGAGTATCAAAGGTACTGGGTTAAGGAGGGACAGGGAGAATAATGACAGTGTAATATTGAAAAGAAATTGAAAAATAAACCGATTGAAATACATTTATGTCCTTAACATACTATGAATGTTTGTAAAGCACATATTCACCAAAGGGGGCCTTGACACCGAATATAAAATGTTGTTATCCAGCTCATAGGCACAAATGTCATCGACCTCAGAAAGATGAAAGACTGAGTAGCATACCGAGATTTAAATTTGTGACCCTGAGAACAAACACGGATTCCTGGAGTGGATATAAAGAAATGCGCAAGAAGGAAAAACATAAAAGGTTGAGTGAGGAAGGAGGAGAGGTCTGAAGGCAAAGATAGATATGGTAGACAAAGAATGTGAAGAGAAGTAAGGAAAGCAGAGCAAGGGAGGCAAGACTTGAGAAAAACATGATGAGAATGAAAAAAGGAAAGAGGAGAAAGGGAAGAAGAACAGATAGCGGGGAGTGCGTGAAAAGAGAGTGTATGGGAATGATGAATTGATAAAAAATTATAAGCAGTTAATGAAGGGAGGTGGCGATTAAGAGGAAACGTGGAAGTAGGGCAGAAAGTGAAAGAAGAATGGAGAGAAGGGAAGGAGTATGGTGTGAAGGGAAGGAAGAAAAGCAGATACTGAGGAACAGCAAGAAAAGAGTACACTTCTGCTTTATTAAAAATAAGTCCAGTTCGGGCTGGACTGTTCCCATGAGGCACAGGGTCAAGACTGATTTGCATATGGCCATGTCTAAACTGGGGTGGTGTAGTGGGCAAAAGAATGATGGATTTAACCCAGATCTCTTGACTGGGGGAGAATGTCTGCATTGTCAGCATTCCGTCCATCATTTGTTTGTTGTAACGCTTTTCGCCCTAAGTGGGATGGGTATTCCCAGACGTGGGACCCGTGCTCACTATGCCACTGGAGTCAAGCTATCCTGGCTGATGACGGCTGATAGCCAGAAACCGGTCCTAGGATGCTTGATTCCGGTGCAGGGAAGACATGGCTTGGCAGTTCGGGCTGGGCTGTTCCCATGAGGCACAGGGTCAAGACTGATTTGCATATGGCCATGTCTAAACTGGGGTGGTGTAGTGGGCAAAAGAACGATGGATTTAACCCAGATCTCTTGACTGGGGGAGAATGTCTGCATTGTCAGCATTCCGTCCATCATTTGTTTGTTGTAACGCTTTTCGCCCTAAGTGGGATGGGTATTCCCAGACGTGGGACCCGTGCTCACTACGCCACTGGAGTCAAGCTATCCTGGCTGATAGCCAGAAACCGGTCCTAGGATGCTTGATTCCGGTCCAGGGAAGACATGGCTTGGCAGTTCGGGCTGGACTGTTCCCATGAGGCACAGGGTCAAGACTGATTTGCATATGGCCATGTCTAAACTGGGGTGGTGTAGTGGGCAAAAGAATGATGGATTTAACCCAGATCTCTTGACTGGGGGAGAATGTCTGCATTGTCAGCATTCCGTCCATCATTTGTTTGTTGTAACGCTTTTCGCCCTAAGTGGGATGGGTATTCCCAAACGTGGGACCCGTGCTCACTATGCCACTGGAGTCAAGCTATCCTGGCTGATGACGGCTGATAGCCAGAAACCGGTCCTAGGATGCTTGATTCCGGTCCAGGGAAGATATGGCTTGGCAGTTTGGGCTGGACTGTTCCCATGAGGCACAGGGTCAAGACTGATTTGCATATGGCCATGTCTAAACTGGGGTGGTGTAGTGGGCAGAAGAACGATGGATTTAACCCAGATCTCTTGACTGGGGAGAATGTCTGCATTGTCAGCATTCCGTCCATCATTTGTTTGTTGTAACGCTTTTCGCCCTAAGTGGGATGGGTATTCCCAGACGTGGGACCCGTGCTCACTATGCCACTGGAGTCAAGCTATCCTGGCTGATGGCGGCTGATAGCCAGAAACCGGTCCTAGGATGCTTGATTCCGGTCCAGGGAAGACATGGCTTGGCAGTTCGGGCTGGACTGTTCCCATGAGGCACAGGGTCAAGACTGATTTGCATATGGCCATGTCTAAACTGGGGTGGTGTAGTGGGCAAAAGAACGATGGATTTAACCCAGATCTCTTGACTGGGGGAGAATGTCTGCATTGTCAGAATTCCGTCCATCATTTGTTTGTTGTAACGCTTTTCGCCCTAAGTGGGATGGGTATTCCCAGACGTGGGACCCGTGCTCACTACGCCACTGGAGTCAAGTTATCCTGGCTGATGACGGCTGATAGCCAGAAACCGGTCCTAGGATGCTTGATTCCGGTCCAGGGAAGTCATGGCTTGGCAGTTCGGGCTGGACTGTTCCGATGAGGCACAGGGTCAAGTCTGATTTGCATATGGCCATGTCTAAACTGGGGTGGTGCAGTGGGCAAAAGAACGATGGATTTAACCCAGATCTCTTGACTGGGGGAGAATGTCTGCATTGTCAGCATTCCGTCCATCATTTGTTTGTTGTAACGCTTTTCGCCCTAAGTGGGATGGGTATTCCCAGACGTGGGACCCGTGCTCACTACGCCACTGGAGTCAAGCTATCCTGGCTTATGACGGCTGATAGCCAGAAACCGGTCCTAGGATGCTTGATTCCGGTCCAGGGAAGACATGGCTTGGCAGTTCGGGCTGGACTGTTCCCATGAGGCACAGGGTCAAGACTGATTTGCATATGGCCATGTCTAAACTGGGGTGGTGTAGTGGGCAAAAGAACGATGGATTTAACCCAGATCTCTTGACTGGGGGAGAATGTCTGCATTGTCAGCATTCCGTCCATCATTTGTTTGTTGTAACGCTTTTCGCCCTAAGTGGGATGGGTATTCCCAGACGTGGGACCCGTGCTCACTACGCCACTGGAGTCAAGCTATCCTGGCTGATGACGGCTGATAGCCAGAAACCGGTCCTAGGATGCTTGATTCCGGTCCAGGGAAGACATGTCTTGGCAGTTCGGGCTGGACTGTTCCCATGAGGCACAGGGTCAAGACTGATTTGCATATGGCCATGTCTAAACTGGGGTGGTGTAGTGGGCAAAAGAATGATGGATTTAACCCAGATCTCTTGACTGGGGGAGAATGTCTGCATTGTCAGCATTCCGTCCATCATTTGTTTGTTGTAACGCTTTTCGCCCTAAGTGGGATGGGTATTCCCAGACGTGGGACCCGTGCTCACTATGCCACTGGAGTCAAGCTATCCTGGCTGATGATGGCTGATAGCCAGAAACCGGTCCTAGGATGCTTGAATCCGGTGCAGGGAAGACATGGCTTGGCAGTTCGGGCTGGACTGTTCCCATGAAGCACAGGGTCAAGACTGATTTGCATATGGCCATGTCTAAACTGGGGTGGTGTAGTGGGCAAAAGAACGATGGATTTAACCCAGATCTCTTGACTGGGGGAGAATGTCTGCATTGTCAGCATTCCGTCCATCATTTGTTTGTTGTAACGCTTTTCGCCCTAAGTGGGATGGGTATTCCCAGACGTGGGACCCGTGCTCACTACGCCACTGGAGTCAAGCTATCCTGGCTGATGACGGCTGATAGCCAGAAACCGGTCCTAGGATGCTTGATTCCGGTCCAGGGAAGACATGGCTTGGCAGTTCGGGCTGGACTGTTCCCATGAGGCACAGGGTCAAGACTGATTTGCATATGGCCATGTCTAAACTGGGGTGGTGTAGTGGGCAAAAGAATGATGGATTTAACCCAGATCTCTTGACTGGGGGAGAATGTCTGCATTGTCAGCATTCCGTCCATCATTTGTTTGTTGTAACGCTTTTCGCCCTAAGTGGGATGGGTATTCCCAGACGTGGGACCCGTGCTCACTATGCCACTGGAGTCAAGCTATCCTGGCTGATGACGGCTGATAGCCAAAAACCGGTCCTAGGATGCTTGATTCCGGTCCAGGGAAGATATGGCTTGGCAGTTCGGGCTGGACTGTTCCCATGAGGCACAGGGTCAAGACTGATTTGCATATGGCCATGTCTAAACTGGGGTGGTGTAGTGGGCAAAAGAACGATGGATTTAACCCAGATCTCTTGACTGGGGGAGAATGTCTGCATTGTCAGCATTCCGTCCATCATTTGTTTGTTGTAACGCTTTTCGCCCTAAGTGGGATGGGTATTCCCAGACGTGGGACCCGTGCTCACTATGCCACTGGAGTCAAGCTATCCTGGCTGATGGCGGCTGATAGCCAGAAACCGGTCCTAGGATGCTTGATTCCGGTCCAGGGAAGACATGGCTTGGCAGTTCGGGCTGGACTGTTCCCATGAGGCACAGGGTCAAGACTGATTTGCATATGGCCATGTCTAAACTGGGGTGGTGTAGTGGGCAAAAGAACGATGGATTTAACCCAGATCTCTTGACTGGGGGAGAATGTCTGCATTGTCAGCATTCCGTCCATCATTTGTTTGTTGTAACGCTTTTCGCCCTAAGTGGGATGGGTATTCCCAGATGTGGGACCCGTGCTCACTACGCCACTGGAGTCAAGCTATCCTGGCTTATGACGGCTGATAGCCAGAAACCGGTCCTAGGATGCTTGATTCCGGTCCAGGGAAGACATGGCTTGGCAGTTCGGGCTGGACTGTTCCCATGAGGCACAGGGTCAAGACTGATTTGCATATGGCCATGTCTAAACTGGGGTGGTGTAGTGGGCAAAAGAACGATGGATTTAACCGAGATCTCTTGACTGGGGGAGAATGTCTGCATTGTCAGCATTCCGTCCATCATTTGTTTGTTGTAACGCTTTTCGCCCTAAGTGGGATGGGTATTCCCAGACGTGGGACCCGTGCTCACTACGCCACTGGAGTCAAGCTATCCTGGCTGATGACGGCTGATAGCCAGAAACCGGTCCTAGGATGCTTGATTCCGGTCCAGGGAAGACATGGCTTGGCAGTTCGGGGTGGACTGTTCCCATGAGGCACAGGGTCAAGACTGATTTGCATATGGCCATGTCTAAACTGGGGTGGTGTAGTGGGCAAAAGAATGATGGATTTAACCCAGATCTCTTGACTGGGGGAGAACGTCTGCATTGTCAGCATTCCGTCCATCATTTGTTTGTTGTAACGCTTTTCGCCCTAAGTGGGATGGGTATTCCCAGACGTGGGACCCGTGCTCACTATGCCACTGGAGTCAAGCTATCCTGGCTGATGACGGCTGATAGCCAGAAACCGGTCCTAGGATGCTTGATTCCGGTCCAGGGAAGACATGGCTTGGCAGTTCGGGCTGGACTGTTCCCATGAGGCACAGGGTCAAGACTGATCTGCATATGGCCATGTCTAAACTAGGGTGGTGTAGTGGGCAAAAGAACGATGGATTTAACCCAGATCTCTTGACTGGGGGAGAATGTCTGCATTGTCAGCATTCCGTCCATCATTTTTTTGTTGTAACGCTTTTCGCCCTAAGTGGGATGGGTATTCCCAGACGTGGGACCCGTGCTCACTATGCCACTGGAGTCAAGCTATCCTGGCTGATGGCGGCTGATAGCCAGAAACCGGTCCTAGGATGCTTGATTCCGGTCCAGGAAAGACATGGCTTGGCAGTTCGGGCTGGACTGTTCCCATGAGGCACAGGGTCAAGACTGATTTGCATATGGCCATGTCTAATCTGGGGTGGTGTAGTGGGCAAAAGAACGATGGATTTAACCCAGATCTCTTGACTGGGGGAGAATGTCTGCATTGTCAGCATTCCGTCCATCATTTGTTTGTTGTAACGCTTTTCGCCCTAAGTGGGATGGGTATTCCCAGACGTGGGACCCGTGCTCACTACGCCACTGGAGTCAAGCTATCCTGGCTGATGACGGCTGATAGCAAGAAACCGGTCCTAGGATGCTTGATTCCGGTCCAGGGAAGACATGGCTTGGCAGTTCGGGCTGGACTGTTCCCATGAGGCACAGGGTCAAGTCTGATTTGCATATGGCCATGTCTAAACTGGGGTGGTGTAGTGGGCAAAAGAACGATGGATTTAACCCAGATCTCTTGACTGGGGGAGAATGTCTGCATTGTCAGCATTCCGTCCATCATTTGTTTGTTGTAACGCTTTTCGCCCTAAGTGGGATGGGTATTCCCAGACGTGGGACCCGTGCTCACTACGCCACTGGAGTCAAGCTATCCTGGCTTATGACGGCTGATAGCCAGAAACCGGTCCTAGGATGCTTGATTCCGGTCCAGGGAAGACATGGCTTGGCAGTTCGGGCTGGACTGTTCCCATGAGGCACAGGGTCAAGACTGATTTGCATATGGCCATGTCTAAACTGGGGTGGTGTAGTGGGCAAAAGAACGATGGATTTAACCGAGATCTCTTGACTGGGGGAGAATGTCTGCATTGTCAGCATTCCGTCCATCATTTGTTTGTTGTAACGCTTTTCGCCCTAAGTGGGATGGGTATTCCCAGACGTGGGACCCGTGCTCACTACGCCACTGGAGTCAAGCTATCCTGGCTGATGACGGCTGATAGCCAGAAACCGGACCTAGGATGCTTGATTCCGGTCCAGGGAAGACATGGCTTGGCAGTTCGGGCTGGACTGTTCCCATGAGGCACAGGGTCAAGACTGATTTGCATATGGCCATGTCTAAACTGGGGTGGTGTAGTGGGCAAAAGAATGATGGATTTAACCCAGATCTCTTGACTGGGGGAGAATGTCTGCATTGTCAGCATTCCGTCCATCATTTGTTTGTTGTAACGCTTTTCGCCCTAAGTGGGATGGGTATTCCCAGACGTGGGACCCGTGCTCACTATGCCACTGGAGTCAAGCTATACTGGCTGATGACGGCTGATAGCCAGAAACCGGTCCTAGGATGCTTGATTCCGGTCCAGGGAAGACATGGCTTGGCAGTTCGGGCTGGACTGTTCCCATGAGGCACAGGGTCAAGACTGATTTGCATATGGCCATGTCTAAACTGGGGTGGTGTAGTGGGTAAAAGAACGATGGATTTAACCCAGATCTCTTGACTGGGGGAGAATGTCTGCATTGTCAGCATTCCGTCCATCATTTGTTGTAACGCTTTTCGCCCTAAGTGGGATGGGTATTCCCAGATGTGGGACCCGTGCTCACTATGCCACTGGAGTCAAGCTATCCTGGCTGATGGCGGCTGATAGCCAGAAACCGGTCCTAGGATGCTTGATTCCGGTCCAGGGAAGACATGGCTTGGCAGTTCGGGCTGGACTGTTCCCATGAGGCACAGGGTCAAGACTGATTTGCATATGGCCATGTCTAAACTGGGGTGGTGTAGTGGGCAAAAGAACGATGGATTTAACCCAGATCTCTTGACTGGGGGAGAATGTCTGCATTGTCAGCATTCCGTCCATCATTTGTTTGTTGTAACGCTTTTCGCCCTAAGTGGGATGGGTATTCCCAGACGTGGGACCCGTGCTCACTACTAGGCCTGGGCGGTAAATTCCGTTCCACTCGCGGAATTTGCGGAATTTGCGTAATTTCGAGTCCCGCGGAGACCGCGAAATTGCTCAAAAGTCTGCTTTCCGCGATTTTGCGAAATTTTTGCTTGTTCGCGTTCTCAAAATGCGTATTCGCGAGATATTTCTCCCCGAGCACGCAAACAGCAATTGTGAACAGGAAAAAAGCATCGCGAACAAGCAATTCCGCGTGTTCGCGGAATTTCTGCGTGTTCGCGGAGATTTTTTACCGTTTCGTGGAGATTTGCGTAACGCAATTACGCAAATTCCGCCCACCCCTACTCACTACGCCACTGGAGTCAAGCTATCCTGGCTGATGACGGCTGATAGCCAGAAACCGGTCCTAGGATGCTTGATTCCGGTGCAGGGAAGACATGGCTTGGTAGTTCGGGCTGGACTGTTCCCATGAGGCACAGGGTCAAGACTGATTTGCATATGGCCATGTCTAAACTGGGGTGGTGTAGTGGGCAAAAGAACAATGGATTTAACCCAGATCTCTTGACTGGGGGAGAATGTCTGCATTGTCAGCATTCCGTCCATCATTTGTTTGTTGTAACGCTTTTCGCCCTAAGTGGGATGGGTATTCCCAGACGTGGGACTCGTGCTCACTACGCCACTGGAGTCAAGCTATCCTGGCTGATGACGGCTGATAGCCAGAAACCGGTCCTAGGATGATTGATTCCGGTCCAGGGAAGACATGGCTTTGCAGTTCAGGCTGGACTGTTCCCATGAGGCACAGGGTCAAGACTGATTTGCATATGGCCATGTCTAAACTGGGGTGGTGTAGTGGGCAAAAGAACGATGGATTTAACCCAGATCTCTTGACTGGGGGAGAATGTCTGCATTGTCAGCATTCCGTCCATCATTTGTTTGTTGTAACGCTTTTCGCCCTAAGTGGGATGGGTATTCCCAGACGTGGGACCCGTGCTCACTACGCCACTGGAGTCAAGCTATCCTGGCTGATGACGGCTGATAGCCAGAAACCGGTCCTAGGATGCTTGATTCCGGTGCAGGGAAGACATGGCTTGGCAGTTCGGGCTGGACTGTTCCCATGAGGCACAGGGTCAAGACTGATTTGCATATGGCCATGTCTAAACTGGGGTGGTGTAGTGGGCAAAAGAACGATGGATTTAACCCAGATCTCTTGACTGGGGGAGAATGTCTGCATTGTCAGCATTCCGTCCATCATTTGTTTGTTGTAACGCTTATTAAAAATAGAGTCATTAATTATGTAAAGTTGAGGGGTGACAGGGCTGTATCGTTCTTGGCCTGCCTCATGAATGCATAGCTGTGCTGTCCAAGACACACAATAGTGATTTAGGACACCTTAACACTGAGTGGCAAACTTGGGGGCGTGCCATTTGGGCATGCATTGTGAGAACACGTGCCATTGTTAGTTCTAAGGCCTATTTCTTTCAAGGGTGTATGTGACCATGGAGCTCCTCCCCACCTACTTAAGCTTGGTGAATGTGCCGCCAAAAGAGATTGATGCATTGGGTGCCAGGAGCAATAAAGCTGGTGCTGCCAACATGTTCACTTACAAAACATTTTAATTCCACCACTCACATTAATTTGAGTAATGAAAAATAAATCGCAAATTAACTAAGTCCATGTGAAGATAAAAAGAATGTCATATTTTTAAATGACGGCTTTCTTTTATAATTTATCCACTTCAGGCTTGTTTGCACAGGTCTGCCTGTGTAGTGTATCCTAAACATTCTACATTTTAACAAGTGTGCACCAAATCCTTTGCACAACATGAATGACTCTTTAGTCCTCAAGAGGAAACAGTGGTGTAAGAACAAAAAAGTATTTTATGGCTCTTTCAATTCAGCTCCTAAATGGTAATTCTTTTTTCAAAACAGGTAACCCTTTCCATCTTATAATAAGCCAATTACATACAGTGTAGTGGGTCAGGGGTGGTATTTTACTATAAATGGTTTTAATTATGGAGACGGGCAATGGTTTCCGCAGCTTACTATTGCTCATTTTGCTTTTGTACACTTTAATCAACAGGCATGTATGTTTGGCTCAATCAGTTTCAGCTGTTGTGTTCATTCATATAGTAATTGAATTTAGGGGACATGAAGTGAAAAGACACACTTGCAGAGACAATGGTCACACAAATGTCAAGAAATCATATATGCCAGTGTTAGCCCAATAGCGATCTAAACAGCTATGCTAATGTGCTCTTTTATAGCGTAGCTATTTCCTTCCACAGCAAAAGGACAAATGTATTCAACACTCTTCCGGCATTGCAGACCCGTGGTTGCATCCTTAATGTATTTTAGGTAAAGGTAAAAAGTGAGGCGATTGCAATATGCTTATGTGCCAAATATAGCCTAAAGGCATAGAAATGCGCTTTCAATCTTTGTAAGCCGCCAAAAGAAACATTTTAAGCATCGACCAACACAAACTGACCTTGACTGAGTGCAGAGAAGCACGTGCACACCGTAGTTAGTGGTGGGCCATGAGCACTTCCAATGCACCACTAGAGACTGCTCCAGGTCAGTGCTGATAAAAATGCATGCTTCCCACTCTTAATTTCAGGAAGGCAGGGAAGAAAAATAATACTTCCACAGATTTTATTTTCATAGCATCCTGCTATCAACCCAAACTATGAGTCTCAAGCGCAGTCTCTGGCAACCATCATCCGGATTTTACAAGGCAATAAATTATAGTGACCAGATTTTCAAGAAGGAAAAACCGGGACAGGCACAGACATAGAAATAGGACTACATGTCCTATTACGTCTCAGGGCATCAGAGGTGATGCCAAAAACTATAACCATCTCCCTCCAAATCCCTTCTCCAAATACAGAGAATGATTGGAATAAATATCTCAAAGTCTCATTGGCAAACCCCTCTGCTCTCCCTTTCTTCATTTCCCTCCAACAAGGGCACGTAGTCCTTAGGGTGACCTGGAAATCTCCGAAGATGCAACTCCATGCTGTAGAGTTGACATCCTGTCCTGGACTGATTGTCATAGACATCGAGAGCCCACCGATCCATCCTTGAAACCCAAGACAGTTTGACCGCCATCATCCCAGAATACTACATATTAAAAAAATCTGACACTTTAAAAATTGCATTTAAATCATTAACGACGTCTGTTGAACAATGTTTTTTCGTTCTTCTCCAACATATACATACCGTCAGAATAATCACCAAATACATCACGATTCAATAGTCTTGCTCAAAACGATATACATGTTAATTATTAATTTTTACAAAACGGATGGAAAGGGGGAAGAAGAAATACATCACAATTCTTTGCAAACTTGTCCGGGGCGTCTGGTCACCCTACAATAAATCTGAAGCGCAGGCTCTCAGCACGGGAGATAGGAGATTAGAAGAAGGTGCCTAAATGCCAGATAGTTAAGTTACCTATTTTTTGTGCGTGAAGCTCTTGTTGCATTTGTGAAGCAAGTAAATCTGATATCTCAAAATTATACCTGTATTGATGGCACCGGCGCTCGTATATTTTCACTCATGCTTTACGTTGTAAATTGCAAAATGTTTATGAGCAGTCCTGCACACTTCCAGCCTGCTGTGCCCCAGCTCAACCAAAAGCCCACCCTCAGCCATTCTTCAATGGAAATGAATCAATGTTCTGTGAAAGGCAGGCGCGATCTGCACACGACGTGACATCACTAATGTGATGGCCACGCTCTCTCACTCTCAGTATGCCTGGACCAGGGTGGGTCTTCCTATGAAACATACCAGGCAGCAGACACAGAACAGGAGGGCACGAAATTATTTTAATAATTACCGAGCCATCGATCTGCCGGAGGAGAAAAATCACATAGACCCAGCCAGGTGAAATAAGTGCCGATGCTGAGCACCGAAAGCTCTTTCACAAATTAAGCACTACCTCAGCTGAGTAGGTAAATCCTATGAATTGGGTGTAGTTTGTTCAAGCTTGAACTGTTCAAAGGTCACACCACAGAGGTACCCTCTTTGCATTCCACAAATTCATATTGCTTGCGCAGAGCCAGTTAATTTAGCAGTATACTGCAGACATGAATTTACACAAATGCTGCAACAACATGGATTCCCCTTGCAGTGGAGATGTTACCTTTGGGTGGAGGCTCACAAACCGAATCATACAGGACAGAGGTAATCTATTCATGGGTTACATTTCCAGCAGTAAATGCACAATCAAGACATTTTCATGCTTACACTGAGGCTGTAGTTCCTAATAACTACATAGCTTATGAAGCAGTACTAATATCACTAATATATCAAGAACATCAAAATTGGTTTGGAGGTGCCCTACCACAACCAGGAGACAATGTTAGACTAGGTCCCCTTAGTAATAAGGCAGCAACTTGACCAGTCTTCTCCAGTTACACGCCCTACCCAGATGTAGAACATCGGACAGCATCAGAGCTATGTGTATTACACACAGATCTGGTTAGAAATAATAGATGCTTGACACAATATGTGATGCATAAAATGACAGTAAACCCCACAAGGGCTGCTCAAACTGCACAGCCACACTTGGCTATGCTTGGGATTAGTCAGTTGACCATCAATACAGTAATGGGTAAGGTTCCCACCACACGGGAGGAGATCCCGTTCTGGATTGCACAAAAACAAATCAGCTTGAAGCAGAGTTTTCCCCTATGGTACACCAAGAAAAACACAGAATTCTCACCATATGCCTGCCAATTTTGGTACAGTCTTTGCTGCAGTATATACTACAACACAAGATACACTCTCATTAGCTGTTTTTCAAGAAGTGTTTCATCAGATCCAAAATGAATATGGGGAGGTCCCTGTCCTGAATTTGGGGATGGAACTGATGGGTAACTTTGCTGCTGTATTTGCAATTATGTTAAGTGACTAACACAGGTTGCTTCTGGAGATCAGGAGCGCAAATTACCTAAAATGATTGAAGAAAACTATGCATCAATATGTAGAGATAATTTGGGAGCCAGACCTAGGAAACCACAGATTAAGGGTAATTCTGAAAAGGATTACTCGAAGCAGGCACCCAAGTCTTCTAAGAAAAAGTGGGATAATAAGAAAAATAAAGAAAAGACTAAACCACAGAGTGGATCTCCTCAACAGGAGTCCACTGAAAAATGCTACAATCTGCATAACTGTGAAACTACTACAACACCTGTCAGGTATCATGATACTGATACAATTTCCTCTCGTTCCTTTCAGAAGTCATCCAAAAAATGCTCGGAGAGAGGAAGATGATCAGAGCGCAGATCAGAGGAGTATGTGTAACCGAGAAGGACTAACAACGCTTTTAGATAAACCTAAACAGTCCAGTTTTTAGTACACATTTTAGGAACTTTTAGTTACCTCCTGTCCATGGAGTGGGTGTTTCCTATGGTCGCATTAGGCTCAGGCAGGAACACCACCATTTTACGTGCTCACGCTTAAACTTGACATAATTTCTTGAACGTTGACACAAAACACTTTTGTTTGCGTTCTTGTACGAATATTGTTCCATGAAATAACTTTGCTTACTTTTGCAAATCTTCACTTGACCTTGAACATTCTGTACAAAAGCTAAAGCTTACTGCACAAAATGTTGTTGTTTATTATTTTTTGCTCTGTAAAAGCTTTGTCAGGGTAGAATTAACAATGGCAGCCTGATGGGACTTTGGCATGGCAACATGGGTGATGTTTATTACATTAACAACATCACTCCTTTGTTAAGTTAGAGGAGCATTGTGCTGGCACTGAGAGACCACCCCATGTCTGAATTCCAGCCTAACTGAGTCCTGTTTACCTCCTTGAGGGGATGATGCCCAGCTCTCCACTAAGATAAGCTCCCTTATGACACTTACCCACAGGCAACGGGGGAGTGAGATCACCCTACTGGGGTTCTGGCAGATTAACACACCCTAGACACTCTAGGTTAGATAGCACTAGGTAGGAGAACCAAATTAACAGTATTTATATGCAAGCATATATTCTCTGTTGCAGCACAACGGTTGAATTATTTATCTTCTTCACCATCCTGGTAATGCTGCTCACGTTATTCTGTTTCCAGCTATAAATTATTGCAGCGCACACAATTACTCAAGAATCAGAATGCTTCAATAAATATTGAAACACCATGCTGTGTGTTTCTTGTTTATCTCTTTTTGTATGCACGAGTAACCAAATTAAAAGGTTTTAGATCAATTACCATGATTTCCTTGGGGAGTCAGGGTTGTCATGTTACGAGGTTGCACATTCCACCTGTTACCTTAACTGGTTATGGGTTCAGATGGTGCACTATTAGCTAGCCGGACGAAGGCCAACATATCCTGATGGTGTGCGTAGAACCAGTCTTGCGCAGCTTTGATGTTTTTGTTGTCCAATAAATGCACAGTTTTACTGAGAAAGTGTAAGCCAAACGGCAAAAGGCATATAACATTTTGTTTATGAGAATGCGATATGGTCTGTGGGATGCCAGAGATTGCTGAAGTTACTGTTTTTGCTCATTTAGTTCTTATCAGTTAATATTTTATTCTCAAATGATGTCTTGATGGTGGCTCTTACTAATTTAGATATATCCATTATTACATAATGATCTACCTGCTTTAGTCCTTGGGTGTAGAGGAAGAATGTTTTATTTAGGGGTGGCTTATCTGCTAATGCGAAGGAGCATCGCCCCACTTCTGTCAGAGCAGTAGAACGGAAAAAATACTAATAACCCAGTTATTATCATTTTATTTTTCACTGCGGGGCTAGGTTAGGGTGGGGCGGGGCTGGAGTCACAGAGGGAGGAGGGGTGGCACACTCTAAATGCGCTGGACTGCTTGGCCGGCCATCTTGGGCCACCCAAACAGTCATGTGCTCACCCTACTCATGATTTATGAGGCCACTCAAAGCCATGTGTTGCCTTTGCGTGGCTTCATAAATCAAAATGAGAGCCCTGTGACATGCATGTACTACTTCACATGGTGCAGAAGTGACACAGGGCTCTAATAAATAGGCCCATAAGTTCATATGTTCAGTCTATTTCATTTTACTGAATTTAATACATTTAAAAAGCTTGGCTACAGAAAACTGTTCATGCATTAAACATTTAAGATCTCTAAATAACTTTTTATATCACTTTTGTTTTAAGGCACAACGTGTTTTTTTTATATTGGATTCACATGTTAACTCTAAAAGTGTACACTTGTTCCTGCCAATATCTTAAAATATACACAGTGTGAGCTTTGGTTCTCCCATAGGAATATTATTCTCTCACCATATACTGAATGTTTGGTGTATCTTTTTGCCTTTCAGGAAGTGTTTTAGTTAAATGTCATGAAGGACTATTTTGCATCAGAAAAGTACATTCAAATATCACGCTTTCTCATATTCTATTCTTTATCTCCGATAAGTGGTTCATACAGGAAGAAATCCTTCTCGTTTCTTTTTTTCCAAGAATTTGCAAGACTAGTAAATCAGGTTTTAATGTGATAAACAACAAATTTCCATGCAGTGCATGTGAACAGTATTTGAACATTCAACACATATAAAGAATATGGCAGTTTTATATCCTCAAGACCATTATTCTTGTTGTGTGTGTACATTTACAGTGCACTTACCCATTAGAAATGGCACGCATGTGTCACTGCAGCATTAAGTTGTGCAGAGGGATGAGGGAAATCTATTTCAATATGACTTACAATACAAAATCAATATTGCTGCTTAGAACTCCGTACCCAAACTACCCAATAGTACAGCCATGGCCCCCTGTAAAAATTTCTTAAAAAGGGCATTATGCTGAACCACCCACCAGTGACAAAAAAGAAGATCCTCCCAGCTGTATACAATCTGAATTCTGCCAACCAACATACCATAGGCAAAGTTCCAAACACATATACAGTTCTCAAACCTCATGATAAAGATATTGTAAACAAAGACCCTAACAAGGATTCTGAAACTAAAAAGTACAACAGGGATACTGTTATCAACGCTCGTCTCAAGGATACTGCTTTGAACCCGATAAATAAGGATTTAACCCTTAGACATCCTAGAAACTGCACCACTATTAACTCTCCCAAAAACACTACCATGCCAAAGGCAGTATTTTGAGTTACACAAAAGAAAATCACCTTATTAGTTTCAGTATTGGCTACACGTAGTGTGAGGTGCCCACGTGAGTACTGTACCTGCCAGTAATAGTAAATTCATTTTGTTTGTGTGTTCAAAATATTTTATTAGGATTTTTTGTAAACACAAAAAGATACAGTGTTGATATATATAATAAAATAGTACTAACACTAAAATATTATCTTAACAATATCCATATACCAAACATTTACCATTGTCATAAAAGCAGTCAAATTGTAAAAGTTGAAAAAGGGAACAAACGAGGCTATTCCTCAAAAGAGTAGTCATACAATACTTTTAATAGAAGCAAATAGTGTTATTAAATATTTCATAAATACGTTTTAATATAATCCTCAATTGGTTCCCATAACTGTTGAAAAGACAATGTATTTTTTAATGGTCCCTAGTAAGATAATTGAGCACCAGATCTAATAAAAATAACATATGACCAATATGCATAGATTGATATTGTTTCCGATGATTCCCAATTGGAAGTAATGGATTTAATAGTAATAGAGATAAGAAGATTAAAAAGTTTAGACTGGGGCTCCAATAAGGTGGATGGTAGAACGTAAGATTTACTAAAAGTATGCTGCAAGTGATATTCTCAGAAATAGAAAGTATTTTAACAGTGATATCCCAAACATTATTCCAGAATGGAGCTATTATATTACATTCAAAAAGCATGTGTTTCAAAGTACCATCATAACATTTTCAGTTCCAACATAGTGGTTAGTCTATAAGTTTAGCCTTAAATAATTTATAGAGAGTCCATAGACAATTGAACAAAATAAAGGCGTTGGTTTAGGATAATGATACAGGAAACCATCCTGAAATATTGATGGACCATATTTGTCTCCACTAAAAAGGTAAGGTTAGTAGCCTTTATACAATGAAATTGTTTATAAAATTTGGAAACAGTATGTTGGGAAGCAGAAAAGGCTTTAATACAACATACCGAATCTGGAGACTTAATTTTGGGTAGCACATTTGGAAAGCTTTAAAGCAGTGTGTTACAAAGAAATTCATATTTAATGGCTTCGGTATTGGGTGACATGAATCTGGCCTGTAGTTCAGAGAAAGATAATAAAGCAGTATCTTCATAAATATCCTGGAGAAAGAAAATGCCTGCCGAAATCCATAATTTCCAGAATGCGATTGTATGATTAAATTTTAATGCAGGATTATGCCAAAGGTAGATCATAGTAGAGTCCGAAATACGTGATGAAAAGGATGCATCAAAATCCGTAATAATCAGTTTCAGTGGATGCAATGATGGGGGAGGATTTAAAAAGTTTATTTGAATTAGACATGGACAAAAGTGATGGGAGAGAAAATGGTGATACTAAATTATGATCAATCAATAACCATTTAGGAGAATAGTTAGGGTGCAAGCATGAGAACCAAAGTGAACCTTGTTTTAAAATAAATGCTTTATGGTATTTGAAAAAATCGAGTATACCAAATCCTCCATTCAGTTTAGACAGTTTAACTTTAGAATAAGCAATACGAGGGGGTTTGCGATTCCATATAAATTTAGAAATAAGCTTATCAAATTTGTTGTAGACTGAGAGAGTAATTGTATAGAAAATAGTTGGGGCTAATACCATTTTATTTTAATGGATTCAAGTTTTCCCCACCATGATAAGTGTAAAGTGGACCATTGACACATTTTTTCAGTAATTTTGGTAAATAAAGAGTCACAGTTGAGAGTAACGGAGTGTTTTAAAGGAAGTGTAAAGAGTATACCAAATTATTTAATTTTCTCTTTTTGCCAAATAATTTCAGTATTGTCCAGTACTGAGGGTGTACAGTGCACGTTCAGTGGAAAAAAATCTGTTTTATGAGTATTTAAGGTATAACCAGAAACAGTAGAATATTTACATATAACATCTAAAACCGCTGGTAGAGATGTGGTTGTATTACTAAAATATAATAGGACATCATCTGCATAGGCAGACATTTTAAGGTTAACATCAGCTAACATATTTCCTTCAATATGAACAGAATTTCGAATGTGGGAAAGAAAAGGTTCAATTGCCAATAAAAAAAGAAGAGATGACAATGGGCATCCTTGTCAGGGTCCTCTATAAAGATAAAAGGGATTTGAAAATTGATCATTAATGAAGAGTCGGGCAGAAGAGGAGCCGTATAAAGTCGATATCATTTTTATAAAACTAGTGCCAGAATTAAAAGAAGAGCATGTTCGAAAAAGAAATTGCCAGTGAACTTTATCGAACGCTTTCTCCGCGTCTCAAGCTAGTAGGCCAGCAGAAATGGTGAGGGTAGAGGCCTTTTCAATACCATGAAAAAGGAGTCTTGTATTATTGACATAGAAACGTTTTGCCATAGATTGATCTATATGAACAAGGGATGCCAAAACCCGAGCTAATCTGGTGGCAAGAATTTTTGCAAAAACTTTACAATCCTGGTTGATCAGAGAAATAGGACGATAATTTGAAACTTTGGTATGGTTTTTATCTGGTTCAGGTAAAACTATAATTAACGCCTCCGGAAAAGAGCTTCGAGCAAACCAGATTAATCAAATGTTGTGACCAGATGATGTAGGTGAGGAATGAGTGTGTCAGCAAAGGTTTTATCAAATTCAGCAGGAATACTTTCAGGGCCAGGAGATTTTTGAGGTTTAAGCAATTGAATAGCAAATAAATGTTTGTCTGTCATGATAGGGTTGTCTAATTTGATTTTATCAGGCTGGGAAAGTTGAGGTGGATTGGCAGAGGTTAAAAAATGATGAATAGGTTGAGAATTTAGAAGGTTCGGGTTACTATATAATGTAGAGTAAAATTTAAGAAATTCATCTATAATGTCTGGGGTAAATATAGCAACGGTACCCTTGTGCCTGTGGATAGCATGACTTTGTTTTCTATCTTTCTTAATACGGAGATAATTAGCTAAGAGTTTTCCTGACTTGTTAGCATTAAAATGAAATTTAGCTTTCTGGTTGGCAATCCGTTTACCAGCTCTTTTACTCAACATGGAATTATACTCGTATCTAAATATTTGCAGTGTGGTTTTAAAATCAAGATTCTGCGACGAGATAAACAGTCATTCAAATTGGTGTAACAATTTGGTGTTAAACGACTTATTCTCATGTGCCATTATAGAAATAACAATTCCTCATAAATAAACTTTATTAACATCCCATTTTACAATAGGGGAAGTAACATCATCAAGGTTATGTAAAAAATATTCATGAATAGCTTTTAAAATGGTATCTTTATGAGTGTCATGAAGAACAACATCAACATTCATGCGCCAACAGGAATGAGAGCCTGAAAAAGTACCTGTTTGTAAGTGAACCGAAATTATTGCATGGTCTGAAATTTCAATACTACCAATAGTAGGTTGAGTTAAAGTTTTCACTAAGTCTCTAGACACCAACAAATAATCTAAGCATGAGTGAGAGCTGTGGGGATTGGAGAAAAATGTGAATTATTTCTGGATGGGGAAATGTAGCCTCCACATGTTGACCAATTTAGTGTTTTTAAATAACGCTCTGAAGGAATGAAACGCTTTGGAAGGAGCATATTTGGTGGAGGATAGTCTATCTAAAAGAGGGTCACTAATTTAAATTAAAATTGCCCCCCAAAATTAAGGACACTTTCCCAAGTTGAAGAATTTCAGAAGTAATACGAGACCAAAAATTAGGGTCATTTGCTGTTGGTCCATAGATATTAATTAGGTAGAAAATCATATCTCCAATTTTAACTTTGACTAAAAGAAATCTACCATCTGAATTGAAATTTTTGTCTAGAACGTGTAGCTGAAGAGTTTTTGTAAAAAGCATAGCCATGCCATTCTTGTTACCTTGTGCAGGAGAGGAGATATTCTGGCCAACCCACTTCCTTCGCATGTATGTTAAAAATGGTGTCATCATTGTGGGTTTCTTTTAGTAAACACATATAAGCTTTTTGCCTATGTAAATAGTCTAAAATCTTTAATCTTTTAACTGGATGATGTAAACCTTTGACATTCAGTGAAACAACTTTAACTTTAGGAGAACTATTCATATTTCATGAGGTGAAAAACAAAGGAAAATAGAGAAAGAGTGGACTAATTACTGTATACAACAGGAGTATTATAAGAGACCAGAGAAGTAGCCAATGGACATGGAGGACATAAAAACAAAGAGACAAATATATATACAAAGTAGGAAGGAACATATATACAATGAAGAGACACACACGTGCATCCAAGAAGATATAAAGGAGTAGGGTGGTACACCCGTACTAATAATCACAGGAGTATTACTGGCTGTACATCAAATATACTTATGAGTAATAATGCATAAAGTAGTAGCACTAACAGAATAACTTCAAGTTGGAGAATCATGTGTATTCATTGCTAGAGGAGAGTGGTTATCCAGAATTGCTTGAAGGTCTTCCGGTCGATGAAAGGATTTGGAGATGTCCCTTTCCAAATAAGCATTGTGGATGGTTAGAAGAGTCTATATTTGAAGCCAGAGTATCTCAGTCGTGGTGTCAATGCTGCTAAATCTCTTCACATCGCAACCGTCTCCTTGGCGAAGTCTTGATGGATGAAAATCTTCGAGCCATTAACTAGAAGAGAAGGAATTTCATGAGCTGCCTTCCAGATAAGGACGAGGTGATGATGGCGTAGAACCTTGAAGATGACTTGCCTGGGTCTAGTTTACGATGAGATGGAATACAATGTGCTTTATCTATCTCAAATTTTTCTGAGAACTTCACATTCAAAAAATTAGGTAGCAGATTCTCTAAATTTCGCCTGCAATAATTTTCTTCAATATCTTCAGGCAAATTAAAAATACATAAGTTATATTGCCTATTCCTGTTTTCTAACTCAAGTAATCTGGTACTTATGAAGGGAATTTTTGTAATGATTGGCAATATCTTATCCGTTTTGGTTATAACATCATGCAGCTTGATCTCATTATCTGCAACCTTCATTGAAAGACTGTCAATGTCTTTCCGTATATTTTTAATTTCCATGGCAATATTGTCAGTGTTTGATCTAACAGCCTTTAATTCCTCCTGAATAGTAATAACGTAGGGTTCCGATGAGTCTACCATTTTTGACTTCAGAGGTGGAGGAGAAACTGTTTGTTTACGCTTATTTGCTGTAGACTTACTTTCAATTCTCAAGAAAATAAATAAACCCAGGCAAAAGGTGTCAAAATTATAGTAGAAATAAAGTTAAATAATTCAAACCTGTGCAGCAGCTAAAACTAGCTGTGGGAAGTAACCAAGGCCGAAGCCGCACCCTCTCTTGGTGCAGAACTCCGCCTCCCTGACAGGAACCTTGGAGCAAGCTGAGTGAAGTCTTGTGGAGAAGAACCTGCAGCCGGAGGGGATCCAGAAGTTGCCAAAATCGCCGGAAAGCTGAAGAAATGCTCTCCTTAGAACAGGTAAGTGGTGCTTATAGCAGGAAATGCATAAATCCTGCAATTTCGGCTTCATTTTTCTTGTTTTATTGACTGGCAAGCCAGAGCTTATTTGCATGCTCCCATCTGGGTTCACGTGCTTGGGCGTCCATTGTAATAGTAAATTCTGGACCAGAATTATCAGTCCTGTTACCGGGAGCAATGTAATGAAGCCTCGGGTAGGCCAGGGTCTGCCAAGGGTTGAGTCCAGGCAAGGCTGCAAAACACACATTGAACCTGTGGTCTGTGGGGTCCTTTATGTCAATCTTTCCCCTTGTGGAGTAACAAAAACTGTAACTGCTTGTGAAAAGCCAGAGCTGCAAAGCAGTGCCCCCGGAAGATGCTGTGCCGAAGTAGACATTTCTATTTACCACAGTAGGGATAGCTTTTCATTCCAAATGAATAACCAAGTTATTCAATTACTTTCAAATTGGCTTCATTAAGTTTATTGTATATGGTCTACCATGAAGGTCCTTGAATATTATTTTTCCACTAATTAATACATTTGTCAAGTATGAGATTCTATTTCAGATGTGTTAAGCTGCTTCCTTAGTTTCATAGGCCATAGTTATGCTTCTGAGGCTACATATGTTGTAAATTCCCTCCGCCATTTTAATTTCACGTAAATTCCTATGTTAATGCTTCCTGAGAATATCTTGTAGAATTGTGAAACTAACAGGCTTCTTCACTCCAGTACATATGCAGGCCGTATCTAACAAACTAATATCATATGTGATGAAACGTCTGTGACAATATATGTAAAAGTGACATCGGTGGACAATGACAAAAAAGAGTAGATGGTATGGTATTGTATGATGTAGCTGTGTATATAATGCTTACTATACCTCTTGAACACTGATGCACCCTTTGGGAAGGTAGAGTGCTACGCAGTATGGGGACAATGCTTGTGATTACTTAACTAAATAGGTTGCAGTTAGTCTTGCAGTTTAGATTCAGTGCCAGCAGTGGCGGCTGGCAAATTTTAAATGCGGTGCAGCGTAAAAACAACCCCTCAAGCTACACCCAATCTTAGAGGGCTCAAACTTGTAATGAGTGAAATGTATCACACACTTTAAATCCTCTACACAGGCATATTGTTTTTCAACAAGTGTGTTAAATATCACCTCCTTCAGGTTTACTGTTGCATTAGTATGATAGCAGGATGGTGCTATGACCCTGTATGGAAAGAGGATTCAGTCACAGCTTATTGTGGGTCGTTCCTCATTTGACGCTGTCATGACATTACACCAGACACTCATAATTGAGGCATAAGATAGCCTCACCAGTATATAAACATGTAACAGGCGTGTGGATGAAGCAAACTAAGCAACATTTTTATTTTGTGTTCAGCTTGCATGTTCAGGCTTTAATTTGTTTTAAATCCAAGTGAGTGTGCTATGGAACTTCCTGGCCTGTTTTTTAGACAGCTTTTCTTCATTTACTATTTTGCAAATAAGGGTGCCTCTGGATTATGCAGTTGGCAGAAATTTTTGTAAAATTAGTAATGTCTCATCAATACACTCACCCCTGAGAAACGGGCATTAAGCATGTTGCACTGACAGATACATTTTCCCTGGGAGTGTGACCAGATGGACTGGAACAGCGCCTCATTCACATCAATGCTTGTAAACACACTCACCTTAACCGTACCACTTGTGGGAAAAAGAGACTGCCATTTTGTTGCACCGACACAGTGTACAAGTACTGGAAGAGCAAGTAGTCTTAACCCATTTATGATAGTGAAATGCATTGTGAGAAATTCCCATGGCATTCAGCTCCAACTAAAGTGCTCACAATCGTACCCTGCAGTATGCACCGTAAAAGACTTACATGTTGCATGAAACACAAAGTCAGAGAAACACATCTGATGAACTTAAATACCCTGAGGAAATAGGGATAGATATACACCCTACCACATGAAGTGAAACAATGTGAAATGAAACAGAATGCATCATTACACTTCCCAAAGAGAAAAAACACTGGACTCAACATCCCTGACCCATCCCCTCATTGGTAACAAACTCAAAACACATCATCTCCCAGAAGACAGTCCGGGTCTAATTGTTCAGCACAATGGAAATATAAAAAAAGCTTTTTATTAATTGAGGCGCATAACAGCAGGCTCGGTGTGAAGGTCGGAGGTTGTCAGAAAGGAAGGGATTGGAGCTAGAGAACCACAAGCAACTGAAAGCTGAAGCCAAGCTCAAGCCAGAGGGCTGGCTTTGGCTCAGTTAGTGGTCTTTTTAGAACCCCCAACTTCAAAGCAGGTTTCACAGGAGGCTATCAGGCCTAATGGCTACAGCTGTTGATAATATAACATAGGGACCCAGGCTCAAATCCTGCCCTCTGTTTAGCATTGTCTGACTTGTGGCAAACTCTGTGTGCCGGACAAAAAATCATGTATTATAATCTGAATCTGTTACGAAGCACTCTTATGGCCGTAGGGAAGGCCTGTGCTGTTATTTAACACTGCCAATAATAAAATGTCTGCCTGTTACCCCACACTGCAATCACATCTTTTTTAACAGTTAAGGACAATGCATAAATCCTAAATGGCAGAGAGATTCACTCTAGTTGCAGTACTGTACAGAATGAAACTGGAAAAACTGGGATCAATCCTGGCTACCCTGCTGGACCAAAGTGTGTGATCCTGAGCAAACACTTTCTTTCACCAGCCTCCTTTTTGTTCAATATCACATATTAGAGCATTTTCAAATACTCGCGTTCATGATGTGCATTATAAATAAAAGTCTCTTTACTTTGTTGTAGAAGATTACCTTCTAGTTCACTAACAGCACAGTCATGTGGGCCAGGCAGAAATATTTCTCATCTAAAAACTCTCATTTTGAAATAACACTGCTCGATAGAGAAATATAATATGATATACCAGGATGCAAAGCTTTCACGTGTTAGAGGAATACACTTTTTGAGTTTTGAAGGCATCTTACCAGTTTCATCAAAACATTCACAACCGAGCAGCGCATTACGCATCTTGCCAAGAGTTCATTGTTAGTTGGCAGCTTTATTGCATGATTTACATGCCAAATATTGCCAGAGCCAAGCTTGTATACAGGCTTTAAGAGCCAGAGAATTCCCTTGGTGTTCACTGTTAATGTTTAGGCTTGCCCACTTCTAATTGGAGCCATTGGAGCGGCAAGACGTAAGAGAGGTCGGTAAGAGAAGGAATTACAACAACAACAACAACAACAAAATAATAACTGTTTCCATACCTGAAAGACACGCAGGAGCTGCATCGACCCTGAGAGAGCCACTAGGAGCTGCAGAGTAAATGGGCATTGCCAAACCACCCAGCCTAAGGACCAAAAGTATTCATCTTATCTTTGGCACGTTCACTTGACAGTCCTGCTCCTTGTCTCATGAGGCGTGCACAGTGGCACCTCATGGGGATGGTCTGGCGAAAGGAGATGGAACGTGCTAGAGAGGCATGTTCCACCTCAACATAGTGATTGCTTTGTGCTCACATTAGTGGGGAAATCTCACAGGCAGTACTTTGCAAAATCTACAGTGTGAATGTGTCTATAAAACTAAAACATGCACATTCTATCTGTTTACAGCACCCCTGTTACATGCACTGCCTCTAATCCTGCCATCCCACTCCCAACTTGCCCCAGAGTGGGGTGGAATCAGTCAGGCTTGCTGATCCCCCCACTTTGGGATGAGTTGGAAAAGGGGGAACCCTCGCTTATTGACACACTGTTTTGGGAAGCCCAGACTACAGCCTGAAGCACCCAAGGGCAACCAGTCGGATAAGGTGATATTTGTCAAGGCGGAGGAGTGTGCTTACTCTCTGGCAGGCCACAGCATCAAGGACCTAATTCAGAAAAGCCCCGAAAACACTGTGACATGCTTATGCGCAGTAAGTGCATGAGTAAGTGCATGAGCCTGTCAATGCTTTGCCAGCAATTTAACATATTCTTTGCATGCAAAACTGCTAAGGTTCCATATGTGATGCTAGTTTCATGTACCACAATGTCGAAGCCTGCCGATAGTTTGAGGAGTCATAATACTCTTACCCCATTTATCCCCACCATTGTTTTTTCGTATTCCTGAATGGGCACCTTCAGCACGCCTGGCTGAAGACGGCTGAAATGCCTGAAACCGGTCCTAGGAAGCTTGTTTCCGGTCCAGGGAAGGCATGGCTTGGCAGTTCGGGCTGGACTGTTCCCATGAGGCACAGGGTCAGACTGATTTGCATATGGCCATGTCTGAACTGGGGTGGCAGAGTGGGCTAAAGAACGGTGATGGATCAAACCCAGATCTGTTGACTGGGTGTGAGTGTTTGATTGGTTCTGATGCTCCGTCCATCACCACCCCCTTTTGTACCACCTTCAGCACATCTTCATGACCTGCAGCATGTTTGTTGGTCATATTGTAGAGGGTTCTTTGAGACTTGAGAGAAAGCTGCTTATATCGCATCCAGTAGGGAGTCTGCGAATGCTCTCTTACTTGCCATTGGTCTGTGCAGTAGACAAAAAGTACAGGTAAAAGTAGTTGTATGGTTGCCTCCCTTAGTAGTTAGTCAGTCAGTCAAAAAGTCTTTATTCGATTCACATCATAAAAGACATTCTACAATGTTAAAACAATACATATATAGTGCAATTGATTTTTCTAATACAAGATAAAACTCCAAGACCTTTAAAATGTTACATAAAAACAGTAAGTTTAAAAATAATCACGACATAGTCAAATTCAGTAAAATGCAATGAGGGACACGCCAGAAACCCAATAGTCCATAATATGATGTCAATTAATAGCAGCTAACAAACACAAATCACGACTTAAGTTTCTTTGCCCTAAGGATCCATGCCCAACTAATAAATTTGGCAGCACCTATTACAATAGGTTTTGAGGTATCTGTTTTCAATAATCTACTAGCAACCTGTGCAGAACATGTACTCATTAGTCTGCAGACAGGTCGAAGCCAAACACGTCGAGGAAGTTGGTAAGTTGGGCAACAAAAGAGGAAGTGGTCCATGGTTTCGATCTTATCTACACAGAATGGGCACTTATCACTACCAAGAGGACTCCAGCTTTTGGTGAGTCCTCGCAGTGGTAGGGCACCCACTCTAAACTGGTGATACAGTTTACGATCAAAATACTTCAAAATAGTATCCCAGTAACTTTCAAAAAAAGACTCGTCCTTAAAAACTAAAAAAGTGGGAGTCATCGTGGAACCTGTGAGGGAAGCACATCTCCTGTTCTTAATAAGGGACCAGTATGCATCCTTAAGGGCCTTTTTCGACGGAAAGACCGTGGAATCTGGGTTAGCCCATAGATCACGCATCCCAAGATCAAACAACAGGGTTTTAATACTAGACAGCCATGATATCCTGTGAGAACCCTCCAGCCCTTTGATCTCCAGGAGGGCTTTTGCGTAAATCATTAATTCAGGAGTTGTCCACAGGCGACGCCAAAACGCCAAGGGTCTGTACCCTGCCCAATCCTCTATAGGCTGAATTCCCAGATCATATAATAAAGGAATGCGCGGGGTGGATTGAGGGAGCCCAATAGCTGACCGGAGGAATTTATTCTGGGCGGTCATCAACTTGGACAGGTTGCTAAAACCCCAAATCTCAGCACCATATAAAATGGCAGGTAAAATCTTGGAGCCATAGATCTTCATTAGGGGAGCTATTGGTTTTGTTAAAGAATGTTTATGCTCTTTCAGCAAAGCACCCCCCAATTGAGCATGTTTGAGAGCGAGAAGATCCAGCTGGTGAGACCAGCTGCATGTCTCGCTGAAAGTGACACCAAGATAAGTAAACACAGCCGTTTGGGACAAGTTGACACCACCCAGACACACCTGCGCCTTGATACGTTGGGAACCACGAAAAACCATAAACTTGGTTTTCCCAACATTTATCTCCAACTCATGCTCGCGACAAAAGATCTCGAAGCGAGACAGGGCTAGCTGCAAGCCCTGTCTCGTCTTCGAGATCAAGAGGGTGTCATCTGCGAACATGAGTAGGGGAATCTTCATTCCTGCCAGGGTGGGTGCATCAGTAGGGTTGTTGGAAAAATAATTTATAACCCCATTAATGAATAATGAAAACAAAGTGGGAGCAAGCACACACCCTTGTCGAACACCTTTAGACACTTTGAATCTATCCGTCACCTCGCCTGGTTTACCCCAACGAACACGGGCATACGTATTATCATGAATGGTAATCAGAACGGATAACAATTCTTTTGGCATGCCCATAGCCGAGAGTACTTTCCATAACTTGTTCCTCGGCACAAGGTCAAACGCGGACCTTAGGTCCACGAAGGCCGCATACAACTTTCCACCCCCTACAAAAACTTCCTTCCAGTAAAGGAGTACTACCCTGAATACTTGGTCCAGGGTCCCAACATGTGAGCGAAACCCTGCCTGGAGTGGTGACAACACATCAAAATCAGACATCCAGATTTGTATACGACCCAGAACAAGACGTGCTATAATTTTTTGTACTGCGTCAATGAGACTAATAGGTCTATAGTTGCCCGGGGCAGAGCGATCACCCTTCTTATAGATTGGTAATATCTCTGCCCCGAGCCACGAATCCGGGACAGCAGCACCATCTGCAATGGCATTAGCCAGCATGGTCAAGTACGGGATCCATACATCTTGCTCTTGAGTGAAAAGATCAGGAGGAATACAGTCTGGACCCGGGGCTTTACCATTCTTGATCGATCTTAGCACTAACTTAACTTCACAGGGGGTAAATTCTAAAGCGTTTTCAACACCAGATGGAAAAAAGATGTGGTTAGCCATCATATCACCAACCTTAAACTGTTCCTCGAAATACGCGACCCATTGTTGTGGCTCAACATGATTAGTGGGACGAATATCCGAGGGGCAGTTACCCCATTTAAGAAGGTGCCAAAATTGGACCATGTTACGGTCGTGGCAAGCCTGGTATAGGTCCCTCCAGCGTTCCTCATCCCAGTTTTGCTTAGCCTTGACTTGGGCAATTTTATATGCGGATCTACATTTTAGAATCGTAGAGGGAGGGCCAGTTTTGATGGCCTGTATCAAGGCACTTTGGGCCAATCTGCAGTCCTTGTTGAACCATGTACGAGGTCTCAACTCTTTGCCTTTACTAGTGGCAGGATAAGTTTTCACAAAGAAGGATTTGAGTTCAGCAAAGAGCATATTATGGATATCCCGAATATAATCCTTAATAAAGCTTTGAGACTTCAATTGATTAAGTGAGACCACAGCATTATTAATTAAATTTCTAATGGCTGCCCGTGAGGTTTCACAAATAGCAATTTTAGGCCATCTCACCCTTCTGAGATCATTAGTAAGGATAACATCCATAGGGGTATGGCCATCTAAAGGAATAGGGGGGACAGCAAAACTATTATCCTTAATACTCAGTGCAAGAGGGTTGTGATCGCTCTCGACTCTACTTACTACCGCCATGTCGTCTATGAGCGGCCACAATTCCAAATTGACTAATATATAGTCAATTCGGCTTCCTGCTCTGCCATTGTCAAAAGTCATCCTTCCCATCCTGTCAGATTTTGTACGCCCATTAACTGCTCTCATGCCCTGATCTAAACACAAGCCTTTCATGAAAAGAGCTGCTTGAGACCATTTACTAACTGGTTCAAGCTCTAGCAGGGGAACACCCCAGATTGAATCTTCTTCCTCAGTGAAGTCCCCACAGTCGACCCCCAGGGGCTCAAAACAGACATTGAAGTCACCAGCCACGATCTTATTAATGAACTTTGGTTCAGTCTCTAAATAATTCTCCAGTAGGAGACAGGTGGGAGAACATTTGCCTCCCGGGAGACCCCTTGCATAGATGTTTATTATAAGGAGATTGAGGCCGCTACGGGATTTAACCCTGATAATCAAGATATCCGAACTGTCAATTGGGACCTCTGTCACGGTGACGCCTTCACATTGACGGACCCAAGTGGTTAAACCACCCATGGGTCTACCCCTATGACCCTTGACTGCAGGCTTATAAAAGTTCAGGAAGCCTGTGCGGTAGTGAGGAGACAATGCCCATGTCTCCTGAAATGCCCAAATCTCAAACTCATCAATAAAATTGGCCCAATCAGGAGTATCAAGCCTGGACCCCAGCCCTGCGATGTTCCAGGAGCCCATTTTTAGTAAAGAGTTTGCAACCCCAATTTCCACTGCTTGACCTGAAATTACCTGAAGGTCGTTCATTTCAACAGAAGAGAACTGTTTACAACCAGATGGATTAGCCATACAGGAGATAACATTAAGAGGTGGTGGTGTTGTAATAATATCCAAGCTCTGATGACAATTAGGACCCGAGGACCCAAGAGCAGGCAATACGGAACAAGAAGAGCCAACCAAGCGTCAATCATTATCCTCCATTGATGAAAAAATTTCAAAGCGATTAGAGGTCACAATGGGCAGATCGGACCTTACAGGAATAAAAGAAAGGGCACAATTGTCCCGCAAAGGTAATGTAGTGCCTGGCCTATAAAGAAAACCCAATGGGAGGATTTTGATCGAGTTAGGAGCTGGGGGTAGGTGATGAGCAACATCCAATATATGTTTGACTAAGGCAGAAGACTTAAAACTCAACACAACACAGTCACCAGAAAGGGATTTATAAGACTGACCAATCCAGTTGATGCGCCTAACCATATTAAAGTCATCAAACAGAGCCTTGCAGTTACCAATTTTGGAGCTCAGAAAGTGGAGGGATTTATTCTTAAGATTGGACCAGTGTTCATAAGAACCTTTCGGGAGTGGTGGGACATTTGCCAAGATTATCGAATAAGGGGTGGCTTGGGGAGGGGGAGGTAAACTAGAGGGCATTGTGGAGATCCCTACACCCACCCCCTCATTACCAGCCCTATTACCTTCACGGGGGCATCTTTGCACGTCGCGCTGATTAATAGTACCCCTGACGGTAGCTGCATCAAGACCTAGATCATGGCCCTTCTCTTCCCCTATAGATGATAAGGAAGGCATAACCCCCACTGCCCTTGAAAGTCTAGCATTGCCGGCATCATTAGACACCTCCACTGACATTACCCCATTTGACTGTGTGGGGGGCCCTAGGGCTAAAGACCTATTACCAGCAAGTCTAGCTTCCAGTTTATCCAGCCTACCGGCTACTAAGTCCAATTTATGGTGGATGGGGACAAGAAGACTTGTTAAATGGTCTTTAAGGCCAGCAAGAAGCATGTCCAAAAGAGGCTTATTCTGGTCCTGGCTCGGGGGTATAAAATTAGGGACAGAGCTACGCCCTTCAGCGGTGAGCCCACCAGGCTCAGGATGTGGTAGCACAACTGGGGGCTTACTCGTACCTAGACCTTTCTTAATGTTGCTAGTATCTTCTTTTTTCTTTTTACCTTTATGAGCCAACCTCCCTCTTGTAGTAACCCTGTCGGGACTCTGGGTAACAACACATGCCTGGGCGGAGACCACAGACTCCTGAACAGGGGGAGAGGACACAGAGGGGATAGTAGTGCCATCGACTAGACTGGGATAATCAGAGTCAGTCGAGTCGATCTGTGGCTGGGCACATGGGAGGGAGGAAGAGTTGGGGTCTAAGGAGAGTGCGTTCCACCGCTAAGATCTCAAGATTCAATGCAGACTCAGCTCTTAATAAATAATCATCTAGTGTCCCCCCCACCTTATCACCAACCCTCCTTTTGGACATACTAAGAGGGCGAAAGGAAGTCAATCTTCTCTATAAGCAGACACCTTTCCAAAAAGTGACACAGCAGCCTAGGGTAGTGCACAACAAAGATTTAACAAATCAAAACCCCACTTGGCCAACTCACAGGTCCAGAACTGAACCTCCAAGACACCGTTCCCCTCACGGCAACGACTAGTGGCACAAGGACAAATCACAGACCCACCACAGATGTTAAAGGGTAAGCCCAGCCCAGCCTTCTCCGGGCTTTGACGGGCAGGGACGGGATCGGCCTTTGCTTATGAGGGATTCCCCTCAGCTGGTGATGCGCGCGCTAAAGCGCAAGGCCTTCTGGGGGTTAAAGTTCGAGCCCTGCAACGGGCCGGTATTGTTCCCTTCACGGGTTTGGGGGCACTGGTACACAGCAGTCCAGGGACAAAATGCAGCAACACTTGGCAACCGTTCCCCTCACGGTAGGAAAGAAAAGCTTCTTAGCGCGTCCCGCGCTGCGGTGATCGGCCTTTGCTTTTGAGGGATTCCCCTCAGCTGGTGATGCGCGCGCTAAAGCGCAAGGCCCTCTGGGGGTTGAAGTTCGAGCCCTGCAACGGGCCGGTATTGTTCCCTTCACGGGTTTGGGGGCACTGGTACACAGCAGTCCAGGGACAAAATGCAGCAACACTTGGCAACCGTTCCCCTCATGGTAGGAAAGAAAAGCTTCTTAGCGCCTTCACGCGTAGTAGTTAGTCACCATCTTATAGTTGTATGTGTTAATTGTTGATGGCCTCAAATTATTCCTTGAACATCACAGAAGCTGCTCTGTAGCTTGCACTCTATACAACATTACATAATCACTGACTGTTAAATGTTAGGTGATGGTAAATCCTAATGAAATGCCTCCGCAATCTGTGGATGGCTGGTTATTCTCACCTCATGTGGTCAGTCTCAGGCACGCAACGGCCATTGGGCTGAAAGGGCTTCAGCTCCCCCCACTCATCAGCTGCTGTGGGCCTGGCTGACTGGGTTAGGGCTGCAGACTGCTTTACTCAGCAAAGCAATCTGCTCTGTCACACTTAACAAAAAAACCTTTACAGAAACATGGGCTGTTTGCTTAAGACATTAAGGAGCATATTTATGCAGCTTTCATGCAGCATGGGGAAGTGCAGCAAGCCACCTAGCTGCGCTGCAGGAAAGATAAAGGGCAGGAAAGCGCTGTATTTAACGTGATACAATGCATCCCTGTATTCCTGTCATTTCCTTGCATTGGCTCCCTTTTAGCTGCCTAGCGCCAATGCCGGCTCCTTCCCACCATGGTGAAAGGATGCCTGCGTTGTAAGCAGTATTGGTTTTGGGAACCTTCCTGTACAAAAACAACCCCCTGAGGCATTTTACTCTTCTATGCGTGTCACAGACTGCAGAATGCAGCACGCATAGAAAGAGGAAGTAACAAGAAGAAATAAAGATATTTCTCTTCCTTACGCCTCACCTCAGGAGGCATAGCATTTTCACGCATTTCTAGGTTTGCCACTGATGGTAAATCTGGGAATGGACCAAAATCCATTGGTGGTGCGTGGGAACACCCATGCACCACCCAGGGAATGGCTCACTCTGGTTGCGTTACTCTGGATCTCTCAAGCCATGCAAGGCCACACAAGGTGGCCTTGTGGGCCTGATAAATCAAAGTCGCTCTTGAGTCCCATTGTGTGGTACAAGGGTGAACCAACTCCTAAATAAATATGCTACTTGATTTTCCAATTACTGTGGAGTTACTCCCTTCCTTAATGTCCTTCAATTATGTATTTCAAGTGTCCGGGATTAGGTGTGAAAGTTGTTGTTTTCACATCCAATCTTGATTAACCAAAAAAATTAAAACACAGCAGGTATGACATGCTATACTCCATCTACAACAAAAGACAGAAGGCAAAAGGCAGAGTGCTAGCCCCATCTTCATGTAACTACATGCCAGAGAAAGCAATGGACCAATAAATATCTAGCAAAGCATTTGCCATCACAAGTAAAAGTACGTTAAAGTAAGTTTTGAAATCAGAATATTAGTTGTTCTTTATCTTCTTATCACCCAGTGCTTCGAGGACCTTCAGAACTTGGTACTATACTGTAACTCATGTACTTTTAAAATTAATAAAAAAATGTTGTATGTTCTATTAATTTTTGTTGTGCATTTTATGTAATGCTTCATATCGCATTTCTGTCTTTTCTAAATGCCTGAAATAGCAGGTGCTAAACAGGCTGCCAATGTCAATTGGTCTAAAATCCCCCTCTACCCCAAACGCCGCCCAACCTCCATTACCCCATCTCCCCATTGTGTATTGTCTCGGGTTGATGAAACTTCCAGGACACACACAATTCTTTACCAGACCTGTTCTGGGCTGCATTGGGCCTCTATGTAAGCCTTATAGAAAGTATCATTCAGGTCATCCATCAGCTGAAGGGCTTTACAGAGCCTGGGAACATTAATCCCGAGTTCAACGGAAGCCAGGGACGTGGCTAAAAAGGAACAAAACATTCTGCAAATATTTTGTTGGGCTTTTTCTTTCAGGTAAATACTTAACAAAACGTAAAAGACATTTCTGAAATAAAAAATGCAATAAAGTAAAGGGTGTGAAGTGAGTAAAATTTGTGTTGAGTTTTTAATGTGTTATTGTGAATCTTTTATGTATTTTATTTTAACCCTTTTTATTCAGTAAACCTTTTTATGGCTTTTTGAGCCGAAATAAAGTTATTCTTGACTGACTTGGTTGGGAAATGCATTATTTTGTGAAAGCTTTGTTGGTTAATGTGATCACTGCAGATGTCTGTGTGTGGAACCAGACAGTGACAAAGTGAATCCTCCTTGGTGTACTGGGGATTAGTGGCATCCATGTTTATAGTGTTATGAGGTCCCAGCATTTGACTGAAAGCACTGAGAATATGTAAGTGAATATTTTAAAATTGTATTACAAACAGAATAATGCTGCCACCAAATGTACAGGGATTTAGTGTTTAAGATAAAACAAGTATGGTAAAAATATATATTTTGTAGTAATGCACAATCATACTGTACCTAATGAAAAGCTTTTAATAAGTTTCTATTGTAAGAATGAACTTCAGAGCTCAGCTGGTGAAATCCTTATATTACCACTCAAAACAGTACAGTTCAGTCATCACAGAGACTCAAATGATTCTATCCATTAAAGCCATACCCCAGCTCCCAGAAAAAGCTTTTCAATTTGCTGATTACATAACTTTCATGGTATCAAACATACTGGCAAGAAGTTCTATGGTTGCTGTCCACCTCTCCTTTAGCCCCACAGCTAGGAGACTCCTGACCTTCCCTTTTCAACCAGAGTCATATTTTTTAAAGTATGGTAACTGTTATTGTAAAATTTAAAAATATTTGTTATGTTGTCCCTAATAGAACCAGCCCAATTCAACCACTGAGGTTATCCAAAAGACAGTTATTGTTGATAAAGGAGGTTTTGTTGTTTTTTAGCTGCTTCTTGTGCCTCACAGTGTTGTGCTCTATTTGCCTCATCAGCCCACTTGCAAGGTGCTGATATGAAAGACATGGGCCCAAATTGGGAACTATGCGGAGAGGAATTCTAGTGTGGAATTTCGCTGTAAGTGGTCCAGTAATCCTGCACCTGAATTTACTGGGTTTCGGGAACCACAAACCAGATTTATCCAGCTGGAAAATCCAACTGATAAAATGACTGTGAGAAAAGGCTGCATTGTAGCCAGGACCCCTTCTATGACCCCTTCACAAACTGCAGACAAGGGGAGCATTAAATGCTCCCACTGCCACCTAAAATTCTCCACTCCTTTCTTCACTCTCCTCATCCCCTCCACCTCAGAGCAAGTAGTAAATGTGTGCTTTAAACACCTTGGAAAAGGGAATATCATGCGAAATCCTTGTAAATCCAGGTCTGCATAGTAATTTCCTATTCCTTGTGGTTTGACTTGTAATTGCACAGCGCTGATAGGTTGTTATCGTACATTACCGCTCAATACCGGTACTGTGCAACTTTTATCTGGGGCCGTTGTAGGCTACTTAAACTGCCTGCAAATTGATCAGCAAGGATGAAAGTCCCAGTTATCACATCCCACCACATCTACAAATATTTAGCAGTGGCACTTCACCACAATTCACTTTCAACAAAGGCAGAAAATGCAAGATTCTATCAGAATGTAATAGAGTGAGGCAGTGATATTATATTGCATTGTCATGTGTTTACTTCTTTTCTGGGGCTGGTGTTGAAGCCTTGGTCACATTCTCCAGCCCTGAGCTGTCACCTTGCTCTCTAGTGGGGCATATCATCAAGGGCCGGCGTTAAAATTATCGCCGCTTTTGTGTCCGTATCTGGACAAAAAGCGGCGATAATTTTATCGCCCTATCAGCATGGAAACGCTAACGCGTGAATCCATGCTTTAGCGCCCATTTTCTTTTCGCCTCGTCTCGCCTCGCATCGCTAATGAGATGTGAGGTAGGCGTTCCCGTGAGAAATACAGCTAAAATAATCGCTAACGAAGGATCTCCCTATCAACAAGGGAATCGCTAACCGGCCTAGCGACATCAAAAGTAGCTCTAACCGGCTATATCGCTGGTTCCTTACGCCTGCTAATTCTTTGACTTAGCCATGTTTAACATGGGAGGTGGATCGTCATGCTGAGTCCACAACTCCCTATCACCAATGTTTTTACTATCGCTGCTTTCTTATCTCAGGTAATCCTGCGATATTGCCTCTTATCACCGCTATTGCTGGAATTCCTATCGCCTCGGCGATGCGCCTTGCTGATAGTGCGCTCACCAGGCGATAGAATCCAGCGATAGGCGGCGTTATTATTGTGCACGCTAAACACGGCCAGTGATAATTATCGCCGGCCATTGATGATATGCCCCTAGTGCTGGTTGTAGCGCTTGGGTTCCATACTGTAATTTTGAGCCTCAGCTCCATACTCCAGCACTGTGTCCTTAACTCTGTCTCTAGAACTGAGATTACTCATGACCTTTTAGCTCTATTTCTACAGCTGGTCCATATCTCAGTCATGAACTCTCACCTGTCCTGGTAGAGAGGATTTGTGCTGGACTTCCTATTCCGTATTGAGGTCTCATCTCTGCACCTAGAGCTGATAATAGAGCCTGAACTTTACATCTCATCCCTGAGCTCTCACCTCTCCCCCAGAGCATATGTTAAAGTGTTCCCCTTATTTTAGTTTAGACCTCTCAAGTTTGCAGAGAGAGAGCTGTTATCAGCACATAGGCTTCATAATTCAGCCCTAAGCTCTTGCCCCTGTTTCTAGAGCTGTTTCAGTCACGTGCTCTCATCTCAGCCTCTTGAGATATTTCAGTCCTGAGCTATCATCTCTGCATCTAGAACATGTGTTATAGTGGCCTCCATATTTTAGCCCTGAGCACTCTCTTTCCAGAAAGAGAGTTGATGTTTGAGTCTGGGTTCCATATTCCAACCCTGAGCTCTCACCTTTAGCTCTAGAACTGGTATTAGATCCTGTGCTCCATATCTCAGTTAGGCCTGTGTGTAGTTTGTGTAGTTCCGCTACTCGGAACTCCGTAAAGTGACAAAAAATCTCAGAGGAGTTCCGCAAGCAGCAGATTGCAGCGTGAACTGCAGTTCACGCGGATCTTCCTGCTGCTCGGGTACAAATTCTACCCGAGTGGTAGCTCACGCTTGCCAACTTACCCTTGCCAAGTGCGAGCGGGGAAAATGCTCCGCTGCACTATGCGGAGCGCAGTTTTCTGCACTCCGCGAGCTCCACGGAATGCAGAGTGCAGAAACTCTGCAAATTCTACGAACAGAGCAGAGTTCACCACCCTGGCCTAATCTGAGCCCCGTGCTCTTACCTTTGACTCCAGAGCTGGAATTACAGCCTGGCATACTTTAGTCCTCAGCTCTGACTTGAGGTGGGTGAGCTACTGAAAGCTCAAAGCAGGCTCGAGTCAGATGCTTGGCTCTGGCTCAGCTCAAGCTCCTTTTGTAACCTCGACCCTAAAACAAGTCGAGCCTTCATGTGGCTTGTGCCTGCCACCCATGTCCTAAACCCATGCTCCAAGAATTAGACAAAACCGTAAAAGCCAGAGAACGAGTTCCCAGCTATTCAGTTAACGCAGGTAAGTCAGTGTCTAAGGGCAACAGCAACCATTATGGTGAGTATAGTTATTCTTCTCAAAAGAATTTTGGAGAAATTCGTAACAAATGTTGCATTTTATAATGCACATTGGCCTTGCTGGATTTTAAAATCAACATTGACATTTTAGTGTGTCTGATGTACTAGGACTTCAGAACAGAAGTAAAAGCATGTTTGTTGTTATAACATACGCTATTAAGAGGCACAATTTCTGTTTCTGATGAAGTGACTTCTTTCATTGACAGTAACCAACAGCCAAACATTCTATGTATTCTGGAGCTTCAAGGAACAGTTGTATCCTCGGCATGCTAGAGCACAAATATTTGCAAAGCTATTTCAAAGAAATTACCTTTTTGCAAATTCTTTAGGCCTAGTGATTTCATGCATGAATGTAGCTCTGTCATTTCATATGAGAACTGCTCAATGTGTGATGCTTACAGCAACTACTTTATTTTGCTTTAGAATAACACAGATTCCTGACAGTAATTAACAGGCACTCATATTGCCAACTGATTGGCGCTCACTCGTTCATTCTCAGGAGTAATGGAAGTTGCAGTAAGAATCGAACCTCAAACTGGGAAATCAAACATCCTGAAATACTGTGTTAACCCGTAATCTCAATATTCTCAAACCAGTACATATGTGCAAACTAAAACCAACATATGTTGCAATGTACTGATGATCAAACTGCAGAACGTATCTTTGGTCAACAGTCAGTCAGAAGTGTCTTTCTGAAAATGGAATTAAAATATTTCATGTGCTCCTGGTCAGTTCAAGAAAATAATTTTTGGACAATTGTCAAAAAGGGTTGTAACCCTTACCTGACTTTGGAAAACTGGTTCTAAAGTGTTTGTTTTCTGAAAACTACAGACACTGCCTTTTAGTTGTCAAATCGCTCATTTCCCTTTTTAAAGATCTTATAAACATAGTCAGATGTCAGTAAAACATGTTTGTAACAATTGTGTCTGGTTTGACTAATATGTTTAACATGCACAGTATATCACTCTAATTTTTTTCTTATTGGATCTAAGGATAGTTCCACCCCATTGTTTTAAGTGTTAGCCGCACCTGTTTTGGTTGACCTGCCACCCCCCCACCAAAGTTTGGGTTGCGTTGCACCACTGGTTCCTCACCACATACTCAATGCTGCTCTTAATCTAACGTGCAGTTATGTACAGTCCTCGGTTTCTTAATAAACATATTGTATTAAACCTTTTGTCAAAGGCTGAATTAGTAATTGATGCTCACCAGAACATCACTATACTTCTTTTTTGGTGGTTTTCGCTCAATCTGATTATGGTGTCTTTGCTTCTTTAGGTAAAAGAAGCTATGCAGAGAATCCACGACCGAGGGAACATTGGAAAACTCATTCTGGATGTGGAGAAAGCCCCGACTCCTTTGGTTGGTTAAAAATCCATTCAAATTGTTTTAACAAACATGCATTGTTTTAAAACCATAATGATGAAAAACATGTTTCATTAAGAGGACTGTTATCTCAGTATCATAAAGTACAAAGAAAACTGATTGTTGTTTATGAATCTCATTGTCTTAATTTTCAAAGAAAAGTTAAGGAAAGCAATCGGATAAAAGCATCTGCACTTCCTGAAGTGTTTCTGAAATTAGATTTCTTGTATACAGATAAAAGAAAACCCTTCACTAATCAGTGGAAAACGAAAGCAGAGGCAGTGGATAAGCAGTCAATAAACCCATGTTTTTCTTCTACACTTAAAGTCAGGCGTGCCTAAACTGACAACACAGAAGACAGACTGCTTGGATTAATGGCGCAGCTGTTAATTAGGCTGTCAACATTTTCCATCCGTCTCAATTAAAGGATAAATGCTTGTGCATGCTTATTAGATGTACTTAATGAACTTATTGGTGTGAATGGGTCCGTCAGGTCTGCAGGAGACACACGGCTGATCCTACGTTATGTCAAATTAGAAGTTAAGTCACATTTGAACTTCACAGTGACTCTTGCCAGGGCCGGCGCTAGGCATGGGCAGTGTGGGCAGCTGCCCAGGGACTCACACTCAGCCTAGCAGCATGGAGCCCCACACCGATCGTGTGTCCTGTTGTTTCCCTGCTGATCCAACTATAAGGAAAGGTGTCTCCTTGCAATTAGGGTCCATGGGAGGGGTCCCCTCCCCGGGCCTCTCAAGGATGGTGTCTGAAGGCCTAGGGGAGGGAGACACTTTCCCTTGTTCCATTTGAAAGGAGACCATTCAGAGACACTGCGGAACGCCCATTGTCCAGCATTGTAGCACCCCCACAGTTTTAACTTTTAGCCCACAAGCAATTCTCACACCTTTTGGGCTGATGGTGTGAGAATTGCTTGTGGGCTGAAAGTTAAAACTGTAGGGGCACCAAAATGCTGGGCAATCGGCCTCCCGCAGTGTCACTGAATGGTCTCCTTGTAAGGGGTCACTTATGTAAATTAGAGGGGCCTCGCACATTCCCTTTTGGCCCAGGGGCCTGCAAATCCTAGAACCGGCCCTGATTCTTGCACGTCAAATGCTTACGGACATTACATATCTGATATTATACTAACTTCTCAGGATAGCAGATCGAGTACTTCTTAGACTTACTCATTGTTACTGTACACCTAGAATCTTTGTGAAAACCTAAAAACATTACCCTTTTCGGGTCTGGTGTGAAAGATATTGCCAGATCTTTTGTAAATAATACTTAACAAGTCTTACATAGAGAGGAGCGTTGAGTGAGCTCACTGCGACCAATGTTTTGTTCAGGCGTCATTCACATTTTTGATCAGTCCACAAGCAAAAAAAGAAGGAAATGAGTGATCGACCGTAGCATTGTTTTGTTGGCAGTGTCATTAATATTTCAGTTCTGCTGAGAGGACAGATATTTGGGTCCTCATTTACACTATTTTGGTGGAGGGCAGCACAGCAAGGCACCTTGCTGCGTTGCCCTACGCCAAAGTGAAAGGGCAGGAATGCACCGTCTTTATGCTGGCGCCGTTTCGGCAGCCTAGCTACAGCATAGGCACCCTTGCACGATGCAAGGGTGCCTCCGTTGCATGCAGGCTTGTTTTTGTGCAGGAAGTGACTCCTTCCCTCAAAAAAACAATCCTAAGAGGAGTTTTCCTCTTTCTATGTGTACTGCAGAAAATAAAAAAAATTCTCCTTGTTACGCCTTACCTCGGTAAGCGTAAGGATTTGCCTCTTCCCCAGGTTTACATGAATTTGTAAATCTCAGGTAGTGTGAAAATCCATGGGTGTTGCATGGGAAAACCCACCTCAACACCCATGAAACACATACCAGGCACAGTGTAAGGTGGCACAGCGATTTTCACTGCATCGCCTTACTCATGATTTATGAGGCCACCCAAAGCCACGCAGCCCTGGGTCATTCATGTTCCACTTTACGTGGTGCAAAAGTGATGCAGGGCTCTCATACATAAGCCCTTTATTTCATATACAATAAAAGCATCCTTTCCAAGACAGCCTGTATAATTTTACAAATTCTCTCCCAGGGCTGTGACACCAGTACTCTGAAAAATAGCCACCGGGAACTTCATATCCGCATGCATGCACAGCTGGAGAGTGGACACAGCCCTCTTCTGCTGACTTTTAATGCCTGTGTTCGGACATGTTAAGCACAGCTCCTTAATAAGCATCTGTTCCATGCCCTGAAGCCATGGGACAACTGATAATGAAGAGGGACTTCCTGATCTAGCACTGTTCACAAATTCACTGTCATTGTAATATCGACAACAGGGCAGTTTCAGAAATAATTGCTAAATGATAAAGGGGCATTGGATGACCACTTTACCACCTCATCCGAGGGAGGCTTGCTGCCAGGTTATGTCTATCTGTGTGTCTGATGCTAATAACATCTGAGGTCCTTCACCATAAGCATTGTGAAACAGACCATTGCCAGACAAGTACACAATTCCTTAATGCCCAAGCACCAGAATATCTATTTAGTGTAAAAGCGCCCTATCCAAAATGGCCACAATAGGCTTGCATTTTCTCCCATGGGTTTATGGCATCTTCTATTAACATCTGCGTTGCTGGTAACTTTTAAAGGTGACTGCCGTCCACTGCAGACTGGCATGGTGCACAAATGGAGAGTTGAATGATTTTACCTGCATTCCGCCATGTTAAGCACAAACCATTTCTTCATTTGCTCCACTATATGCAGAGATGGTAGAGCTGAGTAACCACTGACCAAACACGCCTTTGAACAAGGTGCCACTCGAAGAGGAAGTAAATTTGCATGACTGCCTCACTATGTCATCCAAGGAGAGCTCGCTGTCAGGCATTGTCTGCCTGGTGCAAAAAGTGTGCATTGTGAATGATGCCAGGGCCTGGCTGACTATGCCATCCCTGAATGCTCAGTCCACTACACCAGTCTTTCAGGCTCAGGGCTGCAGCAGTGGGAACTTGCTGCTGCCAGTCAGCTTTCAAAGAGAATAGGCAAGGATCCAATACCACATTAACACAAGGTAAGTGATTGTCTAGTTCTTGGAGAAAAAAATGGCAAAAACTCACTCTACCATTATAGAAGCAAAAAAAGAGGTTGAAAGTCTGTTTCGTCTTTCATCACTGATACACGTCATCAAGTCTAAGGTCCTGTTAGTGAAGAATAATCAAACCAGGTACTATCTTGCACTAGAAAGACTCCCATGGTCCCTTTATGTTCTCTATCTCATACAATGTAGGGCGTCGTCCAACTCCTGTCTGAGCCATTCTAGCTTTTTCTATGCTGCAGCCTACCACTAATCCTCTAATCATATCCGGGCTTAGTGTCAGTTTTGTGCTGCTACTCCCTGGCCTGTCAAACGATTGGCTAGAACTCCATCTGATCTGGCTGCAACCGGGCCCATTATCCATTTGGCTTTGTTACCCCTTTTTAGCCAATGTGGAGGCTTGGGCTCTCCTTCAGTAGCAGTTGAAATGTAATGAACCGTCGATTGATGACATCACAACAAGTCTCAAAACTAAAAGAAACCTTCACCAAACAAAGGAAAGTTACCTCTATGTCTCTTGTCCTCGACCCAGTCATAAACCTTGAGGTAATATTCAATGACAGGAAACAAAACAAGAAACGCTTGCTAACTCCACCCACACTCCTGCCTGGGGCTATAATACTATATGTCTTATAACAACAGGGAGCTGCAGGGGAAACGAACAGATTGGGTCATCCCCCACTCAAAGAAGTTTTATAACACAGCAGACCCAATCTGTTAAGTACAGAATGTTTTTTAAAGAACTGTGTAACAACAGGAATTGAGAGGTATCAGATTAACCTCTTCACACTCACCCCCAATTACCTACATTTGTGGGGTGAATACCTGGTTTACCAGGATCTGTACTGATTTATAAAAAGATTGCAAGAACCCTAAACCAAAATGACACTGCAGGTGTTCAAAAAATTGTCAAGGTGTGAAAAAAATATTTATTCACAAAGGTATAGCATTCACCTTGTCAGCACATTCTGTACTGAACTATTTGTGACTGCAAAACATAAAGGAAAAGGGTTCTTGCCATTACTCACTGAGTGCCAGGACACAATCCCACATGATCCATTTTTCCAATCATATATAAAAACAAAGGTTTCTCCTTACCCGTTGTCAGCCAATGTTTCTCATACCGGCTCGACAGCGTCTAAAACAGGTACTGTAAATGTTACAGTGATCCTATGTTTCACAAGCCCTTTTGTAGTTTGGGCATTCTGTAAAAAGAATTAATAAACGCCTTCGTTCAGAAACCAATTTTTCACCCAATCACTTCCAACAAACGTCTAACATACCACTTATATTTGTCCGTTATATAGATTGAAGGGTATTTTATAACACTCTCATTTTTATCCCTTCTCTTCATTTAGAGCTGAACACAGGCTACTTTTACTGACTGGCAAAAAGCATTTCTACACACAGTCAAGTAAAGTGGAGTTTTACACCGGACCGAGGTTCAAAACTCCCACATAAACATCCCTTTAACTCAAAAGAATGAATGTGCCCAAATCCGCATCTCTCCCCCACTCATACGTCTCACCGCGATAAATTGGCATCCCGAGCTTCGTCTCAGCCGCAGCGGGAGCTTCAACGCGGCCCATTGATGAACACGTCATCTAACACGTGACTTCCGTCAGCTTCATTGAAATCATGTGCCAGGTCACGTCAAAGGGAGCGCCATCTTAGAGTTTGCAAATATTCAAAGTTTTTGAGGGAACCGCTTGTGGAGTGTTCCTAAATACCGGCATAACTTTAAAACACTTCACTTACTCGATAAATGCCACGATCATTAATAATGTCTACCACAGATTATTTGAGTCCTAATAATAGTGGCACGGTCTCCCAACAACTCTGAGCATCTGTTCGTGTGCGTAATCAGAGGGCAGATTCTCTAATAGGAAAATGATGACAACTTAGCGGTTCGCACCAGCCAACCACCCAGTGTTTCTGGGATTTCTCATACTGTACCCAAACACCAATGTGGACAGGATTATTCGGTATTGCTTATTTTGGACATCTTTTAGATACGCTTATTACCAGCTTATAACTGGTCAATTCATAGGGGTAAGGGTTATGTTAACAGCCTTATAACAAACATTGTGAGGCTCATTTTTCACATTTTTTTAGCACATACAGAGGGCATGCTGACACAAAGAAAGGCAATCACCACTCTATTCTTCACAAGGAGATTCTGTTCCATTCTATCCCATCGTTTAATCCAATTCTGTCTGCCTTTTCAGAAAAAATTCAACGGGCCTCCTTATTAATTAGCAGTGTATCAATGTTTGAAGCATCACCCTTGACCTTTTCTAGAACAGTCCAAGTTAATGATCTAGAATCATGTTTCTCAGTGACGCAATGCTGAACAAATTTAGTGGTTAGTTTCCCCATTCTGATGGTACTAAGATGTTCCTGAATTCTTATCTTGACCTTCCTTGAAGTCAGACCTATATAATGCAAGCCACACCCACACGTGATACGATAAATCACGTTATTTGTGTTACAGTTGATGAACTGAGTTAGATACCATGTTCTACCATCCAGTAAAGTCACTCTGTCACACTTGGAAGTCAAGCCACACACAGAGCATGACCCACATGGGTAATGACCCACCGGGAGACCAGAAGCATTTTTCTCTACTCTCACTCGAGAATGCACTAGTCTATCCTTCAGGTTGCCTGCTCTTTTTGCAAACCTAGGGGATGGCATCTTAAATTCTGCTGTAGATAACAGATCCCAATTTTTTCGCATCAGTTGTCTAAGTCTGCTTGCTAGTGGATCAAATGTCATAACGACAGGCAAGCAGTCACTTTTTGGTTTTTGAATTGTCTCCAAAAGGACACTGCGTGGTGTATTTAAGGCTCTTTTCTTCGCATTTTTTACCACCTTTCTAGGATACTGTCTTTGAATCAATCTATCACTCAGCTCCTCTGACTGTTGCATGAAATCCGCCGTGGAAGAGCATTTCCTCCTGTACCGGAGGAATTGACCCACTGGCAGATTATCTTTGAGGGCCCGGGGGTGAAAAGAATTGAACAATAGTAGCGAGTTCCTATCGGTGGTTTTTTGGTGTACCTTCGTTGTCAATTGCCCCTGTTCCGCCCGGATATCAAGATCCAGGTAGGTTGCAGACTGGCGGTTGTAGGTCCAAGTGAATCTAAGGCTTTGGTCTAGTGTATTTAACCTATTCAAAAAGAGCAACAAGTCATCCTCAGTGCCTTCCCAGATACATAGCACGTCGTCAATATATCGCTTCCAGAGGAAAATATTCCTCTGGAAGGGATTGGCATGGTGATATATGTGATGTTCTTCAAACTGGCCTACATAAATGCAGGCCAGACTGGGCACAAAGGTTGCGCCCATTGAAGTGCCAGAGACTTGCAGGAATAGATCATTTTTATAGCAGAAATAGTTCCTGGTTAGTGCGATTTCAATACATTGCAGGACGAACGACTGTGGTGTATCGTAAAACCACTCCGGTTCATCCAGGGCGCGAGCTGCTGCCACCAGCGTCGCGTCCTGGGGGATACAGGTATATAGTGACTCAATGTCGATCGTCACTAGAAATTGAGACTGTGTATCAAAGTTCACAGTTTCCAATACATTTAGAATGTCTCTAGTGTCCTGCACAAAGGAGGCTTGTTTGATGACTGATTCTCTTAAGAAAAAGTCCGCAAATTGCGAAAGGGGCTCAAGAACAGATTGTATACCCGATACTATCGGGCGGCCAGGGGGAGGCCTGGCGGCCTTGTGAATTTTCGGAAGTATGTAGAATGCCGGTGTTCTTGATTTGGCATTCACAAGGAACTCAGCCTCCTTCGCAGTAATCCACTTCTTTTCTTTTGCTGTGGACACCATAGACCCAATCAGCCCCAAAAGTTCACTACGAGGGTCGCGTGTCAAAGGATGGTAATTGTCACGGTTATTCAAAAGTCTGAGGACCTCATCCTCATAATCCCTGGTGTTCATTAGGACTATCGCACCCCCCTTATCCGCAGATTTAATGGTAATCAGGGGGTTATCCTGTAGACTTTTAACTGCTGCCCAGTCTTTTTTACTCATGTTGTTAAAGGTATGATTCTCATTCTTTTTGTCAAGTACATCAATTTCATGGAGAATTTTATTTTCAAAGACCGCCACCTCTGGGCCCAGACTTGCTGAAGGCGGGAAGAACCCCGAGGGGCAACGTAAATCAGAGGAAAACAGGGAGGGGGGATCCTGTGTTTTATTGGCAAAGAATTTTTTGATTTTGATCTTTCTCATAGTTTCATGGAACTCGATGCGGCATTTGAATTTATCGTGAGCTGGGGTAGGCACGAATCCTAGACCTTTATTCAAAACCAGTCTTTCATCGTCTGATAAGTTGTAATCAGATAAGTTCACTACAATATCGTTTACAGTTGATTGCGTCCTCGACTCCGTGTTATTCGAGGGGAAAACCCTTGCCATGTTTGATCTTGATTGAGTCGAGTCTGTCCTCTGCCCCTCTGACCTCCTCGACCTCTGTGACCCCTCTGGTTTTGTCCTAAAAAAGACCTCAACAGTAGACCTAGATCTTCATTAGTTTGCTCGGGTTGATTGAATCTAACCCTGTTGTTCTTCCTCTAGGGTTCTTGCAATCTTTTTATAAATCAGTACAGATCCTGGTAAACCAGGTATTCACCCCACGAATGTAGGTAATTGAGGGTGAGTATGAAGAGGTTAATCTGATACCTCTCAATTCCTGTTGGTACACAGTTCTTTAAAAAAAATTCTGTACTTCACAGATTGGGTCTGCTGTGTTATAAAGCTATAATACTATAGCCAGATGGGGGGACGCTGAGGTAACTGGTGGGCTTTTACCTCCTTCAGTGTGTTGTTTACGGCCTCTCCTTCTACTGGGATCTAGGAGTGTCTCGGGACCGTCGTGGGAGCTGCTGGTGGTCGGGATGCGTGGTTAGCCTCCTGGACCCCGTGAGTATACTTAGCTGCCGGGAGCCCTGCTTGCTGGCCTTGGTTGGCCTCCCGGTCAGTGTTTCCTTGATTCCACCATTGCATCATGGATGCCAGAGGGGGCCACATTATCTGTTGCCACTGCTTGGCCTGCCTTGGTATCTGCTCCTGTTGGGATTTTTTTCTTCATGGCCCCGGGGTTGCTGGGAGTGGGCTGCATTGCATGTTGCTGGTCACGGCTTGGCCCGCCTCTTTGTACGGTGCGGTTGGGACCAAGTGTGGTCCGGGGGTGTGTCTCTGGCTTTTACCCAGCGGGTGCTATACCAGAGGCAGGATTTGGGTATTTCTGAAGCCTCTCACCGTGCTGTCTGGCATTTGGACGTGCCCTGCAGCGGCTTCATGGCTTGACGCCTACCGGGTGGGCGGGCTACTTGGGGAGGCTGGAGCTGTATGTGTTAGCTCTTCCCTTGCATTCTGTTAGTACGCCGAGTGGCATTTTTCAGCTGGTTTTATTGCTGTTTGTGTACATGCGCTGGGGGGACTGGTTGGAAGCAGTTTTCTCTGCTTCTGGTAAACCTTTATTTATTACTGCACTCCAGGGTGGTTCTGAAGATATTTGTCTGAGGGATAGTATGGGGAAGCATTTTACTAAGCCCAGACATTGCTCTCCTCTTTCTTCTTCTGGAGAAAAGCGAAGGGGGTGATGACCAGCTAAGGCGATAAAGCAAGTTAAAAAGCCGGCTGGTCTTTGCTCTGGAGGGAGGCTCGACCTCAACACAGACATTTCCAGTTTGGATTCTCCTAATGAGTCCTTCCTGGGTTCTGTGGACCTAAAGGGGAAATATATCTCTAACGATATGTAACCAGATCTTCTTTCCCATGTGAGTGAAACTGATTCCAGAGCTCTCAAGAACATTTTATCTAATCCAAGTGTTTTTGCAACCTGGGACTACAGGTCCAAGTTTAAAAAATAGAAAAATCTTGGACTGGATTTGTTACTCCCGCATGGTCAAGGCAAACGTGAGATATCAGCATTTGTGGGTGGTACATATACTAAAATTAAAGTAATTTACAGAAAACAAACTGTTAAAGGCATCTGGACATTGTTTTTTCTGTTACCTTTGACCCAGAAGAACTATTTGCCACTTTGTCCTGCGCAGGGGCAGGTGGTCCATGAACACTTATTCTTTGCAACAATATATCACTGGCATAGCAAGTTTTTAAGTCTGGTGTGAACCTTTTACCCTCACTTTACCTGCTTTTCATTCGCTCAAAAACTGTCTATTTCCCCTTTAAAAACGTAAATCCGCACAACTACTTACATTATCATATTCTTCTCTCTTTGTACAGTTTTTATGGCTGTGACTACAATTACTTTATATGAATCACCAGAGGTAATGAAATATTTATGGAGCCTTATTGGATTATATACCAGGTGCTTTTTAATATATCTTTAAATCTTGCCAATTAACATTTTCTTTTGTCGTGGGGAAAAAAAAGTTATAAAGAGGATTACACCCTCATATAATTAACGGCATCTCTTTGTACTGCAGTCTCGCCGAGCTTTTCCCAGCTAACACACTTACAATTGACTGTTTCTTCCACCTAGCAACTGTCTAGTGACTAATGAAATCTTCTGGTCTGAACTATGCAGCTTTCATTAATCACCCTTAAAACTCCTCGTGGCATCAACATTCATTTTACCTTCTCATTACGTTGTTGACTGAAATGATAACATGGGAATGTGTACGAAGAGAACCGCAGAAGAGTCACAAAAATCCTTAAGTCATAAATCTGTACTTAAAAAAGCAGCACCATGCTCACAACATTTAAAGGTAATGTTGTTATTTTTTATCGATTCAATCTATCAAACAATTTACTTCCAATCTGGAAACGTGAAACTGTTTAAACCATAAAATATTCACAAGTCTTATAAATCAAAGTTAAATGTTTAACACATAGAATCACTCAAAACTGTGGGCCCCAGTTTTGGTAGTCATGATGTTGATGTCAGCAGGAAAGCTGGAAATGACTTTTGCACTGCTGAATAGTAGCTATCACAGCTGGTGTTAAAGCACCACCTAATGGTGGTTCGGGATGAGTGGCTATGCCATGAAGAACTGCATATTTTCGGTGTACATTTTTTTTTTCCTGGTGGGTGACTATCCTAGCACTGATCCTGGTGGCCACATCTCACGTGTGACATGCCCAAATCATTGTGAGTTTTAGCAATCATCCCTTTGAATTCTTTGACCTGTAGTTATGGGCGGGCTAAATATTTTACAGAAATGTATAGAAATCCCACACTGCCTCCTATTTGTAAAAGATCTCTAATGACAAGTATGATCAATAAAAAACATCTAAATCCACTCGCATGCTTACTAGAATAAAGGATGGATATATAACAGGGGGGAGAGATTCCTGTAAGGTTATCAGAGGCCGGAATCTATAGAGTAACTTTTTTTATATAATGCAAATGCCTCTGACACCATAAATCATGATTTTTACTTTTCTCAGCAAGACTATTTATTGACTGCGAGTTATGATTCAATTATAACAATTATTGATTCTTTGAAACAGAAGGAACACTTCTTCATTGCGACAAGTACATGTCCTTTACATAAAACATTAAGAACATTAAATTTTTTACAGTAACTTTGATGACAAATCAACAAACATAAACAGAATACTTTGAACAAACAAATAGATTTGTTACACTACAGTACTCAGATATCCTATTTTGTAGAATGTGGGGACTCAAACCTCAACGTTAACTACTTTTTATGGTCCTGTGCTGGGTCAGAGAGGAGTGTTTCGTAGTAGTTGTAGAGAGCATTAATTAGGTATGTTGTTTAAGCTCTTCTGGGGACGTTATTGTCTAATTTTTATCCCAAACGTGTCTCTTTCTCTGTTAGCCGACGCGTTTCGACCTGGGTTGAGATGGACCTGTATTTTGTTCATAAGGTCTTCGTCAGGGCTCATATGTGTTTCCAAATGGACATCTTTATCCTGTGGGGGTAATGATATGTCTGCTTTTAATGTTAAAAAATTGGATACTCTTATTTTTTTTTTTTAAACAAACAACTTTTTGGGGATTGTAGAGACTTACGTACTAGCGATTGTGGGTTACTGTCGCCTTCTTTACCTATGGTACAAAAGAGAATGGATCTATAAGGTGCGGGGTTCCCTGGTATTCTTGTCATTTGTAAGTATGTTACAACCCAGCTATATACAGTTAATCTTCACATACCAATTGGGTTAATCCATGGTGCAAAGGGATTGGCGTGTGATTCTGATCCAATCCTACTTTGGCGGGCTGGGGTCTCTATAAATGCGAATGAAGAACAACGCTATATTGACAGGCAGATAGAAACTTCTGATTATCTATTTGTTCAAATTATGCTTCCATGAAATTAAAGTACTACGGAAAGGGTTATCATTTATTCCCACTGTGAGACCAGATCTCAATCAAACTAAAATGGAAATAATACAACTATTCCGTAAAACGCGACTTAAAATACTCCTCTCTGACCCAGCACAGGACCATAACAAGTAGTTAACGTTGAGGTTTAAGTCCCCACATTCTACAAAATGGGATATCTGAGTACTGTAGTGTAACAAATCTATTTGTTTTTTCAAAGTATTCTGTTTATGTTTGTTGATTTGTTATCAAAGTTACTGTAAAAAAATTAATGTTCTTAATGTTTTATGTAAAGGACATGTACTTGTCGCAATGAAGAAGTGTTCCTTCTGTTTCAAAGAATCAATAATTGTTATAATTGAATCATAACTCGCAGTCAATAAATAGTCTTGCTGAGAAAAGTAAAAATCGTGATTTATGGTGTCAGAGGCATTTGCATTATATAAAAAAAGTTACTAGAATAAAGGGTCATTTTTTGCCACAAAACACCAAAAGCTGTTTGTGTTCCGGTGCCACACAGCTTTCTGAACTGTAACACAGTACTTGGAGGTGCCTACTGACCATTAATCAAATGACTGGGCTGAGATCAGCTAATCAGAAGTGTCTAACTAAGGAGAGATCCTTTTTGGTTGGCTGAAAGTCCTATCAGAATTGCTGTAAAGGTTCTGTGTTTCAGGAATTTTGATTGGCTGTAATAGGAACTGGTCTCCACGGTTAAATATTAATAATGGGCTGACATCAGTCCATTCAGAAATTGACTAATATCTTCCCACCCATAAACTTTCACAGTTTGGTCTTTAGAAGTCTTTTTATGTGAGGCACAGAATAGACTACATATAATTCTGTTCAGGCCCCCTGCAACTGTTGATCATGAAGAGTGTGTGCACGTCATTGCCTTTGTGTGTGTGTGTGTGAATTACACAGCTATAATTAGATCAGAGTTTCCATGGGGAGAGTGCGTATTGTTTTGCTAACAGTTTTGGTGCCATTTGATGAATCTTCACAAAACTATTGAAAAACAAAGTTCATCTACCTCAGCTTCTTCGTGGAAAGTTTGATACTATTTGTCAATTGGGTAGAAACTAAAAGGTGCGCTCCCAAAATGTTGATTTCCTATGTTAATTCCTACAGGAAATTTTGGGAAGCGAGAAAGAAAATTTGGCAAAAAGTTAGAACTGTACTCAGAAAGCGTACTTTACGTGATTTGGTGTACATCTGCTCAGCCATTTTCAGAGAAATCTGCAGTTAATGGGGTTCTTTAGGTGATCATGAAGAGGTTAGAAAGATAGTAGTTTCTGGGCCGTTGGTGTTCAGGTATTCTCTGATTGTCTACTTAAAAGAGACTAGTCAGTTCTGATTAGTTGATCACAACCTGAACACTATGTTGAAGCAGCCATTTCAGGACTCTGGGACGTCGTCCCGACATCCTGAAAATGTATGAAAAAAATATACCCAAGAGAGCAGAGTGAGCGGACCCTGACCCCGAAGGGCATGTGAGGGTGGGTCCCTGTGTACCTCCCCCTTGATTGGTTGGCCACAACATAGGCATGTTGTGGTACCCATTACAAGACTCTGGGACATGAACCCCATGAAATGCATTATAGAGATAGCCTGTATTCGAGGCTCACAAAAGCAGCACATATAAAGGGTGAGAACAATGTAGATAATTTGGCACAATTCTAACTTTAGATACTGTGCTGTGTTCTAAAGAGTTTTTACCCTGTGAAAAATGCTGATCCCCTGCTAGGATTTGATGAACCATGTTTGTGAGAAAACTGTAATGAGGAACTGGGTGTATTACATGATATGGCTAGGTAGCCTTATTTTGTAATACACTCTCAAAAACCTCTACTGGGACCACTCAGTCTCATTTGAAAATCTTAAGCTCAACCCTGGTTAGCTGTGACTTTGAGCAGCAAGGCTTAAACAAAGGAACTTAATGTAAAGCATTTAACAGTACCAAACATCAAAATAAGAAAGCCACACAACAACACAAAAAACACAACACCAATTTATAAAAATAGAGTGTATTTTATAAGTTTTAGAGTCCTTGATGAGCAAAATCCACCAGAGGGTTCTGTAGATACAGATTTTTAAAGATGTTATCACTATTAATTCCAACTGCAAACAAGCATTGGTCAACAAAAACTTTGCAAACTTTTCAATAGTTTGAAACAGTAAGTTTGGCTACTCCGGTCGGCTTGTGTGACTAAATCCAACAAGAAGGACTAGGGGGTTAGTAAGAATACTTTCGACAGTTACCTGGCCACTAGAGCATTTTCCAGTTCGGTTCCAGTCTTTACAGCACAACCGCCGTAGACGATAATGGAGTGGTCCCAATTCTGTGGATGCAGGATCAAAAGATGCTCAAAGATGCTCCGGTTGCTGTGCTGTCTTCAGGGACGCCTTTGTGGGGATTCCTTGGACCACGGGTAATGTGGGAAGACTTTAGCCACAGGGGTCAGGGCCCCACGTAGTTCTCTTTGAGGCAGTAGAAAACTAGACATTACTGAACTACATGACTCTTAGCACAGCGGTTAAAGTGAAATCCTTTAGAGGGGGCTAGTGACTCTCTTGGGTGACCAATTCAGACTCCGATGGCCCTCCTGGACCCGGCTGACTTGGATGCAACTGTTGGCCATTGAGGATTGGTTTCATGGGGTGCCCAGCGGCATCGAGCATTGCATATATTCATCGGTGGCTAGCAACATGCCAGTTTGGTCTTCTTCACCACTTGTGTCCCTAGAACTGGTCCCAGAAGATCAGCCAACTGATCCTGACAGTCCCTGCTTCAATATGGGGCTATGGAGATACTTTCCCCTGAGCCAAGAGCTGTGGGCACAGTCCGAATTTTATTAGCATAAATTGCAGCACGAGCAGTCCAGAAGATAGTGAATGCTCTCTATTTGCATTTCCAAGGGAAGTAGGTCAGTCCTTCTTCTGTCCTCTTTACAAATGCAGCGTGATCTGAGGTACAGGGTGCCAGGGATGCCATATTTATCCCAGGAAAGTGGACCAAGGGTACAACACGGTCACTAGCCAATGGGATAAGCAATCCCAGTTTGACCATTCTGGCCACTCTCAACATGTCTTCACCCTTCCTCGGCTGTGAGGAGCTTGTTAGCCCACCCTAGAGGTATGGCTACCTGAGGGCTGCATGCCCATGGGAAAAACAGTTTGAGCACTGGTCTTCCTTCTCTGGCCATGTCTCCAGCCTGTCTACATGAACAAAAGGCAGTCCCTCAGGAGTGTTATCCCCATTTGCCCACTAAAGGGGCAGCTTCCTGTGCAATAGCAATCCCCTGAGGCACTTTTCTCTTTCTATCTGTGATGCAGAATGCAACACAAATAAAAAAAGAAAGTAAGAAAGTGGAATAAAGATATTTCTTCTTGTTACGCTTCACCTAGTAAGGCATAGCATTTTGGCCCATTCTCAGGTCTACCAGTAATGGTACATCTGGGACTGTTTCACAATTCCTTGCTTTTGCCTGGGGATATCTACGCACCACCGTAGGAAGCCGGCTCTCTGTACAGTGTACTTCATTTTAGTGCACTATACAGAGAGCTCAGTAAATGTCCAATTGGTATACAGAGGTATAAGTAGATAATACTAACTCTCTTTTTGTGGTAGTGTGGGCTAGCAGTAAGGCTTGTCAGAGGGTAGTGCTAAGCATCTGTTGTACTCACTGAGGCAATACATGAGACGCACACCCAAGAATAAACCAAAGACACATTTATAGAAATTAAGTCAATGTTAATGTAATTTTTAAGACTACTTTGGTACTTGAGGTACCTTGAGAGTCTGGAGTGGACTCTTCTTCTCGGTGATTGCCATTGGAGGTCCTGTCCCCAGGGTATTGGTACACTGTAGCTCCAGTAGGTCCTGGCGCCTCCAAACTTGGTGGAGAGGCAGATCTGACCATCCAGAGCTGTTTTACCTTTTCTTGCTTTGGTGCTGCATCAAGCTTGTCAGGGAGCAGCAAGGTGACAAACCAGACTTCATGGGACTGGTGCCAAAGGTGTGCTGGGGAGTAATACCTTCAGTCCAAGGGAGCTTCTTGGCAATTTCTTGAAGGCTGTAGATTTTCCAGAGTTCTTAGAGTCCTTTCAGGTCTCATAATGAAACAGCAGCAGTGATTGTCGAGTCCTTGGAGCAGCTGGCAGGGTTTGGCAGCTTGTTTTTCTGCAGCAGGGCTTCAGTTCTCTTGCAGCTAGTCTTCTTTGTTCTGGTCTTCTCTTGTCCATGAAATCTGATGTTCAGGTCTCAGGAAGCCACATAAATAATGAATTTAGGGGCGTGACAAGGGGAGACAGGTTGTAGCCACTGGACTACCTACCTTAAGGTGTCTACACCCTCTAGTGACCACTTCCTGTGGCAAGGGGCACTGCACTAGCCCTGATAGGTTATTTTTCCCAAGTTGGGGGAAATACTGGAGAGGGGTTCACCTCGCTTGCCCCTCCCTAAAGGTGGTGCTGGCTAAGGAGGTGTCCTCCTCCCAATCTAACTCATTTTCCAGCCTTTCCTCCTGCCAAAAACAGGAGCAGGAAATGGGGCTTGGCCTACCTCACTATCTAGAGGTTCCTGATTTTTTTTCAAAGGTGGTATTGTCTTTGAAGCTTCCCACCCAGGAAAGCTATCCTGTCCTGGAGGAGGTGTGAAGCACCTCTGCCCAGAGCAGGCTTTATCTTTGTCCACTGAGAGCGCTGGATCTCACCTCACAAGGTCAGAAACATGTGTGGTGGTAGCAGACTGGCAAAAACAAGTCAGAGACCACACCAGGGTTTTGTAGGTTTTCACATGGATGGTGCAAAAGCACCACAAAAGTACTGCAACCCTTTGGTAAATATGGCCCTAAGACTTTTTCTTATTGAATTAACATTATAAATATAAAATAATTGACTATAAAGCCCTTCAACTCACATACATTTATTGACTGAACGAGAAGTCTTTAGTAATTTATTGCCATGTAGATGATCGCTCCTTATTTCTCTTTGTCGATGAACAAAGGCCCATACAACCAGTGAGTGGGGTTATTTTATGATTATACCCAAAGATTGAGCTTTGGAAAACTCGCTCTCTTAACTAGCAGTGGCAGGATGGCTTATGTCACAGGAGAAAGGAGCTGAAATAATTTTCCTCATTTTAGAATTATCATGTCCCATAAGTCAAAAGGTTGTACTTGAAGACTGAAAGTGTTTGTGGTTTCGAAGGCAGTTGCAGTGGTGGAGGTATGAGTATAAAAAATGTATTTATGGCAATTTTCAGAATAAAAGTCTGTCACTGTGCTGAAGTTGTGTATTTTGGGTTATTGTAAAGTCGATAGAATGGTTGTGTTTATGTTTAGATGTTGTGCAGAAGTTACTATCAGACTTGAAGTAGTCCAGGACAATTGAAATTGTGGTTTTATGTGTCTGCTAAAGGTTTTGTGGTGCAGATTCGTGAGGTGCCATCAACTGCACAATGGAGATAGTGACTATAACAATTTGTTGTGAGTGTACTCATATTGATTGGTGTTAGAGAAACCTATTGTGCAAAGGTGAAACTATATCAGTCACGGTGATTTACCACTGGTCAAGATTTCATTCATGTGTGCATGTGTGTATGGAAGTCAGAAAGTGTTGAAACTTTATTTCCGATTTGTTTCTGGTATGAATGAACTACTTTGAATTCTTTAGAGAAGCAGACAAGAGTTATTTCTGAAGCAAATATTACAATCAAGAATAAGTGAATCACTAATTAGTGAATTCAAAACAGAACTAACTAAAATGACAAATGATGAACTGTGTTTAAAGCAGAAAGGAGCACCTTCCTGCACAAAAACAATCCTGGGAGGCACATTCTTCTTTCTATGTATGCTGTAAAATGCAGCACACATAGTAAGAGGAAGAAATGAGGAGAAATAGAGATATTTCTCTTTGTTACTCCTCCCCTCGTATGGCATACGATTTTGGTATATCCCCAGGTTTACAAGTTCTTGTAAATCTGTGAATGTGTCAAAATCCATGGGAGTTGCATGGGAACACCCACCCAACGCCCATGGAGTGACTTCTCTGGGAAGAGTAATGCATGGCAGCGATTTGCGCTGCATTGCTTTGCTCCAGATTTATGATGCCACTCAGAACCATTCAAAGCGGCTTGTGTGGCTCTGACTTAGAGGTTTGCATCAGGCATGTACCAAATTGCGTGGTGCAAACGTGATGCAAGCCTCTTGTAAATGTGCCTCTAAAGACTGTTGTGATTGAGCATACTTACCTTCTTCAGCTTCAGTGATATATCATATCCCACTGTCATATGCAATTACATGTACTATTTTATTGAGTTTAGTCTAGAGACAGGAATTTTTTGAATATTCTTTTTCCAATTATGGTATGATCCTTTCCAAAGTTCCTGTCCAGAAAATAATGAATCCTCAACCATAATCATAGAAGTTTCATGGTATTTGTAACAAAATGGGACATTAGTTGTGTGGCCTCCATATTTGTCTTCCACTGGAAACCAAACACCCCATTATAGTGCTTGACTCTCTCAGGGTGGCGAAGCGGAGCAGTCTACTCAAGGGAGTTAGTGTGGGCAAGTAATCACTATTTACAGATACACAATGATAACACTCAATAAATGAGTGTCCAGTGTATGCCTTTTCTTTTGAAAAAGGAAAAAGTACATTTATTGCACACACTCCACTCAATACTATGCAGCAATTTAAAAATATACATTAGCAGATGGAAATACTTCTTGATTACATTATATAATCATGCTTACCCCTCCCGAAGGGAGGGCTAGGTCAGCAAATCGCATGCAAAAGCTTTCACTTGTATTAAAATGCCATAATTGAATATAACTTTGAGTGAACACACTTATTATTTGCAATAAAGCAAGTGTACTTTTTGAACAAGAGTGGTTGTCAGCATCAATACTTCATCAAAACATCCACAAGAGGAAATATCTAAGCACGTGTCGGTGATTTGTGTACTCAGCATAATTGTTTAGCATGTATAACCCAATTAAAACATAGCCCCTAAAGGAGATTATATTTATAATCAAAACATGGGCTATTACAACCTTTCACCCCTAGAGGGTGTTTGCAGCATACACTCATAATAACATTTGGAATGAAATGCATTATTTTAAAGGGACTCATATAATTAATTACAATAAGTGCAATTACATCTTTTAGTTATTTGTGCAACTTGAAACTGCTTTTGACCACCTTTAGGCCGCAGAGACTGCAACCATAGACTATGCTCCTAGAAGGCACAGCACTTCCACCTGCCGAGCACATGCTCCAGCCTGGGGAGTACTTACAAATACCTAGAAAATCAAGGTGGGAGCTACTAAACCCTTTTTAGGAGGAGGCTGCACTGCTCCTGTGGCTCCCCACACACTTCCTGAATTTGTTGGTGATGACCCTGTCGTTCTGGGGCCACCACAAGCCGAAAACAAGGCCAAAAATATGCCAAAAGAGACAAGCCTCGCGGGGCATTGTGGGGCGCTCCTTGCCAGTGAAATGAATAAGTAAACAAGGGATCTCCCTCTGAGTTGGGAGAACCATGTTAATTTTTCTTTTTGATTATCTGTAGCCTTGTGCCGCACTCTTTTTCTTCGGGGAGCCCAGTCCCAACCGGGCACCCCGCGTGCATGATCCCTCGATGCAGGGCAGCTTGGGGAGCCCAACCACGGCTGCCCCGCTGGCTCCTTTGCACCGGCAGAACTACTGTGTAATGCCCAGATGTGGGCCACTTCCTCGCTGCGCCACTGGATTCAAGCTAGACTTGCTGATGAGGGGTGATACCCCGAAACCGGTCCCAGGATGCTTGTTTCCGGTCCAGGGATGACTTGCCTTGGCAGTTCAGGCTGGACTGTTCCCATGGGGAGCAGAGTCAAGACTGATTTGTAATCGACTGGGTCCACACTGGGGTGATGTGGCGAGCAAAATAACGCTGGATTAACCCCAGATCTGTGACTGGGGTGAGTGTTAAGTTTCAACACTCCGTCCATCATTTTTTTTTGTGATGTTGCTTTGTGCCTCCTAAGTGGCTAAGGGCATGCCCAGAAGTGGGTCCCTTGCTGGCTTTGCCACTGGATTCAAGCTAGTCTGGCTGATGAGGGTTGATACCCTGAACAGGTCCCAGGATGCTTATTTCCAGCCCAGGGAGGACCTAGCTTGGAAGTTAGGGCTGGACTGTTCCCATGGGGAGGAGGGTCAAGACTGAATTGAATACGGCTGGGTCCAAACTGGTGTGAAGTGGCAAGCAAAATAACGATGGATTAAACCCAGATCTGTGACTAAGGCTGAGTGTTTAAAAACTCTCCATCCATCATTTTTTTTTGTGATGTTGCTATGTGCGCCTTAAGTGTCTAAGGGCATGTCTAGAAGTGGGTCCTTTGCTTGCTGCGCCAATGGATTCAAGCTAGCCTGGCTGATGAGTGTGGATCCCCAAACCGGTTCCAGGATGCTTGTTTTCCGTCCAGGGAGGACCTGGCTTGGCAGTTAGGGCTGGACTGTTCCCATGGGGAGCAGTGTCAAGACTGAGTTGAATATGGCTGGGTCCAAATCGGGATGTCGTGGCTAGCAAAATAATGATCGATTAAACCTAGATCTGTGACTGGGAGTGGAAACACTGGAGAGTTTGAAAGGATGACTCATAAGCTGTACAGATATGTCTTTGGACTTTGCAGAATTGTTCTTTTCACCCAGGTTACACTGTAAATTGGTACGACTCTGGTGTCTGTAGACCAAGGGGAAGTAGTGCTTCACTCTAAGGTAGTTTCCTCCATAAGTGAATAATGGAGTGTCAACACAGACAAGACAGTAAACCACACTGGCTTTTCCTATATGTGTAAACCAACATCATAAGGCCTACCCCAGGTCAACACCTAATCCTGCAGAGTCCCTTCTGCACCAGGCTACCTGTGCACAGTTACTGGTATGTGCATGACAAGGGTCTCCCATGCACAGCCCCTCACGCGGGTGTACACATTGTTGCACACATGTTCACTTGTAACCAGCCAAGTGCCTCTTACTCTTGCTGCACCGCAGCAGCCTTATCTTAAAATGTTGGACACTGGCCTTAATCATGCACAGTCCATTTGCCATGAGTTTATTGTGGTTGTGTCACAGGGCATGAGGCTCCACCACAGTAAAAGGTCTAAAACCAGATGATCAAAAAGCTAACAATCCAGGCAGATTTGATGGTCAGGACCTGTTGAGATCAGGTGTTAAGGCATATGAAAAGAATCTAAACTGTTTAGTCAATGAGACCATTAGAAAAGGAGTGCATTTCAACATTAGACGAGGAAAGAGGTCAAATGTTTCGAAGTGCAAATAAAGAGGGAAATATTTTCAAGAATGTTTGTAAGAAGGAAGAAGATTAATACAAAAAGAAAATGGTTTATCCTAAATTAAAATTAGATAGATGAAAAATAGGAAACTATGTGTTTAAAAAAGAAGAAATCAGTTCAGAAAAAGACACATTGCTATAAGTAATTGTGAACAAAAATTTGAAGTTTTAGGAGGACCTGTAGAAATTCTAACAGAGGAAGTAGCAGTTATTCCAGGAGTTTACTTTTTGTGTGAACAAGATGCCTATTTTCAGTTGCTTGCTGATTGGGAGGGTGTTTGCTATTAAGCTTTATCATTTACTAAAACAACATGGATGTTTTAACAATGACACAACCCCATAGAACAGACCAGTAGTACTAATGATGGTACCCAATTACTGGGAGTCATTTTCAGAGCAACCATACCACCTGAGGAGTAATTTTAAATGACAAGAAAATTAGAGAGTTATCAACAGTATTAGATAAACTGACTACTACTACTTCTGGTGCTTTGCTGGTTATTAACACAAATTAGTTGCTATTAGATTGATGGTCTTACAAGATCGATTAGCTTTAGATGTATTATTAGGCAAGGATGGCAGAGTCTGCAAAATGTTGAAAGTTCAACATTGCTACTCATATATTTCTGACGAGATTAGAAAGATAGAATTTATAAAGAACATTCCTGACCTGAAACCTGAATTAGAACCTATAGAAACATCTAGTGTATTAGGGAGTTTAGGCAAAGGAGCTTCTGTCTTTGGCAATATGTGTGCAGCACTGGGTGGAGGACTTTTTAGAGTCATCTTGACACCTGCATTAATCATTAGCATTTGCTTGATATGCTTATATGTTTTCTATAAAGGCTTTAGATGCTATTTAACAGGGAAGAACAATAAAGAAATAAAAAGACAAATCAGAGAAGAATTTGAAATGGAAGAGAGAGAATAGAGATTATAAGAAGTGCACTCTAAAGATTCATTTGTGAGGAAAATTGTGATTGTTTTTCAACCATCAGAGGGGGGAAACTGTTGATGCTAATTTTATTTGCTACTAAAATGTTTTTATTAATAAATGTGCAAAGCTTAGGTTTAAGTAAAATGTATATTAAAGGCAACATTTGTAGAAGGTAATCATAGTTAAATGTTATAGACCTGCAAATAAATGAAAGTGCTGGCTTAAGTTAGCCTTACTGTTGATGCCATGTTAACTGAAAAATTGTGTATTAACACTGAAAGGTTTGTTTTTCACATTGAGTAGTTGTTTGCGCACAATCTTTTTCTCTTTTTCTCTTTCTTACATATGTTGTATGTTTCCAGAAGCCTTTTGTTAGCTACTGAATAGGCATTTGTTTTGTATTATACAAATAATAGTGAGTTCTCACCGAGAGGAGAGGAGGCTACCAGAAGAATGATTCATGAGAGAAAACAATGTGGACGGCAAAAAACCAATGAAGTAACCTTTCGAGGTCTAATGTCTGAAAGTCTATTGTACCACTATGTGGAAGTGAGGAATTTGCCTATTCCCAGGAGTTTATTGAAATTCTATTGGAGGATGAAGAAGGCGGAAGAAAATAATGTTGCAATATGACATTGTTTGTGTATATTAGTGCGTGCTCCTAGAGTAGCTGGTGGGATTCCTCATTCCTTCCCGACATTCTGACCATAGACTCATCTCTGAGATTCATAGACTTCTCTGCATGATAGGTTATTTAGCCTATTTCTTTAATGTCTGCTGATTTATGACTGTGAATATCCTTCAAGTCTGATATGTAAATGCTTTATGCTTGTGCATTGATTCTCTCAGCAAAACTCCTCATCAAGTTTTTGAACTGACATGTTTTTCCCTAATTATTCCAATTTAGTCTAGTATTATGGTCTCCCTCTATAGAACAAGCTTGTTGTGTTATTTCAATATTAACTGTTACTATAACTAATGTAGTATTCTATTTTATAATCAAATGTTGATTGATGGATTATATGAACTTGTAATGCTAAGATCTAAGACTTTTACTTAATGAATGAACTATGGAACACTAAAGGAATTGATAATAAAGCTGTTCAACTCACATTAATTCTCTTTATTGACTGAACTAAAAGTCTTTAATGATATATTAGTATGTAGATAATTGCTCCTTAGTTCTCGTTGTCGATGAACAAAGGTCCAGATGACAGTGGCAGTGGTTATTTAGTGATTATACCCAAAGATTGAGATATAGAAAACCCTAGTCTCTCAAATCTAAGCACTGAGGGCAAGCAAGAAGGGTGGTGGCAGCACAACGGACCACATAGGGCAATAGCAGGTGTAAGGTGTAATAGCAGAACAACAGACCATGAAGGAATGTGGGAGGGTGGGTAGGATCAGCAAACCAACCATGCAGGATGAACAAGAGACAGGAGAAAGAAGGCAGGGGCAGCAACTGACCATGCAAGTCAGTCAAGAGGGGTAGTAGTAGCACAACAGGCCATGCAGGTCATGCAGGAGGGACAGTGGTAGCACAACAGACCATGGAGAGCATGAGAGGGGATAGGGACATAAGCTCAGACAATGGAAGGCAGGTGGGAAGGGGACTGGGACCTGGACAGCAAGATGACCATACTGGGTGGGCATTAGGAGCAGTGACATTACAATAGACTTTGTGGGACAGGCAGGAGTTTCAGTGGCAGCTCAATGGACCATGGAGGGCAGGAAATAAGGATAGGAGCACACACAGACAACAGAGGCCATTGGGGAGCAGTTCTGGGCAGCAAGTTTACCACTCAGGACTGGCTGGAGAGGCAGTGCAGCACAATGGACCACATGTGACTGGCGAGGGGCAGTTGCATGGACAACGGGGCAGGGGAGGGGGCAGTGACAGGACAACAAGCTAGCCACAGAGGGCAAGCGGGAGGGACAGTGGCAGCACAGTGGTCCATGCAAGGCAGGATAGACAGGGCAGGACCATCGACTTGTACAACAAATGGCAGGGAGGAGGTGGGTAGGGGAAGAAAGCTAAGTATCTGGAGGAACAGTGGTGGCACAAATGCCCATGCAGGGCAGGGGGGAGGGAACAGACTCAGACAATGGACGGCAGGAAGAAGAGGGCAAGAGGTAACAAGCTGACCATTGTGGAAATACTCCCATGGAAGGGGCAGCACAACAGACAATGGAGAGCAGGAGGAACATAGCAGGGGCATGCACATAGAGAACAAATGGCAAGGAGGGTGGAGGAAGGACCCGGGGTGGCAAGATGACCACATAAAGCAGGTTAGCATGGACAGGTGCAGTAAGCTGTCCACAAATGGCTGATGGGGTAGGGCAGTAGCAAACAAATGGTAAACGGAGGACAACAGAAAGGAGGCAGTGGCAGCAATCTGACCATGGTGAGCAGACCGGCCTGGGCAGGGTCAGTATAATGGACCATGGAGTGCAGGAGGCTTGCACATGGGGAAAAGAAGGCAAGGTGTGGAGGGCAGGGGTAGCAAGCAGAGCAGGCTGGTATGGGCAACACAATGGACCCTGGAGGGCAGCGGAGAATGGGCAGGAGCAGGCACACAGGGAACACAGGGCAGGAGGAGGGGGAGGAAGCAGAACGTTGGCCATGGAGGGCAGGTGGGATGGATCAGGGCACGGAAATAGAGAACAGAGAGCAGGTAGTAGAGATGGAGGGGCAGGAAGCTGATAATGAAGGGCAGGAGATGGGATCTGGGGCACACAGATGTGGGGGCAAGCAGGAGGGAAGAAGTGGCAAGGGCAGCAAGCTGACCACATAGGGTAAGCTTCAGCGAGTTGGGCAGCAGGGGTAGCCTGTGCCAACTATCTGGTGCAGATGGCTGAAGGCTGTATGAAGTGGGGGTGTTGGCTGAATCTGTTCAAGGAACCCTAGTGTTGGACCTTGCCCTTTTTTCAGGGTCTCCCCCAGAGTTTTGTCTTCTGCTGTTGAATCCATTTTTGTTAGCATTAGGACTCTCTGCACTTTTCCCTGCTAACCAGTGATAGAGTGTTTGTACTCCCTCCCTAAAACATGGTAAGATTGGCTTACACCTGATTGGCACATTTATTGTACTTATAAGTCCCAGTATATGGTACTACATTTACCCAGGGCCGGTAATTTAAATGCTACTAGTGGGCCTGCAGCATTCATTGTGCCACCTACAAAAGTAGCACTTTAATATACATTTCTCAGGCCTGCCATTGGGGCCAGTAGGACATTTTTAAACTTTTCTTAGACCTTAAAAAATAAGCTTTTTGCCAGGCTAAAACTTCTCTTTTAATACTCATGTAAGCCACCACAGGGCAGGGTGCAGTGCATTTAACATGTTGGACATGTAATTATAGGTTTTACATGACCTGGTAGTGAAAAACACCTAAATGTATTTTTCACTACTATGAGGCCTACCTCTTGATAGGATAACATTGGGTTACCTTATTACATTGAATAAGTGAGAATTAATAGGCGTATCGAGTTTGGAATCTAAAGAATTGTAATTTAAAAACACTTTTAATGGTAAAGTTGAATTTTAATTCACCATCCTGAAATTTTAGAAATTGTAAAAACAGCAAGGTGGTGGATGGAATGGTTGAATTAATCTCAGCCATTGGCAATCGCTCAGGTCGCATCTCAATCCATTGTGGGTGAAACCAGTCCTGGGATGCCTGTGTCCCGGTTCAGAGAGGACCTGCCTTTGCAGTTTGGGCTGAACTGTTCCCGTAGGAGCAGGGTCAAGACTGATTTGCATATAACTGTGTCCTAACTAATGTGGCATGGTGTGCAAAATAACAATGGACTGGAATATGGCCCGAGCAATTACCAGTGGCTGAGATTATTTCAATTATTCCATCCATCTCATTTTGTATACTTTAGTACTTTTAGAAAGTTCACATTTTCTTGTAAAAGTCATTATGCCTTCTGACAATGTCCTGGGTCACATGGCTGTGAATGGCTCTGCTGTTGGGCTTTGTGTATTCCTCCCAGACAGTGAGACAAAAGGGGGCTAGTTGTTGGCAGGATGGACCATCCTGCGAAGCTGCTCCCTTCCTCACTTACACTTTAAAGGGATTTACTCCCATGAAGTTTGCCAGGTAGTTCACTTTACAGAGTGCTCTCAATTTCAGTCAAAGAAAGAAAATCAAACAGCGATTTTTCTTTTAGAAGCATAAGCAGCAATTTGTGAGAAGACTCCCTCATTCATTTTCAGAACTGCATGGTTATTTTGGGGGTGATGCTGCACACCCTGCAGCCCTACGGCCAGTGCTTAGCCATTGAATGTATATACAACTATTGGATAGAGTCTAAAAACAAAACAAATCATAATGTGAGTAGTTTAGAAAAACAAGCAGATTTGTGTATATCTGCATTCACAGAATGAAATTGCAATACCACATGTTCATCTGCATATGTACGACCACGGTTGAGCACACATAGAAAGGCAAGGTGCAACATTTTTGTGTGGTGGCGAATGCTGACACAGGGGCATCTCAAATTCACAATTGTTTCAGGTTTCCTATCTTTCTGGGCCCTTATCACCTATGCAAATCCTGTCCTAGTGTGAGACTGAGGCAGGGAAAGTCACACTGCATACTGGCCACAAATGTTCCCAGCCTACATTGTTCATTAGAACTTCGGACTAGTTAGAGCTCCATTAAAAACAATGGAGTAGCACCAGGCTTATAATAGCAGAGATAAGCCCAGAGTTTCCAAAATTTCAATGTTCGTCTTCAGGTTTCTCCCTTTTAAGTTTCGGAACATTCTACCCTTAGTGGTTGGAATGTTCTATTAGCCTTATTCCCCTTCTATCTGGGGCTATACCAGGTGTTAAAGGTCCTCTCCCTCGTTATGGGCACTTAGCTGTGGCTCAGGCCTATAAAGGGTTCAGGACCTTTAACAACCAGTACAGCCCACGACAGTGGGCTATAAAGCTACATTGATTAGCCTCTACTGACTTTAATGTGCATTTAAGGCATGAGTTTAATATCACCCCCTGATCACGGTTAGAATTTAAATGTGTCTCATTCCCATGGACAGAGTCATCCTGGGAATTACAGTGGAGTATGAGTGAAGTGCTGGGATCCTCATTACTTCCACAGACCCAGCTCTCCCTTCTTCACCTCATCCATCCATGGCAATAAGTACTAAAGCAGTGGTCTGGCAAATCTACTGTTTTTATACTGAAAGAGGGCCAGGCTGCAATGGGCTAAAAGCTAGTGTCCCACCAACCTGTTCCACTGTTCTCTGGAGGAAGCCAGGCTCACTCACATGCTGCTATTTAGTTAGGTATTTAAGCCAAATCCCAGCTCAGAAACATACCTACTTTCTACCAAAATGTATATAACTATTTGTGGGAAATTGGGTTACTGGGTGAGGGGAGTGACACCCTACTCAAGTAGGAACCACAACTATTGTCATGGTGGAACACAGGCAACCCCCAATTTAACCTGTGCTTAATCCTCTGGCAGCTTGACACAAAAGTAGTCAGGCTTAACTTAGAGACAATGTGTAAAGTATTTATGCAGCACTTCAAACAGTAATAAAGTGAAAATACGACATAAGAAAAATCCCACATCAATTTACAAAAATAGAGTAAAAATTAATTCATTATTAGACTTTACTGGGGACTTTAAAGTTAATTAAATGTGCCCATGAAATGTGCCATTTGGGTGAAATCCAATTTCACCATGGTTGAAAGAAAGAGCACAATCACTTTAGCACTGGTTAGTAGTGGTAAAGTGCACAAATGAATCCAGCAAAACAGGAGGAGTAAGGCAGAAGGTTTGGGCGATGACCACCCTAAAGGTGATGGTCTCACACTAATCAAAAGTTGTAGGTGAATCCATTTTATTTTAGTGTATTGGCTCAAGATGTATGATATGTGAAGATGCAAAAGAAGATAACACATACAGGAAACTATAGATGCTCACGATATACATATAGTCAGGAAAAAGGAGTACCAGCATGATGTCCTTGCTAGTTACAGTGAAAGTGGTCCTGATTTAGGTTTCACAGACAATAAGTTACTATTACCCACATAGCACTGTTGCCATGTTTCACTCATAGTATATCTTTTAAAAGATTATGTTGACTATTTTTAGATTCCCCAAATAGGGTGCATTTGTTAAACACATACTGGATGAGCACTGATTTGAGCTTCTACTGACAGACTGTAAAACGCCCCCAAAAGTGACAATGCTTTCAGTTCTATATATGGGGAATTATTAAATACAATTAAAAAGTGACATTGATTAGAAGTTTCCTTGACTGGCTAACACTAATAAACGCTCCTGGATCCTCATGTATAGTGTCACTGTAATTGACCTTGAGTCGTTAAATTTAGTTGACATTGAAAAGCATGGTGTCACTATTAAGCAATCGTTGTCCGGCAGTGATTTGCGGTATCACAAAGAAAGTGTATTAGGTACAGGGCAATCCCATCAATCTTAGGGTAAAATGGCTGAATATGTTAAATCAAATGCAGAATCTTGTGACGGTATACACACCTTTAAATGTGTACCCTGTTTTTCAACCTCTGTTTTTCTTTTTTCCCTAAATTTGAGTCTGTGCTTTGTATTCCAGAAACCAAGGTAGAGATCAATAGGCAATAAAGCTATAAGTTCTATCTTAGTTACATATGTGTACAATACTTGACATTGAATTGCAATATACATTCTATCTTGGTGCAAATCACATTCATGGTTGTGATACAGCCAATTCACCAGTAAGAGTGCTGTGCCTACCTAGGTAGTTTCAGCCCAAATCATGCCGATGCCAGTGTTGTGACAGTTGTAGCCCCAACCAAGTTGATGGCGGTTTCAGCCCCGATCAGGTCAATGCTATAATCACAGCAGATGAAGCCAGTACTGTGCTGATGTCATCTAAAGCCCTACTTGGGCCAAGACAACAATCACAGGAGATGTGGCCCTGACAGAGCTAGCAGCACAGTTACTTGAAGTTGTTGCTACCAGGAACCACTTGTGAGAGACTTGAAGGCCCTCTGAAGAGCAGGACACTCCTCACTCGCTCTCACATAGTTAGCTCTCTCTGGATATCACTCACCCCCTGGGAGGTATTAGGCCTCTATCTTTCTGGACAGTCCTGAAGGACCAAGCAGACTCCTTCTCTCCATCGGCAGGCAGGCTTCAAATCACTTCAAATAGATCCTCAGCAGAAAGTGCTAACTTCAAGTGATGCCCCCTCACCTCTGAGAGGCTGGCTGTCTGGCAGTCAACAGGTCTGTTTAGACAGTTGCCCTTAGAGTACTCTGTGGAGCCCTCCCTTCTCTGGTTATGAAAGACTTTGAATTAGAACAAAGTTGGGTTGTTTGGGTTCCACATTTTGTACACATTTGTTAGCCATGTGACCTGGAGCCACAGTTTCAAACTGCAAAACTTCTTTGGATGGTTCTCCTTAGCCTGTGTAGATCTATGGTTCTCATAGTAGGTAGCACTGAGCTGTCACAACATAAGCACAATCAATTGAAGTTTCAGTACCTATTTTCATCCCACATAAAATATTAATCAATGGTGAACAAAAGTGCAGGCCTGTCCTAGAAACTTCCTCGCCTTGCACACCAGAAACTGCAGTGTCCTTCCTCACCCCTATCATCAACCAAATGACAGTGCTTAGGAACAAGTAATCAGCAGCTCCCTGCTTACAAAAGGTCTCAAGAAATTTCAAAAAGTAAATCTGTCTCCTCCTTCCTCACTTCTCTCTCTGGATCTTCTCCCTCCAGCAACAAAAATGCAGTCAATACGCTTCCACTCTCTGTGACAAGAGTTCCCAGCATATATCTTTTGCTATGCCAGGCCATGGGCATCCTAAATGGATCCCACTAGCTTCAGTACACAGGCTCACTCACATGTACACAGCTCTTTTACAATAGGTGTTGTACATACACTACACAATTGCAAGCACTCAGCATACACTAATGATGTCCATGCAAGGTTCTGGGCATACTCAAACCAGTGGAACTTTACATGAGTAGGGCTGGTAGGCCTCACTTTCAGAGGCCCATTTTACTATTGGTCCCCACAAAACACGATATGTTGCCATCACTGCTTTATGGGCCAATCTCTGATAGGGACAGGAGTCCTCTGCCCACAAAGAGGGCAAGCGTGGTGCGCCTGTCTGAGTCACTGACCTGATCCAATTCCTGATTGTCAGAGACAGGCCTAGTACGCTGTGTCCATGCCAAGTCAGCGTAACGCTAGGGCCCAAGTAAAAGTCAGGATACCAGATACAGATGCAGGTAGGCAGTCAGGGCAGAGGAACACATTAGTACAACTTGCAGGGGACAATCTTGTCAATGCAATTCAGCAACAGGACCCCCACTCAAATTTACAATGCTGACATACTAAAAGATGGAAATAGAATGGAAATTGTGTACTCCCGTCCCTTACAATATGGTGCCTCCTTTTCACCCATTCTGTGTAGACCACAGCATGGTGCTTGCTTATTTGTTCATCTTATATTGCCCCTTTTAAGATGGCAGTTCTGAAACCTCACATCTGACAGCGTCATCCTGCCTTTCTTTAATATGGCCAAGTTTTGTATAGGTTGATGTACCAGTGGCCTAGCTAATCTAAGGTAGGTCACCGACCCGAAAAATGGTGCTCCCCTGTATTCATACTGACAGCTCCACAGGTTTGCTGGACTCCTGGGTCCTACTGTGAACTTCCTCCTGGTGCACCACAAGACTTTCACTGTAGTGTTGCTCAGCACACGGAATGTAGCTTAAAAGGGTCCTGTGATTGGAGTGCAGATCCTCTATACCCTCACAGCTTGATGCCCTGGACTTTTTGGACAAGGCATAATGCACAGAGCTGACATGCAGCACATGTGGATGAAACACAGAGCACACTGGGACAGTACGAGAGCCACCTAGGAAGCACCACCTTCCATTGGCCAATGTATTTGAAGCCTCATCCATGCAAAACAATGTTTGATGGCTTCATTTTTTGTTGCGTTTTTTCTGTGCTTTGAAACTTTTGTCCACTCATATAGGAGGCAAAAAATATTTCACTCTCTTACATTTTTCAAGACTTAATCAAATGTCGAAAGCAGCTCTTCTTAGTATAAAGCCTTCAAAATTTCTCTAAAATGCTAAACTAAGTAATGGGTATTTATCAAAAAGCATGAATGGGCTTCGCTGGTTATAAGTATAGTTCTCAAGGGGTTAGTTTTGTCATAGACCAGTTTGGCTATTAAAGAGCAGTAGGAGTTGACAGTTGAGGCCTAGTACTCTGTTAAATATGGCTCAGGTATGTCGAGGAAGGGTATGATGCAGTTGAAGTGACAAAAACATCCAATGTGAGTGGTTCCTTCATAGAGGTATTCAGTTCTGGCCTAGTATCTCGCGGGCTGGTCTTATACACCCTACCTTTCAGATCAAAGTTTACTTTTTACATAAAGCATGCCAGCGCAGAAAACTTGCTCCTCTTGCAACCTGAAAGTAGAAGGAAATATACTGTTTGATATGCTAAGAACTTGCCATTTTTCAATCCTGGAGCACAATTCATTTATTGCAAAAAGGACCTTTCAGGTCAAAAATGGTGAGGAGACCGAAGGCTTGTTGCCATAGCCCAGCCCAGCCAAGATAGCTGATCTGGAGAGTAGAACTGACCACTGCATCTCCCCGTGTACCTCAGAGAGTGATTAAACCCTGCATGACTTCTCGCACCAGAGGAGAAAAGGAAGAGTCAAGAAGCCTTTGGGTTGAACTACTACTAAAGATGGAGATTGATAGAGGCCTCTTCCTCTCTCCTTCCTCCAGAGTTTCCCACTAGGGTGTTATGCACAGGAGTGCTGTCCAACCTTGGATGAATTACATTGGCCTTGACAGCATTGCTGCCCTGCAGTTGCCCCTCCTTCAGTTCTTAAGCTGTTGCAGACAGTGAACTACAGTGTCACAATCACAAAAGTCAAGCATTTCAGAACAGCATGCCACCAGAATATCATAACCCAAATTGTTGTCAAAAATGTTTACAAACATATTTATCCATTGGAGTTCATAATAGACTATCTACACCCAATTGGATGATCTCACTCTGCGCAGACAAAAGTTGGAAATACACATGTGCAGATTCTCACTCTTGAACCAGACAATGTACTTAGGCCTCTCTCAACTGCAGCCCGGTGTTGCCAAGCCCACTTTTTAAACACATAGGCTTAGAAAATGGAGAAGTGTCATAGAATGCAATTAACCTAATGCAGTGGCGCTTGAGCTGAAGAATATTACAGAGCTATTGAAATCATATTTCATGAAGTATTTGAAGTTACCAGAAATTGTAATTTCTTTAAATAATGCTACGACACTAACTTCACAATACATTTATTGTACATTATGAAGTGGTTAGGTGAATGTATGGTTCTACTTCATGCCAGCTTTCAAGGGAGTACAAAAGGGGGTGGTGATGGACGGAGCATCAGTACCAATCAAACACTCACACCCAGTCAACAGATCTGGGTTTGATCCATCACCGTTCTTTAGCCCACTCTGCCACCCCAGTTCAGACATGGCCATATGCAAATCAGTCTGACCCTGTGCCTCATGGGAACAGTCCAGCCAGAACTGCCAAGCCATGCCTTCCCTGGACCGGAAACAAGCTTCCTAGGACCGGTTTCTGGCATTTCAGCCGTCTTCAGCCAGGCTTGCTTGAATCCAGTGGCAAAGTGAGCAAGGGACTCACGTCTGAGCATTCCATGCCAACTTATGGCGAACAAAGCGGTACAAAAGGGGGTGGTGATGGACGGAGCATCAGAACCAATCAAACACTCACACCCAGTCAACAGATCTGGGTTTGATCCATCACCGTTCTTTAGCCCACTCTGCCACCCCAGTTCAGACATGGCCATATGCAAATCAGTCTGACCCTGTGCCTCATGGGAACAGTCCAGCCAGAACTGCCAAGCCATGCCTTCCCTGGACCGGAAACAAGCTTCCTATGACCGGTTTCTGGCATTTCAGCCGTCTTCAGCCAGGCTTGCTTGAATCCAGTGGCAAAGGGAGCAAGGGACTCACGTCTGAGCATTCCCTGCCAACTTATGGCGAACACAGCGGTACAAAAGGGGGTGGTGATGGACGGAGCATCAGAACCAATCAAACACTCACACCCAGTCAACAGATCTGGGTTTGATCCATCACCGTTCTTTAGCCCACTCTGCCACCCCAGTTCAGACATGGCCATATGCAAATCAGTCTGACCCTGTGCCTCATGGGAACAGTCCAGCCAGAACTGCCAAGCCATGCCTTCCCTGGACCGGAAACAAGCTTCCTAGGACCGGTTTCTGGCATTTCAGCCGTCTTCAGCCAGGCTTGCTTGAATCCAGTGGCAAAGTGAGCAAGGGACTCACGTCTGAGCATTCCCTTGACTATTTGATTTGGCTACTTCCCAGAGGTCCAAGCCTAACTATTACATATGCGTTAATTCAGTGAACTTGCAGTAGTGTCTAGTTGGGAACTCAAAAAAGAATGCCGATAACATCACAGGATCAGCAGTGAATCCTCCACCATGGTGGAGGAGCTTCGCCCCACTGCCCCCATAGACAAACAAAAAATTAAAACTGCAGCAGGGGGAGGAGGAGTGATTGGCACTGACGTCAGTGCCCATGACGGTTGGGCTGGCCGTCGGAGGCCGGCCAAACCTCAATGCGCACTGACATCTCTCCAACCCAGTTGTGCTGCTGGGTGGAGAGACCAGCAGGCCCAGGCTCCCAACTCACAATGGAGTGCAAAACAAGCCTGCTCCGCCCAATCCAGACTCTGCTCTCATGGACATGAGGGCAGCATCTGGAGTGGCGATAGGGAAGGCTGGGAGCTTCAGCCTGTGCCCAGAGGAGCAGAAGACTGGCGAGTAGAGTGGTGAGCAGGAGAACGGCAGGTATAATTTTTTTTCTTATTTCTTTGTTTGTTACAGCCCTCTGCCCCTCCGCCCGCACTGCCCTACCACATTTTCCTGACACCAGCCACTACTGCACTGGATGAAGTGATTTTCAAGAAAGCACAACTGAAAATGGTGATCAGTGCAAAATATGGAAGTGTCCTACATGGGATGCACTTATTTAGTGCCTGAATGCAATAAAGAATAAGCAGAATGTGCTTCAAAAAGCTGTCAGAAGTAACTTGTTTCTCTCTTTTAATTTTTGTTTGTCCTAATGTATTATAATTGAATTATAGGTATTTTCACCCATTTTAGCTTACAAAAAGAATCTGATAACTTAACAAAAAATACATAACCTCTTCTAGGTGTGAGAGAAGGTCTCAACTGCTGCTGTGACGTCATAGGGTGTTAGTAGGTTTGAGTTTTCTGTGTAGAAATTGTTGAAAGTAGTCGGTTTTCTTAAGTTCAGCAGTGTAGGGTACTCAAGTTAACTTTTGATTGATGTAGAAGTCCAGTAATGTTGCTGATGTCATAGTTGTTCTAATATTTTGTGGACAAAGAGTGAGGTTGAATTCTAATTTGGCTGCTTTCAGGTTTAGGGAGAATCAGCACAACTGTCAGATGGATCCCTCAGGAAGATTTTCATGGTAATGCCAGCATATTAAATGAAGTTCATCCCGCTTCCATCCGGAATTGCCCAAAGGAATCCTAAAAATAATTAAGGACTAGTTCTTGTTTTATCCTGCATTTTAGAAGAAGGATGAGTGTTGAAAGTGTAATCATTTTACAAATTCTTATCTTGACTTTAAGATGGAATAAAAGCAGTCCAAGTTCCATTGCTCTATATTATCCTCATGATGGCCAGGATAGTAAAAAGTGTCTTGTGATTGTAATAAATGTTGCTATGAAGACTATCAGCATTTGGAGACATACTTTGCCCTCATCCATTGTTCATAGAATGTCAGTCCTAATTTGGAGGATTACTGTATTATGCTTCAGGCACACGTTTTTGAAGATGTGTTACAGAAGTTGTAAGGAGCCTGTCTTTTCCTGATTTTCACTACGAAACTGAAGTTGGGGACAGGTCTCACGTTTTGGAAAATCTTTGCAATCAAGGGTAGGTTCTATCAATAGGGTATCATCTGGACAGGTTTTAGTGATGGTTGGAATATTTCTCTTTCATAGAGGACATGACAGTTTTAAAAATCTGTGTCACAGGTTTTATCAGGTTCGCATGGATGGGACGAGAGTTTATGGTTTGAAGTTAAAATTGGATGTCGAGGTTTTTTAATGGATGTCCAGTTTTTAGTGCCTCTTTGTAGTATGGTCAGGAAGATGGCAGATTGTGATTTACTTTTTACCTTCTTGAGTATTTTTAGTATCATCTTCGAGAACTAACAGGTGGTACTGTCTCCAGTAGGAGGCAATCATTGTATATTAGATAGCCTATTTTGGTTCATGCAGTTCTTACATGACTTAGAAGAGGGCTTTTAAACGATTTGACATTTTACTGATCTGAATGTGAAGTTGTACTCTGGTGCAGTTAAGCATATTTTAGGGTTTTTTTCTCTGCCCTTTCAGCACCAAAGATTTTCTAGTGTTCTTATTGTCTTTTTCCAGTATTGATCTTGCTAGTGTACATAGCAGGAGGCATGATTTTGCAACTCTCAGGATTTCGCCAAGAAGAAACCTATAACAGTCTCATGCTTAAATATGTATTTGTGGAGAAACCTTAGAATTCCTGTTTGTAAAAAGGTGGGTACATCTTGCATTTGTCGGGTCTGGTGGCTTAGTGGACAAATGCATCCACCGTAGGGACCTGTGCTCGGCCTCATGGTCACAGGTTTAAATCCCAGTGGCTCCTGACATCCTTCTGAGGTCCATAAAATGAGTACAATTGAGTTGAGTAACAATAAACATCTGTCATTCAGCCTCAAAATACCCTTCTGGGTGGAAGTGCGCTTTACAAATACTTATTTTATGTTATTTGTAAATGTGCATGTTGGGCAAATACACTTGGGGAAATGCTGTCACCTTTTTGAAATGGCACAATTTTTTTCCTCAGGGAATATATTTTCTCCTGTGGTGAAACCCCTTCTCCTACACCCCAAACAGTTTTAGGGGTGTTCTAATGCTATGTTAGAAAGTGCAGGGATACATTTCTGACCACATCTATGGTCCCACACTTTCAAGGACACCACCTGGAAAGGCCCACTCCATGTCGAACTGTGAAGATACAAGTGTTATCATTTTTAATGTAAATGTAGGGTACTTATTTTATTCCTCACAGATATAGGTTTTCGTAGAAAAATCTTTGCCTTTGTCAGGATGGCATATGTGAGAAAAAGTATCCTTTTTAGCATGGTCATGCACATTTTTGTGGACTTAAACTGCTGTTTTTTTATCTCTTTGCACTGAGACACTGCTAATCAGGCCCCAATGCATGTGCTCTGACCTAATAAATGTGATAAAATTGGCTAACTCTTAAGTGGTATATTTAGCTTTCCTATAAGCCCGTACTACATGGTGCAGAAATACACCCATGGCATGAAAAGTATTGTGCCATTCACTAGTGTGACAGAGAAAAGATGGCTTGGGGCCTAAGAGTGTAGCCTGGCTGCTGCAGTTTAAACCTGCAGTTCGACCAATCAAAATAACCCTTTTTGAGAGGTAAAAGCCTCCCTTTAAAATATTAATATGTCTCCCCTATGTAGGCCGTGTGGCCCACAAAATAGGGTACACAGTGTTTAAAAGTGGATTATGTAGAAATGTAATGTTACCATGTCCAGTGAGAAGGCCCCAAAAGCTGTTTTTACTGTGGAAGGCTCTGGCTATCCTATAAGAAAAACAATAGTACAGATTAAAAAATATTTTCTTCTATCTTGAGTTTGTGACCAGCTAGAAAATGAATCAACTATTATTTTTTGTGTTTTAAAAGCACATAATCTATTGTAAATCAAGATTTGTAATAAATATTTAGGAAATCTAACTTTTAGAAAGTCACTTTCTCTTCCCGAAGGCTAATTTTAAACCAATCTCAGAGCAGGGAAAATGGCCTGGGCAGAGGGAGGTGTTTTTCTTGGCAGGAAGATCAATTATGCTAAGCCCAGAAACTTCAATAACTTGTAATGGGGCCTGCTGTTAGACCTGACATCCTTTGTGTGATCTTGCCTCAAACCTTTTGCCTTCACCCTTCCTGTATTTTAATTAATTTGTGTTGGCATTTGGACACTCTGCACTTTACGACTGCAAACCAGTGCTTGTGCACTTTCCTTTAAACATGGTAAAATTGTCCTGCATATTTAATTTACTTGTAACACCCATGTAACATTGTACTAAATGTACCCAGGACCTGTACATTACATGTTCCTAGTGTGCCTGCATCACTCATTGTGTCCCCTCTAAAGTAACACTTTAAAACATATCTCAGGCTTGCCATTGCAGCCTGTACTGCAGATTTAAGCAGCCAATTCAACCTGGCTGAAGAAACCTTTTGCCATGCCACAACCAACCTATTTTAATACATATAAGTCACTCCTAAGATTGGTCTGAAAGGTCCATAGGACAGGATGCATAGTATTAAAAAAGAACATTTGGGTCTACATTTTTCATGTCCTTGTAGTGAAAAACTTCTCAATTCGTTTTACATTACTGTAAGGCTTGTCTCTCCCGCTGGGTAAAACTGGGTTACCTTATTATGTGTGCTAACATTTAATAAGGAGCAGGTAGAAATTGCATGTTTGGACTAAACTGAATTGTAATTTTAAAAACCCTTTCCTAGTAAAGTTGGATTTTAAGTCACAATTCTGAAAATGCGACTTTTAGAATGTTGGCATTTTTTTGCCCTAACCATTTGGTGTCTGTTGCCAGTGTCCTGGGTCAAATGATTGTGAATGGCTCTGTTGATGGGGTTTGTGTATTCATCCCAGATAGTGAGACAAAGGGGGCTGGATGCAGGCAGGATGGGCCATCCTGCCAATATTGCAGGGGGTGGAGCTGTTCCCTGCTACACTTACACTTCAAAGGGCCTTTCCTCCAGCAGTCACAAATGAATCTGACACTAGTCGTTTGTCTCCTGAGAAGTTGTGGGGCCTTAGCTAGGGAAGAAAAGAACTTTCCAGAACTAGTTGTGGAATAGACATTTAAAAACTTTTTTTTTTCTTTTTTTTAAATCAACATCCCTCTTTTAATTTCTCTTTTATAAAGTCATGTGTTGCTTTCAGGAACTTCCCTAAAGCAATAGTAGTATCTAGGGATGACATATCCGTCAAAAGACAAGCCGCTTGAGCACGTGAGGTTACCTTATATTTTAAAAATATGGGTCGTAAAAATACTTTTCGTATCGCTAAAATCAATGTGCAATCAAGCAATATATGCAAGAAATCATTTCTTACCCCTATGCCACATTTACAGATAACATCCATTTGGATCAATGCTGCTTTTATTTTTCCATCCGACTTCCAAGGGTTAATACCCACTCGAACCCGTAAAATTTCTTGTCTTAACCATTTATTAGGCAAAAAGTCCAAATATGGGAACCAGTCCTCCCTTTCCCATGCGCTCCTTGACCAATTAACTGATTTTTTCACCCTCAGATAATCAAGGTATTGTGATCTAGACTATTGAAGGCCTTGATCCCTAAGTATTTTCTTTGTAAAGACTATGTCCAAGGATGGCTGCGAGAGGCTAAACTTTAAATGCGCCGCTACGGACTGGAGGGTTTTCCTTACATCCCGTGCCCAACCTAGGCTACTAGTTATAATTTCTTCTCTACACCATGTTGAAATCTTTTGCGCACCCCATAACTCCTGGCGATTCCAGAATCTTAATAAGGACATTTGGCTCTTAGCGCTACCTCCATTCTGATTGCTTGGATCATGGCACAACTTGGTAAAGACAGCAGCATTTTTATGGTCTTTCCTTCTTCACGATCCCAACCCCTTTTGCCACTCAAATAGAGCACTTCTGCACCATTCAGAACTTGCGGGGGATCATGGCTTCAAATGCATTTAACAAGGGTCTATGTGACATGTGGCCATATTCTTTATTAAATTGTTTCAGGCCACACACTGACGAGGAGGCTTATGCAACTTGTGCCTCCAAATGGGTATCCCACTTCAATGTACTGTCAAACCAGAGGCCTAAGTATTTGTATTCACTTACAATTTCTAGTTTAACTTGTCCTAAAACCAATACAAAAAATTATTTTTAGCTCTCTTCCCAAACTGTAATACCTTTGTTTTATCCATATTTACAATTAAGAACTTTTTATCACAGTAATTTTTAAACACATTTAATTTTCTTTGGAGTCCCATTTCAGTTTGGTCAAGAATCACAAGATCTTGTGATTCTTGACCGTATAAAAGACAGGACACTTTATTTCTATTAATACGCGGACTTGCACTTTTTTCTATTTCCAGCACTGGGGGGAAATCTGCCAGAAAAATAGAAAAAAGCAGGGGTGCCAAAACGCACCCCTGTCTAAGACCATTCTTTACAGGTATTTTATGAGTTAATGACCCATTTGTATCTCTAATGACCTGGGCCCAGTTATCACTGTGTAACTCTTTTAAAATATTCAAAATGCCAGCTGATATTCCATAGTTTTCCAGGACTCCCCAGAGGCTATTACGATCCACAGAATCAAAGCCCGCCCGGAAATCAACAAAACAACAGAACAATTTGCCATTTTGTTCAATCGACTTCCTGGCCATTGGCCACAGGGCAAAGCAATGATCTATAGTGGAGTGACCTTCTTTAAACCCTCCTTGTTCAACTGGCACAATAGATCCCTCTTCTACCCAATCTTTTAATTTGTTTAAAATTATTTTTGCAAAGATCTTTTGTCCTATATCTAACAGGTTAATAAGTCTGTAGTTCTTAGGAACATATACATCCCCTTTCCTGTGAATCGGCCTGATTATTGCACCCTTCCAATTTGTGGGTATATTCCCTGATTCCAAGATTACTAAAAACATCTTGGAGAAGAATTCTGCCCACCAGGACTGATTTGAGTTTATTATCATAGCTGGGAGGTTGTTTGGGCATGCTGCTCTTGTTAAATTCAGCGTCCTTATTGTACTAAGGACATTTACTATTGAGCAATCTGGTTTTAAGTTCTCTACTAGGCCACTCCAAACCCTTGGTCTCTTTTCCTCAATTTCTGTCCCCTGGGGGTATAATTCCTGTAAGTAATCTTTCCATAGCCCCTCTTCCACTACACAACTCACTGGGGCAGCAGAAGATTCAGTAGCTGATTTTATTAACAACCAGAACTGACGAATATTCTTAGATTCTATTGCCTCCAACAATGTTCCCCAGCATGATTCTTTATGGGCCCTTTTGGCATTACGGATTAGTAAAGTATATTCTCTCTTAATTTTTGAGAGATTTTCAGTCCTTGCCTGGTCAAATCTTTTACGTAGACTACTTTTTTCTCTCCTTAGTTCTTTTTTCTTATTTAAGCAATCTATATTGAACCAATTTCCTTGTTTGGCCTGCCACCTTTCTTTATCCTTGGCTGCTTTTACACCTTTTCTTAATTCTATTGTTATACATTTAACTACTTGATCTATTTTATCAACATACCCTGATAGACTTTGGCCACTCATGCATCCTAACCTAACATTTTGTTTCAGACTAGTTAACCTTTCTATAAATACATCCGATAACCGAGTAGTTATCCGCCTCAGATATTCCATCTCTTGAAAGAGAACTTTGTCACGAGCTGCCTGAGGGGCTATTGCCAGCTCTAATTCTATTGAATTATGGTCACTACATTCCGAAGGGCTAATCCTGAAATCTGCTATTAATTCAAAGTTCCATGCCAACATGAAAATATAATCAGTAGGGCAATTTTGAAACCCATATTTAAAAGTTTTCTTTGCCGGACAGTCTTGAGCTAGCGTGCCATTTAAGCAAAATAGACTTTTTGATGCTAAATAATTTCCAAATTTCGCATCCTCTGTCGATATTTTATTTTCAGAGAACTCTGATTTTTAATGTCATGTGAATCCAAAATTTCTGTGTACCAACGGTCTAACGATTTTGGGTTTAATTTATGATTAAAGTCTCCGACCAGCAAAATTAAATAAGTCCCATACTTATCACAAAATGAATCCAAATCATTCTTAAAATGTCCCAGTTCGAGCTCATATTTTTCCTGTGAGCCCCATTGCATATAAACATTTTAAATCAACGTATTTTCATATTTTTTGTCAATAAACGTTGTCAATATCCTACAGGCCAAAAGCCACTTACATGTCACAAGTAACTGTAATACCCTAGTCACTAAATTTGTAGATAATAAAATCAATGAGCCGCCAGCAGCGCGACCAGAGCTGGATTTTATCGCCGAACGATGATACACTGTAATTGTATGATTTCATTCTGGTTGGCCTGCACAGATGTCATACTTCTCACTTGTCTGGGTTTTTTCTTAATTGACGTTACAGAAGAATGACTGCCCTGCTGCTTCAGGCCTTCCTTGCTCCCCAGAGGACTACCCTGCTGCTATCATGGGACTGTCTTGCCGCAGGATGACTGACTTGGCCCCCAGAGTGATGCCCTGCTGCTTGAGGACTGTCCTGATCTTTAAGTAGGAAGACTGGACTGCTTCCTTCATCCAAGGCTATTCTGAGTGGTTCCAAGGGTCAGTTAACTGACCTCCTGTCTGATGTACAGACAGGAGGTCCAGAGGCTCCAGAGGCTTCTATGCAACTGCCCATTGACCTGCTGCACTGGAGCTGCCCGGACCTGCAAATGGACCTGCCTGAGCCCTGCTGGACTATGCTGGAGTGAGTTTCTAATCCCCAAGAGGAGCCTCCCAGGCCCTGGACCCTTGACTGGCATCAGTTGAGCTCCTGTGAAGAAAGTCGAAATCTTTAAGTTTTGGGCTCTTCACGATTGTGAATGGGCCACACTACAGCCACAACCAGTGACGACTGGCAATGCAAGACCTGAACTTCGTGCTATAGCAACAACAGCCCATGATGACCACCAATGTGAAGTTTCGACAATAAACATCCACAATACCTAACTGGATCTTTGTGCTACAGTGACAACTGTCTGTGAAACTAGGGTTGCTCTTCCTGTTGCAGTGACAACCAGCAACAATCAGCAATGCGAGATAAGCAATTTGTGCTACAGCAGTGACAGCCTGCAGTGACTGCAACACGAAGTTCAAACAAAGACCTTTGAGACTCCCAACCATATCTTCGCGATACAGCAATGACCATACACAATGCCAGGCCTGGTCTTTGCGCATCAGTGATGACCATCCACAGAGCCCTCTCTGCTCCTCGTGGCTTCCGCCACCTCGAAGTAGATTCTTTGCTGTAGACTTTGAGAAGGCAACATTTTTAGCAGGTTTAATCTGCTCCCTGCATCCGGCCTGTGCTCCATCGCAGTCAGCTAAACCTGCAACTTTCCCTCGCTCTAGCACAGCCAGACAACTGTGAGTGCCACTTTGTGCTTTTAGGTGCTATATCTTCATACAACTTTGAAATCGCTTATCTCTGGTTCTAATGATTGGATTATTGTTGTTGTGGTATCATTGTTTAATTAAAATGTACTATAGTTTTCTAAATTGGTTTGGGATTTTTCTTGTGTTGTTTTTTCATTTTATCACTGTTTGTGTGCTGCAGAAATAGTTCACACATTGCCTCCAAGTTAAGCCTGACTGCTTTTGGGGCAAGCTACCTGAGGGGTAAGCACAGGTTGATTTAGTTACTTTGGATGGTTGACCCTAACAAGATTTGTAGTTGTTGCCTGAGTTGGGCTTCTACCCCCTCAACCACTAACTCAATTTTTTACACCTGCCCTTTCAGAAGTAAATATTAGGTGAAACTTGTAGAAGGCAACCTTTTGTTCTCCCATCCAGTCGGGCACCAAACCCAATGGGAGGGAAGCTACCCCCAGAACCAGTTTTAAGCGACCACAGAGGAGAGGACTGCTCTTTTCCAACCCACACCTCTGGGTGGGCAAAGAGGATCTTTGCAAATGAGGAAGGGTTCCACCATTTTATATGCACTGTGCGATTATTTTCACAGTAGGGCAAACAGAAACTTCTGCAAAGGTGGGTTGCCCCGGGAACAATTGCCTATTGATTAGGAAGGAGGCACAGAAGTTAACCCACCTACTATCTAGTTCCAGGAATAAAAGTGGCACCCCAAAGCACCCTCTTCAGAAGAGTCTCTGGAACTGTGGAAGAACATAAGAGGGACTGCACTTGCTGCTTGAGACCTGTGATGAGACTTGGAGGGCTGAACCTCCTTCCACTTGTACCCAGGAAAAAGAAGTGGACTCAAAGGGTCGGTTGACTGACGGCCTGTGCGGCTATATGGACACAACAAACTGCAAGAGGCCTTTTCTCTGAGGTGCCCAGCCAACCAGTAGCCACTAGACCTATGGTCGACATCTCCAAAGTGTGCCCCAAATTACTCCACTCTCGCTTCAGTACGAGAATAAGGAAAAAACTATTCTGTTTTTAAATCCCATTCAGTATCAGAGATTTGTATTTTGGCGTCTTCTTGTGTGCGCGTCCATTTGCCCGAATACAGGCCTGTACACAAGGACGGAATCTTGTTACGAGGATCCCACCTCATGATCTCCCAGGCACTGAGGTAGCAAGTCACACAACTGGCACACGGCGGACACCAGGGCACCACCAAGATGAAGTCCAGGATAAGGGAGAAAGTGTGTTTTCCAGAGATAGAAGCCATTGTGCAAGATCTGGTGCGAAGGTGCCACGTATGCCAAATGACAAGCCTACCAGAACGCCCGGCTCCGGTGATTACAGAGGAGCCCAGCACCGATCCCTGGTCCAAACTGAGCACAGAAACCGGATGTACCCTGCACATCATCTGCGGGCCAGGTGTGGCCCGCGGGGAGTTAATAAATGGAAGTGCACTGCATGGGGTTTATCTCCTGATCTGCAATCTATGTGCGTAGTCCCCTCTCATTGCGCCATCTGAAATTAGTAGCCCGTGACTCTTGACCTACCTTGTAATAAGTGGGGTGACGCTTTTTGGCCAATGTGGAGGAATCGCCCCTGAGGAAGGCCTTGATCTTCCCTGAGTACATCTCTGAATTGCAAAGGAATTGTGGGGATTCCTCCTGCTGAGGTTGAAACTACAATAGAGAAAGAAGAACTCCATACCCAGTGTGCTGCGATGATTGCCACTGAATCTGTGATGTTTCCACTTGCTTGTAAAATAATATGTATCACATAATTAGTAACAACATTTTCCTACAACTTATGATTTCTAATATCACACAAAAATGTTGGACATTACACTCTTGCACTTATAATCTCCAGTTTGTATTTTGGAACTACAAACATACCATCAGTGCAGTCTCTCTACATGACTCGTGTGGAAAGCCTGATTTATGTGTACTATTGCATTTCTAAGTGCAAATTTGTTTAGAATCAATTATTGTGCATTGTAATTATGCGTTTTGTTCCATTTAGTGAATTTATACATTTTGTAATTTTAAATATTACACCATTATGTTAAGATATTTCATCCACTTATTAGAACACAGTATAATATTGTTTGTGTGGTGCAGATTTCATAGGTCGAGAATTTTTTCAGGTTAAACAGGATTATTTTAGTAAAGTTTTCTTCCATCAAAATCATTCTTAGCTTGGCCTACAAACACGCTCAAGGGTCAGGTGGCAATCTCATGGTCGTGGCTACGATAAAACACGGCTGCCTTTGTGCAGCAGTTAGGGCCTACATTTTGGTGCAGGTGGATGTGGGAGGCGGAACTCCTTCCGAAATGGGCTACAGGGCCTCGATTTGTCAGTTGCTGGTATTTGCACTACGTGAAGAATTGTTTTTTGAAAAGCAATTGCTTTACAAACCTACACAATTGTGTGCTGCTAACAAAATGTCTTGCTTTTTCAGTGTCCAAGGGACACAATGCTTCTGAAGAAAGTGTAATATTTTGTATAGAGTATGTTGGTGCAGTGTGCTTCTGTCTTAGGACACGCAAAGTAATTAATGCAGTATAATACATTGTGGGAATGTGTAAACCTCAACAATAGTTTTGATAGAACCTAAATTACCAATGTGGTAGTTTACCCCTTTTGATTTAGAAATGTGTGAGGAAAAAAGTATAGAACATTTTCTAGTTATAATGTTACCTTGTGCTTTTCCAACATGCTCTACCTTTAATTACTACCAGTGAAATGTTGAAGGGAAAGGTGAAGGGTGTTATGTGGTACCTTCACATTGGTGATACTTTAAGATAGCAAAAAACTAGCAGTTTTTCTGTGACACTAAAAATACCCCTAATACTCCAAACTGCAATAATGTATTATAACCAGGATGCCAAATATGTGTTCCCTATTTGTTCCATTAAATACAAGCACATAAGGAGAGGAAAAGGTGCTTCACTCTGGGGCACACTGCCTGGACAAGAAGGGACAACCAGGCTCACAATAACCCACCACATGATCTGGTGGTGCAGATCCTTCCCCAAGCTACAGCTGGTCTACTTTACTTCTTCTTCCACATCTAATCATGAGCCTCCTATTCTAAGTAGCATTTCTGGTGTCCACCACCCTTCCTCAACTGTCTAAGAGGTCCCTCAAGCTGGGTTGAAGGTGGGATTCCTTGCAGTATATGGAACAGGATCCTATTTCAAAACCTAGCAATGGGAGTTGTTTGAAAGTGACCCCAGCCATGAAGCTCAGACGTCTTTCTGAGTCTTCCCTATAAGTATGCTCAATTTATAGACCACGTTTATGGATTCCGTATGTCCAGCTCTTGGACTGGATTCAGGCAATTTCTGACTTTATGTGAATTCCTTCAAGACAAGTCAGGCCACAGATGTTGTCCTCTAGCATGTTCTCCTCTAGCAACAGCAAGAAGGAGAGGTGGACCTTAGAAGCCCTTGTGGAAGAATGGCTGAAGAACTGTACTTATACTTCAAAGGGGCAATCTGTTTCACATCTTCCACACTGTTACGCCTGGTCCATTTCAAAGCACCTCAGGAATGCAAGTTCACAAATATAATGCTGCACCCAAAAACTACAAAAGTTCAATCAGGTTGCAGGCTGGTCCATTTCTTCCTGATTTTGTATTCCAAACAATTTTATGTATTCTTATCATTTAAATTAAAAAGATTACAGCCACAGCCAATGATTTTTCATTCACCACTGTGAACTACTTCAGGGCCGCTATAAAATACAGTACATAAGAAACACATACGGAAATACATAAAGACAACATATTTCTACACATATCAAAAACACAACAACCATATAATAAACTTTTAATCCCCAGCATTTTCTACATACAAAATTACATCAGTTAAAATCACGTTCAAATTACAATAGTCCTAAAAATCAAAATATCGTGTCATAATAAATGGGTAATTCAACCATATCTTTGTACCAATGTTTAAAAATCTCAATGTAACCTTTGTTTTTTCTGTGAATTTGTAGGTTTTTTTTTTCAACGTAAGCTAAAATCTTTGGGGCTTACTTTCAAGCCCCTTGCACATCACTTTTTATGGCGCTCCGGCGGCGCAGAGTGCAGACACATATCTACAATGCCTCGTAAAGCTACTTTGCATGGTTTTTCATGACCTCGGAAATAGGGTGTAAGGCAATGCAGCGCATGTCACTACGTAGCCATACACTGCGTCAGGGAGGTGTTCCATGTACGTTGCGGTGGGTGTTCCCATGCAACACCCATGGGTTTCGATGCATTCGCCGGTTTACAAGGATCTGTAAACCTGATAATGCGTCAAAACTGTACACCTCCCCAGAGCAGGATTAAGAAGGAAAAATAGGTTTATTTCTCCTATACTTTCCTTTTTCCCAGTGTGCTGCATTCTGCAATTTGTAAATAAGGCCCTTTGTACCTTACCCAACTATAATATAACTTTAAAGTTGTGAGATGCTACATGTCCTTTTCTACTGTGCAGTTATCAAGTGGAATGGCATGTAATGTACCATACTGTGCAAATTCTAAATAAAAACAAGTTGAAAAAAAACTTTAAAGTTTGGGTTTCTCAGTGAATTTCTTAGATTGTGTTAACATAAAGTAAATTCTTAGTACCATACCTAACTATAATGTCCATGTAACTTTTTTCCAGTGAATTTCTAGGGCTTTTTCACAGAAAGTGAGATCTTATACCATACCTAGCTATAACATCGCGTTAGCACAGGGGTCTCCAACCGGTCGATCGCGAGCTACCGGTAGCTCGCCGAGACCCTGTGAGTAGCTCGTGACACTTGCTGCTCAATTTAGTAGCCCTTTAGTGTTGTTTGGGCTGTTTAGGCTTTTTTCAGGCTGCATTGCCCGCCCTCACCCAAACCAGCAGCTCAGATTGGCTTTGAGCTTAGCTGGGGTGGGTTGGGCGAAGAGGATGACGTTTCTCTTCTACGTGGAGATCAGTGTCCCGACTATGCGCCCCCTGCCTTTTCCTCACTGGCACCGCGCTGTTCATTGTTTGAATCACGAGCGCGAAAGGTGCTAGTGCGGAGCTGAAGCAGGCATGGCAGGGCGGAGCAGCTGGTTTCCAGGTCACGCAAGAAGTATGGGACGGGACCCGCGACATCTGCCGATTTCAACAGTACAGCCTGCCACCATATATTTCATCAGGGCAGCAGGCAAGCCGTGGGAGCACACCCTGGGGCCTGGACCCGCAACACTTAAGCTGGTAAACGTAATCTTTTTACAACACTACTAGATAAATGATTTTACTCAGACATGGCATATTTTCGCTTTTTTCTATGTGCTTGCCTAATAAACACCTCAGTCGTGCCCTGGTTTTGTTAACTGTTACCTCTCGCATTGCTGCTGTACCACGCGAGGGAAAACGTCTCTCAAGCTCCCATGCCATCTTATTCCCCTCCAGATGCTGCAAGTATCACAGCGGGACACCAATTTAGCACTTCACATCATTAGTGCGGGCTCCCAGCCAGGTGGAGGCCTTTTCTGTGCCTGCCGGGGTAAAAGGAGGCATGTCTACAGTCTGTGATCTGTGAAGGGCGGCAGAGGCCCGGGGGGCCCTGGGACAGACAGAACAACTGTTCCTGCTGTTGGAAGAGGCCTGCTGCATGTGCACTAGGTATATAGGGGCTCTCTCAGAGAGTATATGTAGCAGGACCTACATCTAATAAAACTCGACCACACGGGGTTCTCCCAAACCCTCTCCTTAAATCAGAAGCTTTAAAAACATTCCCCGTGATGCTTTATGGTGCCCTAGTCGGGAGTGGGGAGGAATGGAGAAAAAGCTGTTGGTGAAAAATGAAGCTTGCAGCTGCAAGGCGCCATTATCTTTTTAGCCAGTACCACAGCGGTTGAGTTTCTCCAATCGGAGCTGGGGTTGATTGCATTAGCTTTCAGGCTGAACTGCCAAAGGTACATTTGTTATTTCATTGTTTATCCTTTTTGTTTTTCACTTAAATCCCTAAGCAGGAGTCAAACATGCAAAGCATAGCGAAACAAGCAGTGTGAAGTGTTGTCATTACTTCCCAGTGCAAGGAGGCACTGACAACCACTGTAGCAGTGAATAGTGATAGGTGGTGGTGGACAGAATCCAGGCCAGGACCCCGGCTGGAAGTGTATATCGATGGCTCTAACAGGCAGTGTGGGGATAGGCACTACTGAGA